>NC_133168.1:13617500-14230000 GCF_040802235.1 Manis javanica | reverse complement strand
ACACACTTATTTTTCACCTCATATGAGCCTCACCACATGCACATTTAGGGATTCATACTATCTCCTAGTCTCTTTGTGTTTGTGGTACTTCAAAGTCATTCAGGGTAAGAGATACCAAAATATAAATTAACTTTAATTCAAAGGACTCCTTCAAATTATCTGAAAGTTAGATTGCTTCTCAATCCTATGGGAAGATGTTTAGAAGCAGACCATTTATTCCATCTACATATAGATCTAGTTTTTGATTTTCTAAATCCTTATGTTATCAAATGTAAAGCCACAAAAACATAATTTTCCAGGGTATACAGAGGACGGCAAATAGGCAGACAGGAAATCCAAAGACAAGAATTTAAGATAGTCTTTTATTTCTCATGGGTGTTTATTCACATTTTTATCAAGCAAATTATATAAATGGAAATAATTCACATCCAAACATGGAAGCTTTATTTGTTTGTATATATTTCTTACAACTAAGATAATACAACTGTTGCTTATATGTCTCAGAAGAATAACACCAGTTCTTTATTGAGGACAGAAATACTACTCTCAAATATTGTTTTTTGACAGTTTTGGAACTTGTTAATAGTTGCAAAGTACTTTTATGCATTTTAATTTATTTAATTTTCATGAGAATGTTTAGCAGTATGGTATCTGGTGAATGAAATCGGTCACTGGTAAAAATCAGAAGTGGAGAAATCAACATGAACAATTTTTATCCTATGTTAATTTTGAGCCAACAACTAAAATACAGGATACATTCATATGGAAACAGGTTCGAGGACTTTGAGATTGCATCTCTGGGCAGAACAAAGACCAACAGCTGGAAAACATAATTTCCATCTTATAATGTATTTTATGGGTTTAAAGTTTTAGATGAAAATCCAGTGTTATGAATCATCTCTAGGGTATGTACTACCAAGTGCTTATGGGGAAAAGAGTTTTATATGCAGCATCAGAAGATTGTAGATACGTAGTGAGCAAATCATGTATGTGTCAGTAAGTTAGAAATCTACTATTTTCTTGCTTTCCTGGACATATGCATTAACTAGAGAGTATTTTCTTCTTCAAAGAGGCCCCCCCGCAAACTTTCTGGACAATGAAGCCACGTTGCCTCCCACATTTCTATCTCGGATGTTCTAAATTGGTTAACCACACAGAAAGGAACACATGGGAAGAAGTTTCCAGGCGTCAGGAATGGTACATGTAAAGGCTGTTCCTCTCTGGGGTGAGATACTATGTAGGTTAGAGAAAGCCTTTCCCAGATTGAGCACCAAAGGGTTTTAAAACTGAAGGAGTTAGGGTCCACGGATGTGGCATCTCATGTGAATTCTGAATAGATTTCTCGGGCTGCTCCATGAACATCAAGAGGAGCATGAGTGGGGGATGCTCCCACTTTCACACAATTTATTGTCAGTTGCTCGAAGAACCATCATACATTTTCCTGGATGCTGTCCTAAACCTGCCGTTTGTTTCTCCAGAGTGTTTTCAACATTACACTGATTAGTGTATTTACCTTATTCATTCTGTCTTCCCTGTGGCCCTTCACTTCCATCAGTGGGACATTTATATACCTGGTGGCTAGCACCCTCACTAAGTTGTTTATATTTGTGGAATAAATGTTGAAGAAAAGATAAATTCAATGTCTTTCTTCAAGAGGGCTGTCCAAGCAACAGAGGTGGAACTCAGTTCCTGAGTCTGTAATTATCTGCCTCTTTTATGTGGCTGATACTCAGAGATTGGGGGAAAAAAGATCCAATTAATTTGGTTGGAAAGAAGCAAACTACTTACGAAGTTGTTGTGTCAGCTGCTAAAATGGATGATTAAGTGTTGTCTACAGTGGCTGTGTAGTAGAAGTAAATTTCTTCTCTTCCTCTGAAGTTCATTAATCAAGACACAAATCGCATTAGGGTGACTTGAATGTTGAGAAAGAAGGAAGTGTATAAAATATTAACTTACCTGATTTATATATGAACTATTATAAATACAATCATAAAATTAAGGAAATGGAGAAAAATAGAAAGAAAATGAAAAAAATGGCATGAGAAAGAGACAGATAGGCACGTAAAACTTAAGGAGAAACAGACATAAACAGGAACCTTAGGACAACAGATGGACTTAGAGAGGGGAACAAGTCGCTAAGGAGAGACAGTGATTAAGAAAGGGTAAAGATGCTGTGCATGCACACGCCCTTCTTGATACTCTCAATATTTCAGATGGTCATCTCTACTCATGACAGCCATGTGACACCATGGAGCTAAAAAAACCAGTCATCTCAGTTTGAAAATACCCCTTAAAACGAACTTCCAGACCTTTCTTGAATAAGTGAGCTATAGCCAAGTGAGAAGAAAAGATCGTTGACTTACCATTTTTTAATTATTTTGAGTTTCTAACAACAAATACTACCTGAAAACTGTTCGAGTTTTCTAAAGATATTCGACATTCTTTTTTGAATCAGTTTGCTATGAAACTCATCAAGGATCAGATTATCTCAATAAGAGGCTAGAAAATCATCTCTAATGACATAGGAAATTGAATAATTTGTCTTTTGGAAGCCATTTTGAGATTCATTTGAATACAGACACCAAAATGTCAATGCTTTATATAAAACAAGCATGAGGATGTATTTTAGTCCCAAGAAACTTCATTAATATAAATTGGTATATTAGATTTTTAAATTGGGATACAAGATATAGAATTTGAGTCTGTAAATTAAAATGTTCTTAGAATTAATTAAGTTATATTTGCTGATAGATGGATTTTTAAAAAGTTATTAAAAACAAAAAAAGTGACGGGCTTTCATGGAATTGATAGATTCATTGAAAACTTGAAATCAAATTCCTCCAATGAAATCAGGGGAAAATTTTAATGATACTTGTTTTCCTAGCCTTAGTTATTTCTGGAATAAATCCTTAAATTTCCTACATACATATATGTACATTATATTATATCAACTTCAATTAGAAAAAAAAGCTGAAAACCTATTTTAATGTTATTAAAATAATAATGGAAGAAATGACTATACTATTCAGCAAACATATTTGCTAGATGAAAAACTATTTGAGGAGAAATAAAACAATGTTACAATCTCTTAATAATCATATGATACATTGTTGCTACCTCTAAACTCAATTGTGTGGATAAGACATTTTTCATTAAAGTAGATACTACAAGTTTAAGAATGAAGTCTTCTATGCATGCTTAGTTTTTATGTTAGTCTCTTATTTTTTACTTAATCTCCTTTAAATTACTATTTGTTTTAGAATCAGTCTAAACATTAGTTTAGGTCAATTAATGGTTGAATTAATCACACTTTTTCATTAAGATTCCCCTTTGTCTTGACAATGCCTCTTATTTTATTGATTTATCAAATTCACTACATCTCTATTCTATACTCCTGTTCAGAATTCCCTTATCCCCTTATCCATAGGTTTCTGCTCCCCTCCATCTAACATGTATGATGAGTATGCATTCTTGAAAAATTTTTAGTGGTGTTTTACTATTTTTCATTTATGTAACTGTTATTATACTACAAGTCTTATTTCAATTCTTACTTTCTTTGCTCAGTAATATCTCTTCAGTGTCTCTTCATATTGTCATATATACACATAATAAAAACATAGGTGATAAACACCTAGATTGTCCAAACTCCATCCATCACAACAGAATCACTGTATAAAATCCTTATACATGGCCCCTTGTAATTTTGTAGGACAATTTCCCTGGAACTTATATCCAGGAGTGAAATTCTTGCATCAATTAAGTATTGCCAGATTGCTTTTGAAAATGGCATCTCTAGTTTACAGACTGTCTTATAATGCATAGGAGCTCCGGTATCTCCACATTTTAGCAACATTCATCAGTACCTAGCTTTCTGATTTTTGTCAGTCTGATGAATACAAGGTGACACCTCATTTTACTTGCATGTTTATAATTATTAATGTGTTTAGACATCTCGTCATATGCTGTTAAAAGTTTGGGCTTTATTTTTTTTCATTTGCTCTGTTCACCTTATGCTATTTTTCTTCTTGACTTCTCCCAGTTGTTACTTGAATGGTGTATGTATATTGTGGATGTTAATAACTTGTCAATTTTAGACATTGTAAATTGGTTTTAGTGGATATTGTGATCTGCCTGCTTACTTGCACTAGGGTTTTATTCATGAGGAGACATCATCAATTTTGGTGTACTTGGGTACATAAATATAATGCTTTATAACTTGTTTTCATTTGTTTAAAATGAACTTCTCCATTTCCCATTGACCTTACGGTTTTTACTTTTCCCATTTAGATCTTTAATCCATCTGGTGTCCAACTCACCATATGGTTTTAGGAGTGAATCCACTTTTATTTCTCTTTATATAGTGAGTCAATCCATCACAGTGTCAGTTATAACTTTATAAATTTAGAGGCTCAAGTGTTTAATAGATGGGTTTTGTGATGGTTATCTCAACTTCTTTTATTGAAGGATAGTTGATATACAATGTTATACTGGTTTCCAGTATACAACACAGTGGTTCAATGGTTACCCATATTATTAAATTCTCACGGGCTAGTGCAGTTACAGTCGGTCAATATAGGAAGGTATTGCAGATTCACTGGCTACATTCTCCATGCTGTACTACTATCCCCACGACCGACTTACATTATGATTGAGAATTTTTGTGTCCTTTTATTTCCCTCTCCCTCCCCACCTATCCACTCAAACCACTCCCGTATGGTAAGCACCAGTCACTTCTCAGTGTCTATGGTTTCACTGTTGTTCTGTTCATTTTATTTTGTTTTATTTTTAGATTTCACAAATAAGTGAAATTTATGGTATTTGTCTTTCTCTGCCTGCTTTATTTCACTTAACATGATACCTTCTATGTCCATCCATATTGTCACAAATGTCAGGATTTCTTTCTTTTTTATGGCTGAATAATATTCCACTGTACATACATACCACCTCTTCTTTATCCGTTCATCTATTGATGGGCACTTCAGTTGCTTCTGTCTCAACAGCAACAATCTTAACCAGTATTGAACACGTACCTTTATCTCATATACTTTCTTGAGTTCTATCTTTCAGATATTAAATGTATTCCCCAACTTCCTTCATATTTCTGTATTTATTTCCAAACTTTGTCTTTTTGTTTAAATCTGTCTCCTGTAGGTAACACATCACTGAACCTTACTTTAGTTTTGTTGTTGTTGACCATAACAGAAGTCTCTTTTGTCTTGATATGTGTTACTCTGGTTTTCTTCTACAGTGGATGTTTAACTTGTGTGTGTGACTAAACTGCCCTGTGCTTTCATCTTCTTGAGTGAAAGGCCATCTCGTCTGGCAGTGGCACTGGGGACTGGTGAAGACCAGACTCCATTCTCTGTTACTTCCCCAGAGTTTAAGAGGAAGGGAAGAATCACTCCCAGAGCAGACAAGTCAGGCACCAAATTTTTAGGGGACCCCATTTGCTGGCATGGCACCAAACATATACTGTGGTCAGGGCTTTGCCTGTAACATTTGCAGAAAGAAGCAGGGAGGGCAAGAGGCAGCCCGCCAGGTTTGGAGGAGCCGTGGATTCACTGCATCTCTTATCATGAGATTCTCAGCCCTAATAGGGCTTCTGTGCTGCTGCAAAATGATGACAACCACCTCCTGCCCACTAGTGGTCTCGACTGTTGCTTTTCATTTACATGGTAAAAGGCATGTTTTGAAACAATTTTACCCAGGCACTGTTTTGAGGAGGAAAACATAGAATTTATAACCTCTTCTCAACCTGCTCTGCCACCATCCCCAGCTGCCCCGTGCCCCAGACCCATCATCCCAGTTCAAGACAGCTTTTGATCTCAGCGGAAGATTCTCAAAGGTTTGATTTTATTTACCTCGGTACGTTTTTTCTTCTTCTGTGGTTCCTTAGGGCTGATTTTTGGGGATGAAGCCAGAAGCACACACTGGTTGGTCATCCTAATTGATCTGCATGAGCGTCTTCTTGGAAATAAGCAAGATGATTAGTACCTCCTTTCCTACTCACACACTTTTTTTCCTCTTTCTACCTACCCAGTACACACGGATCTGTCATACTCTGGATAGCTACATACTCCCCCTCTGAGGCCAACATCCTGGCTCTGTATCCTTCCCCTCCAGTTTAGCGTTATCTGCACCTGTTTGCTCCTGTTACTGTAAGATGAAACTCCCTCTGTCTCCACTCCCTGGGCTTGTGGATCGCATGGTGGAACTGCCCAAGATATTTTTCTTACCACACACAGAGGTTGCTCAGCCGGCAGTGGGACGAAGGGAAGGTGAATAAAAAACCTTTCCTTTATTTCACACAGACTCCACTTGCAAACTCCATTCAAAGCTACCAAATTATTTGATGTTGTCTCCAAAGATTCTCTTAGTTGTTGGCCTGCACAAAATTAGTGAGGACATAAGTCAGAGCATACTAATCTCAAGGCTTTCATTTGAAAAAATAACTAATTATGAAAAAAACAATAAAAGTCAGAAAATTAATTAAATTTGCCTCATCAGCTACGTATGCTCTGAATGAAGTCTAAATGTACATGGCAGAAAAATCAAAACCTTACAAATACTTAAAATAAAAATCTTAATGGTTTAATTAATTTTCCCATTCCTTTGAAGAATTCCAAGAGTTTGAAAGCAGAAAAGACCGCTGTTGAATTCAGTTGTAGATTTAGTTAGTAATTAAGAAAATGTTGCAGTGCATGTGTGTTAATCCATTGGTTGTCCATTAATAAAGTATTTTACGTTGTGGAAATTCATTGAAACTATGACATCCCCTGGAATGCCCGACTCCATGAAACTTTTTAAAAAGCCAGATCCAATTTTTATTTCAAATTTTTTAAAGAAAGTTGTGATTTAGCAATACAGTATCCTAAGTCAAAAGAAAAAGACAGTAAATAGCAGTAAATGACTTTCCCCATAGAAACAGTTTTAAATGTTTTTAAAAACAATATAAATGGTCTCTAGTAAAATGAAAAAAAGAGCATGATTTTTATTCTGAGTTTTATATAACATACACGGAGAAATGATTTAATAGACGTTCCTAAACTGGTTTTGTTATCAGACATTGCCGATAGGCACTCATTTTCTAATGATCATCACCACAATTACCTAAATATTTTACGTTGTCAATGTACAAATAATAAAAATCAGTAAATATAAAAATGTTTTTTAAAAGAATGCTTGGTTTCAAATAAATGTGTTTAAAAGCCTCTTTTTATATTTAACTGTGAGGAAACTATCAAGAAATTAAAAGCTCAAGATAAAATAGATTCACAATTAAGGCAAAAAGCATATCTATCTATTTGCATATAAAATGTGTACTTATTTATTCATAACAATTATAAAAACTGCTAATAAAAATGACCATCAGATATGTGTTGGCACAGCACAAAGATGAAATTTACGGGATAAATTTAAAACTTCAAAATATGTTGCAAGATTGTACTGCCAAGCGTGGTCACACCAAAGGCTATTTCCAGTATTAGTGTATGAAGGTGTTCCTGACATTTTTCTGATTAATTTATGGGAAATCTATGAAATGTAACACCATGAACATTTTTTTCAAATGAAGGTAATCAATGGAAAAATAGTTCAAAGTGAGCTGTTTCTCATTTTTGTATGGATCAAACTGCAAACCCAACACCACCAATTCATAAATTGAAACCCTAGCTACCAGGACTTCAGATTGTGACTGTATTTGGAATAGACTCTTTGAGAAAGGGGACTAGGTTAAAATGAGGGTATTAGGAGATTCTAATCCAGTGTAAATTGCATCCTTAGAAGAAACTAGTACACACAGAGAGACACCAGCGGCATCCACGTACAGAGGAGAGACCGACTGAGGGCCCGGCAAGAACGTGGCCCTCTGCAAGACAAGGAAAGAGGCCTCAGAAGCCAAACCTGCTGACAGGGTGACCTTGGACCTGCAGCCACCAGAAGAGAAAGAAAGTAAATATATTTTGTTTCAGCCACCCGGTCAGTGGGATTTTGTTATGGAAACCTCAGCAAACTAACAGCTTCCTGAGATGCTCAGGTTTACTTTATTCATAGAAACACTGAACTATTTCAGATTATGGCTACACCCAGGTGTCTGAGTGTTGTCTGTGCGCATGCTTGCCTCTGTGCTATCACATGTGTGTGCTTTGGTGCCCACATCCTGTGGTACCACGAATCCAAATTCAACCAATATATGGTTGAATTATTCAACCATACCTTGAATCATGCAACAAATATGAGAGGAAGGTGAAAAAGATTTCTTGTACATTCCCTGGCCCACACATGCATAGCCTCTCTCATGATCAACTTCACTCATCAGAGTGGTATTTAGTTACCCATAGCTTATATTCAGGTTCACTCTTGGTATTGTACATTCTACAGGTTAGGAAAAATATATAATGACATGCATCTACTATTACAGTCTCATTCAGAGTAATTTCACTGCCCTAAAAATCTTGTGATCCACCTATTTATTCCTCAATCCACCTTAAACCCTAGCAACAACTGAACTTTTTACTGTCTTCATAGATTTACCTTATTCTGAATGTTATCTACTTGGAATCATACAGTATGTAGCTGTTCAGATTTACTTCTTTAGTTAGTAATATGCATTTAAGTTTCTTTCATGTCTTTCCATGGCTTACTAACTCCTTTCTTATTAGTGTTAAGTAGCATTCATTGTGTGGATATGCCTTTTTTTTTTGCACTCACCTACTGAATGGCATCTTGGTTGCTTCCAAGTTTTGTTAATTATGAGCAAAGCTGCTCTAAACATCTGTGTGCAGGTTTTTGTGTGGATATAAGTTTTCAATTATTTTGGATAAATACCAAGGAGCATGCATGTTAGATTGCAAGATTATGTTTAGTGTTCTGGGAAAGTATCAAACTCTCTTCCAAAGAGGCTGTACCATTTTGCATTCCCATAAATAAGAGTAACCTGTAGCTCCACATCTTTGCCTGTAGGTGACACTGTCACTGTTCTGAATTTTGGTCATTCTGCTAAGTGTGTAGTGGTGTCTCATTGTTGCCTTAATTTGTATTTCACTGATGACATCTGATGTGGGACATCTTTTCATATACTAATTTGCTGTCTGAATATCTTCTTTGCTAAGATTTCTGTTCAGGTGTTTGGATAATTTTTTTAATGGATTATTTCTTTTTTGTTGAATTTTAAGAGTTCTTTGTATATTTTGAATAATAGTTCTTTATCAGATATGTCTTCTGCAAAATATTTTCTCCCAGTCTGTGGCTTGAGTTCTTGTCATTCTCAGAGCAGAAGTTTCTAATTTTAATGACGTACAGCTTCTCCATGCTTTCTTTTATGAATCATACCTTTAATGTTGTATTTAAAAAGTCAATGCCATCCTAAGGTCATCTATATTTTCTCCTATGTTATCTTCTAGTTTTGCCTTTTAAATTTAGGCCCATGATCCAGTATGAGTTACTTTGTGATGAGTATAATGCCTGTGTTTCAGTTCACTTAGTTTCAATTTCAAATTTCATTTGTTCATTTTGGTACATAGGAAAACAATTGACATATACCTTGAATACTTCATGTGCTTGCAGTAATTGCTTAGTTGCTCTAGGAGTTTTGTTTTGTTTTGTTTTGGTGATTCTTTCAGATTTTCTACATAGACGATGATGTCATTTACAAACAAAGACAGTTTTATGTCTTCATCCCCACTCTGTATGCTTTTTATTTCCTGTTCTTGACTCATTGCATTGGCAAGCACTTCCAGTACAGTGTTGAAAAGAAGTTTGAGAAGGGACATCCATGCTCTGTTCCTGTTTTTAGTGGGAAAGCTTTGACTTACAATGTTAGCTGTCGGGTTTTATAAAGTCTTTACAATGTTGAGGAAGTCTCCATCTAATCCTAATAGTTTTTCTAAGACTTTTTATTATGAATAGGTATCATATTTTGTCAAATGTTTTTCTGCACCTATTGATATTACCAGGTAATTTGTCTTTATTAGGCTCTGGATGTGATGCATTACATTACTTGACCTTTGAATTTTGAGCCTGCCTTGCATAGCTGGGGTAAATTCCACTTGGTCATGATGTATAATTCTTTTCATATTTTTTGTATTCAATTTGCTAATTTTTTTGAGAATTTTTTCATGTATGTTTATGAGAGAGATATTAGTCTAGTTTTCTTTTCTTGTGATGGCTTTATCTGGTTCTGTTAACAGGGTAATTTTTTTTACCATATAGTGAGCTAGGAAATAGTCCCTCTACTTCCATCCTCTGAAAGAGATTCTAGAAAATTTGTATTTCTTCCTTAAATGTTTGGTATAATTCACGAGTAAACCCATCAAGGCTTGAGGTTTTCTGTTTTGGAAGATTATTATTTATTTAATTATTTTTTAATAGATAGGAAGTTATTCAGATTGTCTATTTCTCCTTGTGTGAGTTTCAGCAGATTTTGGCTTTCAAAGAAATTTGAACCACATTTGAACCAGCTAGAGAAATCCAAGTTGTTCTCTGAGGTAACTTAATTTAAACAAACCTTGCTAAGCTATAAAACTTAGAAAATTACTGGTTTGAATGAATAACTGAAGACATTCTACAGCAGCAGAACTAAGATTTGGTGATGGCATCAACATACAAAAATTTTAAAGTTACAACTAGAAATAAACACCTGAAATAAAACAAAAACTAATGGCTGATAAAACACAAAGCTGACCTAGTTTCCTCTGTTGATAAATTAAAATAAACATCCATGAAATATTTATGGAAGATTAATATATTAGTCATCATAGCACATTCTATAAATTAATGTTTGAAAGTATATTGCAGAGTATGTTTATATGAGCATTGCTCAGTTATGTTTTTCTTTTTTTACTTTTCTTTCAAAATTATCTAAATTTATC
This sequence comes from Manis javanica, assembly GCF_040802235.1. Taxonomy (NCBI): domain Eukaryota; kingdom Metazoa; phylum Chordata; class Mammalia; order Pholidota; family Manidae; genus Manis; species Manis javanica. The sequence goes on along the minus strand of NC_133168.1, from coordinate 14,219,132 downwards.
ATACAGTTTGGAAAAAAGTTTCTGGAGAGAGAATTGTACATTTTTCAGTCTAAAAGTATTTGTCATTTTAGGTACTTTAAAAAAGCCAAATTTCAGCCATAAGAAATCAATAAATCCTACTATTTGCAATAACATGGATAGAGCTAGAGGGTATTATGCTCAGTGAAATAAGTTAGGAAGAGAAAGACAAGTATCAAATGATTTCCCTCACTTGTGAAGTATAAAAAAGATACAAAACTGAAGAAACAAAATAGCAGCAGACTCAGAGACTCCAAGAAGGTGCTAGTGGTTACCAAAGGGGAAGAGTGGGTGGGGGAAGGCAGATGGGGAAGGAGGAAGAAGGGGATTGAGGGCTGCTATGTTTAGTACACATGGTGTGGGGGATCATGGGGAAGACAGTATAGCTCAGAGAAGTTAAATAGGGACTCTGTGGCATCTTACTATGCTGATGGACAATGACTGCAATGGGGTATGGGGGAGACTCAATAATAAGGGTGAATGTAATAACCACACTGTTTTTCTTGTGAAACCTTCATAAGAGTGTATATCAATTATACCTTAATAAAAATAAAATAATAATGATAAAGCCAAATTTCCTGGTTAGTATTAGAGGATGCTGTCATAATATAATTATACTATCAGATATCAGGATCCTGTCAGAAACAGAAATGTTAAATTTCAGGATGCCTGGAAATACACAGCCTACAGGATTCCAAAGTCCGTGGTGTAATGGAGTGAATAAAACTTTTAACAAGAACTTCAAAGAAAAGCTCCTTACTCACTAAACAGTCTTAGTCCAATATTAAGAAATGCCTGATTACTTAGTGTCCATTTCAGAGTAAGTTTAATGCCTCTTTTGAGGGAAATGTGAGGTTTTCACTAAAATAGCTAGATGCTAAGTAGGAAGGAGATTTCCAGTTAAAACATTTTTCCATGTGCTTATAAAAGGCACTTCTATCAAGCCATATAGACAATTCTGCCGTCAGTAACTTAAAGGATTCTTTCCAAGGGAATGAGAAGATTAATCATTATTTTCTGAAGTATCTAACTTTTCTACTTCGAGCATGAGGGTCAAAAATTTGTTCTTGTTGAAGGATATCTGGCCTCTTTTTAATTTTAATCTAAGATTATTAGTATCTTGGAGTCTGATCCAGTCATTTTCATGAAAATCCATTTACTGCATACCTGGAAAATATCATAAAGACTGTCTCATGTATAATTTGCTTATTGCATAGAGGCAAATACATTATTTTCTCAGAAATTATTAGAACTCCACACACATACATTTTGATTAAAACAATTAGCTCTCCAAATAGTGATAATCCCCAATATACTATGAAGATCATACTCATATTATTCTTTATACAGTTAATATAATTATAAAGATTAAATTGTCTTATTTTTTAATAAAGGTATTGATGTTCAGGAAATAAACTTGAAGTACAAGGCAGCAGAGATATACTCACCAACTACATTTCATCATATATGTAGAATTATTTTTGTGTTTAGCCTACAATGTCCAGTTAAGATATTGTTTTCCAAAGTTATTAGATTAGTTCTAGTTTTCCTCTATCATCTTTAGTGTGGTTTTGATATTCATTTTTTAATTCAAGTAGATTAGTTTATTAGTCATTGTATTCCACTATGAATCACACCCACATCCTGTTTGACTATAATTATTTGCTTATTTGGGGAGTATGTACAAAATTATTGTGGTTCTAAAGGTCAGAGTTTTTGCTACTTCAAAATATATGTTTATTTTAAAGTGGAATGGAATTTTAGCCACATATCAAATATTCTCTGAAAAACTTTCAGAATTTAGTTTGGCATGTATTTTCACAATAAAATAAAATAATCACTGGTAACATGATTATACCTTCATTATATACAGCTTTGTTTTTCAAGCAGTTTTATTTATGCAGTTTTATAGCTAATCTAAAAAGTAAAGCAGGGGCAGAGCAAAGATGGCGGCATGAGTAGAATAGCGGAAATCTCCTCCCAAAATCACATATATCTATGAAAATATAACAAAGACAACTCTTCCTAGAATAAAGACCAGAGCACACAGGACACACAGGACAACATCCAGACCACATCACCTGCGAGAATTCAGCGCCTCGCAAAGGGGCTAAGATACAAGCCCCAGCCCCAAGGGACACGAGCACCCATTCCCCCAGCTCCTGGCAGGAGGAGAGGAGTCCGAGCAGGAGGAGGAGGGAGTCCATGACTGCTGAACACCCAGCCCCAGCCATCCGGACCAGAGCGCAGACACAGTGCATGCACGGGGCCCTGGATACTAGGGAAACAGGGCAGCAAGAACGGTGAGTGGGTACCAGAGGCCAGCGCCAGAGGACAAAAGAAAAGCGAGCTGACATCTTTTTTGTTGTTGTTGTTGTTGTTGTTGTTTTGTTGTGGTGAGTGCTTTTTGGAAGTCTTAAAGGGACAGGGACCCCAATACTAGGGAAACAGGGCAGCAAGACCGACGAGCGGGTATTGGAGACCAGCACTGGAGAACAAAAGAAACACGAGCGGTCACCTTTTTTTGTTGTTGTTGTTTTGTTGAGGTGAGTGCTCTTTGGAAGACTTAAAGGGACAGGGACCCCAATACTAGGGAAAAAGGACAGCAAGACTGGCAAGCAGGTATTGGAGACTGGCGCTGGAGAACAAAAGAAAAGCAAGCAGCCATTTATATTTATTTATTTATTTTTAATTTTTTTTGTTGTTTTTTTGTATTGGCGAGCTCTTTTTGGAAGTCTTAAAGGGATAGGGACCCCAATACTAGGGAAACAGGGCATCAAGACCAGTGAGCGGGTGCCCAAGGCCAGCGCCGGAGAATAAAGAAAAATGAACGGCCATTCTTTTTTTTTTTTTTTTTTTGTGGTTGTTGTTTTGTTTTGGCAGGTTCTTTTTGGAAGTTTTAAAGGGGCAGGGCAGGACACTTATTCCAGAGGTAGGGAATCCGGGGATCTCTGGGCACTCTAATCCCCTGGGCTACAGGGAGCCGGAGGCCCTTTAAGGAGATAAATAGCCTCCCGGCTGCTCCCCCTCCAAAGCAACTCCACCACTTTGGAGCAGCAGCCTGAGCCAGGACACTCCCACAGCAACAGTGGAGATAAACTCCATAGCAGCAGGGCAGGAAGCAGAAGCCCTGTCTGCATGCAGCTGCCCAGCACAAGCCACTAGAGGTCGTTATTCTCCCAGGAGAGGAAGGCCACAAGCCAAGAAGAAGGGAAGTTCTTCCAGCCATCACTAGTCCCAGCTTTGCAAACTATTACTATCACCATGAAAAGACAAAATTACAGGCAAACCAAGATCACAGAGACACCAGAGAAGGAGACAGACCTAACCAGTCCTCCTGAAAAAGAATTAAAAATAAAAATCATAAACATGCTGACAGAGATGCAGAGAAATATGCAAGAGAAATGGGATGAAGTCCAGAGGGAGATCACAGATGCCAGAAAGGAGATTACAGAAATGAAACAAACTCTGGAAGGATTTATAAGCAGAATGGATAAGATGCAAGAGGCCATTGATGGAATTGAAACCAGAGAACAGGAACGCATAGAAGCTGACATAGAGAGAGATAAAAGGATCTCCAGGAATGAAACAATATAAAGAACTGTGTGACCAATCCAAAAGGAATAATATTAGTATTATAGGGGTACCATGAGAAGAAGAAAGAGGAAAAGGGATAGAAAGTCTCTTTGAAGAAATAATTGCTGAAAACTTCCCCAAACTCGGGAAGGAAATAATCGAACAGACCATGGAATTACACAGAACCCCCAACAGAAAGGATACAAGGAGGACAACACCAAGACACATAATAATTAAAATGGCAAAAATCAAGGACAAGGAAACAGTTTTAAAGGAAGCTAGAGAGAAAAAGGTCACCTATAAAGGAAAACCCATCAGGCTAACATCAGACTTCTCTACAGAAACCCTACAGGCCAGAAGAGAATGGCATGATATATTCAATGCAATGAAACAGAAGGGCCTTGAACCAAGGATACTGTATCCAGCACGACTATCATTTAAATATGATGGCGGGATTAAACAATTCCCAGACAAGCAAAAGCTGAGGGAATTTGCCTCCCACAAACCACCTGTACAGGGCATCCAACAGGGACTGCTCTAGATGGGAGCACTCCTAAAAAGAACACAGAACAAAACACACAATATATGAAGAAGGGAGGAGGAGGAATAAGAAGGGAGAGAAGAAAAGAATCACCAGACAGTGTATATAACAGCTTAATAAGCGAGCTAAGTTAGGCAGTAATATACTAAAGAAGCTAACCTTGAACCTTTGGTAACTATGAATCTAAAGCCTGCAATGGCAGTAAGTACATATCTCAATAGTCACCTTACATGTAAATGGACTTAATGCACCAATCAAAAGACACAGAGTAATAGAATGGATAAAAAACAAGACCCATCTATATGCTGCTTACAAGAAACTCACCTCAAACCCAAGGAGAAGCACAGACTAAAAGTCAAGGGATGGAAAAACATATTTCAGGCAAACAACAGTGAGAAGAAAGTAGGGGTTGCAGTACTAATATCAGACAAAATAGACTTTAAAACAAAGAAAGTAACAAAAGATAAAGAAGGACACTATACAATGATAAAGGGCTCGGTCCAACAAGAGGATATAACCATTCTAAATATATATGCACCCAATACAGGAGCACCAGCATATGTGAAGCAAATACTAACAGAACTAAAGAGGGAAATAGACTGCAATGCATTCATTTTAGGAGACTTCCACACACCACTCACCCCAAAAGATAGATCCACCAGGCAGAAGATAAGTAAGGACACACAGGCACTGAACAACACTCTAGAACAGTGGGCCTAATAGACATCTATAGAACTCTACATCCAAAAGAGAAAGGAAATACATTCTACTCAAGTGCACATGGAACATTCTCCAGAATAGACCACATACTAGCTCACAAAAAGCCTCAGTAAATTCCAAAATATTGAAAATCTACCAACCAATTTTTCAGACCACCAAGGTATAAAAGTAGAAATAAATTCTACAAAGAAAACAAAAAGGCTCACAAACACATGAAGGCTTAACAACATGCTACTAAATAATCAATGGATCAATGAACAAATCAAAATAGAGATCAAGGAATATATAGAAACAAATGACAACAACAACACAAAGCCCCAAATTCTGTGGGATGCAGCGAAAGCAGTCTTAAGAGGAAAGTATATAGCAATCCAGGCACACTTGAAGGAGGAAGAACAATCCCAAATGAATAGTCTAACATCACAATTATCAAAACTGGAAAAAGAAGAACAAATGAGGCCTAAAGTCAGCAGAAGGAGGGACATAATAAAGATCAGAGAAGAAATAAACAAAATTGAGAAGAATAAAACATTAGCAAAAATTTCTATTGAGAAAATAAACAAAATAGATAAGCCTTTAGCCAAACTTATTAAGACAAAAAGAGAATCAACACAATTCAACATAATCAGAAATGAGAATGGAAAAATCACGACAGACTCCACAGAAATACAAAGAATTATTAAAGACTGCTATGAAAACCTATATGCCAACAAGCTGGAAAACCTAGCAGAAATGGACAACTTCCTACAAAAATACAACCTCCCAAGACTGACCAAGGAAGAAACACAAAAGTTAAACAAACCAATTACGAGCAAGAAATTGAAATGGCAATCAAAAAACTACCCAAGAACAAAACCCCGGGGCCGGACGGATTTACCTCAGAATTTTATCAGACACACAGAGAAGACATAATACCCATTCTCCTTAAAGTTTTCCAAAAAATAGAAGAGGAGGGAATACTCCCAAACTCATTCTATGAAGCCAACATCACCCTAATACCAAAACCAGGCAAAGACCCCACCAAAAAAGAAAATTACAGACCAATATCCCTGATGAATGTAGATGCAAAAATACTCAATAAAATATTAGCAAACCGAATTCAACAGTATATCAAAAGGATCATACACCATGATCAAGTGGGATTCATCCCAGGGATGCAAGGATGGTACAACATTAGAAAATCCATCAACATCATCCACCACATCAACAAAAACAAAGACAAAAACCACATGATCATCTCCATAGATGCTGAAAAGGCATTTGACAAAATTCAACATCCATTCATGATAAAAACTCTCAGCAAAATGGGAATAGAGGGCTAGTACCTCAACATAATAAAGGCCATATATAATAAACCCACAGCCAGCATTATACTGAACAGCGAGAAGCTGAAAGCATTTCCACTGAGATCGGGAACCAGACAACGATGCCCAGTCTCCCCACTGTTATTTAACATAGTACTGGAGGTCCTAGCTACAGCAATCAGACAAAACAAAGAAATACAAGGAATCCAGATTGGTAAAGAAGAAGTTAAACTGTCACTATTTGCAGATGATATGATACTGTACATAAAAAACCCTAAAGACTCCACTCCAAAACTACTAGAACTGATATCAGAATACAGCAAAGTTGCAGGATACAAAATTAACACACAGAAATCTGTAGCTTTCCTATACACTAACAAAGAAACAATAGACAGAGAAATCAGGAAAACAATTCCATTCACCATTGCATCAAAAAGAATAAAATACTTAGGAATAAACCTAACTAAAGAAGTGAAAGACTTATACTCTGAAAACTACAAGTCACTCTTAAGAGAAATTAAAGGGGACACTAATAAATGGAAACTCATCCCATGCTCATGGCTATGAAGAATTAATATCATCAAAATGGCCATCCTGCCCAAAGCAATATACAGATTTGATGCAATCCCTCTCAAATTACCAGCAACATTCTTCAATGAATTGGAACAAATAATCCAAAAATTCATATGGAAACATCAAAGACCTCGAATAGCCAAAGCAATCCTGAAAAAGAAGAATAAAGTAGGGGGGATCTCACTCCCCAACTTCAAGCTCTACTACAAAGCCATAGTAATCAAGACAATTTGGTACTGGCACAAGAACAGAGCTACAGATGAATGGAACAGAATAGAGACTCCAGAAATTAACCCAAACAAATATGGTCAATTAATATTTGATAAAGGAGCCATGGACATACAATGGCAAAATGACAGTCTCTTCAACAGATGGTGCTCACTAAACTGGACAGCTACATGTAGGAGAATGAAACTGGACCTTTGTCTAACCCCATATACAAAGGTAAACTCAAAATAGATCAAAGACCCGAATGTAAGTCATGAAACCATTAAACTCTTGGAAAAAAACTTAGGCAAAAACCTCTTAGACATAAACATGAGTGACCTCTTCTTGAACATATCTCCCTGGGCAAGGAAAACAACAGCAAAAATGAGCAAGTGGGACTACATTAAGCTGAAAAGCTTCTGTATAGTGAAAGACACCATCAATAGAACAAAAAGGAACCCTATAGTATGGGAGAATATATTTGAAAATGACAGATCCGATAAAGGCTTGACGTCCAGAATATATAAAGAGCTCACACGCCTCAACAAACAAAAAACAAATAACCCAATTAAAAAATCGGCAGAGGAACTGAACAGACAGTTCTCTAAAAAAGAAATACAGATGACCAACAGACACATGAAAAGATGCTCCACATCGCTAATTATCAGAGAAATGCAAATTAAAACTACAATGAGGTATCACCTCACACCAGTAAAGATAGCTGCCATCCAAAAGACAAACAACAACAAATGTTGGTGAGGCTGTGGAGAAAGGGGAACCTTCCTACACTGCTGGTGGGAATGTAAATTAGTTCAACCATTGTGGAAAGCAGTACGGAGTTTCATCAAAATGCTCAAAACAGACCTACCATTTGGCCCAGGAATTCCACTCCTTGGAATTTACCCTAACAACGCAGCAATCAAGTTTGAGAAGTACAGATGCACCCCTATGTTTATCGCAGCACTATTTACAATAGCCAAGAATTGGAAGCAACCTAAATGTCCATCGGTGGGTGAGTGCATGAAGAAGATGTGGTGCATATGCGCAGTGGAATACTACTCAGCCATAAGAGGTGGAAAAATCCAACCATTTGCAGCAACATGGATGGAGCTGGAGAGTATTATGCTCAGTGAAATAAGCCAGGTGGAGAAAGAGAAATACCAAATGATTTCACTCATCTGTTGAGTATAAGAACAAATGAAAAACTGAAGGAACAAAACAGCAGCAGAATTACAGAACCCAAAAATGGACTAATAGGTACCAAAGGGAAAGGTACTGGGGAGGATGGGTGGGCAGGGAGGGATAAGGGTAGGGAAGAAGAAGGGGGGTATTAAGATTAGCATGCATGGGTGGGGAGGGAGAAAGGGGAGGGTGGGCTGTACAACACAGAGAAGACAAGTAGTGATCTACAACATTTTGCTAAGCTGATGGACAGTAACCGTAATGTGGTTGTTAGGGGGGGACCTGATATAGGGGAGAGCATAGTAAACATAGTATTCTTCATGTAAGTGTAGTTTAAAGAGAAATAAAGAAAGAAAAGAAAAAAAGAAAGAAAGAAAGAAAGAAAGAAAGAAAGAAAGAAAGAAAGAAAGAAAGAAAGAAAGAAAGAAAGAAAGAAAGAAAGAAAGAGAAAGAAAGAAAGAAGAAAGAAAGAAAGAAAGAAAGAAAGAAAGAAAGAAAGAAAGAAAGAAAGAAAGAAAGAAAGAAAGAAAGAAAGAAAGAAAGAAAGAAAGAAAGAAAGAAAGAAAGAAAAGGGGGATTACTCCTTGATAGGATAAAACTATTGGTAAATCAAAGATCAACATATGCTTTAAATATCCTTAATGTTGATCACTTAAAGGGTGTCAGATGATCAGCTATGGAGGTACTCTTTTCTGATAATATTCCTTTCTCTTAATTAAAAAAAAAAAAAGCAGTTCCTGTGTGCTGACCTCCAATGAGTTCTGCACAGTGGTATAGAGGGCATGTCAAAGTGTGGGCAAAGGGTCTGTTTGTTTCTATGCAGAAGATCAAGGCCTAGCTTGGATACCCAGAAAATGAACTAAGATACGATATGAGGAGGAGCTTCCGGCATCAGCACTCTCTGGAGGACTCGTGCCGGGGGATGATCATCAAAAAGCCTCCACAGGGATCCGGACGTTGCTGCGGTTGTGGCTGCATTCACCCCACCGTTTCCTGGACTTGCCACTGGAATGAGGAGGGAGATGTCTAGGCTGGCATGTGCATACAGTGAGACAACGAATTTGACCGGATCTGTACTGTTGGAACTCAACCAGGAGTTGGGAGGGGTGCAAGTGGTAGTGCTCCAAAATCTTATGACTATAGACTATCTACGGTTAAAAGAACATATGGGATGTGAACAGATCCCAGAAATGGGCTGCTTTAATTTGTCTGATTTCTCTCAGACTGTTCAAGTACAGTTGGACAATATCCATCATATCATAGACAAATTTTCACAAATGCCTAGGGTGCCTAACTGCTTTTCTTGGCTTCACTAGATATGGATGGTAATTATAGATTTGCTTTGTTTATGTCACCGTATTCCTATTATGTTAATGTGTGTGTGCAAGTTAGTTAGTAGTTTAAAACCTATACATGCTGAAGTTACTCTACAAGAAGATATGTCAAAGAAATAATCAATCCTCCCATGTTTTCTTCCATATGCTACCTCTATAGCTTTTCTTCTTCCTTCCTAATTACAACCCTTCAATAGAATTCGTGCCTCAAATCGAATTTACCGAGTATCATAATTCCTCCAGGTGGTAAAGATACCTCGAGACAAGTGCTAGGCATAAAACCCACAGGGCATAAATCTGCAAAGAAGTAAAAAGCTAACCTTTGCAAACAATATGGCTTCTCTCTCACTTACCAACTTTACATTTCCCTGAATGGCCCCGGAAGATGACTGGTTAGCCAGAGACGGGTAAGATTCCTCAAGGGAGGAACAACCTAAGACAGGCACAGTCGCAGGGGGGCCATCAGGTGAGAATTTGGGGATCAACAGAGGTGAGGCTTAGAACCTCACTCCCCCTGTTTTGAGAGAAATCTTCTGCATCCGTGGATGTTTTATTGCCCTTGTCTAGCTTGGATTAATACATAGTCTGCAGGCACACACCTGATCATCTGCAATTGCTCTCTTACAACACTAAACTATTTTCTACCTTTATCTTGCATCTACCTACCCCTTCAGCATTTTATTAAAAATACTAATAGTAATAATAATAATAATAAAGGGAGAAATGTGGGATTCACATATAAGTGCAGTATAAAAATCAAACAAATATTCATATTTGACCTGATTGTTTGTAGTTCGTAATGAGTGATCAAAACCGAAAGTTTCTGTGATGACTGCCCTTGTACTGTTCACCATGTAAGAATTTATTCACTATGCAAGAATTTGTTCACCATCTAAGAACTTGTTCGTTATGCTTCAGAAGATTGGAGACTGATGAGAATTAGGCTGGGGGTGGATTAATGATTGTGCATTGAGCATTGACTCCCCTATATAGAATTTTATTGTTGTTAACAACCATTTGATCAATAAGTGTGAGAGATGCCCTCTCAAAAAAAAAATGTAAAGCAGAAGTCAGTAGGAGAGAATAATATATGTCACTATCATGTTGAGCACATCTGGAATCCTTCATCTCTTTCTCACAATATTAAGAGTGAGGAAGAAAACCAATACTAAAAGGGCTCAAAGCTGTGATGAAGTAAAAGAAAACCTGAAGAAATGCACTTGTGTTAAGATTTCAGCACTCTTAGCATATTTTGAATAATAAATAGCAATGTTTTTCATTGTTGATGTGCCATGTATATGATTGCCATTAACTTAGTTAAAAATCTGACCAGTTTATGCAAGTGGTAGCATAATTTATTGGGTAAATAAGAAACAGGTTGAAAAAACATTAATAAAATGTAAGAAAAAATAAATTTATGATGTCAACATATAACTCCAGTCCTAAAGTCTACATTTATTACAAAAATAAATGTGCACTTAAGTCATGTTCTTGCCAGTAATGTTGAATACACAAAAACTAGTCGCACTTTCTCTATTTAATTAAAATACAAAAAAAAAATCTTCCATCTGCACATAAGAGAATGGATTTAGGTGTGCATATATTTACATCTAGTATTCAAATATTAGCAGGTAGAATTTTTTCAACCACACCAGGCATCACGTAATTCCTTAATGCAATCCTTAGTAGTGTATTTACTAAAATTTAAAATAATTTTTGATATTTTCATTTTCTCACATCTCTAAGTTCTAGATTATGAAACTTCTTTCTGTGTCACGAATGCTTTTTTGTATTTTTTAAAATGCACCTCTGTAGTTTTCTATTGGAAAATATATGTCTTGTATGATTTTTTTTGTTACTGTAGTCTTAGATTTAATGTTTGTGCAAGCACCTTTCGACAATTCTACGAACAATATTTTCTAAATCTTTCCTACCATTGTAATACTTTTGGAAAAGTGGTTAGCAGGGGGCCGAATGATTAAGGACGATAACTCTTTGTTCTCCTATTTGGCTTTTATTTACTTAAGGTAATGATTAAGTGTTCAGATTTGATTGAAAATACATTATATAAGTTCATGCAGTTTGAAAAGATAATATACTAACTTAGTTTACCTCATTTTATCATTGTAAGTATACCTGACCCACCGATGAAGTACGAAAACCAAAAAGAGTTGCGTTTTTGTGCTTCAAGGAGAATACAGCTACACCCCAACTATATCCAAAAATGCAATTGCTCTCCTCGCCATACCCCCAAGGCCGTAGTGCCCTCCTCTCTTCTGTGTCCCTACAGTAAGGCACCCCCGCTGCTCCACCATGTCATTCTCAGTGTTGCTTATACATCGGAATCACCTGGGGAGCTTTAAGAGACACTGATGTCTGAATCCCATCCCAGACATTCTGATAATGGATCCAGGGGGTATCATGGGCGTTAAGATTTTCAAAGTTCTTTCCAAAGTGATTCTAAGGCACAGTCAAGCTTGATAAACATGGTCGCTGTGACTCCATCCTGTCTTTGACTTCGGTTTTCCTTACCACTGTCCCTCACCGCATCTCACTCTCTCTTAACTCATCTTCTATTTATCTGTTGCAACTTCTTCATATATTAATCTACGTTTGTGCGTTTCAGAGTCACATCTCTCACTGAGAAAAAAATCAATCAGATAAACAAAAAAGCACAACCAGTTACATCCAGGAATAGCTGAGCTTGTTTTTCACAGAAGATGGCTGCAGATACAGTAGACACGAGTCAACAGACTTTCCATGTGGCCAGTATTTCTGTGCTTTGTCTTGTTAAAGATGTCTTTCTAATGATAATGACACATAGAACAAGTTTTGGATGCTTCACATTAATTAAGGTGCACTTTGTAATAGAGAAAATAGTTAAACGGTAAGAGCGTTTTCTTACTTGAATTCACATTCAGTTATAAAGTAAGATATTTTTGTCATTTGCATTAGCATATGACAATGAAAATACTATTGTTTTTATAAAATTGTCTTCTTGTTATTAATATTAACCTAGTAATATATCACATTGGAGATGGTTCCAGAAAGCTTACCTAATGTCGATTCTGCTAACATGATTTTGCCAAATGAGAAATGAATCGAAGGAAATCTTCTGCAGCTTATCATTTTTTCAGGTCAAATGTGTGAAGCTGGGCTGCATGTTAGAAAACTTCTTGCTAGTATTTTGTGGTCCTTTCTATTGGCTCTGAAAAGACCTACAGACCTTGTACTATCACCATACAGAAATTAAAAAACCCTTTGTGCATAGTCTTCAAGGAACTTAAATCTATTATTTTTTTAAATTAAAAAACAGAAGGAAATAAATGTTTAGTGTGACTGTACTGAATCATTTCATATAACTATTTAGAAGATGAGAAGCAAAATGTAATACAGCCCTTTAAAAAATTCTGTAACATGTGTAAATATATGTTAAACTTATGTTATTTCTTTTGCATCTAAGGCTTTTGACACTATGTTTATTACATTTCTCCTAAAATAAGTTTGTTGCATTTGTGATGTGAAGATTATTTAATATGATTCAGGAATAGCTATTTCTGATCAATATTACAGATCTGTCTTTTGTTTGCAGATCACTAAATATTTGAATCTATTTTAGAATGTTTGCTCAGGATTTAGTCAATAGAGTTCCACGGCTACGATACAAAGCAAATCCAAATGCACCGGTAACAAAATCTTAGCAGAAAATACAATGTTGTATTAAAGGTAAGCATATTACCACAGCTTTTGTGAAACCTACCAGGGTCATAGGCTGCCTACATCTCAGATGAAGTAAGCGACAAACTGTATTTCATCTCCTTACATGATCTTTTTAATCTTTAATAAGATAAGAAAAGAGCAGCCATTAATTTGACAACACAGCATTCCAGAAAGATACATTAATTATAATATAGGTATATGCACAGTACTTGTTGATAATTATATATTCATTTGCTCATTTCAAACTTATTTCTTAAGCAGCTACTATGTTTCCATAACTATATTCTAAGAGTTGATTTATATCAGAAACAATACAGATGAGATCTGTGACCTCAGGGAGCTTATATTCTGGAGGGAAAATCAAACAGTAAACACATAAACAGTAAATAAACAAGATAATAATTGGCTATATTCATGTTCTGAAGTAAATTCAAAAGGAGTGAATGAATAGTTAACAAGAAACCAGCTGGAGTAGTGAAAGGGCCTCGGAAGAAGTGATGTTTGAGCGGCACTCAAGAATAAGATTCCCATCATACATGGCTTTGTGGGAGAGACATTTCTTAAAGGAGGGATAACAAGGGCAAAGAAACAGATATAGGAGGCTGGGATGTCTACAAAAGGGAAAGTAGGTATTTGTAGTTGGAAAATCAGAAGCTTGGAAGACAATGTATGAATACTGTAGTTGTAGGCAAGAGCCAGAGCCTACAGGGCCTGGTAAGTGATCCTAGGGATAATGAAATACAGTGCACCATTGAATATTTTTAATCAGAAGATAACATAACATGATTTACTCAACAATCTGTATAAGGCCACTAGAAAGATATCTTATTATTAAACTAATAAAAAACAAATTAACAAAGAGCTAATCAATAGGTATGGCAAGATTGTTCTCTTATCCATTCTCTCCTTCTTCCTTGACGTAAGAGAATGCCATATTTTTCAGTTTTGCTTGTAAGTGTAAGAAATTGTACATGCAACTACTGGATCATATCTTTTAAAGTGGAAATTGTGCTCTATCACCTCATTTCCCTCACAATGACAGAAATACAAAGATTTGATAATGGTGGCCAGCTTCAACCATGTGGACAAGGAAAACCTCCTTCAGAATGGTGGAGGTAAGTGAATTTGGTCTCTGTATGATCCCACCGATCAGAATTGCCTGCCTTGTCTGTCTCTGGATTGCCTCCTATCTATCTCTGGACTGTCAAAGGCAAGATTTATAAAATTTTATATTTTTTCTCAAATCACTGCTATTTGGGTCTTTTTGTGACAACAGCTTAGCCTATATTCATAACAGTAACCTAAAATAACTCTTCAGAAGTATTATAATAGAAATAATTACTAATAGGGGATTCTGATTAACTTTAACCTTTATACTACCCTTGATAATAATAAAACTTACAACTGCAGTTTTCATTTTCTTATCATTTAATAGTATAATGCCTTTAATTTAGGTTATGTCTATTCCATGATGACAACTGAACTTTCAGGTAAAAAGTAGACTAAATATATTGAAAGTGGCAGGCTACCTCCAGGATATCTATTCTGGGGACACAGAATAGTGTCTTAATATATTAAACTGAGCTTCCCCAAATTCTGTTTCCTAGTCAAATATTTCCCGACAATATTTTACTTGAACTGTCACTCTCCACTAGCTTCTTCTGAATGCAAAACAGCCAATCTGCCTCAGGCTGGAAACCCATGGTATCATTTGGCCTAAATAATTCCAGTTTGATTTTATTTTTGCCACACTGAATAGTACTATAAGGCAATAAAAATATCTGGGGTCAAATGAAATCACTTAGAACAACTGGAAAACAAGTAGAACAGACAGAGAGGTTCATATGCACAACAGGACTATGGTGAGTTATAAGTATTTGAACTGTGTTTGGAAAACTGCCTTATATTTGAATTTCAGTGAGAAGTAGGGTAGAGAAAGATGACATTATGACTAAAAATGAATCTATTCTTGGGTGACTTAGCTGTTTTAGGCCTGAAGAATATCATTTCAAATTCCTATAACCACTTAGGGAATAAAAATGTACAGCATTTGTAGAAATTCTTGAGTTCCCATATTGATGTTTGTTCTTTCCATTCCTTTGTCAGTGGATCCTTAGACCAGATTTCAGCAAAACTATAGAAAGTTCAAATCTTCACACCTATCCCAAGGCTTTGCAACACTCATATAAAATGCATATAGGGGACTAATTGGCAGGGAAGGGAGCCAGGAGCTTTGGTGGTATTGCCTTCCATGAGGAGCAGATGGGATACCCACCTGGGGAGTTGTAATATGCATTTAATCGAAATGAAGTCAGAGTCACCCAGCAGAGACCACATTTAGAGTAGGCCATATTCCTGATTCCATAATCTCTATGGTTTTACTTCTGATTTTCATTCTTTTTCCTAGCTTTAACTGTAAAAATGTTGCATGTGATTGGGTTTTCCATATTTTCATTTTACAAGATTCTATGATTACAAACATTCCAAAATTCTTTTAAAACATTAAAAGAGCCAATGTGCGTAGACATCAAGGTAACAACGACTTAGAATGCTTATGAGGAAATAGAATGTTCTGATTAGTTGGTTTTCTGATGAATTGAATGGTCATTAATCATATCCTACTGGGAAAGGCACTGTGCCCAGCATTATTAAGCATAAAATAGGAGAGCTCAAAGAGCAGAATATTTAGTTAGAATAAATGAAAAATCATTTTCGTTTCAATTCTGTCAATTTTTTTTTTCTAAAATTCATGGGAATGCTTCTTTGCCTAAGTACAAAAATTGATTATCTGCATCATTATTCAGTCTTTGTCAGTGTTTCTTGGTAACCATTTTGAGGATTTATCTGCATTTGTACTGCTGGAATTTGGTTTGGTAAATGCTCTGAGCCATTCAGGTCAGGCAGGATGCCCAGCACTGAGGCTTCAGAGCTGGTAAGACAATTTCTTTCCTCCAGGAGTTCACAGGCTGTTGACCCACAATCAGAGCCTCGTGGCAGAAACTTTTGCACAAAACCCTCACCTGCATGGGCTGAATTTCCATCATTATCTCAGCCATTCTCCAGGATAGCGTTCTTGAAGAGTACCTCTTGCCATTCCAATGAAAGCTAAACCCTCTGGAATAATGTTCAAGACATTTTCGATGTGTTTTCAACTTTAAAAAAGCAAAGCAAAGCAAAAAAAAAAAAAAAGAAAAAAGCTAGTCTTTGCATGGCAACTGGGAGTTGACATGAACAAGAATCAAGGGTAAGGAGCTCTCAAAAGAGGCCCAAAGAAGGCATTGTTAGGTACCCTTCCTAGAGAAATAGGAGATACTCTTGGGAACGGAGAAAGTTTCATACAATCAGTTTTGCTATTACGCTACATGTATGTTCCTAAAAGTGATCCCACTATGCAAAATCATGCAATAGAAAAACTTAGGGGCTCAACACTCAAAACCTTCATCAATAATGCATTCAAAGTAGCAGCTGAATAAAATGTACAGCTTTGCACACATTAACTGCTTTAGAAATACATAAATACGATAATAAATATGGAACTTTATTTTTAAAAAGACTCAGATTTTGCTGGTGGAAGCGAGCAACAGAAGGGTATTAGTTTGTAAGTTATTGTGAGATGGTAGAAGGAGGGTTCTCAGAATGGGACAAAATTTATAACACCAGATGTGGATAGGTGAAGCTCATAGCACACATGGTGAACTGAGGCAGCTGGTACATGTGTCAGGTGTGTTTCTGTCTGAGTTTCCTGCATCCCTGTGCAGCTTGTTTTAGCTGGGTGCAGTTTCTTAGTTCACCTGATGTTTCTGGAAGAGGAATTCACACATAAGCAAATGTGAAATTTGCATTATGCTTAAATTGTTCCCTAATCTATCAATCACATTGGAACAAATTCTGTTCTCAAAGCAAGGATAGCAGAACTGAGTGTATTTTATTTCAAGTATTTTAACAACTCTGAGCCATGTGCTCATGAATTTATAACATTTATTTTACAATCAAGGATGAAGGGCTGGCAAATTTAAGGCTGGTTAAGGAGCACAGTTGAAATCCTTTTATGTAAAGGGGAATAAGTCAATCAACTCAAAAGTGTTCTGATGGACAGTAGAGCCTTGTGAAATAGGATAAGACATTGGGGAAGGGCACCAGATTCCTGAATCAGGAGATGGATGGCAGAGCCCAGCCATCAAGGGGGGGTTTGGGAGCAGAAGAACTCGAGATGAAGCATGTAACATGTCCTGTCATCCTAATTGTGCCTAGACTGGTTTCTGCTTATTTTCAACAAAGCAGAAATAGGAAGAAGCTGCTCTCAGAGGTATTTTCATCATCAACAGCTGCAAATGAAATGAACACAGCTCCATTTTGCAGGATTTATAAAAATGTGTGTGTTTTAATGTAAACATCATTACAAAGGTAAAGCCCCTAACTTCCCTAGAGAATTCATTAATTGTTGTTTTCAGGACTGGATCTGCAAAACTGCTTTAAAACCATCCCCATAGTTGCAGCCAGGAAAACATGACCTTGACTGTCAAGAAAGAGGGGAGAATCCAGGATCTGTGACAATGTATTTTCAACTGTTTAATCCCTTTATATATAGCTATAGTATCTGGTTCATTGTGATTGTGTGTTCTTTAAATGCTTCTCAAAATTGTATTATTTTGAAAATATATTTGAAACATGAATAGAAATCAAGAAAATTAATATTATCAGCAGTGACACTGACTTTTTTTACAAATCTGTTTAAGAGGAAATAAAGTGTTAAGTGTCCTAAAATCAGGTAAACAAGGTTTCAGTCTAGTAGCAATGAGAGTATCAGAGCACATGAAGACAATGATGCACAGATACATTATCAAATGAGATTATTGAAAATTTAGTTCCTAATATATAAAGATTTTTCTTTGAGCTTAGTAATGCCATCATATTTTACAAAGCATCATTTTTAAAATCTTTATTCACCAATTTTTCAATGTAAAAGAATTGATTCCTGTCTCCTCAAATACAAACTGGCCATCACATCCTTGTGCAGCATAACAGAAGATAAAAAACAAAAAATAAAGAAAAATAAAATTAAAGTATGCTTCCTTTGAAAAAAACACATACACAATAAATGCCTGACATTTTTCTTTTTAACTAGTAATGATTACTGTTTTTTACCAAACGTATTCTTTTATCCCAAATTCTGTTCTTTCTAACAGCTCTTTC
Source organism: Manis javanica (assembly GCF_040802235.1). Classification (NCBI taxonomy): domain Eukaryota; kingdom Metazoa; phylum Chordata; class Mammalia; order Pholidota; family Manidae; genus Manis; species Manis javanica. The sequence continues at coordinate 14,200,764 of NC_133168.1, read as the reverse complement.
TTTAGGTGGACTTGTTTTCTACTAGGAAGATATGTTGAGCATGCGTCTCACAGAAATATTTCCTAATATAATCTTAGCCTTAAAGGTAGCTAAATATGCCCCAAGGGAAGTGAAGCAGTGGGAGAGAATTGTGAGGGGGTGAACAGTTGCTCTCTTGTGATCAGAAAGTCATTTTAGCTTCCTGGGATCAAAATGGCATACAGAGACCCAAGATTCCATCAGAGAAATAAAACTGGGGGTTTTGAGTCGATATTGTCTACCATTTCAGGTACAGAAAAAATGGTGTGTCAGACACAGCGATTTTTTTAACACTTTCTAAGCTCCATAAAAGCAACTAAATGTAGCAACGATGTACAATGACCACGAGCCACCCATGTAAGTCATGCTCATACTACACAGTAGTTATGCTGAAAGAACAAAGCCTTTCCTGATTTATTGCAAAGCAGTCCCTAGTTGATTTAAGTAACCTCTGCCTGAGATGTTTAGCAAGATAAATATAACACACACACACACACACACACACACACGTGCACAGATGCTATTACTCTATATTGTATAACAATACATTCTTTAAATTCGGCATTCTATCCATGACCAGAAAGTTGCTGGGTAACAGACGCATAGATCAAGAAGGCCTAGGAAGGATTCGCACATCTGAGAAGTCAATATTTAAAATAAACGTACAAACAAACAAAAAAACCCCTCAGTGACTTTCAAGTAACTACCGATGGTGATTATAAACTACTTCCAATTTCATGCACGGTCTTTATTTATTTATTTCTTTTTTAGTTACCAGAATCAAGGAATGCTGCATCTCAGCAACTGTTTCATTCCAAGCTCCTTGCTGGATAGATGTGAGCCCTAAGAGAAAGATTTGATGCCTTGTTTTATGACCCATGATGGTTAATTGCAGAGCTGGGATTAGAACTCAGAAGCAGTGCAGTTCCCTACTTTATCAAATATATTAAACTCAGTTTTACCAGTCTAGGCAGAACAGTTGTAATGGTTAACATTACATTAAATATCAACAAGGAGATGTTTTAATACCCTGAATCTTACAATGGATAGTTATCACCCTATCAAAAGATACCAGCTTTCTTTGCATTTTGACCTCATTTACTTGCAACATAAGAAAAGGGGCAATAAACATATCAGTGTGAAATGTTTGGGATTAAAATTAGGAAGAAAAAAATGCTAAAATACGTATGTCAGATATCACATTTTGAGGCCAGACTCCATCCCTGGCTCTCTCCTGCTGGAAGAAGGAGCTGGGATTCAGTCACATAGAATCATCTAGCAACCGGATCCAGCTGGATGTATAACTCAGCTGCTAAATCGAAGACAGAGCTGGAAAACAGGTCCTGTTTTGTTGGTCACCTGACTTACTGGCTTGTGGAACATTTAAATAAAGGAAGCCTGGGATTTTCCCAAAGGCAGAAGGCTCCTGTGATTGCTTCTTGGATGTAAGAGGTTTAAGTGTTTTTGTAGCATTCTGCTGATTGCCTATTGAGCAGTGAAGCAGTGAGCCAGGGATACACTTGAGGGAACCCTGTGAACAAATGGCCCCTCTTCTACATGCATGGTTCTACTATGTGTTTTCACTTGCTGTGTCTACAGCATGAAGTATTCACCTCCCTACATGTCACCTGCCCATTAATATGCCACCCCATCCACCACCACCATCAAACTATCCAAACTTCTTGGTTAAAGTGTCCTGTTGCTTGTGAGACCTTCGTTAATGGCTTTGGGCAGAAACAACTGATCCTCCATTTGTGATGCCATAGCACGTTGTTCCTGTAGCTAGTGCAGAATATATCTTCAAGAACTGTAGTTCACCTACACCAGAAGTAAAAGGGACAAGCCCTGTCCATATTTGGAACTCCAGTGCCTCAAATGGCTCTTGACTCAAAACAAGCGTTATAATATGTGTATTGATTGTGTGCGTGAAATATTGCAAGTTCATACCAGTTTATAGATGACTGATCCCTATATTCTTGGTCTTATTCCCTCCATCTCTCATCTTTCTTTTTTTAAATAACAAAATTAATTTTTTTCTGAATCAAAATGTAATTATTCTGTCAATCAACAAATACTAATTAGGCACTTATTACATACCAGGAACTTTCTGAGGTACAGGAGGTGCCAGCAGTAAAAAACAAATAAACAGCAATCTAGCTTTCATGAAACTCATGAGCAATATACAAATACCCAAATAGCTACTTCATATGTCAGACAGCGGTAGGTGTTATGAAGGATAAAGGGATAAAGCAACTTACGAGGATAAAGGAGTGGAATGTCATCTTCTATAAAAGGCAACAGAAGAGGTCATTACAAAGATCAAAGTGAAAGTGAGAATAGGCGTTAAATGTACAAACCGAGAAAGGACATGCGAGAAAGTGGAAACAATTGAAAATGCCCTAAAGTAGGAAGTGTCTGATGCATCAGAAGTAAAGCAAGACCAGTCTGACCGGAATAACTGCTTTTTGGAGAACAGTGGTAGCAGACGACATCAGAGATGATATAGTGGACAGAGAATGTTACTGTAGATCAGCAACATATGGGGAACTAAGGAAGGGGTTTTATATTCTTATTTTTATTTATTTTCTATTAAGGTTTCACTGATACATAATCTTACACTCAGGTTTCACATGAGCAACATTGCAGTTACTGGACTCCCCCCGTTATCAAGTCCCCACCACATACCCCATTGCAGTCACTGTCCGACAGCATAGTAAGATGCTACAGAGTCACTACTTGCCTTCTCTGTGCTTACTGCCTTCCCCGTGCCCCCTCCCATATTATGTGTGCTAATCATAATGCCTAAGGGAGAGTTTTTATTAAAAGAGCAATATGATATTGAAGAAAACAACTAGTTTCTAACTGCTATGTGGGGAATAGACCTTAGTAGGGGGTGCAAGCAGGAAGACCATTTAGTATATGACTGAGTAGGCTAGGGTTGCTGTAACAAAATACCACAGTTTGGGTAGATAAAGTAACAGAAATGTATTGTCTTAAAGTTCTGGAGGCTAGAAGACTGAGATTAATGGTGTTCAGAGTGGATTCCTTCTGAGTGTTACAAAGGAGAATGTTCTATGTCTCTCTCCTAACTTCAGGTGATTTTCTGGCAATCTTTGATGTTCTTTGGCTTGGAGAGGCATCCCCACAATCTCTACCTTCAACCTCACATGACATTCTCCAAGAGGACTTCTTTGTCTCTTTATCTAAATTTCTCCTTTTTATAGGGACATTAGTCATACTGGTTTGGGGCTCACCCTAATGACCTCATCTTCACTCAACTACATCTACAAAGACTGATTCCAAATAAGGTCTCATGCTGAGGTACTTAAGATGTGCATATCTCCAACATAGCTTTCAGGAAACAGTTCAATTCATACCAGTACACTAGGGAAATATTCTAGTCTAGAGATAATAGTGCTTAGGCCAGAGCACAAATCCTTGAGGAAGAGAGAACTGGTTGGTATAAGGATTATTTTGAAGAGAGAATGGACAAATTTTGCTGATTAATTGGCAATGGAGAGAAGAGAAAGTAAGATGTTAGGATTTGGTGCCTGAGTAGTCGTTATGACCGAGGTTGAGAAGACTGAGTGAGAAGCAGATGTACGGAGGAAGTCAAAATTTTGTTTTTTGACATGTTGACATGTTACCATTGATACCTGATTAGATTTTAAGCATGGATGTTGACAAAGCACTTGGATATACAAATCTGGCTTATGAAAAATTATAGCTGCAAAAGACATAATTATCTTAGTCCAACCAATACTTGTTATAGATGAGAAAGTAGTTTTTAAAGATTTATTTAAAAAATAAAATAAAATGCAGTGCTTCAAGGCCACTGAAACCTGTAGGGATAGCAATACGCTAACAAAACAATCTTGGTTCTTTTGACTACTAATCCAACACTTTCTCCATTATAGTACGAACCTTTCATCAGCACTTTCTAGCTCCACATGCAGTCAGTAAACAGCAACTGGTAGCCTAATGCAACAAAAATGTAAATAATTACAATTCTGGACCCAGCAGTTGGTTGACAAAGATTTCATCTTCAGATCTTTTGTCTCCAATATATTATCACAAAATTTATAAACACAGTAAGATAGCCAAAATATCACAAGCTACAATAATTTCAGAAGTTGAATCATTTTAGTTTTTTTTTCTTTTTTTCTCCAACATATTTTCAGACCTTTAATAGAGGATCTGATGTTCAGACTTTGCTACCTTGAAGCACAGAAATGGAATCAGGCATTCAACCCTCCTGCATACTTGTACCTGGCAGCTGACTCAATCCCTGTTGAGTCCAAGAGAGTATTTTGTCCATTTGAAGATCTGGTTGAGATCAACTTTCTATGTATGGCTCTCTGACTAAATGTACGCTTCAAGAGCTTCTGAACGATGTGATCAGCGTGCTGTGTTGGTCTTCCACTAGCTTTGAACAAAGTTCGATTTTTTTTTTAAGTTGTAGTGTCTTGTACATTCCCTCTACATTATTTTCATTTTGCAATAGAATACTTTTCAAAAATGACTACAGAAAATGATGGAAAGAGATATTTTTTATAATATGCACATTCTTTTCACATATTTACGACATACATATGTCTACAGAAATACGGAGTCATCTTTTTTGGTCCCTTTAAAACTAGTTTTAACTAGTATGGGTCTGCACTTTATTGTGTCTGCTGTGGCACTTTTTTATTCATCATTGTGGCAGTTGATGAACTGCAGCCTATAGGAAGGAATAGCGTAACTTCAGAAAACTGAAAGATGTTACATTCATCAGGAAGTTCATGCTGTTAGGGCTTGCAGTCGCACACCCCCTGGGAGGTTGCTGGGGATTGTGGAAGTTTCGTTCTTTGACCATAGCCGGGAGACCACCACACAGCTTCACCGAATCTCAGTAAGATAAGACACAGAAGGGGTTTGCCATGAAGTGATATATTATAAATATTCATAGGCACTTAATGTTCAGGGGGCCAAACTCAGTCAAAAGCAGCTCTTAAATGTACCTGTAACCAAAGGAGACAAGAAGAGCAAGAGCCTGTAGATTCCCTTAAGCCAGAATATTTGACTCACTTTGTTTTAAATCTTGCTAATAATATTTCTGAGACCAATCACACATACCAAATGTAATAGAGGCTGCATTATGAACAAATGCTAAATGTTGATACATAATAAATTCCAATTTGATAATAAAGGTCATTTTGTCCTTCCCATTAAAATGTCGCACAGTGAATTCCATTAATTAGAAGGTAACGTGGGCTGTTTACTTGAGAACGTATTCTCTTCAAGGTATTTTCTATGAAAAAAACATTTTACAAACAGAAACACTTGGTCATCTTTATCCTGCATATGCGCCCATTACTACAGCTAGAAAAGAAACATAGATGTGAACACACTTGCAGTTTTCAGGTTGCACTGATAAATTCCATCAGCCTGGAATGAATGTCATATCTTTTATGTCTAAGGGATAAAAGGTGGTGATACAGATTACAGCACCCCAGAGGTACTGCGGCAGGTGCAGTAATTTAAGTCATCCTAAACTCTCACCAAGGCAGCCACAGTAAGAGGCCAGATGGGTAAAAATACCAAGCAAAGTAGTTTTGAACCACTTTGTTTTTCCCCTGTCTTGAAAAACAGAAGAGATTTTCATCTCTCTCAGGTGGCTTGGATATGACCCAGTAGAAAGCAGGCTCAAATTCCTTCCAGCGCTGCCCTTTGATTCTATGACTTAGAAATAAATCAGGCTGATGTTGACTGGAGAGACACACATTCATCAGCTGTAGTGTCCAGTAGAGGGCACTGGAAAGGCAGTACGGTAATATGGGACGGCTTCCTATCCTCGGCGACAGGGAGCTCTCAGAAAAAGAGACATGGAAAAAATATTTTTTCTTCTAAACACAAATTAATCTGCAAGTTTTGACATTTATTCTTCAAATGCAATGTGAAATTGGCATTACTGTTGTTTTCAAGTTTTAACTTTTTAAATTAAGGTCGCTTGTCATAATGTGTTCCCTTGTAAGTCAATAAAGGGAACCAGATTCCTGTAACATAATTACAATTTTCAGTTTACAGTGGTTCCTTCTGAGAGGGGAGCAGAGACTAAATGATTACCAGCCCCCAATGTTTTCTTCTAAGTTTAAACATTGAAACTGTGAATCCAAATTTGGGGGGGCTTATATTTTCTCATAAGAGTGATTATATTTATTGAATATCGTCAAGTTCGGAGTATTATTCAAATATCCACGCCAAGAGCCCTAACAGTTTATCTTTCAAGATACCATGCCTTGTGTATTATAAATAAATATATCCCAAACAAATATTAACAAATGGCCCCTTATGGCAGCTTTTCCTTTTTGTCTCCTAACTCAGTAAGCTTTAGGAAGGCACATGGAAAAAAATGTGATGGGAATTTTGAGAAAATACCCTGAATGCAACTCAATTTCAGAGCCTTGAAAAAGAAGTGTAAAAGGTAGCCATGCTAGTGGGAGGGCATTTTAGATAAATGGCAGATACACATAATCCAAAAAGAGGGCCCACTTTGGTACTTCACACTGCTCTAAATCTTCCCTGGAACAAGGCTGGCGAATCGATGGCAACTGTCATTTACCTGGTGCCACACATTTCCCCTCAATGAATAGAGCATCGCACATGTCACCCCACACCCCTGGACAGCCACCTGGGCTTATATCAAAGACCACCCTAAATACCGAAACGAGCAAGTGTATGTGAATGACATTAATACACATCACTTGCTGGAAATTCTGTATTTCAACATTCCTGCAGTTTTGCATTACAGACCTCTCAGGCGTTGGTGGACATCTGCATTTTTTTTTTAAATTTTGTGGAATTCACAACATCTGCTACCCCTCAGAAAGGTAGAAGACAAAGGCCAGGGGAGGCTTTTAGGCTTCTGCACACACTGCATTTGAACAGGGGCTCAATCTCTTAATTTTTTATTTTAATTTCATCAATTCTTGTTCTTACGGAATGCACAGAGGAATAGAGCTGCATCCGTTGACCAGTTACAGCTGTGCCCAAGATTACTTGCTAGTCATCTGCCCTCTCTACATGGTGGTGGTGTTTCTCTAGGAAAACTAAGTCCTAAGAGCCATATCTTTCCTTTTCACTGTTCTGCCAAGTGATTAGTTATCAACCCAGGGGTCGTATGGTTTCCCTAAGCCTTATTTGGAAGCTGCCAGGACATAGTCAGATGCGAACACCAGGACACGGAAGCATTTGAACACTGGAGACAGACACCATGGCAGTGGTATCTGAGTATTTTTATCTCAAGCCTTAGCAAGGCAGCAGAACAGAGCCATTTAACTCAGGGGGGGGCGGTCAGCAGGGAAAAGTGTCACAGGCCATGAGAGCACATGCTGTCACAGGCTGACAGACAACATTTGGCTTGTATCAGGACATGGACCCAAAAGCGATGGAAAGACAGAAAATAAGCTTCTAATTTCCTTTCTAAAATTAGGTCCAGCTTCTGACTACTGTTCAGTGTTGGTTGGGGTTTTGCATACATAAAAGCAGCCTGACTTTAATTCATATTTGGTAATAGGTTTCCTTTCTTGTTCTTTTTCTTTCTCTTTTCATTTATATATATATATCTTTTTCTTTTTTTAATGTCTTCAATGTGACTCTTCAGTCAGTCTGGCTGGAAAAATCTTTTCTTTTTCAAATGACCAGTTTCATGACTCATGCGTACACCTTCATTCATATATTCATACCGTGAATTGCCTACCATGCGGACTGGTGTTCTAAGATGCTAGGGATATGTTAGTGAGCAAAACAGAAAGACATTCCTGCCATCCTGGAGCTTACTACCACCCTGTGGTGACAGAAAGTAATATGCATGAAATATATAATGGGCCAGGTGATATGCAGGCCATGGAACAAAGCAAAGCAGGAAATGGAATAAGAAATGCCAACTTGGGTTTAGGAGAAAGTCATACTTTTGAATAAAGTGGTAGAAGAAGATCACCTTGTAGCAGATGAAGGAACCAGACCATGAGGGTGTGTGTGTGTGTGCACAAGCGCATGTGCAGAGAGCGACCATGTTCCAGAAAGAAGAAAGACAATGTCAACAATGCTAGGCTGAAATATTTGCTGTTACTTGATGATTTCTAACCAATGGCAACCTGGTGTTCACCCTGCTCCCCCCTTCTCTTCCTTTTTCCTTTTATTCATTCCTTCATTTCACAAGCATTTATTGACCATCTATTGTATGCACTGTACCAGTCACTGAAACAGCAAAAATAGTAAAATTCTGTCCTTTGGTTCATTCTCAATCTAAGGAGTATAACAGTAACTATCAGTTCATTCTCACGTAAAACTTCCCTATAATGCTTTGAGTCATGCATTGCCTCCATGTCACCCAGCTTTTCTTGGAATATCTTGACCAGGAAAGATATTTTGGTCACAATTATTTTAATGGATTTACTCATTTGGAAGTCCTCTGCATCTAAGATGCAAGCGAGGGCACTCCCAGCTCATCTGACAATGTATGGATGGTCTAAAGCTCCTTGTGCTGGGCTCTAGCTCCAGCTTCTGCCAGATTTGTTGATCCAAGGGTCTATTTTGCCCCATTCTTCATCCCCTCTGCTGAGGCTCTAAGAGCACCTGTAGACTGTTCTCTCCTTGTCTCTCCTCCCTTCTCTTCTCCCACACTTTGCCTCAAGAGCCCAAATCCCTCTCCGCCACTGAGCCATGTTCAGCTGTGTCTGCCTGCTATTCTACACTCAGCCCCAAGGCCCTATTTTGCATAGTCAAGACCTATGTAGGTTCTCAGTTAAAATAAAATAACCTCCAACTATTTTAGCAGCATAGCCATTTTCCTGTGTAGGACTTGCCTGGAAGGAAATTGCAATTTCAAAACAGCATCTGTTTCTTTATAATCAAAAACAATATTCAAGTCAATATTCTCAGCCCGTTAATTTTTTCCTCTACATCTGATATTCCAGCTCCACGCCATACTGTGACCCCAAGGCTAATTACTGGAGGGGAAAGGGTCACAGCCCCACTATCTGGTTGAGAGAAAAGGAATCCACAGTCCCACTGACAGGAAAAGGGTTTCATGAAGAACTGGACTCTGAATTAATTTATACCCAGGTATATTAATAAATATGGTGATTAAGATCTCAATAGCACCAATAAAATATTCAACTTGAGGACAGTATGGGCTCAATTTTCTGGTCAACAATGTGTTGACCTAACATTTCTTTGTAGATTGTTTCTATGGGAGAATGTATTCTGGTTTTGGAACAATTTGCCAAGTTGCAGACTGTCTAGAGGATTGTAAGAAAAGAGCTACAGAGGCCCAGTATTTCAGCAGGTAATCTCAGTGGCTTAAAGGTAATTGAATATCTCACTGATATTTATAATTGAAGATAGGCGGACTTTTTCTAGATGTTTTAAGTGCATGTATAGATAAAAGAATTAAGACAAATGAAAATATATTTTTATTTTATTATCTCAGTACTTGTTATAAATCTTTCATTTAATCAGTCCCAGAGTGTGGGTTGATGAATAATGTAAATGATACAATGACATTATCTTTGTGTTCCAGTCCTGATAATATCACTTAGAATTTAAGGCAATTTGAGATTACGTTGCCTTTCTGAAAAGAAAGATATTCAGTATTTTGTTCCCCGAAATAGATTGCCCTCCCACTTCAGACGAGAGTTTTCTAGGAGATGTATAATAATCCTAGATATATAGAGAACCGACACTAAGAAAAGAGGTATGGAGCCATCTCTTTTGCAAAGGGTATCGTTTTGCATTTTAAATGCCCTTAGGGAAAAAAAATAACAGATCTGAAACTTTACTTCTTTAAGTTTTCCAGTAGCAAAATAAATAGAATGGAAATTAACATGAGGTCATTCATCAAACTCAAACTTGAAGTCCTGTATACTGCATAGCGTATGTGGTACCTAAGAAGAAATAACCCACCGAAGTCTACCAGGACCACTACCACATTCTGTCTCTCAATAAGGCATTAAAACAATTGCCTGGTTAGCACAGCCATTCTCACAAATAAAGTCATGGCTTAAACAATGTGTTGAGTCTTTTTCCCTATTGCCACTATTCAGTTGTTAATAATATAAGTATATATTTTATTTGAATACTTGTCAGGACTAAAGTCAATTTTATCTACATTTCAAGATATACTCATATTCATAGAATTTTCCAAGTATCTCTTTATGTTCTGTCTACTCCCCTAAACCTATAAAGGAGTTTCTGCTGTAGGCAGATTCATAAAACTAATGTTTTATTTCACCTATGGAGTTGCAGACTAGCGAAGTTAAGTTTCAGAGACTGACAAATGGTAGCTCTTCATAAGAGGGCTGGGCCTTAAAGTTAGGGGCATCAGGCAAGGAGGACACTGTGGAGGGCAACCTAACTATTCTGGGAAGATGTAATACCAAGGGGAGGATTATGGTGGAACAGGCTTCGGCTTTGCTGATCTTTCTGTAAATTGCTGTAGAGATGTTCATATTGTTTTTACCTACCTCACGATAGATAGTGGCCATACATCTACTGTCTATTGTTAAACTGTACGCCCCACTTTCAGAAAAAGTAGGATCTGAGCCCTCTGTTAGAAGAATTACAAATATATATGTATGAAATCAAGGGAAGTTTTTAAGCAAAGGAAGTATAAATTAGCTTTCTCAGTTTAAATGCAAGTTAAATGCAAACATTTTTCCCCCATGAGAACAAAATGAGCTATTGCTCACCGCATGTACCCTGATCTTAGAAAGCAGAGCCACCATGACATTGGGTAGCAAATAACAAGGCTTACATAGTAATACGAGTTACCAACAGGTGTATTAGGCTCTCAGGGACATTATGAAGACTATAGCAGAGTTGAATTTTTTCTCCCCCAAATTTTCTAAATTTTCATAGATCCCATTATACTGGCTAGAAACATCCCCAGAATTTTGTGGCACTCTGTGAACCCTCTGCTTTTGGAGCTAAGGCCTTCACCAAGGGATCCGATGCATATCCAGAACATAACATTATTACTTCAGAATCTTCATTTTAGTTCCCAAATGGTGAAGGATCTGAGATTAGCCACTTGCAAGCTACTGAGTTAGTTTGCCTATTTTTAATATACATTTATTACCAAGAACACAAAGCCCTGAGCCAGAGAAGCAGTAGCAAGAGCAGTATCTTAGCATTAGGTCCCCAGGCCCCAAAGCCCACAGGGTGACATTGTGAGGGTAAGATGTTTACTCCCACACGCAGGGGTTTTGCGCCGCCATGGAGGAGACCCCAAGTGAGAAGGCCCTAAGCTTTCATGGCTGCTGGTCCATCTGCTTACCCTCCTTTCCAGGGAGAGAGAATGACTACTCACCCATTACCCTGGAAAGCAGCTAATGTCTCCAGCAAGGAAAAGAACACTTGGGTTTGACAGACATGTAAAATTAGCCATCATAGTTCATTATCCTAAAATGTCTCTGGGTGTCTCTATCTTTAGGGAGCCACTTTCTATAGCTCTGAAGACATGTTTGCTCTTCAAAAGTACCCACTGCTCAGAAGGCCTGCACTGTACAGGAACACAAATTATCAGTGAATCATTATTTCCTTACACTCCATTGAGAAAGTTAGAGTGAAATGGTGACACAAGATTTCATATATCTGATCACATGAGGAAGGTTAACTGACAAGGTATCATACTGCAGATGCAGTTCTTTGTAACTTCCTTCTTCAGTAACTGCAATGGATTTTTTAGTGCAGGCTGTCAAACTTCTGTCTATAGTAAACTAGGTAGAAACAGTTTAGTCAGAAACTTAAAGCTGTTTAGCACTCTTATCTCAGTGGACAGCTGCCTTCATTGAACTGCTTTTTATTCTCACCTCAATATATGCAAGCAAAGCTACTTTTGTTTTCCTAACTCATGAAGTTTTGTTTTTGAGCTCTTATTTACATACCGTGAAATAAACAGATCTTAAGTGTATAGTTCCATGAGTTTTGACAAATGCATACAGCTATATGCACCAAGTTATAGAATATTTCCATTATCACAGGAAATTCCCTCATGTCCTTCTCTAGTCAAACAAACTCTGAGGCAATGAATGTCCTGTGATTAGCAGCTTCCCTTCATCTTCACTCTCATGTCTGAAGGTTACCTTCATCTCCCCCTGATCATTCTCTGAGTATATCATTCTAAAAAGGAAAACTATTTTTCTCCCTTACACCACATAGCTTAAAGCCTGGAGCACGATAAATGCCCCATTTCTTTAAATGGTCCTACCAGCTAATAGTTCCTCAGGTCTATAATGAAGAATCGTCTTTGAGTCTTCTCATTTTCTTCCCATTCCACATCTAATTTACAGTCATTTCCACTGTAACAACACTGCATGTAACCACCATGTCATTTCTCACCTGCATTTGTTGAGCAAGATCCTTAACTGTTTCTCTACCTCTTCTCTTGTCTAGGAAACGTGAAAATGTCTACATTTTTCAGCAGCATAAATCAGATCATGCTCCTCCCCAGCGTAAAGCATTTTTTCATTGTTTACCATTACAATCAGAATGCAATCCAAATTCCTCATTATGATCTCTAAGACCATACATATTCTGCATCCTGCTTACTTCCCTGATTTCTTTACCTGCACTCTCTGACCTGTACACTACTTTCACTGACAATAAACTTTCTGTGCCTCTGTGACAACTTCTTTCTCCTCTAAGGATGAAGAAACACCACTCCCTATGTCAGTTGGAAACATTTAAAGATTGGTTTGCATTGACAGCTCATAGATTTGAAATAAGGCACAGTCTGCTTAATCAACACCACCCCTTACTCACCCACATCACACTTAGAAAAGCCACTGGACCTTGAATGAAAAAGAGTCTAAATGGAGAGGAAGAGTGAGTGGGGTGGGCCATAGCATTTCAGCTCCAGCAGAAGAATCTGAGGGGGAAAGTCGAACAGGGACTGGCCTGTATTCCTTTTGCAATTCTGCACAGGTTGAGAAGCAAAGTGTTGTTCACTTTGGTCCTCTAGATTTTCAAGAGTTGGCAGCTGGGTTAATATGGCAGCATGCCACTTCCACACTTGCATGGGGGCAGAGGGGCAGACCACCCTCTCCAGGCAGTCACCAAAGCAGAATGATAAATCTGCCAGACCTGTATTTTCTGTGCCATTATAGATGATGAGTGTCCCCATGGCTAATAACAGCCACAGCCCAAGAGACCAGTCCTAGGAGGGTGTGGTCTCTGTGTCCAGCTCTGTTTATATAAGTTTGCCATGACATGATAACTGACCAAGGGGGAGACAGAAACAAGTCTGAAGGTGGCCCTTCTAAATGGGGATAAGTTACGCCCCTTGAATTCAGTCAACTAATGCTAATTTAGGATTTTTTTATTAAGGTATGATTGATATACACTCTTATGAAGGTTTCACATGAAAAAAACAATGTGGTTACTACATTTACCCATATTATCAAGTCCCCACCCACACCCCAATGCAGTCACTGTCCATCAGTGCAGGAAGTTGCCAGAGATCAACTATGTCCCTTCTCTGTGACACACTGTTTTCTCCATGACCCCCCACACCATGTATACTAAACATAGTACCCCTCAGTCCCCTTCTCCCTCACTCCCCACCCGCCCTGTCACACCCCTCCCCTTTGGGAACCACTACTTCATTCTTGGAGTCTCTGAGTCTACTGCCATTTTGTTCCTTCAGTTTTGCCTCATTGTTATACTCCACAGATGAGTGAAATCATTTGGTATTTGTCTTTCTCCACCTGGCTTATTTCACTGAACATAATGTCCTCCAGCTCCATCCATGTTGTTGCAAATGGTAGGATTTGTTTGTTTCTTATGGCCGAATTGTATTCCATTGTATATATGTACCACATCTTCTTTATCCATTCATTTACAGATGAACACTTCCATATCTTAGCTATTGTATGCTTCCATATCTTAGCTATTGTAAAAAGTGCTGCAATGAATTTAGGGGTGCATATGTCTTTTTGAATCTGAGAAGTTGTATTCTTTGGGTATATTCCAAGGAGTGGGATTCTGGGGTCAAATGGCATTTCTATTTTTAGCTTTATGAGGAACCTCCATATTGCTTTCCACAATGGTTGAACTAGCTTGCATTCCCACCAGCAATGTAGGAGGGCTCACCTTTCTCCGCATCCTTGCCAACATTTGTTGTTCTTAGTCTTTTTGATGCTGGCCATCCTTACTGGTGTGGGTGATATCTCTTTGTGGTTTTAATTTGCATTTCCCTGATGATTAGTGATGTGGAGCATCTTTTCATGTGTCTGTTGGCCATATGAATTTCTTCTTTGGAGAACCGTCTCTTCATATCCTCTCCCAACTTCAAACTCTACTACAAAGTCACAGTAATCAAGACAATTTGGTACTGGCACAAAAAGTGCCATAGACCCATAGACCAATGGAATAGACTAGAGAGCCATGATATAAACCCAACCATATATGCTCAATTAATATATGATAAAGGAGCCATGGACATACAATGGGGAAATGACAGCCTCTTCAACATCTGGTGTTGGCAAAACTGGACAGGTATGTGCAAGAGAATAAAGCTGGATTATTGTTTAACCCCATACACAAAAGTAAACTTGAAATGAATTAAAGACTTGAATGTAAGTCATGAAACCATAAAACTCTTAGAAGACAACATAGGCAAACATCTCCTGAATATAAGCATGAGCAACTTCTTCCTGGATCCATCTCCTTGAGAAAGGGAAACAAAAGCAAAAATGAACTCATGGACTACATCAAACTAAAAAGTTTTTGTACGGCAAAGGGCATTATCAACAAAACAAAAGGGCATCCTACAGTATGGGAGAATATATTTGTAAATGACCCATCCTACAAGTGATTAACATCCAAAATAAATAAAGAACTTACACACCTCAGCATCCAAAAAGCAAATAACCCAATTAACAAATGGGCAGAGGATAATTTAGGCTTTATTTACTTGAAAATGTCTATATTGATTTGTCTATCACTTGCCAATCTGATTGCTAAGAGTTAAAATTAAAACATTCTAACAATAAAGTTGTATAATAAGAAGATTCAAGTTAGTGACTGATAAATATTAAGTCTGCGGAACCCAACTATTGCTACTATTATTAATGCTTGATTTTTATTAGACACAAACTAGATGCCAGGAATTTGCAAAGCTCTTTCAAGACACTATTTAATTTAATCATCAGGCAAAGTGATGTGGTAAAACCCATTATTATCAACCTCATTTTAAAGGCGATGCAACTGAAGCACAGAGACTATGAATAAATCTCCCAGTTTCACACAGCTGGCAAGTGATAGAAATGAGATTAGAACTTATGCTGTCTTCTTAACTGTTATGTAATATTCCTCTAGTACAAATCAATCTTTGGCCTACATATTTTATATATATATATGTGTGTGTGTGCATGTATGTGTATATACAGATATTGTTTTAATTTATATAAATTCTGGTTTTTATCATTCTATCAATAGGTCATGAATGCAATTTTGATTTCTTCTTTTTTCCTAGAATTGTTCTGATGCTTGTTGCAAAATTACCTATCAATTTTGGTTTTAGAACTTTTTTTGTAACAAACCAGTTCTATTAGACATATTATTCAAAATTTATATATTCATATTTATTCAGATGCACATAACCTTTCAAGCCCTTATAATACTATGTTAAATTCTATATCTAATTTAAGTTAATTGATCTTATAGAGGCATAAGAATTTTGTACATATAAAAAAGTAATTTTAGCATCCTTGAAATGTGAACTATTTAATTATGCTTTTCAGGTTGACAGAGCTGCCAGCTATTTGAAATGTATTGTCATTTCATCTTCTGATGAAATATTTTACCCAGAGAGAGTATCAATGCAGTAAATCTGTAGAAATCCACAAAACGCAGACTATATATTTGGAATGTGGCAGAGGTTGGAAGTAAGGAGAATCACCTGGCCAAAATTTCAACCACAACCAGGGGAAAACAGACGAGAAAAAATTTTAAGGGCAGAAGATGATGATAACAACCTGTGCAGGCCCAATGATAGCCACTTAGTCTAAACTTCAGGAGAAAGAGGTAAAGGGGTCCAGTCCCCACCAAACTCCCAAGGAAGGCTTCTAGCTACTGGAGTGTCTGAGCTAATAACCTCAGTGGGCCTGATTACAGAATACAGACAGATTCTAGGTCATACAAGAAAGCAGCACCATGATGAACCCCACAGCCTGGAGAAGCCAGAAATTCAGCAATATATGAAAAAGTGAAGATGTTTCTTATTAGGAAAAAGGGAAAGAGAACCAAGCCATGAGAATTCAGGAGTGTGCTTTCCAGGTTCTAATATATTTTGGTTGAGCAGTATTGATTAGAAAAGTAGGTCAGAGAGGAGATCAGAAAGGCACCCAAATATAAGGAGAATAGAATAATTTAAGTTGAAAATTCAGAAGAAATTGTATCAGCCAGGGAGACCTTATAAAAAAATAAAACAGAATAAAAAATGGAGAAACTGCAAAACTAGTGTGGTTTTATGAGCCAAGAACATGTTGCAGCTGAGCCAAGTAACCCATCACTTTTGCAGAAAGAGCTACAGTGGACGAGGATCACTCCAGTGTGGCCCGCAAAGAGCACCCACTCTGCTTTCTTACCAGTAGATGAGAAATCAATAGGAAAATGAAATAATAGCAGCCAGGGACAAAATATTTGGTTTGCTTCTTCTACTTTGGAAAGACATTTGATACAGCAAAAAGTGAGGTCAAGAGGAAATAAAATGAATTATTAATAAAATGCTCACTTGAGCCTGGACACTTATGGTAACTATGCACACAGTGTATCTGTCTTATCTTTGCCTCCAACTTTGGTTAACATTAGTAAGGCTAATAATCTCGTAGCTGCTTCTACATTTTCTCTCTTGTTCAGTTCATTGACATCAATGACTAGAATGTTCTTCTGATGCTGATACAACTGACCTTTATTATTTGGCTTTGAATCAGTGACTTGGATTTTGCTTTTTAGGCTGGTTTAGGATGAATGGACTTGCTCAAATTGGATAGTGAGGTTGTAACCAATAGTCAACATTATTTACAAAGCAGCCCTTTAAGTTAATTATTGGACATGTGTTCTTTAATGAATAATAAGTTCTTTCTAGTGTATTTCAGATATTTCAGATGTCTTTCTGGGACACAGTCAGAGAATTAGAAAAAATAGCAAAACTAACTTTCTGCTCAATGGCTTAAACATGTAGTAACAGTCCAAAACCCTGCACACAAATTAATGGCAGTATGTAGTTGAAGATACCCATTCTAGTGTGAGTACTGAGGAATTCATCATGATTGACACAGCCTGAATTTATTGAGCTATGGGATAACTACTGTTTTATGTACTTTCTATGTTGTAACCATGCAATGCTCATTGTAGGTTACTATTGTTATGCCGATTTTCGGGCAAGGATTTCAGGCCAAAACATTAAATAACTTGCCTCAGTTCACACAGTTAATGAATGGCAGAGTCAGATTAAAACCTAGATAGTTTGGCCCCATAGTCCGAGGTCTAAATCACAGAGTTACATTTAACTCCCCAAATGGATAGGACATGAGAGATCTATTATCTGGGTGACGAGGCCTATGCTTGGAGTTCTCATATTGGAAAAGCATTTGTCCTAAACAGAGAGGCAGCTTATGCTCTGTTCCTCAAAGTCTTTGGGTTTGTAAAGCTAGAAGCGTCTCCACAGGAATATAGTCTTGTCTTTGCTGGAGATTGCCCTCACTTGCCTTATCTATCTTAATTATTACTTATTCTGATTTTCAAAAAATTTTCTAGCTGATTTTTTACCCAAGCACTAATTTGGTTCAGTCTTAAGAATGTAGAAATATAAACAACTGAATTTTTTAAGTACCTGGTCAAAAGATATTTTAGCTCAAGCCTTAGAATGTAATACCTATTTGTTTTCAAATAAAACAATGATAACTTTCATGTCTTTGTATTTGTATTCTTGACACAGTTTCCCACCTATTATTTCACCTTATTTCCATCAGCATCCTGAGATGAGGCAGGTCAGGGATAGTTTGACTTATTTTGATGATGGGAAAGTAGACTGGAAAACAAAATGTTGGGCAGATATGATAGCTGTTTTTAGCTATGTCAAGGGCTGTCACTGAAAAGAAGGATTAGATAATTTTGTACAGATCCAGAGTGCAGACCTGGGACTAGTGAGGGGAAGTTGTAGGAAGCAAATTTAGATCAATAAAGAGATGAGTTGGAGCAATTTCAGGTATAGAGTGGGCTGCCAGGGTGGACAGCACCTTTCTCGTAACTAGACACTTTCCAGCAGAAAACTGAGTATGTCCTGAGAGGTGGTTAAGTCAGGTGGATAGACATTTCGTGAGGTGCCCCCAAATGCGTGTCTGCATATATGAATTGGAAGCATAAATACATTTAGTGACATTTTTCTAATAGTTATAGAGACTAGACATTAGTTGTTCTGCTGTAGCCTAGTGCTAATTCCTTTGGTAATCTGTAATCTTTTAAACCCATGGCTCCTTTTGGGAATAATTAAAATTTAGACCTCTGTCCAGATGCTGAGATAGCCCTTCCCACTGAGAAATAATGGAATTACAGCACATAGATTTTTTTCTTTCTATCCCTACCAAACCAGAAGATTTAATTGAGCTTTATTTTCCATAGATGGTCTGTCACGATTATAATGATGACCCTCTTTTGTTATAATGTTAAATGCATAGAAACATTATAAATTGAATGCGCCTTTCCAGAGTACATAAACCACCTCAGACCCTGCTTCATCTCTTCCCCTTTTACACTTATCTTTCTCTCTCAGTGGCTGAAAAATTATTTACATAGAGCGCATTAGTTTCCAAATATAGGATGAAAAGTAATTCGGTTCACGATTTGGATTTGTCATTGGAAATCTTACGCTCTCCAGGTCAATGGCAAAAACTAAATGGTGTCATGATGACACAAAAAGAAAGGAGCTTTATAGCTGCCATATGCCAGAATGCAATAAACACCTTGTTCTCACTGTCAGGAGTTGAGATTTAATCAGTGATAATGTATGAGACTTCTATGGCCTTAAAGATCCCTGGGATTTACTTCAGTTATTAAAGCAAAATAAATGTTATAAACCATAAAGGTTATGTTTACAATCAGAATGTTAAGGAAGACTACATGCATATGCAGGCCCAGCATTCCCATGAGAGATTCCAGAAATGAATGAAAAATGGACACCATCATTGCTGGCATCCTGCTCTGTAAAATAGGATGATGTATTTAAAGTTATCTCACATAGCAACAATAATTTTGGAAGTAGAGTTAGGAAAGAAACAAGTTAGTATTAATTGCACCAAAAGATTTAAGTTTCACGTGATTTCCTATATTAGGTTTTTTAAGAATTCATAAAAGGATAAGTGAATACAGTATGAATGTTCTCTACAAAAATTGGGAGTCTCTTGGGCTCCTATTTATATACATAGTCTAAGTACGTTTAAATACTGGATTTTATTTCCTGAGGCTGGAATTGAAAAAAAAATGTGCTTGCAAAACCATGCTCTAAACTACAAAAAGGCAAATGATGTATCAAACCAAAATTCAAAGAAACAACTTTATATACAAAAAGATTGTAAATATCCATTTCCATAGATTCTACATAGATACCTAAAAGTTTGCATCCCTAATGAAAAGACATCAGGTAAATTTTTCCCAGATATTACCTCTGGAGCAGAACATTTTCTCATACTTTCTTAGGAAACATGAAAAATGCCTGAATTATAATAGACCGTTCTTTTAATCTGATCCTTTTTCAGTCTAATTCGAATTTCTTATTAAATTAAGTATTTTATTTACAGCATCAATTTTGCAGTATCACTTCCTTTTTTTCTTTTCAGCACTTAGCAATCAGGTAGAGTACATAGGTAATTTTATAAATAATTCCTGCTTACAAGAATTATATAACAAGATCATATTAATCATCAAAAAATGTATCATCAGAAGAAGGGCATTTATTATACTTCAGAAACTATTCACAATGGAATTTGTAATAAAGTGGGTAATTTTTCACTTAAAATGACAATTAACTTTTGATTTCTAAGAAAAAAAATTAAAATTGCATTCAGATAACCTTTCAATTTTCTGCATTTGGAACTGATTACTTTTTCCCCACTCTACATTAAACTTAGGCTAGATAGGTGGATGCTGACTGGGTAAAATGTGGTTGCATTTCAGTTCTGAAGATAATGACCTTTTCTTTGATTCCAGGGTGTGAAGCTATTCAAGGTTTATAATTTAATTTTAGATTATTGTAGAAATGTATACAAAGAAGAACATTGTGATTACTATTAGTATGACATCTACCTATAACTACATTAGTTCATTTATCAATATCTTCCCTGTTGTCACGTGAAAGACCCTGAGAAATATGATTTCTCACTGACAAATTGGAATGTAAGTATCCATATTACAAACGTGGTAAAAAAAAAAGTGACAATAGTCTTTTATTCAGTTAATGTCACAGAATGTTTAATATTCTTAGAATGGTTGTCGGCATCATCATCATTAAGATGTACTTACTACCATTTGTCCTTAATCCAATCTGCCATAATTGCTGGATCTCATGGATTCCATCTGATGTAATTGCTGGTGGACACCTTTCCAATTAGATGATACACACATTTCCTGCAAGGCAGCTGCAGGACATAAACAAATGAAATACACAGCTACAGTGTATTAGTGCCTTCTTTACAAATATAGCTAAATATTTTCTAGCTCTTTCTCTCTCGGACAATACGAAGAAATGAGATTCTGTTATTTCCTCAGTGATCTCCATACTAATGGGATAAAATCATATTTTTACTTTCCCAATAAAGAACTGGATGCTTACCTGAAACACACATGCAACAAATGGCCTTATTTTTCAATAGTGGGTGAGCACAATTTATTCTCCTTAGCAATGACTTGGCAGAATATTAAAAGAATTTATGCATGCAATATGCTTACTCAGTACCTGGCAGAGAGTACGCAGTCCAGAATTGGTAACCATTATATCACATCTGATTTGAAAGGAAATAGCTTCTCCTTAAGTACATTGACAGCTCCTTGATAGATCCCCATATTTTCCAGTCTAGGTCTTCTTGGAATTCTCTTAACTTTATGTTACTATTAATAATGCACTTAAAAGTATATTTCACAATATCTTTGTAACTTTTCTCTTTTAGTAATAGTCTCTGTCAAATTATTTTAAAATCCAGTATGGAAAATTAATATTTCCTTAGTATACATTTGTATTAATTTTATTATATTAATGATTTTACACTTTTGATATTTTGAATGGTGTTTTAAAATTATAATTTTTACATTAAACTATTATAGCTGCTATATGCTCTCACATGATTGCAAAAAGACACACTCAGCCTAATAATGCATTCAACTACTTAAAGGATTAAAAGACATGATATTTTCATTTTCTTTCTATCTAAATATTTTAGTGTCATAAGTAAAACAAATTTAGATTTGTTGACTAACAGTAGAAGTCTTAAAAATATATCCTGTGTATAATATTCTAAAGCTACCACAGAAGATATTCATATGCCCCTAACACTATTTCAAAAAATGAGAAAAATCATCCTTACCCTAATCTACTCTCCCCACAGGCCCTATTAGTCCTATACAGATTATTCCTTACACAGCAGTGAACATGAACCTTGTAAGATTTAAAACATATCAAGTCTTTTTTTCTGCTCCAAGCCCTCCAGCAATTTCTAGTATTAGAATAAAATCCCAAATCCTTTCCATGCCCTGTGATACTTTACATCATTTGACAATATGGCAGATATTGCTCCCCGTTGCCACTCCAAATGTATCTTCCACCATTCAGTCCCCTCTTCATTCCATTGCACCTGTTCTGACCTCCTTGAACTTAAGTGAGCATGACTAACAGGCTCCATCTCCAAGTGTTACCGTCTGATGTACCCTGTACCCAACCCACTCTTCCTATATCTGCATGGCTTTTTCTTACTCTCCATTCAAATACGAGGAGGTAGCCTTTGACCAGAGGACAGCCAATTTAAAACATCAGCTACTATTACTCCCTACCATTAACTCTTCATCATTGCCTACACACCCACACACACATCCATGCACACCCACACACCCTATATATATATAATATACATATGTATGTGTAGCATACATATAAATATACAAAACTATGCATATATATATATGTATATGATGTTTGTGGAAATATTTGTTCATTGCCTATCTTCCCCCATAAAACACAGGCATAATGAGGGCATTGGATGTGTTTCCTCATTCCTCTCTGCAGCTCAGCAGAAGCTGCCTAGAAGCTGCCTAGTCCACTATACAGTAGGCATCCAATACAATTTTGTGGAGGGAAAGACAGAAAAGTAAAAGGATGAAAGAAAAGAACAAACAAAAGACAGACTTACTAGTAGCACCCCCTAATGAGATTGCAAATATTCTTTAATCTTTCCACTGTATTTGCCTGACAAAACATACTCAATAGTGAAGACTCATCCTCAGAAAAAATCTCTATAACCCAGAATTTTATGTGCTCTCTTTTACTCTGCATTATCCCGATCATTACATTTGTGACCTTATCACTGGATTGATAACCCTGCATCTCACGTCTGTTCTCACTCTGCACAGTCACATTTTTAAAAAAATACCAGTGCCAGCAGGTCTGATTTCTATGCATATTTTATACAATCTTTAGGTAGTAGTGTTTGTATGGCCCTTTAATATTTAAATTTCATATGGCTTGTTTTAGTTAAACTTCATAATAACCTGTTACCCTAGGTAGTATATTACACAAATAACAGAAATGCACTGTATTGAAACTAACATCTATGTAGCGGGAAAATGACTTGACATTGTTTAGTAAATACACACCATGTACTGGGCACTTCCTTCCATACTGGGAATGGAACATAGAATAAGCCAGTCAGGCCCTTGATCTCAAAAGAGCTGGACCCTAACAGGGGAACAAAATCACAAACATATTTAAAACAGTAACTAAAGAAACAACGCTCAAAAATAAAGGCTCCCAAACTCCATGTTAGTACCTGGTGACCCAGCCTGCTTATCACAACTGACTGAACGAGAGATAAAACTTTCCATGAGCTGGCAAGTCAGATTCTCTCTTCTAAATATTTGCAAGTGGGACCCAGAGAATCATTTTAGATACAAAGGGGCACCTCGGTGCCGAGAGAAGCAGCTCTAAGAGGCTATTTAATCTAAGAGGAATAGAAAGGGCAGCTGCTTGTGAAACTTCCCATCGTCCCTGCCAATAGCTGTTGGTTTATGCGGGAATACTGTGATTTGGTGTTAAAAGAAAAAAATACCTTTCCTTTGTCTGAAAAGAGAGAGATATTGTTCCTTGAAACAAAATGACCCTTAGTTAAGGAGTATATAACCCCACCAATGACAACCATAATTTAAAACCTCACTAAGTAAAATTTCATGATCTGCCCTTTTCATTTAAAAATATAAAATCATTTTATGACAATAATAATCTTCTGTATCATTCGGATGTTCAAATAATGCCCCAACATCTGGGAATATCAAAATATATGCAAACCTATAATGTTGGGTATCTTTTTGCTATTAGAAATAATTTTAGAATTTCTCCTTCTGCTGAAGAAGAAAAACATAACAACATAATGTGATTCCCACCTTAGCAACTAAGACAGCTGGATAATTTAAAAAGTAAAGTGTTGGGTTGTTTTTTTTTTTTTTAATTCAACAGAGAGGTGAAAACCCAAAGAAATCAAAATGATTACAAAATACAAAGTGACAAGCTTTTCCTGGGAGAAAAGAAACCAATAGTGACTTTTATTTCTGTTGGAGAAGCTGGAGCTTAAGGAAGCAATCACTGGTAGGGGTAAGAAGAAACAACTAATCTTTTTCTTATTAATTTCATAGGCCAATCATTGGATAGTAAATTAATTTTAAAAACTGAGGAGTCATAGCCGTCAAGAGATTCTGCACCTACTCACTAACTCTTTCCCACAGAGCATCCCTGAATAATCACATGACACTTTCGGAGTGGAGAATCAGAGGAAAGAGAAGGCTCTGAGGCAGGAGCGTGCGGGGCTTGCTGGAGGCAGAAGGCAGACAGAAATGAGAGAAACCCTTCGGATGCCCTCGGGATTCACTGTCGTTGCCTGGGGCTGGGGTACCTGAGATGAACCTGTAGATGCTCTGGACTGTTACTGCCCAAGACGCCAAAGCCTTCCAAGGCTGGTCGCAGGAGAGCAGAGTAGAGACAGAGCTCCCATGTGACAGAGAACTAGGAACGGCACTGTGTGAGGGAATCCGGACCCGAGTACTACCTTTCAAATGAGCCCACCACCATCTCAGAGACCTAGGTGTCATCTTACCTAGGCTACAAGCATTCTCCGAGGACACGTGGGCAGGCCACAAGCCCACCTTTCCCCTGACCAATCCCCTCAAAAAGACCCCCTAAAACCCTGGCCATAAAAAGCCTCTTGACCTGTTAAGAGACCCCCTTTCCTTTGTTCTGCTGGCCAGGACAGAGGGGTCCCTCTCAGGTTCAGCAGTAAAAAAGCTTGGACTGTTGAGACCGCATCCCCTCTCTCCTTTCACTACGAGCAAGGAGAAATTCCCCAGCAAACCAAACAAACATGGAAGCTAGACTGCAAGTCAAAAATGAGATGCCTGTTCGGAGTGCTGATGGCAGGAGGGTAGAACACTAGGAGATAGCTGGACTCTCTCTGCTGTTCTGATACCAGGCCAATGGGAGGTCTTAATCATCTATCAAATCGTTATTCATGTCTTTTTTAATAAAGTCAGAAAATAGACTTACTCAGGTAACTATTTATCCAAAAATCATTTTCTTGGATTAAATTGTTCAAATGCATTACTTCAAGCAATCCACTCTCACATTCTTCTCATGCTGTGCCTGAAACCTCGCATACCTAGACTAACTTATGTATTACTTCCCCATATGTACAAAGAATAATGTTTTCTGCCATCCCACCCAACTTCTAAAACTGTCTGAACTTGCTAAGAAAGCAGTCAAACCACTTTATTACCTTAAAAAAATCCAACAAGTAAAATGCTTGATTTTTTTTTCATCTTGTGCTCCAAATTGAAACTATACTTATTAGCAAAAAGAATTTGCACTTTGTGCTCTACTAATCAGCGTCCCTAACAGTATCATTATTCCCCTCCATGTTACTTTTTTTGGCTCATGGGATTAAACGAATTAGTACATTTCAACACTCAATTATCTTTATTGTACAAAAATATTATACAGCTAATGAAAACATTTAACTGGTTTTGTTACAGAATCAAATCCTCATGTTCTGCATTACATATTTCAGTGCATTTTGCATAATGAGGGTTAGAATCAACTAGGGAGCACACTCCCTCATGCCATTTTAGAAAATGTTTGATTATGTGTTGTGCTCAAGTGTTTTACCCTGACCCAATAGGCCAGTTTCCAGATTCATTTAACCTTAGCATCTACAAAAAGGCATCCTGCAGACATTTCACTGAATATCAAAAGCAGGGTCATTCTCGTCTTGTGCGTATAAATGCCTCTTGACATGAAGAAAAGATTGAGACAGAACTCCAGTCTATGACTTCCAGCTGCTTCCGATGTTTACAGTTTTGTCTCCACAAATTTGATTTGAACTGATGACCTTGGTGTTGATGTTTCTATAACTCAATTAATTACTAATTACTGATTCCTTGAGTTTTAATCTGCTCTTTAAATATTCAGTGTAATAGTTCCAGGTAGTAAAATTAAAAGTGTTTCTTACTGATTTCAATGAGAATGGCTTCCTCCTGAGATCGCTTCCTGTCGCAGGATTTGTAACCAATCACTCTAAAAGAAAGGCTTTTCCTGGAGATGATTAAAGAGTTTCTGGTGCTTGTTGGGCTAAGCAACTTATAGGAGAATTAGCAGTTTTTAATTATTAAAGTTTTACACTACTAGCCTCCTTCTCAAAGGATAGCCAAAGTCCCTACAATGACCTTTCTCCTTAAGGTGACCTTCCAGGCCTACCATAACCTTTACCCTCATATCCTTGACCTCACTTCCTACAGCTCAGTGGGTCACTCTGTCCCAGCCACACTGTCCACCTTGCTGTTCTAGCAACCAAGGAAAGCTTCTCTCACCTATAGCGTTTGCACAGACTATTTCCTTTCTCTGAATTGCCCTTCCCCCCAAAATCCTCATACTCAGTCCTTCATTTTGCTCAGGTTTCAACTCAAACACTAGTTAACATAAAACAACATTATATAAAATCACATTACTTTCCACACACTTACCAGCACTCCCTATGCCCTTTTCTGCTGTTTTTCTTCATAGAAGTAATTATATTTAATCATCATATATTAATATGTATTTTTTATTTTCTTTCTCCTACTAGAATGAAGTTCCATGAAGGGAGGCATGAGGGAAGGAAGAGTTATTTTGTGCACTGATATATTCTCAATCCCGAAAATAACATGCTTGCATATACTAGGAATTGAAAAATATTAAGTGACTTAATGAAAGATTATTCCATCAAAATCAACTCTCCAAAAGTCTCCTATATTTACCTCTTTCTTTCCCTCTAATGCTCTCTTTTTATATCCAGATGGAGGGTCACATGAGTAATACAAGTAGATACCAAAATAAATTAAACTTCTACTTGTAAATATTTCTGACGTGTTTTACTCTAAATGTTGAGTTTGGAAAATACAAGATGCATATCAAAGGTCTTGATTATGTAACCTCTCCCATGAACTTTCATCTCACCTAAAGCACAATACCTCAGGCAAAATAAGTTCTTCCTTGTATCTATCTGGCTTTAATGGTACTTTTTCAAACCTTCCAGCACAGAACCATATTGTTCTATAACCATTTATTTATGTACTGAACTCACTGAGGGAGGATTCATGATTTATCCCATCTCTATGGCTCTAGACCCTAGCCCAAATATATGGGAAGGAAGAATAAATGAATATGTGTCTCTTGCTACTGTTCTTCATGTCATATGCAAATTGCCCAGGATTTTCAATAAATCAGGTGACATAAATTTCCAAATTTTAGTTAGTGCTGTGTTCTAATAAGGAAGTCTGTCTTCATAGGAGGCCATTGTTCATCTAATGTAAATTGTTTGGGAATAACTGTAGACTTCAGACTTTCCAAATGTTTCCACATTGGAATTCTTCTGCTTGCACTTGGGGCTGATCTTATTATGTGGCATATGAAGTAAGGCTGATGGGAAGTTCAGAGTAAAGTACATTGAATTGAAATAATCCTTGGAAAATGTACTCTGGCATTTGCTACCTTAAACAGTGCATATTAATACAATTTGCCAAAGCTTATGTTGAACATTTGTTCTTATTTGTTTCTTTACTCCGTTATTTATTTATTTATTTTCATCTTGCTAATATTTTGGGGGAACCCACTCACTAAGCACCTGCTGGTTTTCTTTTTTAGGAGTCATGTTAATTTCATTTGACAGCCTTCAAACTGGGATATCAGTCTTTTCCTGTCTTTGGACTCAAACAGAAATGGTGGCTCTCCCTGGGTCTCAAAGCTGCTGGCCTTTGAATAGAAGTAAACCTGCATGAACTGGCATACATGTATGCATATAAACATACATACCACATATATATACACAAGCAGCTTCTCTCCTCTCCTCTCTCCCATTCTCCTTGCTTCCCTGCCCCTGGCACTGGAAGGAACTCTGTGGGTGGGTCTCTATGGTGACTGAAGGACTCCCGACCTATTACACTCCAGGAACTGAGGAGCAGAGAAAATGGGTGTTTCCTCTCCACTCCATCCCTGGGCTGGTATGTCAATGACTGACCAGCCACTCTCCATGGTAAACATCCTGCTGTCCATAAATATGCAAACAGGCTCTTTCAGGTCTCAATGGGGAATATCTAGGTGAGGACCCTGGCTATAATTTCTATCCTATAATTTCCATTTCTCCACACACACTCACACACATATATCTTCTATTATATATACTATATAATACATATATATATATACATATTTCCTATTATATATATGTAATCTATATATGCATATGTGTGTCACACGCACATCTTATTTGTCTGTTTCTCTGGAAAATCTTTAGTAATTTCTACCAAGAAATTGTCAACAGAAATGATGGGGATGTTCAAAGCAAAGATTATTTCACATTTTATACAAAAATAGTGGCCTTTGCATGGAAAACATGGAAACCTTAGCCTTCTTCTGGTTCAGTACCATGCAGCAGCAATATAAATTAGATGGTTAAGTATACTTAAGGGTGAACCATTTTTTAGGAGAAGGGTATTTTGTGGATAGGCTATCAGACTGGTAAAATTCACTGGGTGGAAAGTCAGCCTTTTTGTTCTCTTCAAGTCTTCAACTAACTATATGAGACCCTCATACATTATAAAGGGTAATCTGCTTTACCCAGTCTGCAAATTAAATTAACTGTTAATCTCACCCAGAACAGCCTCAGAGGCAAACCCAGTCACTCTTTCACGGAGTATCTAAGCAACCTATAGTTCAGTCAAGTTGACACATTAAATTAACTACCACAGTAAGACTGAGAGACAGAGTAAGAGATTTTTAAGGAATTGACTCACGCAGTTGTGGAGATTTGATGAGTCCATAATTTAATGGAGCAGGCCGGCAGGCTGGTGACCCAGGGGAGAGATGCAGTCCAAGTGTAAAGATAATCCTTTTGCATAATTCCTTCTTGTTCAGGGGAACTCCTTATTTGTTCAATCAGTGCCTTCAGCTGATTGGATGAGACCTACTCACATTACAGAGGGCAATCTGCTTTACTCAAAGTCCAACTATTTAAATGTGAATCTCATCCAAAAAACAGCTTTACAGAAACATGCAGAATAATGTTTGACCAAAAAGATCTTAGACAACCCAGACCAGACATGTTGACACAGAAAATTCACCATCAAAATATTTTTCCTAGTTGGAATATTCTTTTACACAAGATATAGATATACAGTTCAATCTGATATAAGTTGTACGTGTGTACATATGTATATGTGTGTGTGAAACACATGGATAGTATTGCCTAAGAATTCCAGGGCTAAATGCTGTCTTTAGCTCTCTTTGTGTCCTCTTTCTTTCTGTGCATTGGCTCAGTATCTCCTGCTGTACATGGCTACCTCTGAGTGTGGAGACGAAGGAGGAGGAGAAGGGGTGGGAGAAGTGGGCAGGAACAGAGAAGCAAGGCTCCAGACACATGCATGCTTGTATCCTCCTGAAGTTTAGTTATTCTGTATAAGAAAGAAATAGTTTAATGGTTCTTACGCTTACTTGTAATGCAGAATCATCCAAACATTTTGCTGATCTCTTGGGAATTCCTCATATCGTAAGCCTCCTTGAGATAAAAGCTGAAGACTCATTTTTGCAGACTCCCTTGAAGCTAGGATGTATCTCAGATGCATACATCTACAAAAGATATTGCTTCAGAAGAGGGCAGTGTGAAGAAACAGGTCCCAAATAGAGATTGTTTCTGGTTGTATTGGGAGCCACAGGCCTTGGCTTTCTAGGGTAAGTAAGTATGGTTGATGATGCCATTTGTTAGTGTCATGTATGCTTTGTGATTATTTACTGAGTACCAACTCTTACTCAAACCTGTGCTAAGGAAATGAAAAGGGTACTTGTGTGAGGTCTATGCTGGAATAATCCTATGGCATGGTTTGGGCATGTTTCTGCAGTCTTTGTTCTTCGAATCCAACCCTCTGGCCTTAAGAAAGATACTTTAAAAGATTTATTTTCCCCTTAAAGAAATTATAGTATTTCTATTAGAACTCTGAGTGATACAAAAAGGTTTTCTATTTCATTATCTTACTATGAGAGTTTGATTCTACTGGTATAGGTTATATGCAAACCCAGGGCCAAAATGGGTAGTCAGGTACCAAAATCATGAGTATCTATGATTGGTTGTATTTTGCTCACTCCCTTGGCCCTGTGGTTAGGAAAGTAGAGTACTGTGTTGGCAGTTGCACAAGAATCATATATAGTGAAGGAGAAGCAATTCCACAAATGAGAAAGGGTTATTATTTCTAGACGAAGTGGGGAAAGAATGCCAGACAACAAAAAAATCACCTACGATGAAGGTGACTAATTATTTAAAATTTGTCCTTACCTTAAGAATCAACTAGGGGATTTGGGGGAAATATGCAAGACTAGCTTATTTGATGCCTTCTACTAGATGTCTCAGAGCTTGGGTATTGAGTGACTATGCTTTTGCAAGCATTTTCTATGGCAGTTCAGCGGTAAATGAAAAGCATTACAGATCTTAGGGTTTCATGCAAGGACACGGATAATTAAATAGATAACTGCAGTGAAGTGACAAGTGCTATGTTACTGAAAGTATTAGCTGCTCTGGAAAAACACTGACAAAGCATACAATACCTATTTTTAAATCTAATGAAAGCTTTCTATATGTAGTGACATTGTTCTGAACTTGGAGTCAGGCAAGAACTAGGTTCATATTCCTGTTCAAACAGTAGCCAGTGATACTTAGGCAAGTTATTCATTGTGAGCTTCAGTTTCATTATATGTAAATGAGTGAGATAATAGTTTCACTCATAGTTTTCATGATTAAATGAGATAAGATATGTAGAGTCCAGAGCCTGGTAGAGTAGGCACTCGATAAACTTTTTTTTTTTTTGTAATTTCTTTTCTTTAATTTTTCTGGTTGACTATGGTAGGGCAACTCATGCTTAAATGCAGGATACACGTGGATCTTGTAGAGATATCATGTGATCTTCCAGGAATTAAGTAAGCTAGAAAGAAGGCTAAAGAAGGCTGAAAGTTAAAGAACTGGACTTTAGCCTAAAAGCCACAAGAAATCACATAAATAATTTTAAAGAAGTAAATGACATAATCAGGTTTGGTCTCAGTAGATCCCTTTGGTTCCCTGTGGTCGCTGGGCCAGAGGATGGCATAGTTCTCGTGTGGATTCTCAAGCTTGAATAAAAGGTGTTCTGTTGGTCAGCTGAATTAGCGTAGCAGATGGGACAAAACAGCTGACAAATGTGACATTGTGGAGGATAAATTGACAGACTTAGTGCTTTCATTGGATGTGGGCCATCATAGCGATGAAGGAATGGCCAAAGTCTTCGGACTTGAGAAACTAATTTGACTGTGGAGGGATCGTTAGCATAGTGAAACCTGCAGGTCCCTGAGGGGAGAATAGGAAGCCTGTAAACAGGAGGGCGTGACTATATTGTGTAGGGAGAAGCCTCTTTGCCCCAGAAGCTTTGGATGGTTCTTCAGCTCTAGACACACCTGTTCTGGGCAGAAAGATGGGAGTCAGCACTGCCTGGGTGGTACTTGGTGAGACTTTAGAGGATCATCCTGGAAAGAATTTGAAGAATGAAGAGAAAATAGTGCCTATGATAGAATCCTAAAAAGTAGTAATATTTAGGTGATGGGACAACACAAAGGACTCTAAAATATGACTGAAGAAGATCAAAACTTGAAGGAGAAAGATAATCATGAGAATATGCTGACATGGAAGCTACATCAGAGACTGATCAACAATAAGAAATGTTGCTGAGGAATTCCAAAGGTTGTGTGCAATTGATCCATCAACAACATGGGTTGAACTGCACGGGCCCTTATATGAGGATGTTTTACAACAAATATATTGGGAAAATCTTTGGAGGTTTGTAACAATTTAAAAAAATATTTTCTTTTTTTCTAGCTTACTTTACTGTACCAAACAGTATAGAAACTTACACAAAATACATGTTCATTGACTGTTTGTATTATCAGTAGGTATTAATAGAATCTGTGGGGATTTAAAAGTTATATACAGATTTCCAATTGCACTGGGGGTCAATGCCCCTAACCCCCATGTTGTTCGAGGCCAGTTGTATTTAAAGTGAATTGAGAGATATATTTCTTGGAGAAAGGAATTGTAGTATACTGAGGAGTATTCTGAAGAATGAATGAGAGGGACAATGTGGGGAAAGGACTCACTGGGCTTTTTTTAATGGTCCCTTTGTGATTTGGAGTAATAGAGTTAGAATTTGTTTTGTTTCATTTTTTTTAACAGGAGATTTAAGTGTAGTCAAGAGCTGATTTGAGAGCCAGTAGATACAGAGACATGTTGAAAATCAGTACACTGAGGGGGTAAAGCATAGAGAAAAATCCCAGAAAAAAAGTCAGAATAATGAGATTTGGAGAACAAGTGGAGAGAGTAGCTTGAACAATAACACATCCCATTCTGTTGTACCAGGAGACAAAAAGGAAAGGATGTGTTAGATGTAAGAAATAATTATCAATACGTAAGATATGATGGGGCATTTTGTAAGTCATAAACATTATCGCTGCCCAGCGATGTATGTTTTGTGCAGATATGCATTCAGATTTCTATGACTTAAATGTGAGTCAGAGTAAAGTGATATTTTAAAAGCAGAAACTGCATTTTATTGATGACTTTTTGACAACACCTCTATTTTTATTGTATGAAGTATTAGAATTTTTTTGTTCCCCAATTCAATTATATTTTTGCTGTCACTGCTACCTTCAAGTGATTTTAAGTGAAGCCTTAAGGCATACCAAGATAGTGTAAACCACCATCAGTTTTCAAAAATTTTTCAATACTACTGATCACAGTTTGTTTTTACATGTGTACATTGGGGGGGGGGGTGTTTTGAAGTGATGAAGCAGGATATATTCAGTATAATAATTTCAGATAATGAACCTTGAATATTCTCTGAACGCGATAATGGGAAAGAACAGGAGCTTTCTGTTAAACTTGGAAATGAAATCTGAAAAGCTTATCATTGTTTAAACTTAGTTGTCTCAAGTTTACTATGATAATATTGGCATCAGTGTTACGTTAATATTACATGAAAGAAACTAAATTTTTAGCCACAGGCTATTAGGGAAAAAAGGAGTTGACTTTCACATTTGAGTGTACAGTACCTTACTTTAAATGAGAACAGAAACTTAGATTTGAATTGAAATGACATTGACATGAATATACCCCTATCAACTTAGGGTTATATCTGCCTTCCCATACTCTTTTACAATTTGCAAAGGGGCTGTTATTGCAAATGTTATTTTTTCCAATAAAGAGACAGCTCATTAGATCTCATTACTAGTCAGCAGCTGTCGCAGAATATAGATTTCCAACTTGGAGCAATACATCTTTTCACAAATGCTTTCACTGAAAATGTGGAAAAGATCTATTTCATCGTTAACCTACAGCAACATTATACACGGTTGCACTTACACCTTTGGCTTTTCTGCAGAGCATTTCATAGTTTAGTAACTTTAAGTTGAATAATTCAAGTTTCTTCTAAATGTAGAGCCCGATGCTTATCATTTCTAAGGGGATATTTAAAGTCATTTTTTCCAACTAGTAATATGCTATTCTGAAATACGGAGAAAGTCAATAAATTACCAAATATGTTTTCAGCATGTTCTATCTGGAGGATAGAAAAAATGAAGTATAGTCTAATTATTCCTGTGCTCAAAGAGCTTACACTCTGCCTGGAGAAATGGTACAGAGACAGTAAAATCATGCAGAGGTATAGACTTGATTTCTGATTGAAAACAGTATTCAAGAAAATAATAAAATGATACATGATTCCTTTTTTACATGCTTTGTATAAGGGATAAGTACTAAGAGAAGAAATAAATCCAATGTGGGCATAAAATGTCTGGTATGGCATTGTAGGTGTGAGAAGATAGCATAATTTTTTTGTTATTTGAGAGGTAAATAAGTGTGTGTGTGTGTGTGTGTGTGTGTGTGTGTGTGTGTGTGTGTGTGTAAGGGAGAGGAAGAGGGAGGGGGAGAGAAGGAAACAAGTGTGCAGGAGGAAAGGGCATTCTATAGTTAACACACTAACACGCACACACCTGTACAAAAGATTCGGTATGTGGGAATTAAGGATTACAGTAGGAAAGATGATGTGAGGTCAAGCCACACGTGACTCTTAGTGCCAGGCCAGAGTGTAAAGTCTTTACCTGTGAAGAATGGACTTTTTGGCTTACTGAAAGAAAGGGACAATTTCAAAGACAAGTGGCCTGAAAAGAAAATTTTGGCAACAGCTGAAGGGACCAAAAAAAATCAGTTGGAAAATAAAAGACAATAGATATGTACAAGTCACAGTCATGTATTTCAGCAGCTAAAGGATGAGACATTTACTTTACTCTAGAAAGTCAGACTGTGATAGGAACTGAAGATAAATAATTTATAAGATACTTTCCAATATTAATAGAAATTTTATGTCTATAAAAACATCAAACGTTGCAATCAACACTCTTCATTACTCTCTTCTAAGCTTCAAGCCATTATATTTATTACAAAATGTTGCATATACAAATCCATTATTTGTTACATTTGTATTATTTTTATTTAAAGGCCCAACCAATTGTAGATTAAGTAATGACTTATAATTTTCTTTATTCAGAAAGTTATTTAATATCATTTTCATATGATTGTACTACATTGTATTTCTTTTCTTTCTAATTTGGTATTTTGGTTCATTAAAGATTAATCTCTGGAATGAAAATCTATTTTTCCTCAATTAATTTAGATGTTATCATGGTAGCTTTTTAAAAAGATATGCACAAAAAAGATTAAAACATTCCACAAAAGCTGTGATGGATTGACTATCCTATCATTTTCAGGAGGGAAAAACATAGTATCTGTAAAGCAGGTGGGGTTCGATTGAGGAGAATCCATCCAGACTGTTCATTACTCACATGGGGGCTCCCCTTGATATGCAGGCTTTAAAAAAGCGAAGAGAAGGAGAGAAAAGAAAGAAGAATGGCATTTCTTGCTTCACCCACTGCATGTGCTTTATCGCAAGTCCCGTAAAAGTCACCCTCCTGTAGGATGGGTGTTGCTCCTTCGGGTGTCCATAGTCATAACCTTTCACATTTTTATTCATGCCATTCTAAAATAAATCCACTGAAAGACAGCAATACATGAAACAATGCAGAGTATGTATATACTGGGGTGGGGTTGGACATGAAGTGTAGAAGACAGAGTAGTAGCAGGCGTGAGTTTAAATTCCTACTAGTTTATTTTATCATCACGTTAGATGACAAGGTGTATGATGTGTTTTCTTCTGTGGCCTTCACTTTTTTTGTCCTTAGGTATGTTTTCTTTGCTCTTTTGTCCTCTAGAAATCGGAAGAAATGTATTATTCTACTAAATGCTACCTTTAAAGTAAACTTCAAAATTACTTTTTAAATTATCTGGTCAATCTTTGTTGACTCCTCACATGAAAGATATAAAACTCAGTATAATTTACCTCTTTATAATTTTCAATATTCTCTTGGCATGAGATATATTTTTATATACAATATAGTTGTAACTCTGGGGAGAAAATATGTTCCCAGCCTGATACAATTAAACCTTTGAAGCTGAAATTAGTTAAAGGGAAAAATAAAGTGGGAGAAACACGTTTATTGCTTATAAGAAGTCATCTACTCCCGTTGGCCCATGTCTCTCTCACCCGGCTCAGAAGAAGCCAAAAAAAACCCTCTCTGGTCCCTTCCTGCGTTTGCCCCTCTCCCCCCCTTTTTAAGCACCTGTTGATATGGAGATGGACTGAGGCTAGGCAAGAATATTCTGGAAATATTGCAATTTTACCCACATATAGTTATATTACTTCTCTATAATATTTCCTTTTTAAAAATGTATTAATAAATTCATTGAATTATATAGCCATAGTGCAATTTCATAAGCCTATTTTTTAACCTGGTTTAGTGTTCAATATTCGCTCTTAATGTTGTCATTTCTTTTTTTGATTCATTTCTCCAGCCGTGATAGTGTGTTTTCAAGTATGATGTTTTTTCCTAAACCCTGACACTTTTGAAATTATTTGTTGCTATCACACCTAAACTATAACTTGATTTCTTATAAGCATTTTGTATCTTTAGTTTTTCTTCATATCCCTATGCTTTTATCTACTGTCTTCTGGAAATTACTATTTCAGTAGAATCTCTTTATCTAGTCTGAAATTGTTTCCTTATAAGCATCCTGTTTTTTTCTACCTGAATATTTGTAGGATGTTTCATTTTCAAAACATATTCTTAATTCAACCAAATATGTCTAGTTATTGATCTTTTGTATTTTAAAAGTTTGTCATTTTTATTTTACTTTGTGATCTGTCATAAATTTCCTTATACATTTTCTTTTGTATGTTGGCTTTACTTCTGTTCTATTCTTCCCTCTCCTGTTAAGGCCATAGAATTCAATCTCACTGCAGTCTTTTTCTAGCTCCATTTTCTTTTACTATTTTTATTATTTTACATTTTCTCTTATTATTGATGTCCACTTACATTTTAAGAAACTGTATCAAGTTTATCTTCTAAATTATTGGTCTGTTAGATCTACAATGGAGATTATATGCAACACCTTCTTCCATGAGCGACTTTTAATTTATATTATGTCCCTGACAGTTTCAACATCACTCGACTTATGATCTCCTCATGTCAGGTAATTCTTTCACCTTAGGGTTTAGTTTTGGTATCACATCTTTAAAATGCTTTTTTCCCCACACAGACTATGTTTTCTTGCATTATATTGAAAGCACAAAGTAGGCACTTTAAAAACTTTATTGTGCTCAATAAAACATTTTAAAAAATAAGCATATATCTTAATCCCAAGAAAGACTTCTGCCCTTTATATAGAAAAATATTTTTATAATTCCCACGTTATTTTTCTTCTTTGCAGTTTACTCAGCTTTTCATGTTTGCATAAACAGAGTCCTCTTTGACCTGGGGTTTATCCCAAAACAAAGTGTGGGGATCATTTTGGGATTCTTTGTTGTCTGGAATATTGTTAGAATTTTACTCTCCCATGTTAATCGTGAAGACATATGTTATAGTTTATACTTCCTGCTATGTGATTCAGCCAAGATGTCCTTTACTCAATTTACACAGTATTTAGCTGCTTTTCAGTAAGGGGGGCTGTTTTCCAGTCCTCACTGGTTTTCTTCTATCTGGTCACATCTGCTACATATCTAGAAAAAAAGTCCTCAACTTCTTAGCACATGAGTATCATTCTTTCTTAGTTTCTAATACTGAAGCAAGGTCAGATCTGGGGAAAGCGAACAAAGTAATTCAAGCTGTCATCATACCCAGACATCCTTTTCATCTTGTTTACTCCAATTTTATTTCCACTGATGAGGCAAACTTCATTGTTGTCTTATTTTAAGAAATTGCCACTGTCACTCCAACTTTCAGCAGCCACCACACTGACAAGTCAGCAGCCACCAGCATCAAGGTGAGACCCTCTACCAGCAAAGCTGACTGCTCAGATGATGGCTGGCGTTTTTTAGCAATAAAGCATTTTTTAACTAAGTTGTGTACATTTTTTAGACATAATGCTACTTACTGCACTCTCAATAGACCACAGCATTGTGTAAATAAAACTTTTTATGCACTTGGAAACCAAGAATTCGTTTGACTCGCTTTGTGGCAGAGGTCGGCCACCAGCCCACCATATCTCCAAGGTATGTCTGTAGAAAGTGAGCAATTATCTATTCTCTAGTACGGGTTTTGGTATATTGCACTTTGTAAATCTTGGGGAGTAATTAGTACCTAATTCCACTTAATGGATCTGGAGGTCTCAAATATATGTGAATATGTCTTTCATTTGGGCTGGTGTTAATTCTGACAGTTTTAAAAATAAACCGTGTTTTCATGTTGTTATGTACTTTTGCAATGTAATGTAGATTCCCAGAGATATATTTTTGGAGGATACAGTACAATATATAAAAAATCATAATATTCATTGAAATTAAAATTGGCGAACAGTAAAACAAGAGTATTAGAATATCAAATCAGTATTTAAAGTTTCTCTAAGTCCAGAATATTATTTAAGATTTGGTGACTGAAACTTGCATTTTAAAAGATGTATTTGAATTCACAGAGAAAAGATGTCAGCACGTTTATGAGTTGTATTTTACTTTGCTTTGAGAAAGGTCTACTAGCCTATTAGTGACATTCTTTTTTCCTACCAGTATCTTCCATAAATTAATAAAATCAATTAGATAATTATAAGTACATTTGTTATAATAACTGTCTCTGAGTTTAAGCTGGCCCACAATTCTGTTTAACTTGCTAAATCAGCCACACCAGTCTAATCAGAAGCAGGTATAGCAGCATGGTATATAACAACCTGTACTTTTGATATCTGTTATTTGAAAAAAAGCCAGTAATTTATTTTCATTTGAAAGACTGCTTTGGGTTTTGGCCAAAGAGTGATGTATGCATTAGTCCTATGGCAAAGTTATTCACCTGTTGGAAATCATATTAAATGCCTGCACTTATAACAGCCTAACTGGAAATTATTTAACAACTTTTTACTCATGTTTAGCCAAACAGAATATTTTATCTAGTCTTGTTCCTTGTTGTTTTCAGGTGTTTTAATAACAGGAAAACAGTACTACTAAGATAAATATCATGTGTAAGTATTTGTGATACCCACTGGTTCATGCCAAGCTATAGAACTAGGTTAAAGAAGTAGCTATAGCCTTATTTTCCCTTTCCTTTCCTCAAAAATTAGGTCATATTAGCACTTAGTGGATTTTTTTTGTCAGTTAAGACAAATTATAGAGGCAAATATAAATCTTAATATGGTGTCTAGTACTTGTAACTGTACCTTGCATTTGACCAGATGTTTCTCCTCACTTGTTAAATCATTGCAAGGTAATTAGTTAAGTCAAAAATTTCAAAAAGTATGTTCCAAGTTGTATCAAGGATGCAATCGATTAGTTGATAGACTCCAGTACGTTTCAGCCTCTATATCTACAACATAACTACTGATTTCCTAAATAAGTCTTACAGCTTTCACTTCAGTCCTTTCTCCCAAAACATATGAGAAAAAGGTTAAAAAAAAAAAAGGCATAAAGATCCCCATATGCCATTTAGACCACATTTGTCCGAACCATGTTTAAAGAGTTGATAGCCCTAATTCTCTTTAGCTCTTTTTTTTTTTCAGTAGAAACAATAAGGGTCTTGGTCTAGTTGTATTCATGATTACATGCAGGGCACAGACTGTTAATAACAATCAATTAAGAGTGTTTTGGCCTTTCATGGCCCACATCCAAATCAAGAACAGCCAAAATAATGCTGGTCATGAGCTCTGCCAACGAGACCATTAGCCAGTGATAATCTGTTTCAGTTGACATTTCTTACAATAAATAAATGACCAGTTCCAACAAGACACATTAACAACATGTATTTAGGTGTTTTGGTACCTGTGTTCATGCAGACTAATCTTTTCACTTCAGTGACTTCAGTTCTTACTCAGGTATTGACTGAATTTCAAGGTTAAATAACAAGAAACCATGTAATAAACAATAAATTTATTCAAAGTAGGAAATCCTTGGCAGTGTAAGTACATATTAAGAGAATGATTTATAGAACAAAACTAGTAAAAGCCACAGTCATTTTGTCATTTACTATAACGGAATACTATCACCAACAATTTCTCCTGCCAGATGAATCCTCAAGAGAGGCTCTCTCACATACGCTAAATACAAGCACAGAATAAAACGCAAGGAATTATGTTGCCAGATAAAAAGAAGAGCCTTGTGAGTGAAAATCAGGCATGCATGAGCTAGATAGGAGTTCAATACTATTAAGATTTTTTTTTTAATGAAATGTGACTGCAATGCATTCCTACAGTATTTGATCACCATTTGGAATGCCTATCTCTTCATTAGCCTTGAACTTTTAGAGAGTAGGGAATCAGCAATAGGTTTCATAGCATTTATTGTTTTAAGGCAGCATGGCCTACAACTTACACTCCAAAGAGAGAATCCACTATGTGTCCTATATTCTATGTCTATGAGTAGGATATGGGAGGAATCAGTGAAGAACGCCCATGTTATGTTCCTTGAGGCTCACTTTCTGTGTGCTTTGACTTGTTTCCCTAAGTCATTTTTGAAAAAATTTTGAGAACATTTGGATTTTACTCCCTTTTAAGTTTAAAAATAGTATCATGATTATAGCTGGTATGATTACAAATAAATATCCTGAATTAGAATCTTAAATTTAACTTGTGACTATGAAATTGTTTTTTATAAGCAAAGTGAAACAAGGCTACTGTTTTTTGTAAAAGTATTTACAATGTAAGAACTATAGTAACAATAATTCAGTTTCTATTTGTATGTAATAGTTGTCAAAACTTGCCTTATACATGATTGCCTCTTTTAAAAGGCACTGAGTATTGATCATTTGAAATACGGCATCAACCACATTAGGAAATTGGTAAGCAGTACCTTTAGCAAATGACTGCAAGCAACTGACATAAGATCTACTAAGCATTTTGTCTTGAAGGCCTTATGGTCACTTCAAGCTCAACATTTAATTTCATCATTTTTCCAACAAATGTTATTTCCTATACATACATCTATCAGTAGAATTATTATTCTCTAAGCCCAAACCTTGAGCTTTCTTTCATCTGCCCTAATTTCAAATTCAGGCACTTGCCAAACTCCATCTCTGCCTTGCATTCCCTCCAATTTACTCACATTGAAAGAACAGGTCAAAATCTTTCTACTTTTCACATTTTTTACAGTCACCATTCTTTTGTTGATTTTCTGCTGTAAGTTCTCGGAATTCTAAAAATCAAAAAAAAGTTTAAAAGTTATTTTAGGTTTCCCTTCTGAAAGATAATATGAAAAAAAAGATAATAAAATTGCTTTGGGTGTATATTAACAGTTATGTTAGAGAACAAATGATGTCCTGCATTGCAAAAATACATCTTTAATTTAACAACTAAGTTTTTTTTTTAATTTTAGGAAACAGAAGAATTCTAAAATAAATTATAAAATAACAGAAATACTTGTGTTTCCCAAAACGTACTATATTTTCATGACATTAAAGAATCAGCACTATTATCAGTGGTGTTTAGTATGATTTTTCCAAAACCATCTCCCTTGAGGAAATTTAGATTTCTCTCTCTCTCTCTCTCTCAAGAATAAAAAGCTTTTACAAATCATAGCCTGTGTGATTAAAAGTAAATAACTTAGAATTTGCTATTTAAATCTGATTTATAATTACTAAAAACATGCTTTCAAATTTCATTAGACAACTTCCAAAAATCTCAACTAACTTTTATTATTTTATAACCATAGGGCATTTATATTACTCCTTTCCCCTCCCTGAATATAATAATTAAATAATTCATAAGTGCCATTTCAAGAATAAGTGGGGAAAAAATCTGAGATTAAAAGCTAACATTATTAAAATTAAAATACATTAAGTCCAAAGCTTGGAAGTAATTATTAAGAACATCCTTTTATCAAATATTATGATATAGGAGGTCTTATTTGGAAATCAAATTAGTTTAGGATATCATTAAAATCCTTAAAAATGTTTTTGTCACGTCATGGGCCTCCCAGAGCCATCCAACTTGTATACTAATTATTTTTTCTTGGCTACATGCTGTTTTAATTACATTCATTATTTCTGTCGTTCTGTAAAATCTTATGCATGGAAGTACTGGTGGCCTGGTGCATAACCATTGCCTTTTCCTGTTGTGCTAATGGCTTCAGTCCAAGCTGAGGTGCAAACGAAATGAGTTTAGAAGGAGGCTAAATTTGGCCCCCAGTTAATTGGCTTCACAAACCTGATCTGTTTTCTTTTTTGTGTCATAAGCTGGCTCAATTACAAATCTATATTCATTAAGGACCCAAAAGTTAGACTGAAATTTGTAAACTTTTGTCCTTAGTGGTTATCAATGATGTTGTCAGCAGGAAGCTCAAGGATGAGAGATTTCCAGAAAAAGAAGGAAAAAAAAGAAAAAGAGAGGCATTAACAGGTATTGTGATTCTTATTAGAGATCAAATACATTTTTAGCAAGGAGAAATAACAGATTAGGAGGAAAGAATTCAGTAAAATTAAAGCAGAAAACATTGTGTCAGAAGCATTTTTGACACATTGTCATATGAGGAATTTTTAGTCCAAAATATTCAAAGTACTCATTCAGACAGTTTTCTACTTTCTTTTATTTTAGACAAAAAAATTAATCACTATTTCCATTTGACACTAATCACCCCTGTGCTTGTGCAGGTTCTTCCTTTGCTGGGCACCAGGACCCCTTCTCTTTTGTGATTTTTAAATGTACTAGCAACACAGCCTGAAAAGTCCCCCAAATTACAAATGGCTCATAATCATAACCTGTCTCCGTGACAGAAAAAAAAGAAACAATAAAAATGAGTAAATGTAATCACAAATACATATTTTAAATGAATTATTTTTAGAAGAGTTCATCCATACATTGTACATCACTTTTGGATTGTGTAGGAATTCATAGTATATATTAATATGTATCCAATAAATCTTGAAACATTACCTCTTTTAAGAATCAGACAATAATTGGCACCTTCAGGAGACTGTTACTTTTTCAAGTGATTAAAAACAAATCTCAAAAGTCCCCTTTGTGTCTCTTAAGAATATTTTATTGAATCCATAATATCTGAGGGCTTTTGGTTTTTGTTTCCTTTGCCTTGCAAATAAAAACATCAGCGCACATTGTTTATTGTCACAGAAGAAAGTGAAGATTATGACCTCTACTCACTAGGAATTAACATTCAAAGATGCAAGACAGATATGCACACATATATAAGTCCTACAAGATTCTTGCTTTTATGCTATGGTTATTTCATTTTTTGCTTGTTGCTATTTACAGCAAACAATTTTATGTGTAAAAACAACAAAATACAACACAATTGGAAACACTTTTCATAACAGTTAACCAAGATCTAAGAAACTACTTTGAGTCAATTTCAGATATTGTTGATTGGCCTAATGATATGGGCAATGAGATTAATAAGGAAAAGGTAAAGAAAAACAAATATACAAAAGAAAATTTCCAAAGATTTCATAATACTATTTTTAGAATTACAAGAGTGTATGTCACTCTTCTGAAACTTCAACTAATTATCCTTCTCTTGATAAAGTTGTGTATTGTATCTACCTTCTCGGATTTCCATTTGCATGACTAGAATGGCAACTGCATTTCAGGCAGGTAACCAACAGACAGTCTTGATCCAACCATGAAGCCTTAGAGTAAAAACTGAAATAATCTATCTAGGTATAGTTAATAAAATATAAAAGTATGATTTTCCTATCTCCATGCTTAATCAATCAAAGGTGAACTCTTTGCAAAAACAGTTGGAAATAAATAATAAAGGACATCACAATTAAATTCTACAGAATTTGGTTTTACACCGTGTGCCCATACCTACATATAATTGTGTTTCCATCTGATTATCTTTAGTTGCTGTCATTTACTGCTTAACATAACTGATTTTCTTACAGACTATGGTGGCTTTTACTTTCCATATTTTTCATTAAGTGAGCCTCTATCAGGTATCAAGTACTCTTTGGTGAACCCCGTTAACCTGGCCTTAAAAGTCTTTGCTATAGTTTTCAATTCACCCTTTCATCTTGATTTAGAAAAAGTGACCATTAACTGTTTACAATTCTCTGGTCAAGATCACATTTGTTCTTGAATTTCTTTGCTTTTTGCTAGCTTCTCCTTTCTCACCATGTAAAAAAAAAGAAAGAAATAAAGAAAGAAAGAAAAAAAGACAGAAACAAAAACCAGACGGTCATGCAGCATTGCTGTTTGAAAATCTGATGCTTGTCTTCTACCAATCAATGTTTTCCCAGAATTGATCTTTTAATTTTTTTTTCTGAGTTTTCTGTTTTAGAGGCATTTTGTCAGATCTCCTTATTTTGTCTTCTTTCTTTCTCTTTCAACAAAGAATGGCTACCTTATGGCTTTCTTAATCTAAAGTCTACCTTTCTGGAAGGGCAGAAGGTTGAGAAACCAGAGTTTCTAATCTTGCCTCAGATGCAGATTATTTTCTACTACAAAATTTAAAGTTATGAGGATGTCACTTTAAACTAGAATGTAACTTTTTAAAATTCATATTCACTTGGTATTAAACATTTTATAATAGAGATAGAAAATGGTTTTCTTATACTCTTACATGGATACTTTTTTCTTTTGATATCAAATTGATCTATGAATGCAGTTAGCCACACAAAAAAATCTGCTTTCAAAAGACTATGTACACAAGTTTTATATTTGGTTTTCTTAGAATAGAATTATTATGCTTTATTACAACACATTTATTTCCTATGTACTTTCAAGTCCATTATCTAATTTTATCTGAAGCACTTGTGTTAGGTAAGCAGAGAAAGGTCATTTGATCCCATTTTTAAATGAAGAAAGGAGAGTACAGAGAAGCCAAATGTCTTGTTCAAAGCCATGTATAACTCTGAAGTAATTCTGTACCAGAAAGACTCTGGGAGAATCAGGCACCAGGGCAGACAATGGTTAATCTAATTCCCCAGCAGGGGGAGGGACAGTTAAGACTAATGGCAAACTAAAAATAAGCTAATATGTCATTGAAAACCAACCTGTAAGTATCAAAATTAAATAAAGCTGACTAGAGAAAACAAGTGTCTAAGTACTGTCTGTCATTTGCAGATAAATCGCTTCACAAGAAACAAAACACTAAGGCAATAACAATTCTAGCAACAGCCCAAAAAGATGACTAAATGTTTAAGAGTATTTGAAAATCTCAGTCATATAAAACCATAAGTGTACTCTGAATATCTATTATTAAAGCAAGATGAGACTTTTTAGGATTTAAGTTTAACAAATTGGAACTCATTTTCCATTACAGCAAATCAAACATTTGAAATAAAAGACTACCCTTTTGGTATTTTATTTGTTTTTCATTGTAAAGACATAACACAAAGCAACACCCATCTCTCTTTTTATTATCTTGC
Source organism: Manis javanica (assembly GCF_040802235.1). NCBI lineage: Eukaryota > Metazoa > Chordata > Mammalia > Pholidota > Manidae > Manis > Manis javanica. Next base: position 14,155,943 of record NC_133168.1, on the reverse strand, counting down.
AGTATGCTTTATTTCAAAGACAAATCTTATAAGTATTTGATTGCAGATAAGAAATACTAGATGCCAACTTTTGTGAAAGTCAAGATGCTGAGAAGGAGGAGGTCCAGCGCTGGGTGAGGAGTCTACATGGAGGTGACTTATCAATGGCTGATCTCACAAAATGAAGTGAAGTTAACAAAGGTTCAATGAACATGGGAAAAATAAGTAATTAGTTACACAGTATTTAAAAAATGACTGTAGCTCTGGGCTGGAAGGGGTTCCCAGCTCTGGACAAGTCCGCTGTGAATTTGGTGAGACTGAAAAACCCACAGCAGAATGTTGTAGGAGCAAAAGGGATTATACCAAGCTTAATAGTCAAAGTGGAAGGCTGAGTGGTAGATTTATGTCTGCCTCTGGCAAGTCTGCATACAGCAAGTCTGTCTCTGTCTCTGCTCCAGTCTCTGCCTTCACCTCCAGTCTCTGCTCTGTACCAAGCACTGTGTAGAGATCTTTGTATAACAACACAGGCAACGATGGCTTATTGCCAAGGGGTGTGAAGTATTAGCCTACACAGTAGGCCAATTACATCATCAAATAGATTAGGGTGAGGAGATGATCCTGGCCATAGGAACTTCTTATTTCTCTATAATGGGGTATTTTAAAATCTTGGTTTACCTTGAGAAGTATGAAACATGACTCAAATAGCTCTGTGCTTTTGTAATATGGAAGACAAAGACAATATGTGATAAAGGAAGAAAAAAGCTCTTCATTTTTTTTATGATGTCAGAATGTTCTTTTTGTTCATCATGCCCTCTTTCAAAGTATTAAGGGAACTTTATAAATAATAAAATTCAGAAAGGTTTACGTGGAAAGGAAATCTTGAAACTCATAAAAGCTGTCACTAAATGCTAAACACACTGAACTTATTAATACCACTTAGTTAAATAGGAACCCTAGATGATTAAAGTTTATTCATTCAGCAAATACTTTGGGGTCTCAAAACATTAGATATTAACACTATCTTTTCAAAATTGAATAGGAAACTTACACCCATAGAGCTTAATATCTTTCTGGATTGACAAAATGAAACAAATAATCATGTTGATAATTAGAGTTTAATAATCATTATAAGGCTATCAAGAAAAAGTTCAAATACTAGAAAAAAAGACAACGTGAAAACTAATCTTGACTGAGATGAAGAGTTATGGCAGATAAAGGTAAGAGAGTGGAGGAAAGGCAGTTTTTTGATCAAAAACCTTCCCAGTAAAAAGGAAGCATATGTAATGGACCTGTGTTTACAAGGAGCTTGTGTTTGGCACATCGGGAGAAGGTTAAGAGACGACTTTGGAAAGGGTTATTAGCAGGATAAGTGGCAGAGTCAGATTTCAGGCTTCAAGATCACACTGAAATCCTTGTTGACAATGAGAGCACAAGGATAAGTGGGGAGAATGGTTAGGTGTCTCCTTCAATAGTTTACATGAGAGACGATGGCATTTTGAACCAGGGAAGAGGGTAATTGAGATGGATTGGAAGAAATTGATTTGAAATCTATATCGTACATCTCTTGACAAAAGTGACCTCATGAGAAAAAGGAAATTTTTCTTCCTTGAACAGATGCAAATGATTAAAAGGAAAAAGAGTGTGGACATTTTAATGCAACAAAATTAGTAAAAGGTGAAATATACGCTTTATGAACTTTGAAGTACTTTTGTACTGCTAAAGTACATATTTGGAGGATGAAATGGTACATTTTTAAAAAAAAATTCATGGTGGTGTACTATAAATTTTCATTCGTGAGCACTGTGTGCATCTGTGTTCTTTTCTCTATTAGGTTTTTCTGGGATGGAGTGAAAGACTGATGCTAGAGCAGAAGAGGACAGTGCACTTACAGCTCCTTTGAAAAAATACTAGTTGCCAAGTTTCAGGTCCCTTCATCCTAAGCGAGAGGTGCAAGAACATCCTGCTACTTCTCACTTGTATTAACATTAGCCCCTCTGTCTGCAAGAGGACAGGCATCTTCCCTGGACTTTGGAACTTTCTCCAAAACAGGGGACAACCTCTCTTCTTCCCTTTTCTTCCCTCACTCCAATGCATCAGGACTCTGTATGCAAGCATTATGCACAGACTCCCAGACACATCACATCATGTGAGTGGAGTTGTGATAATATTGAACAGAAAATCTGTCCAATAAAGTAGGCTTTTGCATGACGGCTTAAACAAGCATAGGGAAGAACGGTGCAGCAGTAAGATTCCCCTTTTGGCGTTGTCCAAATACCAGCGACCTCTCCAGGTCCCTTTGGCTAATGGATCCCAGAAATGATCACATTGCAAATGTACCTCAACCACCCATTCAGACCCATAACTGAGAATAATAATATTCACACTTACTGAGTACTTTGCACCTGGCACTGTTGAAAGTGCCTCTTCTTCCTCACAACAACACTGTGAGAAAGTTGCTGGAATTAATTCTTATTTGGTAGATGGAGAAACTGAGAACAATTCAGTAAACTTTATCAGCTGCATAGGTAGTAAATGGTGAAGCGACACTTTGAATTCATGCTCTCCATCAGCGTCAGGAAATGCCTTTCTGTGGAGTGTTAAAACAGCATCCCAGCAAAAGCGAAGAGACACAACGTGGGCAGAAATAGACTGCACTAGATTTTAAACAGTATTTGGAAATGGAGTGGGAGAGGAATGAATGCAAACATGAATTCATTGAAGTAAGAATCTGTTCTTGGGGTTCTCCAGAGAAACAGGTCCAACAGGATATAGAGAGAGGTATATGTCAGAGGAGATTTACTATAGGAGGGAACTTTCGTGGTTCATGGAGGGTGAGGAGTTCTATGATGTCTTCTGCAGCTAGGGAACAAGGAAAGCCAGTGGTATAATTCCATCTGAGGTGGGAGGCCTCTGAATTATGGGGCTTCTGGTGTGAGTTCCTGTGCCTGGAGGCCTGAAAACCAGGTGCTCTAAGGACCTGAAGTCTGAGGGCAGAAGATGGATGTTCCAGTTCAAAAAAGGATAGAGAATTTTCCCTTGCTTTGCCTTTTGGTCCTACTCAGGCCCACAACAGATCGGATGCTCCCCACCTGCACCGGTGAGTGCAGGCCTGTTTACTTAGTCTACTGATTCAGGTGCCAACTCTTCCTGAAACACCATCACAGACACGCCAGAAATAACATCTTACCACTATCTGGTTAGCCCTTAGCCAGTCAAGCTGACACATAAAAATAACCATCACGGAGTCCAAGGATGAAAATGCAAAAGGTCTTATTGAGATCTAAAATTCAAACTGACAGAGATAAAGAAAAGGCGTATGAAAAGAAATAACACAGAGTTTAAAATATTAAAAACCATACGGAGCAGCGCATCAGAACAGCGCGGGGGAGGACTTTGAAAATCTCTTTCAGAAAATAAAGGAAGCGAAATCGGTGGTAATGTTTAGAGAAAATATGATAGCTTTGGAATGGCTTGATAAGATTTAATATTCTGTGATTTTTAGTATAGTAAGGTAACAGAATAAATGATATTGCATAGAAACAATATTCAGGGATATAACACATGAAAGATTTGCTGAACTGAAGAAACATCTAAATGCATAGATCACAAGGACTCATCATACACGAAGCAAATTTAATGTAAATAGAGATACATAGAACTATTTGCACATGTGTTAAGCTTTAAAATTTCAGGAAGTAAGAATTCTCCTGAGCGCTCAGGCAGGAAGAAAGTGAAGAGATTGCTTAACTAGGAAGAAAACCAAATTGTAAAAATGAGTTTAAATGTTCACATACTGAAGAACCACTCTTTGAAAAACTGCCCTAGAAACCAGAATGATTAAGCCTTTATCCAAGGGACATGTCATCAGAGCAATGCGGCTGACTTTATCCAAAGAATTTTGCAAAAAGACAGTGCATGACATCTCATAAATCTGGGCAGAAAAAATCTATTCTTTCAGTCTGTATGAGAAGATTTTTTTAAGCCAGCATTGTAGTTAGATTATCTTATTTATGGGACATGCCATTCAAGCCCAAATCTGACATTCAACCCTTGCAGAAAGTCCCCCCATGGGAGATGAGAAGGTGCTTTCTATTTATAACTAGAGCAGACTCTGACAGAACTGCTTTGTGAATAAGTTTGTAAATACTATATTTAAAGATAGAAAGTAAAGGGGTGTACTCACAAAACAAGAATTGCCTATTTTTAACTATTGTTTCCATAATATTAAAATCAATAGCACCTAATAAAGTTGCTTACATTTAAAAAATGTTTACAAATACCATAAACTCAAAGAAAGCACTATTTGGGCAGATTTTAAATGGATCAGTATGTGTTTAAGTCTATGAAGAAACAGGAAAAGGCAACAAATAAAGGAATGCACTTTCGGTTCCATCTTGGGTTCGGAATCTGATTCTGTTGTTGACCTTCCTGTTTTCTGCCCATCCCCAAATCACGAGGACATTCTTTAAGCTTCTGTGATTGTTCCCCCTGCTCTTTACAAATTCTGTTCTGCGCATATCTTTATGGCTCCCGCCATTACTATTACAGACACCCATGCAAACACAGACACACACAGCACACAAGAGCTCCTTCGGATCTAAATAAATACCCACTGGACATCTCCATTTGAGTCTTTTATCATTAGGATAGTCTTTACATTACCACAATGTTATTTACTTTTCTGTGTTCCTTATTTCTCCCTGCCTTTAATCAACTATCTATCACACATACGCCATTAGATACGTATCTATTGCAAAGTTTTTTAAATGATTGCAGTTCTTAGAAAAAATCTGAAATATTTTCTTCTCCTTTCCTAAGAGGAATCAAGTTGGCTTAACTTGATTTTTTTTTTTTATTCTTCTGACTCTTCCCATCACCAACATTTTGCATTTACCCACGATGGGTTCCTTTTTGTCATGAAAATAGTTTTATGGCATTCCAGGGGATCTCAGAAGGATGGTTTCCACCCGCTAAAGCACCCTGTTCATTTTCCTGCACACGAAGCTCAGTGGAATTTATGCCACGCACCAGGTCCAAATCCCCACCCTGGCCTGCATCTGTTAGCCCTATCTTACTTCTCCAATCCAAGTCCTCCCACCACTCCTTACCAAGCAGTCTTCACTTTGCCTCCTAAGTCCTAGGGACATTTTCATGTTTTGAAAATACTATGAGATGATAGTTGCTTCCCAATGGGCATCTCACATAGGAAGCATTTAAGTAAGGCTACCTTTTGTTTGCCCTTGAGTTGGTGCTGAAAGCACTTCAGATATGGTAGGTTTGTGTCCCCGCTGATGTGTGGCCTGAGGTCATGTCTTTTATTTTACCACCACAGTATTTCATTGGGCTCCTAACAGAAATTATTTGTTTTCAATGTCTTACCTTCAGACAAGGATCTAATTTGCTGACCTAAATGTGATTAATTTTATTTGATCCTCTAGAGTCTAAAATTTAAAGACTAAAGGGAGATGACTTCCAATTTTCCAAAGAAATAAATTTAGTATTTGCTATATGTATATATGTTTAATTATACAATCCCATCTAAGATTTTTCCTTTATCAATTCCCATTTTTATTACTATTTTCTCCTTTTCTAAAAAAGCAAATGTATCTCACCCAAAAATATATATATATATATTTAGTGAAATATATATATATTTCACTAAAATACAGCAAAAAAATAGAACTTGTATTCTCTAAAGATTATAAGTCATGTTCATGTCCATTTAGAATATTTTGACTTATAACTGAATTCAGTAGAATAAATTATAAACTTACTGTTAATAATGAGGAAACATCTAAGCAGGTACCATAGAACTCTAAACCACTGGAAAACTAAAGACTGTCCAAGGCATTTCGGATCTGTGTAATCATACAATTACATCTATAGGTCTTAGAACACAGCGCTTTGTGAACCATAAACATTGAGAATGAAAGAAAAACATACCAAATATATTGTATCAATAATGAATGATGAGAAACAAAACGTACCTGAGGGTTGTACCCACAGGATCACTTACTATGCAAACCAGCATCCTAAACTAAGAAATGGAATAAAATCAGAACCATAGGCAAAGTCTCTGTGAGTGCTACAAAATATAAATGATTTTTCTATGCTTCTTTTCTTTGAGGTATGTAAGTAATTTTCTTTCTCTGGCTAAAGTTATGAAATAAGACCATCCGCAAGTTACGAACAATATACATGTATATAGTATTTTATCAAGCTGCTGTCATCATTTGTATGTATTGTATTGGTATCATGTTCTTCATTATTAAATGAAACAGCAAGGGAATGAACAGATTTTATATGTATGTGGATTTCGATTTAAGGAAGTGATTCTGTTTGAGGTGGTATAGTTTTAACTGCGTAGCTAGCAAGTTACCTGTTAGTCACATGTTGCATCCTCCATGTTGCAGCCTAGGAGATTGTAAGAAAAATGCAAATGGGTTCAGAGGAAAATTATACCCTTATTTAGTTTTTGCTTCTTACTGTGTGACCTTGGGATAGTTGCCACTCCTTTTAGGGACTCAGTTTCATCTAGAAGATGAATCTATTAGAATGGGTAATCTTAGGATTCTCTTCTACAGAGAATGCTTTATTTTAATGTGGATAGTATGTAATAGAAGTTTTTAATGGTAGAATCTTTTTCATTAAGGAAGATTATTAATTTAAAGAATGTGGGAGCTTAAGTCATACCTACAGAGTCATTTTCTGGGTACATGTGATCTTTTTAAAAAATTAACTATATGAAAACAATTTCAAATGAGAACATTTCACATTAAAGAATGTAGATTCCATAGTTCCTTTGAAATGCTGATCTGGAGATTCTGAGCACATGGTCCTCCACTACAGCTCTGAGCTTTAGGTCATGGAAGAGAGACTTTCCTTGTAAAATGGGAGCAAAAATACCTACCCAGCAATGTTGATGTGTAAAAAGAAATAAGCATGTGTATCACTTAGCACAGCATCCGGCGCACGCGGGTTCACTCAGTGACAACTTCTATTTCTTCTCCTTCTCCTTCTCCTTCTCCTTTGCCTTCTTCTTCTTCTTCTCATCATCATCATTTATATAAATTAATAATAAGAAAGAGTAAAAACATTAGGAGTTCACATCTTCTGTTTCTTTATAACTACTATAGTTTTGGTCATAGAAGCAATCATGTTTATGTAACACAAATGTGATCTGCTGCAGCTTTAGGTTTTACTAGAATTAATCAGTAACATTGAAATAGAAATCAAATCACCAGGATTAGGTTGATAATCACACCAGGGGTACATACATCCCAACATTCGCATGTTATATATAAAAAAATGTGATACTATGACATATTTTATGAAAGAGAGCCAACTTGTCAGTTGAAGATGTCAAGATGTGATCTTTCTTAGGCAATTATTCCACTAGGGAGTCTGTCCCAACACCCTGAGGATCTTTCTGGTTTCTGATGTATATTATTTACCACATGATCCAATTAAAATAACAGGAGGAGATATATCAAATATATATCTAATATTTAAATATAGAAGAACAGTTCACAGCTACTCAGCGCCTCCAAAAGAACACAAACCGAGAAACACCTTGCAAACTTCAGAAGCTGAAATGTGAGGTTGTAAAGGGTAAAAGGTCAAAAGAACTTTTGAAGAGTTTTTGATACCTGAGGACTTTTAATTCTTTGTATCATGTATCCTTCCTGGTCTTGCTGTTGTGCATCTGATTTGCATTACGTGGGAAGGTTCTGCGCACCTAGCTCTTGTCCTCAACCCGAATCATCTGGGTACCAGACATTTCGGAACACCTCTCTCGGACTCCCTCCACTGCACCAAATTATGACAAGTTGAAGGAATTTAGGTGCTCCTGTTATCCCAGCCAAATAAATAGCTTAAAGGAAACCACACGCCTCCATTAATTGCCATATGCTGTATTTTAGTTTATGAAGTTATGGCCTAATAGTTCCTACCACAAAACCTCTCAAGTCCCAATTGCCTGAGGTTTCTTGGCATGAACAAAAAGAAATGAAAAAGCTTAAAATACCCCCTCAAAAACTCTCAAATCAACATTTTTCTAATAGCCCCATACCCTCATACTTAGTCATACCATTAAATACTTATTTTCATCTATTCGAGCATTTAATTGTCATCTGCTTCATTTTATTCTTTTTTTCCCATTGGTTTTCTGAAGACATAAACTTATTAAGAAATAACGGAATAAATAAACCAACTTCTCACACATGGAGCATCGTGAGAAGCAGAGGCACCCATTAGGTTGATTACCCTTCAGAATTTCTTCATAACTGAGAGTCACATGGTATTACTACAATTAGCTTGCAAAAGAATTTTTCTACCTATTAATGGTAACTGTCAGAAGATTTTTTTCAAGAACCTGTTTTTAAAATTAAAATGTGCTATTATGAAAAACATCTACATCTATTTAGTGTTTTTCCCTAGAATGTAAATTCTGCCAGAGCAAGGGGCCTTGTATGTTTCCCACTACGTCCCTTCAAGGGTGCCTTAGTATTATTCTGAAAATATTGAATAGATGAATATAGAAGACCCTCTGGCCTCAATGCTCCATAATATGTTAAATACTCGAGCAATGATCATGAAAGACTTGTTTTTTTTCTGCTCTTGTATTTACTAATCGCTGTAGTAGTAAGTAAAGATACTACTACTCTGGTAGCCTCTAACAGATTGACTTACAGGCAGAAGTTAAACCATCTGTATTAGTTTCATGCATCTGCTGTAACAAACTGCATGTCTAACAAAGGAATTTACTTTCTCACAGTTCTGGAGGTCAGAGGTCTGGAATCAAAGTGTCAGTAGGACTGTGCTCCCACCTCCTAAAAGCTCTAAGGAGAACCCTTCCTTGCCTCTTCCAGCTTCTGGTGGAGCTGGGTGCTCCTCAGCTTATGGCTGCTTAACTCCAGTCTCTGTTTCCACCCTCACGTGGCCATCTCCTCTTGTCCCTGTAAGTCTTTCCTCTGTGTGTCTCTTACAAACACACTTGTAAATCCTAGAACATTGATTTCCCCCCTTTTCTTAGAACACATTGTCATGGGAGACAGCAGTGACTACTCTTCTCTTTGCTGGTAAACACTTAGACATGTTCAGTCCTTGAGGTCTCAGTCCTTTGCATTAAAGCAGATCATTCTCTTTTCTCAGCTTCTGTACATTTGTCTCCTATTTGAGATGTCAAGAACCCAAAAGGCTTATATTTTGACTAATATTCTTCTCTAAAAGGGACAACTTGTACCAAGCAATCAAAGTTGGGTTTTTGAACAGGGTTTGTTTACTTGGCATAAATATAGAATGTGAACACTTATTCCTATTCTTCTAGAATCCCTGAACCCGGAAAAATGAAAACATGCACATGTAAGTGAATGAAAATAGGCTATAAATAAGTATAATGTATTACATGCAGGTACAGAAAACCTCAAGTTCAGAGGAAGAAGGAGAGCATGTGATTCTTCTAGTTAGAAACAGAAGCAAAGACCAGACCATTGTTTTTCCTCTTCTCTGATAAAAAGAAACAACAAAAGAATGAAGCAAAGACAACTTCATCTCCAGAGTAACTGGAAACTGCTCACTGACTAAACCACAAACTGTGAAGCAAAGCTGCCTTAGACAGTGAAAAAGGGACCACATCAAGGGAGGCTTCAGAGAGGGGATATAATTTTAATGAATACTTTTTCAAAATTAGAGTTTCTGAAGACAATAAATACCACCCTGCACTCCACTGCTTGAAGTAGAAAATAAGTGTGGGCACTTGTGTGGGTGCTTTTCAGGGAGCACCCCAGTCCCTTTGAATGACAAAGAACTGTCAAGACTGTGCAGCTGAAGGATGAATTGCTGGCATGACATTTTTTCAAGAAATGGAACGTGTGGCAAAGGAATGGGGAAACAGTCCATGGGAATCAGATTTGCATCTAGTCACTGAAGAGAATGAGCTGAAGAGAAGTGAATCCTAAATCATCACAAACACACACACACACACACACACACACACACGCATACATACCTGTTACCTGCAGAGCTTGATCGTGAGTCCCCCACATCTCTGCACATGCAGAAAAGGAGACAGAAATTTGGAAAACAACTAACTTAGATTGAAAATTTGATAATTCAAACAACTAAATCAAATTGAGGGAAAATTAGACAAAATCTCAAACATAGTAAACATACTTACTAGAGATAGGATAGTTCTTACCCTGAAATCAAATAAGAACACTTCTTTTCAAGTGGCTTTGGTATATTATAAAATTACCATATATTAGGCCACAGAAGCACTACCAAGTCAAAATCAAACCCATTGCCCAAAACAAACAAAAATATACATGGTATACAGTGAAAATAATTTCCATCATTTAAACTATGGTAAAAAAGGATATCAGAAGGAAACTGTTGATAGGTACAAGAGCTACATTAAACACACTATCATTCAGAAGTTCCTCATTATGATTCAAAAGCCCTTTGAAAGACCAAAACACAGAAACTTAAGAAGAAAGAATAATATGGCTACATAGAAACCAAATGTTGCTACATGGATATATTGAAATACATACATACATACATAAAGTCAAACCATAAATGATAATATAACAGATAAATGGCTGGTTACCTTATTTTATAGATATTTTTAAATAGTAGGAAAAAGCATCACACAATTTGAACAATGAGGAAAGATGACCAAGTGATTCATGAGCAAAGAAATAGGAATGACTTATGATCATATAACATAAGGCTGATCTTAACCATAACTTCAAAATGCAAACTAAAACTGCAGTAACTAGTAAATTTTACTTGTCTGATTGACAAAGATTACAACGTCTAATGAGACACTGTTGATAAAAATATGGGTATTCCCTATGTGATAATAAAAACATGATCGAAAGCCTTTGGAGAAAAAGTTGGCAATACCTAAAACATGCAAACTTTTGATGTAATGATTCAAGTTATTGAATTCATCTTGAAAATATGTGTACACAAATGTAAATATTTTTGCATCAATGTACATAAAAATATTTTTCTCTGTGGCATCAGTGAAATGGGGCTTGGGGGCAGGAGGGACACTGGCATATTCCTTGTTACCAGTTTAAAAGTTTTTTACCAAGTACATATCTAATTGTCAGGATATAAATAAATAATCAATTAAATGAATCAGCAAATAGACAAGTAAGTAGAAAAAAAAACAGTAATTTCATTTGTGTGTGGAGTGAAGGACAGCACATAGATTCAGGGGATTTCAGGGAAAAGCCTAGGGCAATGTAAACCCAGACTAAGGGTCATAGAAAATTGTCTCATTAACTAGAGTAACTTAATAAAAAGCATGGAATTTCAAAGGCTGTTTAAATAAAGTGAGAGAAATTTGTAGATTCCTTCCCCACCAAAACATGCACACATATACACACATACTCTTGATATCTTAAGCACAAAAAATATACTTAATCCAAATTCATGTATGAATGTCCACAAAAATTATGTTTTATCTAAGAAGTTATTAAATCTATCATCCAAATAGAAGTGTGTGCTTGGATTATTGAAGATTCTCCTTTCCCCCTCCCTCACATGAAACACAAAACAAGAAAGATTGAACTTGACTAATACTGACCATAGAGGATTTTCCATGCTAAATAAGCCTTTGACAAATAGTGCATCTTTCAAAGTAGATACATCTAGACCCAATGTTAGCAGGTATTAAAAACATCAGTCCATCTTTATTTTTGATGGTTCCTATGTTAAGCAGGAAAATGTTTTTTTCCAGTTGAATGCATTTAAATGATAAATAAATAGCTGGGAATCCTAGAAGAAAATAATAAAAACCATGACTCTCGATATTTTGATGTAACATATTAAAAAGATTTTCTTAAACTTCAAAATAATGTATGTTATATGTTTTATAGGACATAACTATGGAAACCAGTTTCTTAGTTAAAAAAAAAGAATAGAAAATGAAATAGTGGAAATAAGACTTCTAAATGGTGAATTTTCTAATCAAAGTAACTTCGAGTTGAAAGGTGTATTAAAGGTTACATACTCTTCTGATGTGCGAATTTCTCTCTTGAAAATCCTCCCTCACTAAGAGTTCATTGCCTAGTATGACTAGTTATGATCTACAATATAGTCCTACGCATAATATAGTAAAACCATAGGTGCCCTGTGTTTTATAGATTATATATAAATCCTACTAAATATAGGAATTCTGAAACAATCAGGTTTATCATGAGAAGTAATATAAAATTGAGTGATTAGACTCTGTCATTTTTTCATTGATTATTTTTAATTTACCTAGCCCACATCAACATATTAATTTATACATTTAAATATCACAATAGCTTATTACAGTTTCATTAGAAAGAAGCCATGTTTGCTGGCCTATTGTGTCATTTAGGTACCTATTCAGGAAGCCAAAGTGGACTTGGAAAACATAAGATGAACATGTATTTAGTAAACAAAAAAGAACAGAAGCTGACTGGTGGTACTGACAATGGAAGTGGAAAAAAAGGGAGAATAACAATGAAATAATTATATAATTTTATCACCTACTGATTTGGAGTTAATGGAGCAGCCCCCTCAATATCGCTTTTAAATCTCTGTGTTCTCAGTTTTCTTATTTAGGGGGATAATAAGTTTTTGTTGTTCTTGTTAATAATTAAACTGCATGTTCCCCTAAAATATTTTGTTTCTTAGAGATAATGATCCATTGCTAATAATCAATTAGTTATCATTATAATCACTCCTACTCAGGCCTCTGAATTTGCTTCTCACTTAAAAAAAAAAAATCCTGAGAACCATTGAGAGTTTAGTTTATTCAGTTCAACTGTCCCCAACTTTTCTTGAAATATTAAACATACAATGTCTGTGTACTTTAAACCGATGGATTAATCTTAAAAGCTAAAGAAAAAGAAAATTAAATTCTCATTTTTTCCTTATTCTACCCTGAATTCTTCCTAGTCTCCAACCTAATCTCCTAAAAATAAAGTCTGCTTTTCTGCTTATTTGCTTCTCCCTTTTCATTGACTTCAATCAAAATGAATATACTGTTTTGTTCTTTTCTTAAGAATCTGTTAAAATGGCAAGCACTTCCTAAGTTTTTGAAAAAAATATTAACTGATGAGAGTGAGTGCTTTTTAAATTTTTCCATACAAGCACAAAAGGATAAAGTTGATTCTTTCTAGAGGCTACCTGCTTATTTTACAGGAAGTGGAAGGGCCTCATATTCTTCACTTAGTCTTTCACAACACACCCAGGAGACAAGTAGCAATTACTGAAATCACATGCTGGTGCGTTTCATGCATAAAAAATGATAGGCCTGTTTTTCTTTTTTTCAGCCCCCTCCTCTAAGATATATAAACTCTAGCTCACAGTTTTCTGACAAAAGTTCAAAGTTTTGCTTTAAAATGATGAAATAGTGGAGCCGGCCAAGTGTCCGTAGCACTTCGAGAATTCTTTTCTTTCAGGCCACCTCTGGTAACCTCTGCCTGGCTTCTGAGCTCAGAGGCCCAAATGGGATTTTCAGCAGCAAAATGAGTCAGCATAGCTTTCCTGTCCACCTCACCTGTCCGGAGCAATCAGACAAGAACTGAAACATGTACTTACGTGGAAGAGCCCCTTAGCTGGGCTGCCCTCCATCGGGGCGCTCAGACCTGGTATCTGTTCCATGGGAAGAATCTTCCAGGGAGCCTCAGCAGGGAACAGTTCTGCTGGCATTTTTCCAGAGAAAGATTATAGCATTTTCTTTGAATTCTCCCTTTTAAAGCTCTTTCAAGGTTTTGGATCACAAAAGGGAAAAAATTCAATTAGATAATAATGATCTTCAGCACCCACTAATCCAGATTTGGGGAGCATCGCAAGATGAAAGACAGTCATAACTGGGAAATTAACTAGTTTTGCTACTGTATGGGTCCGTTTGTTTTTATTTGACACTTTTTTTAATTCTTGAGACTTGTAAAAACTAGATTTAAATTTCATAGCATCATATCAATTTTTTTTACAGACCATCAAAGAAAAGGTCCGTGTTCAGAAAAAAACATTTCCTTAGGGTCAAGATCATGCTGGTGAAAACAACAGTGAATAATGAGGGCGGCGCACGAGCCCTGTGGGTCTCTGAACATGAAAGGGGAGGTTCTGAGGTCTGGTTGTTTCTCTTCATATGGAAATTCCGTTTAATATTAAAGCAAAATATACTAAGATTTGATTTTATGGTAGGTGATTTTTAATGTCCAGGAGTGTTCAGGTTTTGAGTAATCAAAACACACATAAGATCAATATAGATTCCATAATGTCAATAGATAATGTCAAATTATCTATTACAATGATAAATAAAGCCATCAATCTTCAGTTGACTATGAAGCCAATTTATAATTTTGAAAAAGGTTTGTAAACACCAGATCTCCCACAAAAGGAAAGTAGGCAATCTTGCAATTAGGTAATTGAAGGAATGTGCTTTCATTTTCATAGTTTTGGGCCATGGGGCCAGAGACCCTTAAGACCAGTTTTAGCTAATTCCTACATCTCCTTTGCACCCCTGTTGACCCATAGCATAGCCCTAAGGGCACATCTGTTTTTGCTATTTTTTTTCTATTTTCCACTGTCCTATTTTACTTCCTCTATAGGTATGTTAATAAAATTTTCTAGGCCACATATAAACATTTACTAAGATCAGTGTTTCTCAAAGCAAAGTTGTAGGTACCCAGAAAAATCACCAGAGATGTTCAGTAACTCAGATTCCTTCTCCCTCCCAGACCCACTAAAGCAGAATCAACTGGAAAGATGCCAGGAAATGTGCATTTTAAACACTCCCCAAATGACATTTCCTATCTAATTTTTTTGTAATCATTGGCTTGTGTCTCTATTCTGGGTGCTTACTGAGAAAAAAACCTATACCAACCAATTTAAAAGTTGTTTGAGGCTGGTGTTTTTTAGTATAGGCCAGCTTTTCTAACTAAAATTGATAGCTTAGTTTAACTCTCAGAGGTCTTCTTTATTTGAAATTCATAGAAATTTCTTTATTCTAAGGCCCTTAAGTAATAATACCAAATATATGATCATTTTACATCAGAAGATTTCAAATTTTAATCTCTTTATGTCTTTTTCAGAGTGTCCATACATTATACACACAGGATGAAATTTAAGCCATCTATACATTTATTTGTCAACTGTTTAGGTAACTACTATATGTTAGAGCCTTTCACATATAATCTTTTAAGATTTACATACTCAGTTAACATACTCAGTTATTTTGCATTCTTTTTTTAAGAATTTCATTAACAAAACATTTTCTGAGGGGCTGTCAAGAATCAGAAACTACCCAATACACCAAAAATTTAGTGATGACTAAAACAGGGTGATGGCAATAAAAATTCAATGCATGATCCAGTTGCTATTTATAACAAGTTTGACTGGAAAAGAATTTAGTCAAAATATAACTCTGTAATAACTTTGGTTTCACTCAAGTCTGGTCCGTACATCTTGCAAAGAATAAGTGAGGTTAATTTATATCTGGTTTTCATATCTATACGCAGCAATATCTGAAGGGCTCTTCTTAAAATACCTAAAACTCATTTAAAAGATTTGTTAGCAATACAGAGCAGAAACCTATAAAGAGAAACATTCAGTTTACTATGCACGTTATAAACATTAAGTTATAAACACATTTTCATTGCTAATAGAAGGACTTGCACTACAAAACTAGAGAGAAATCTTGACCAAGGTAACTGAGGGTAAGTTCTGGTGCATCAAGGTCCTCAACTCTTTTTCTTATTTTCCACCCCAATAAATTACTGCTGAATTATTGGTTTCTACAAGTGAGCAGGGGAAGGCTGCTAGAGAGCTATAAGATCAGGTTGTGGTATGAGGAACTGCATCCTGCTCGGGATACTGCTTAAAATGGATTTTTACTTTGAGCAGAGCTTGTATGCCGACGTACATCCTAATCAATCCTGCTGATACATTCTCTCCGCTCTCTCTCCCTCCAGATTCTCTCTAGAAGGCATTTAGGACAAGCTCGGGTTAATTACATCAGGTCTAATATTCCCAGGGCAACTCGGTGTTATACAGAATACATACAATAGAAATCCAATTACAGTTCAGCATTCCATTTGATTTACTTATTTTCAAATCTGGCAGATGTTAAATAGGTTCAATAAACTCGACAATAATTTAAATTCTCTATATTATATTTAAAATAGTTCTGAGGAACTAAGTAAAATGTCAATTTCCCCTGATTTGTTACCACCATGCATATTGCTTTCTATGAGACTATTCATTTTCTGGCCTCACAGCCGCTGTCCTCATCAGTCCACATTTATGTCCCCTAATCCCTTCAGATGCAGCTCTGAATGGGCTGAAGCACCCTCTGACATGCCTAAAGGCATCAAGAGAGCCAGATCCTGACAGGAAGCCAGGAAGATAGACCAGCCATCCATTTGTTAATGTGTCACTCACGAATTACACATGGCTGGCTGCAAAATTAAATTGCGCTTTCAGGATATCAGCGGAGACATAGATACAGCATTATAGCTCTGTGTTCCTATTGTTTTCGGATCAGAAAATTCTTTACTTGTGTACCCTTGCTAAATTGTGTTCACTGAAAGTGCAGATTAAAAAGGGTATTGATTGCAGCTTTCCCCAGGACCAGAGTAGTTCTGTGATTTCAGAACTGAACATTTAGAAGGAAAAAAATGTGTGTTTCCAGTCTTGGCACCTGGAAAATGCTGAAAATCTTTCAAGACAAGGACTGATAATGAGATGATGTTGTTAAACTTCCTGGTAGCTATGTGTGCAGCTGTGTCTGGTCTCTCCTTCCTGAAGTGCTGCCTGCAGGCTTAACAATTATTCAATGCATAATACTCAGGGCCTGAACATACAGTTGCATCTCTCATAATGGCTGCTCTGCATACGGTGTGATCAAAAGATTGGAAAGCAGTCACCTAACCCAGCACCTATCATTAGCAACAGATAAACACTGACAACGTCAGTAATTTTGACTTCCTTTACATGAAGTAAACACAGATGAAGTTGCCATAATTAACAAGGCTTTTAATTCTGCTTGAGTCAAGGTCCCAAAAAAAAGTGTTTATTTAAGAGTGTGGAAATAAATAAAGGCCACCCAATGAGAATAAACACAGGGTATTTATTCAGAGTTTGCTACAGCTAGGGCATCAGTCACACGACTTACATTTGACAGACGCTCCAGGGCAGGCAGGGAAGTAGAAAAGCTTTACAGGAAGTGAGAGAAAAGCTCCAGGTGTGAGCTGGCTGGAGGACATTGGCACAGGGAAGCTTTAGGCAGAAAAACTAGAAGCACGGCCTTCTAAGGATGGACTCGGAAAACGTCTACCCTTCTCCTATTGGTCCTGAGTTAGAAGTGAGGGAAAAAAGTAGGGACACTGGCTGCCACTGAACAACTCCTGAGCTCTCTGGGCCTGTGGCCACAGAGGCTGTGGACTAGCTCCCTGCAGAGGTTGGAGGTCACAGTTCTGTTAGGTAGAAAGACTGACATGAGCAGCCCGGAAAGGGGAAAATACGGTTCAAGGAAAAAGCTGTGCGAACTGCCCAGGTAGGGGCTCCCATGTGAAGATAGCAAAGGAGTTATTTGCAGGCAGATAACTCCTTGCCTGTGGGGCCAGGCCAAACCGGCCCCAATGCGGTGACAAGTTGGGCACAAACAAAACTAAGAACCGCCCAAACCACACCTCCTCATAATCTCATTGAAATCAAATTGAGGTTTTGCTCCCCTTTGCCGTGGGCCTGTTTGTGCACAGGTTGGGAAAGACATGTGCACCAAGAGGAATGGGTGTATATTTAGAGCTGCCAATCAAATGACCTCACCCTGTCAGTCAAAGAAGTGCCTCCAGGCTAGACCATGATAAATAAACACTCCCCTGAAAGTTCACTGCCTTCCTCTGCCTTAACTCTGGCCGACTCCTCCCTTGGAGTGCATTCAAATAAAACCTCCACCCTGCTTCTCTACTGTGTCTCTGCCTTTCATTTCTTTGTTGCAACGGGACAAGCACAGGGGAGAACAGACTCAGCCCATAGCAGGTCAGTTGCCACATGTGAAATCTCACCATTGTCCATTTGTATATTCAGTCTCTCCTGAGTGTTTTTTAGAATAGTCATTTAGGAATTAAATTCAAGCAGGCTAGTTACTGCAGTGAAAGCAGCATGAACCCTGTAGAAAGTAAACATAACATCAAATACTTCTTTTTAGGGGTTAGGACTACTCGCCTAAGACTAATGATATCAGCATGTGGAAAAGGAACAGAGGTGTTCATAATCTCCTTGGCTTCCACTGAGGAGGCAGGCAGTCAAGACAGCCCTGAAAATGGGTGAAGTGAATTTAGGAGGTGAGAAATGACACCCACATGCCACCGTGGCTGTAGGAACCAGACGATGCATTTGCCTTTGTTGTGGGTCATAAAGGATCAGCCCCTGCACTGTGGAAAGGACCGCCAGAGTAGAGAGGAGGAAGGGATCCGTATGAATTAGTCCAGAAAGACTTTCATGAGGAATGTGTAGGTGGACCGAGGTTGTCCAAGCTGAGATTTGGGTAGGGAGAGAGCAGGTCGGGAGGCAGTTTATATGGTGAGAATACAATCGGTTAAGGCTTAGACTTAGAGATGAGATGGTAAATTTAATTACAGATTCTGCAATGGCTGAGTGATGGCAGAAAGAATGAAATGAAAGAAAGTTGCAGAACATATCATAAAGACTATGAATTGCACTGCTGTTGATAGTAAAAAAAAAAGGAAGTGAAGCTGATTTAGAAGGATGTTGTACTTGAATGTGGATGTGTTTCGTGGAGGTGACAGAAGCAGGATATTCAAAAGAAATCACCTGTAAGTAGTCGGATGTCTCCTACTGCATTTTAAAATGGGAAATTATGGCAAGTATGTGTTTGAGATACTCCCCAGGGAAGTGATATTTAGAAGCTGCAAATACATTCTCCTTAAAGCACAAACCTCTTGAATAATGACCGCACACAATAAAAGGAAAAATTAAAATTCGTGAAGGGTTTAGTGAGGTAGGATGTAAAATCCACATAGCCATACTGCCAAAGAATCCTGTGAAAATCCATAAAGATGGGGGTAGGGGGTCATGTCACGTGATATGAATCAGGAAGAAAAAACACTATGGAAGGCACTCTGTAAAAAGAAATATTCTTTCATTAGCTGATGAACTAAAAGATTCTATTTAAACAAAAAATGAATTGAGTATCAGGGTAAAATGCACAGCCTTGGCTTACATGACAATCGAATACACAGAATAGGGGGACTGCCTGTGTCTGTTTGGAAGCCTGCAAGCTAAATTATTTATACATAATTAAAATGAACAAATCAACTGAAGAAGCTACCATTCATACCTTCCTGAGAAACAGTTGGTTATGCAGGAATATAGGAAAATGTGTTATCAATACAAATGATTTCAAACCAGTAGCCACTGACTTCAATCTTTTTTGTTAATATATAATTACTGATATCAGAGGGAGTTTGTGTAAATTTTACTGAAACAGAGTTGGGAGGAGTTATGCAATGTATCGGGACAGATTAATTCGAATATACAGGTGAGAGAAGTGGTGACACAATTTTTCTAAGAATGAATTTTATCACACCTTTTTAAAAAGGATGCTCCTAAGCATTGAGACCCTGGCAACTATTCTGTTAGGGCCAAGTTGTTTGATTTCTATTTTATTTTTCTCACCTAATTCTACATAATAAGAGATTAGGAAAGCATTTAAAACAAGATTTCCTTCCAGCCCATGCCAGGTACCTTTCCTTAAAGTCTTTATCATTCCTTTTCCCACTGATTTCATTCATAACACTAAGTGTGACGACCACATGAGAAAGGGTACACCCCAGTTCTGTGAGAGGGTATGATCCTTGGTAGGCAATTGGTGGACAAGAGGTATCACAATTGTAAATATGCATACTGATACCTAATATTACTCTGTTCAGAGATTACAACTTTACAACATGGCTCATGTGAACTGTTCATGCAAAGTGAAATGCTGAAGACAACTTAAGCATCTAATGGAAGAATAATCAAATGAAATATTGCACAGCCATATCATGCAGTGGTTCTGAGCTATTTAAAAGAAAATGAGCCACTTGTAAAATTTAGAGTATGAGCACAGGACTCCCTCTAGTCCCCATCAATCTCTCAAGATCTCAAGATTTCACGAGATCCTGCCATCCCACAAGATATTGAAATCCCACGAGACCAGGCATCCTCAGGGAAGAATGAAAACAGCTGCTCGGGAGTGATTCGGCCTCTTTTGAGCCACCCCTGATGCTCAGGCACATGCCAGCCTAGACTGTCCCTGCCCCAGGTGGGGGACACCAGCCGAAGGGATACCAGACTACGTGTAGGTAACATATGATGCCATTTCAGCAAATTATTATTGTACATATGTGTAAAAAAGTTGAAAAAAAAAAGGTCTTGGAAAGCTACATATCAAGCTGTTAATGGTAGTTTCCTTAGCAATTATTTGAAAAGGATAGTGGAGGAAACGTTTGGGGACATTTTAAGTCATTCATCTAAAAACCTCTGTATTAACGTATTTACACTTACATTTTTAGAATTTCTATTTTTACTATTGCCTTCTTCCTTTCTTTTGTTTAGAGTTCTCTTTTTTATATAAATAAGTACAAAAACATTAAATGCAAAATTATGAGTTCTGACAAACACATATTCCAGGTAATCTACACCCTTAACAAGATAAGGAGCATTTCCCTCACCATCCCACCCTTTCTCAAACAATCTTCACCTGTCTGAAGCAACTAGCATTTCTGATTATTTGTACTAAAATATAATTTGCCTGTTCTAGAAATTCCTTAAGTTGCCTGAACTAAGAAATCACACACTAACTACTAATTTGTGTTCAACTTCTCAAGCTCAGCATGTCAGTAAGATTCTTTCATCTTGTTGCACCTTTCAGCCACTTATTCCCTTTTATTGCCTAGTAGTGTACGAACATAGGAATACAGGTTTCCTTCACAATCTGAAAGTAAAACGTCCCTATAAAACCTTTCAGAAGCCACAATGGTGTAAAGTGAAGATGCAGTTACCATTAATTTACATGGAAATTTTTTTTTAGTGTTCCCAGACCCAAAAAATAACCTCTCTTAGGATTTTCTGATACCTTAGAACACATTCTTCTAAGTGAATGCACAGCATAATTTCAGTTAAGATACAGATGCCCATAGATGCAATTCAAAGCCATGTTGGATTGATCCTGCGATGTTGGGCATAGTTCTGGGGAAGGAGCTCTCTCGTTCTGCCAGGGAGAAAGAACTGGGCAGGGCCAGTCTCATTTGTGCCTAGCTGAGCATCATTGTCACTTTCAGCCTTTTTTCATAGAACTGTAAATCTTTGGATTTCTTTTACAAATGCAAGTCCCAATGTCTTTCCTAAAAGCAAAGTGGCATAATGTGATCTCCAAAAAAGTGAGGGACACCTGTATTCCCAGACTTATCAATCCACTCTCCTGCTGATAGGCATGCAGGTTGTTTCCAACTTTTGACCACTGAATAAAACTGCTTTGAATAGTGTTACAGAAACCACTTTGGGCATTTTTTTTTTTCACTTAGGCAAATATTTTGAGCATATATCTTTGTGGGATGTTTTTCCCCTTAGTAGAACTGCTGGGTTGTATAATAGTTGTAGATTTAATTTTAGAAATAATTTATCAGCTCTCCAAAGTGGCTTTAAGATTTTGTCCTCCAGACTGCAATGTTTTAGAGGGTTGTAGTTGTTTCTTATATTTATGATTTGCTATCAAGAGTTTTTTTAGCATTAGCCATTTGGCTTATTGATACATAAGCCAAAATTTATATTTTTTCTTATGATTAGTGATGCTCTGTGCTTTTTCATGTATCAGTGGGTCATCCACAAGTCTTCCTTGTGAAGTGTTTGTTTTTCTTAGTTTTAGGAATTATTTTTATATTCTGGGTACAAATCCTCTGTTGCATAGTTGGAAATATTCTCATGATATGTGGTTTACCCATTTATACTTCTTAGCAGTGTCTTTTGATGAAAAAAAGGTTTGTTTTTCATGAAATCTATTTTCACTTTTTAAAATTTGTTGTTTTCTGTGAACTATGAAATATTTGTCTATTACCATGCCACAAGGATATGTTTTCTTCTAGAAGCTTTATATTTTTATCTTTAAAGTTAATTTTTCTGTATGGTGTGAAATAAATGTCAGTTTTTTTTAATTGATATCCAGCCTCATTTGTTGAAAATATTCTCGATTTCCCATTGAATAGGGGCATTTGCATTCTCTACTGATATATTTTCTTGTCCTATATTAATCTCATACTGTCTTCATAGTAAGGTCTATAGTAACCCTTAAAATCCAATACTACCTATTGAAGGGGACTTAGTTTTTTCCCCCAGAAGTTAATTTTATTTTTAGACCCCCCTTTAGCATAAGTACTGCCATTTCAAGGATCCTACCTCAGCCAATCAGGACCCAGATCCTACTCCAGCCAATCGGGACCCAGATCCAACCTTAGCCAATCGGAGCTTTGGCTCTCTCCTCACCAGTCAGCAAGAAGCCCACCAACTACTCCTAGACCCAGCCAATCGGCCAAGGCCACACCTCTCACCCCACCAACCGCCCCTAGATCCCCAATAAAACCTTTGTACTTTTGAAACTCGCTCTCATTCTCTGCCATCCTGTCACTGCGTTGGTGCAGATGAGAGACTGATCTCGAGCTAGCTCGAATAAAGGCTCTTTGCTTTTGCATCAGTGTTGGCTCCTTGGTGGTCTTCTGGGATTCACAACTTTGGGCACAACACTATCTTACTAGTTTCTTTTTCAAGATTGTTTCAACTATTAGAGGATTTTTGCAATGCCATTTATTTTGTAAATAGCTTCTCAATTTCCTTTTAAAAATATACTGGGATTATGATTGGGATTACATTGAATCTTAGCTTTATTTGTAGATAATTGTCAATTTAAGAATGCTGAGTCTTCTAAGCTACAAACTTGGATATCTTTACACTGATCTTAGCAAAATTTTATTTTCAGTGTAGGGATATTAGCTTTAGTTAAAATTCTTAAATATTTTATTGCCTTTAGTGCTATTACAAGTAGAAAAGTTTTTTCTGAACTTACTTTCCATTTTTTTGCTTTTAGTATATGGAAATGCTGCTGTGCAGCTGTGCCCGGGAGATCTCTCCCTGTGCACCAGGTGAAAGCTTAACCGAGATGGGGGAGACTTCTTGACTCTGAATGAAAAAGAATTCTCAAGCAGGTCAGACAACTGTAGGTAAGGCAGGAATTCATTAGAGCAAGAGTAGAAATGAATGGCAGTGGCCTTACAGGCAGCTGAGAACAGGAAAGTACAGAGGGAAAGTAAGTTTGCCTAACCTTTTCTTGGTATAGGGCAGATTCCCTTGTTATCTCCTACAGCTAGGGTCACTTGGTGTCCCATGTACACTTAGATCTGTACTGTATAGGGACCAGCCCCTACCTTCCCAGGATTTGGGGGAGCCATGGAGCACAGGATGGAGTGCAGTTATGTTCTGAGAACTTCCCAAAGAAAGGAGATTTTCAGGCAGACTCCTACAGCTGCAGTTCCAGCTGGGTCACCCAGGTGACAGGAACTTTCAGGCCCAAATCTGAGCTCTCAGCAGCCCCTCTGTACTTATCAGGGGTAAAATGGTGACTTATAAATAGAATGAAATAGCAAAAAGACAAAATGCAGTAAGTTGAGCAGTGAGAAAGCTTTCTTTACAGTTATGCACTTAAAGAGAGAAAAAGGCTAGGGTGTCCTCAGAAAGGAGATGCACTGAAAAGCTGGTGGTTCCCTCTTTTAAGGATTTGTCAGAGGGCTGGGGGGTGTTGGAAAGTGGTCTCCTCTAGTGAGAGACAGTAGGCCTCTTCTATTATCAGTTGTCCAGGTAATTCTGCAAAATTAACACAAGAAATTGGTCAGTTCCTCTCCAGGATAGCAGCTTCCGTCTGGAACATACCGATCAAGACCAAGAATGCCTGCCTTGCACCCAAGATGGGCTGAGTTATTGTCTGTGTGCTAAAGAATATATTAGGAATCTTACCTTCTAACTTCCTGGTTTTTAAAATGGAATCTTAGCCTTATGATGGAATCATTCCTGTTCTTACTATATTGTTTATATCTCAGCATTTTTCATCATTGGCAGGAAAAGTTAACTATGATGTTTGTCCCAGGTCCCTGTCCTATATCAATATTAAATATATTACACACATACATATATGTCTCTCACATGTACTCTTTTATGTAAATATATACATACATTCACTTATCTGTATACTCAAATATAAATATATAATTATTATATATGCAGTTCAGTATATATATATGTATACATGTTCACATACATAAAAATACATAACATATATAGAATAAACTGTTACTCAATTAACTGATTATGGCTTATTGGGTAGCTCTGAGAGAACTGAATTCTCTGCATTTCACTTCTGCGCAAACAAAAATAACAACTAATCTATACTAGGAAGGTCACTGAGGTTAGTAAAGATAATTCAACCTGTTAGGGAGAAGTTAAATTTTTATGTCTATATGATGCCAATTGATATCTAAATATAATTTCTTACTGTCTCCCCAGTGTGGCATGATTTTGCTATTTTTTTTAAACACTAGTGCAGAGGAAAGTATATTGAGAGCCTTGAGCCCGACCTTCATTAAGATTTATTTTGAAAGCCAGAAAGATAAGAATTGTGTATTATTTTGGCCTGGAATAGAATTTAATGTTTTATATTCTTACTATTTTATGCAAATACTTTTAATGGGTAGAAAGGCTTAAAAGGTTCGATATTGTTAGTTTTTTGTGCTGACACAGGAAGGCAGAGTCAAGGGCTAAAATCCTGCTTATAAGGTTTTTCTGCTTTTGTTTTCTTTTTTTTTTTTTCCATTTTACTCAGAGTATGCATGTTTGCCCAAATACTCTCCATGACTAAGTGCGTCAATTGTCTTTCATAAGATTCTAAGACCACATCATTATAAATGGGAAAAGTTTGTATCTGAAGAGTTTTCTGATCATCAGTTGGTTTACTGTGTGGGCAGACATTCCGAATCATGTGATGAATACTATAGTTCCTACCCCATTTCTCTCTTTCTTGCTGTGATGATTCCAGAAGAAAGTAAAAATGTGCTGATATAATTACAAGTTCAGGGTAGTATCTATAGGACTTAATGCTGTTTTTCTTATGTTTCTAAGGATATAAGTTTCTTGATCACAATTTGAATTATCCAACCGGTTATTTTAATTTCTTCTCATGCATTGAAGATTATTTCCCTCCTTTGTTTCAGAAATAGACAGTATGTTCAGTGGAGATTTTACCTCTTCACTCAAAAAGTAGATCTCATTCTTACCCTGGTGCAAAAGCTCAGCCTATTTTTGGGAAAACAAGGTAGCAGTTTTTAATATGTGGCTCAGCAATCAGTACTGAAATACAGACATAAATCTTTTTGAACTTTACAAGTCATGACTCAATGTTAATAATGTGATGCTATCATTAATATTAAACACTTTGGAACCCAAATAATGCTATCCCTGTGTCATTTCTTACACTGAACTTAGTAAGGTGGTGAGTGGGTAGTAGATGCAGATGGGAAAGTGACAGTGTAATGTCATTCCCTGCCCCTCCACATTTTAATGTGCTTGGCTTCTCTGAGCCTGCTCTGTTTTGGTTTGTGTACTTTTGTTCAATGCCTGTCGGGAGTTTTTATAACTAAGTACGAATTTACTTGTTGTTTACACATAGACCAAATCTATTTCTCCTGAAAATTAGTCCCCTTATTCCACCTCACACTAAGCTGTTATTTTTTTTGTTTTAAGCAGTCACCTTCTTTTTTTTAGAAATACTAAAAATGAGAAAAGGTATCTTTTTCATTCATGGAAATATTAGTCATTTATATGAATAATCATTTTTTGGGAAGATCTAAATTTCCATCTGGTATCACATTATTTCTGCCAGAATATCTTCCTGTAACACGTGTTGGTTTAAAGGTCTGGTGGCAATAAATTGTCTCAGCTACAACATTTGATTTGCAGAAACAGATTTATTTTACTTTTGTCTTAGAAAGGTATGTGTGCTGGGTGTACTGTTCTTTGGTGGCAAGGTTTTTTTGTATTATTTTACTTTTATAATACTTACATGTTGTTATAGTTTTTATATCTTGAAAAATTCTGATAAGAGGTTGGCTATAATTTTTTATTCCTCTGTACATTTCATTTAGTTTTTCTCTGATTGTTTCAAAGATGCTTTCCTCCATCATTTGGTTTGTGGTAATTTGATTATGAAATACCTTGGTGGTTTATTTGGGGTGTGTGTTTGAGCTTCTTTGTTTCTTGGTTGTATTTTCTCCCACATTTGGAAAAATTCTGGCCATTGTTCCTCCAAAATGTTTTTCCCTATCTTTCTTCTCTTACTGGACTCCAAAATATTAGATTGCTTGAAATTATTTCACATATCAGTGATGTTTTGCTTATTTATTTCAGTCATTCATATTCAGTAGGTTTTATTTTAGATACTTTATATTATTATAGTTTCCAGTTCACAAATCTTTTTGTCTGAAATTAATTTATTGTGATGCCATCCACCCTCTTTTCACTGCAGGTGTTGTATTTTTTCTATACAGACTCTCCATTTGGTCATATATCATTTTATGTCTTTCTCTTATTGGATATGTGGAGCATATTGATGATAGCTATTTTAAGGTCATTTCTGTTGTTTGGCAGTCTGTGTTTTGTTACATTCTGGTTATAGCTCATATTTTCCTTCTTTTTGATAAATGTTTATTAGACTGCAGACATTGTGAATTTTTACATGTTGTTTTCTGGATTTTGTTGGATTCTTTTTATCTCGGGTTGAATTTGTCTGGCATGCAGTTAAGTTACCTGAAATCTGTTTGATCCTTTCCAGGCTTGGTGCTGCGCTTTTTAAAGGAGGGTCTAGAGTATCCTTTCCTCTAGAATTAATTTAATCTCCCTTCTAAGGTGATTCCCTTCTAGGGGCTCTTCCCAGTGATTAGTGTGCTACAAGGTCTTTTCACTTTGGGTAGTGAGAGCTGAAATCACTGGCAACCCTGTTGACCTACTGGGTTTTTTTGTGTGTTTGCTTGTTTTGTCTCCTAAGTTTCTTTGTCTAGCCTCAGATAATTTCGGTCATACAGATACTGATTATTACTTAGCCAAAAACTTATGGAAACCCTTCTTCAGAGCTCCAGAACTATCTCATTGATCCCCTCTGGGCCTTAAAATTCTAGTTGTCTTGATTTCCTTGACTTTCAACTTCTATTTTCTCAATTCAGCAAAACCGCTAGTGTTTATCTGGCTCTCCCCTCTTCTGGCCGTGGCCTCCCAATCGTGTCCAGACAGTGGGCTCTGAAAATTAAAGGGCTCACCTTCTTTGTTTCCCTTTCATTCCAGAAAACACACTCTTGGCATTTCCTGTTATCCAATGTTTGAAAACACTGTTTCATATATTTTGTCTAATTTCCTAATTGTTGAAGGAGAGAGGGAAAATCCACTTCATCATTTCTGAAGCAGCCGTTCTCCAAGAACTGTGTTTCAAAATTCATAATGGGGGCCCAAGAAGAGCTGTTACTTAAAATTATATCTCCTTTCATTAACTTCCCTTAAATCTGGGAATTTGCTTAGCAGGTTTATACCTTTTTACCTGATTTTTCCAGAGGCTTTAATAAGTCTTATGTGGTTTTACAAACAGACAGAATTTGTCTTCTACCTTGAGATTGTGCTGCCTCAAACCTGCAAACCCGGTATCCATTCTGAATGTTGGCACTTACCTGTTTCTTATGTTTGTTTGTTTTTCTGATGGATAATTAAATAAAATTATTTTAAAGCAAACAGTGCCAGATATTTTAAGAACTTTTTCTCTCCTTAAATTTTCCCCTGTAAGTTAAATAAAAAGTCTGAGCACGGGGACTCCATAATCAACCCACCATTTATGACCATTCTAATAGCTTCCGTGCATTTCTTCGGGTTTTGCTGTACTTGCTTCATGCTGGGTGCCTGCAACCAAGCCCCCTGTGAGCTTAATGCATTGCCTTTGTGTTAGAAAAGGAGCTGACACCAGGAAGGTGGACAGGAGTGCAGACAGGGCCTAAGTGCCAAAACATTTTGTCTCCTTCCTCTTGGTTAATGCTGCCCCTGTTCCAGAGAACACAGCTGAGAGAGTGTGACCCAGGTATCTGTCTAGGTCCTTTGTATAACTGTATGTGGAAGGCTTGCCATCAGATTTCACCTTTGTAGATTCAAAAAATTTGTTGCAATTTCTTAAGTTGGCCACTTAAAAAATTCTAACACTTAAAAAATAAAACTCTAAAAACATATTATAATACATCATAAACTCATGCTTTAGTACTCCACAGTTTTCCAGTGGAAAATACCAGTTGTTTGCTTCCTTGGTGGAGATCGGTTAAAAATTGTGTTCCCACAGCCTTCAGCAAACTGGATCTGGGCCTGGACCTGCAATAAATGTTCTTGAAATTTTTGACGTCTCAGGAAACAATGTGTGAACCTTCAGTCCCAGAGAGCCCCCAAAACCCTGAGTAGCACCAAAATGTGCCTAACACTTTGTGGCTGAAAAGCAAACTTGTGATGGAAATATGGTCTAGTGGTTGAGAACATGGGCCTTTCTAAACACTCTGATTCATGTCCTGGCTCTACTGCTGCTTTTATGATGCTTTACATCTTTAAGTCTTATTTATGGTGCCTTCCAGATCAGAATTTTAGAGGAATTACATCAGGTAATTAGTTCATGTTGTGCTTAATATTGTACCAGTCACTACTAGTTCAATAAATGGTAGCCTTGTGAATAGAAATCATTGTCATTATCATTGTCATCATCCTAAAATGCTAAGTAGGTTAATTCAATGCTATATTGAATGCTTCGTATATCTATTGCTGTGCTAGGCACTGGATTAAGCTCTTTGAGTTAGGACTCAAATAATCAAATATGAAGTTTAATATCTGCAAATACATACATATGCACATACAGTTCAGCAAAACTAATTATTATTTTTTTTTCGAAACGGCAAAGCAAGGTCAAAGTAAGCTATTCTTATTAAAAATAACTTGTTTGGGAATTTCAGTAAGGGATGTCATATGTCAAGGGAAATTCTTTAGCTAGAAATTAGTTTTGAGGAGTTCATCTCTGAGTATGGTCTCCCTAAAAACTAAACCTTATTTAAAGTCCATCAAGACAGATTCTGGAGTCCTGGCAGGGAGAAACATGCTCTGTCACTCCTTCTTCCCGAATGATGCGTGGGAAGTAGACCAGCTGTGAAGGGGGCCAATCTGTTGAGAAGGACGATCAGGTTGTGTGACTCGAATTCTTCTTCCTGTGTCCAGAAGAACAAGTGATTGACAAGGCTCTTTTCAGTGGAAGTTTTTCTTGGTGTTTGGTAGTTCACAAACACTTCTTCCCTAGGAGGGGAGGAGTACATGCTTCTGGCCAATTTCTTCACCCAGTTCTCTACTGTGAAATTCTCGTGGGACTCATATCCTGTTACCAGTTATCACATACCACTTCCTTTCACTTTTTCTGGCTTTTCTGTCTCCATCATACATAGCCTGTGGAACAATGGAACTTCAGATGAGCTTAAACTTTATTCATTTGTGACAAAATTATTAACACCACACTAATCATTATAAAAATCTGATTAGATACCAAGATTGATTATACTTTTACTTCTCCCTTCTAATTGATTGCAGATCTTAATCAAGGCTTTGCAGGGTGTGGAAATGTTATTAATTATCTGCATACCTGAGAATCCTCAAATACTATCCCTGTTTTCTGTCCTGCAAAGTCATCTGGAGAATCTTTTATAAGATGACTCATTTTCTATATGAGTATAACCTTTAGGACCTATGTGTTGGCATATTCTTGTTGGGCTAGAGAAAAGGAAGTTCATTTAAATAATTATTTAATTCCTTTTGTCACCATCCTCCTTTTCTTCTGCCCTCAAAGCCCATAACCCATTTCTCCCTTTTCTTTTACTCCCAAATACCATCCTCATGGGCTCCCTATTTTATCCTTATTCCTTAAGCTGCCATGCTACTACCAAAGCAATTGATTGTAAGAAAATATGAGAGGCTCTTCTTTGGAGACCTATCTGCAAAATTGTCCTTGCTTTAGTGGGCACACATAAGTATTCTTTTCAGACTTATTTGCCAACTCCAAATTCCTCCTCTTTGTGATTTTTCCTGCAGCAAACCTACATGATGCATTTTGAGCAGTAATTTTATATTTTGTGTCCTTACTCTTTCCTCCTGAAATTAGTCTGCAAATTCAAATTGTTGACACACTTTTAACAAACAGAAATTGCAGTAAACTACTGTTAGAAACTACTTGTACTTCTTCAGACCTTTGATGACCAGCAAGTCCCTAAGGGCATGATGAAGGCAATACTTGCAGAGGAAGTCTTCCATAGGAAAATATTGATTTTTATATTAAAATCTCTTCTCACAAAATTTTAAGGAAATAGAAGAATCA
Organism: Manis javanica; assembly: GCF_040802235.1. Taxonomy (NCBI): domain Eukaryota; kingdom Metazoa; phylum Chordata; class Mammalia; order Pholidota; family Manidae; genus Manis; species Manis javanica. The sequence continues at coordinate 14,125,447 of NC_133168.1, read as the reverse complement.
GTAAACTAAGAAAGAAATAATAGACAAGAAACATGCAGAACCTTAATTAAGATGATTTGAGAGAGTAGTGAATCTTACCATGTTCCTGGGCACCTTAATTCAAGCATCAATGGTTCTACTACATATTCCTGTCACTCTATGAATTAAACTTACTTGCTTATTTGTATAACTTCTACCTTTGACCACTAAAACATAAATTCTGTAAAAGTAGATGATTTTCTTACCTTTTTGCTGATCACCTAGCACATAAACCAGGTACTCAATTAAAAAAAAAGGTTGAAAATTGGATCTTCAATATGTAAAGAATTTTTTTAATCCAATGAGTAAGAAAAATGTCTGCTGCAGACAAATAGATAAAGTCATGAAGTGGTGACTCCAATATAAAAAATAGAACTAGCTAATAACTAACTTACTTTCAAAAACTAGTCAAAATATAAAATGAAAAATCATAGATATAATATTGCCCTTCATTTTTGGTAAATCACTTACTAATACGTATTAAAATAATTTAAATCATTAAGGTCCTTTTAACCAGAACTGTATTTTGATGAACAAAGGATGCATAAAGATAATATATAACATTCTTTGATATAAAAATTTAGAAAAACAACCTAAATAAGTAGTTATAGGATACTTATTAAGTAAAATATGCTGTCTCAATAATACTAATTCTATATAGACTGTTAAAAATCATATTCTCAGATAATATGAAAGGACTTAAAAAATCTACAGAATAATGTTGAGAAATACAGAATGCAAAATTGTCTATACAATGTTATCTTAATTTTATATTATGTATAAGGATTTGCAGCTATGCACACATACATGTAGAAAAAATTGGGAAAACACAAAAAATTAACAGCAACAGTCCCTGTTTTGTTTCCCTTTTGACTTTTGGTATTTTCTATATGTTCTGCTCTGAGAGATGCACTACTTTGATAATTTAAAAAGTCAATAATATTACTATTATTAAAATATAGAGAAAAATCCCTGTTTTGAAAATACTAAAGTATGCATATTAAGAATACTAGATTGAATAGAGAACCATCTACATTTTATTCTAAACAATAATTTTTTAATGGGTAGAAAAATAAGCCTACATCCATTTTTGAAGAAAGAAGGAGTTTTCTAATTAAGGAAGCAAATTCTCTATTTTTAAAAATTCTCAGTCCCTCTTGTTAAAGGACTATTGTTATTTGTTCTCTGGGAACAACTATGATGACTTGGGGGAAAACAATATTTTGAAAAGAATTGCATACCTATGTAATTGCAATCTTCTGAATACCACCATATTATTCTGAAGTTGGCTAGCATTTACAGAATTAAAGGGAACAACCACAAAAGTATACATACCAAAAACTAGTCCACCAACTTGTAAGAAATCAAGAACACCATCTTGTTATGAACAGGGAGAAAAAATGGCACAATTGCAGAAAATTCCCCATGTAAAATCATGCATATTATAAGGTTATTTTGCCCAAACTGAAGCTATAGTCATAGCAGCCTCAAGACTCAAGCTAAATATAAGCACAAAAGCAGTATGCTTGCTGTAAATAGAGCAATCAAGCAGTAGCAGGACAAATTATGCATAAGAACTACTTCAATCAAGTGATGCAGAAGGTGAAAAATCAGCAACCTTGATCATCTTTAGATCGAAGAGACAGCATGCTAAAAGAAGACAGAAACAAAAGTGTCAGGATCATTTTGGGAAATCAATTATTAATGGACGAGGCAAATAACCTGTGTAAATATTTATCAAGTGGATAGCTTTCCTAGGGGTTAGGTCATCAACATTAGTCTTAGTATTACCATAGTCTACTCTGTGCTCAGGCAAGGGGTGCCCTTGTGAATTCCTTACATAAATACCAATGTTGTGGTGGTAGCAGAGTTGCCAGATTTAACTACTAAATAACATGTAATCTGGAAACCCTAAGTGGAAGGGAAGAGACAGGGAATAAACAGGGTTGGAGAAATGCAACAAAAAATGGCTATCGACATGGCTGCTTTTTTAAAGATCCTAATCATTTGTCATAATATGTCCATAAATGGAAGTTACTCTCTGGAACAATCAGATCTTCTAACCACCATTCCGACCACCCCTCTTGCTGTTAGAACTGCCTTCCCAAGGCTCAGCTGTGCAGTTACTTACTATCCCCCACATTCACTTTTAGCTGTCATTGAGAACCGCTGAAAAAATACAGACAGAAGTTTTGCGTAGGGAAAAAGGGAAATAAGTATTCAGGAACAGGCTAACAGCTAATAAGTCCTACTCTAGTTTCTACATGTAAAGGTCCCAGGCATGGAATCATGAAGGCAGTGCTGAACTCTCAAGTTTAACATGACCAGTAAAGGTAGAGGATGAAGAATGTTGGGAGCAGAAGACACCTGCTTCCCATCACGAATATAACTGCAATATTCTGCCAAGTGGATCACACAGGTTTCATCCTATACTTTCTGCACATTTTCAAATAAATGTATTTTAGTTCTCTTAATCGTTTTATCCATTTCTTTTCCTTCCAAAATATAACCATCAGTAAACAGTAATTAAATTAGTGAGGAGACAGGAACACCAAACATCCTAATATTTATAACATGAGAAACATCTCAGGGCCATCTAACGCCTGACTATATGTTTAGGAATCTCCCCTTGGGAATCACACAAGTGTTCCTGTTATCTTCAAATTTTACACTCTCTTTTCTAATTTGGTGAGAACAATATTGTTTTCTCCTGTACCATACAAAATTAAAGTAGCCATATTTCTAGTTAGCCATTGAAGATGAGAAAAGTACCAAATTAGAAAAAAAAATTAGAGCTTATGAAGCCTAATCAAGCATGTTTTTAATTCGGGAACTCAAATCTTAATAAAATGCACCAAGAAAAAAAAGAGCAAAACAATGTAATCGCAAGAAACATTCAACAAATACTATTATGTTCCAGAAATGCTCTACATTTCAGGAGAATAGAAGGAAAAAAAACAACAAAAAACGTAAAGTACAGTCATTGCCCTAATTGACCTTCCAGTCAAGTGGGGACTCAGACTTGTAAAACTCTAGTATAGAGAGGAGATGAGAGAGATGAATTCCAGTAAGGAGGTCAGGGAGGGCTTAAAAGAGTTGTGAGCATAACGGAGGGAAAGTATTCCAGACAAGGGGAATAGTGTTAACAATATTTATGGTCGAATTAAAACTACTGTTAGTTCTTAACTATCATTCAATTTTGATTTCTTTTTACTAGACACTAAGATTGTTACTCATTTATATTCAGGCACAAAGTGGTATAGAGATGGCTTCCAAAATTTACAATAGAGTCCCTATTAGAATGTTATTACCTTTTATTACCTGCAAGTGGAGGTTAAGGAAGAGAAAATTGGGACCATAATGGTGAAGAAACATAATTCATATAATATTCTCTGTGCAAATTCATCTGTGGTTAAGACTCAACTGTCCAATAGCTTCAGCTCTTGCCCTTAGTACTTTTCATTATTTGCTCCTCCAAGCCCAGCAAAAATCCAGGTGCTTTAAAGTTTAATTTGTTTTTCTGCTACCTAAATTTCTCATCTCAAGATTTTTCTTCTAAGGTAAGTCCACATCCATGCTTTTTTGGTTGGCTCTTATTAGGTCATGTAAAAGTGATGAAGACAAAGTTTCTATTTCCATACCTTTTCCTTCCTTAATATGACAAGTCATAACCCTCAGATGACCTTTGCTCTTTAGGTTTAAGGCATGTGCTTTCCTCCATAGGGTCTTTTATAATGAGTTTCTCTTTGATAATGGAATGGAAGATTTTATTCCCAGCTGACCACTTTATGCAAAAAGAACAAGAAAAGCCAGGTGATTTTGGTGGTAGGAAATCTTCCAATGCTCCCTGAAGGGTCCCCACCAGTAAGATGGCAAACTTCCGGCTTCTCTTCGGGGTCCTCAGTTCCCGCCGGCGCCACCTGAAGCCCAATCACCTCTCGCCCCCCTCCCAATCCCAGCACCTAGCCAACAGCCACCAGCCCCGTAGAGGTGACACCTCAATCAATTCATGCCCCCTCCTATATAACCCAGCACCTTTCCCTAATAAAGCAGAACTCTCCGGTGAATTGCTGCTATGTGTCGCTCCTTTCCTTTCATTGGTGCCGAAACCCGGGAGACGGGACACCCCAACTGGGCCCCGTCTTCCCCCGACACCAGCAGCAGCTTGCCCTCGTCCTCTTTTTCCGGCACTGGCTCATCACACTCACCACTCCTCTCTGGCCTTTAGGTAAGTTTTCCCCCCGGAGTGGGCCACTCTTCCCCGAGCTATCACAGTGCCATTGACCGTGATCGTCCGGCAAGGCCCTGACGCTCGGGGATGAGGAGGGAACTCTCCCCGCCTCAGGCCTTCACGGCTGCGGCGGACCCTCAGGCCCCTCCCCAAACAGCCATAAATCCCCGCCTCAAGCCTTTACGGCTGCGGCGGACGCTCAGGCCCCTCCTCCGACAGTCGTAAATCCCCGCCTCAGGCCTTCACGGCTGTGGCTGACTCTCAGGCACCCCCCTCCAACAGCCATAAACCAGGTGACTCCTTTGTGGATGAGAACGCTCCCTTTCCCCCCCTGCTCCTTCTGCTCCATCTGCCGAAAACGCCTAGCGCTAGGTACCTCGTGACTCCGGCACTCTGCCTTCTTAGGGAAGTCTGGGTGACGACCCACACTTCCCAAGAAATTCCGACTCATATACGAGTTTCCGCAGACCACCAAGGATCATCGGGGACGCCCTTTGTCTCCTTGTGGTCTGCTTCCAGTCCGAGGATCTCCGTTCGTCTTCCCCTGTTTGTCTCCTTCTCTGTCCTTTAGCCATGGGAGCCTCCTCATCCCTCCCTGAAAGTTCACCTCTTGAAAGCCTGCTTAAGCATCTGGCTACCCTCTCCCTGACGCCTGATATAAAACCAAAACTTCTCCGTAAATATTGCTCCCAAGATTGGCCGACATACCCCCTAGACAATAAAAACCAATGGCCTGCAGGGGGAACTCTTGATCCTAACATCACTCACAATCTTTTTAACTACTGCCAGTGCCTGAAAAAATGGTAGGAGATTCCCTATATCGAAGCTTTCCGCCTCATCCTCCCTCCCCGCCCCCTCCCAAGTTCTCCTAGCCTGCAAGCTGCCGCCCCCGCAGAAGCCTCCTGTTCACTCCCTTCCCCTTCTTCTCCTACAACAGCCCTTCTCCCTTCCTCCCCAACCATCTCCTCCCCCATCTCACCTCCTCCACCTTCATTCCCTGCAGATTAAGCCTGAGCCTTTCAGCCCCCCTTTAACTAGGTCCCAGGGGCCTCCTCCGTCTTTGCCCTCATCACCTGTTTCTCCTCTGTTAGGGACCACCTTTGTCTTCTCACATGTTTGTAGAGAGAATGGGAAAGCACCTCCCCCCATGTCTGAACGCAGCATGGGAAAGCACAAGCTAGAGAACAACCGGTGCAGTCCTTAGAAGTTATCTGTCCACAAAAACATATCTTGCCAAGACTCCTCACTCTGAAAATAGGGAGACCTTGAAGATGTGTAGAAACACCGCCCCTGCTTCTAGCTATGCCCTTCCCCCACTTGCCGATGTGGCAGGAATAGAAAACAACGCATTCCATAAGCAATTAACTGGAGCCCTGCTGTAGCTCAGTAGAGCATGGGACTCTTAACGTCAGAGTCATGAGTTCAAGCCCAACTAAAGCAGCAGAGGCAAGCAGCTGGGCTGCTAGCTGGCGACATGTGGGTCCGATTCTATCTTTATTTTCTTTACCCCCCTTCTGCACTTCAGGACCTGCTCGACTAGGCACGGCTAGACTGCGTCACTCCCTCACAGACTGAGCCAGAACCCTTCAGTCCCCCTCAGACTCAGTCCCGAGAGCCTCCCAAAATTATCGCCCCCCTCCGGGAGGTAGCAGGATCTGAAGGCATCGTGCGCGTTCACGTCCCTTTCTCCTTAAGAGATTTAGCCTAACTAGAGAAACGCCTAAGTTCCTTTTCCACTGATCCCATGACATACATCAGGGAGTTTCAATAGACCCTCCAGTCTTACAGCCTCACACATCATGACATTTTCATGCTCCTGGCCAATACTCTCCTCCCTGAAGAGCGTAGACGAGTTTAGGACTTTGCCCAAATGCAGGCTACTGAAACCCACAGGACTGACCCCACCTATCCCCCTGGCCCCACTGCTGTCCCCGAACAAGACCCACACTGAAATTATAACACCGCCATGAGTCTCCGCTCTAGAGATATTTTTGCCTCCTGCTTAATAGCAGGTCTGAAAAAGGGCAGCTTGTAAAGTAGTCAATTTTCAAAAGCTCCAAGACATAATTCAAAAGAGAGATGAAATCCCCTCCGAGTTCTTAGACAGACTCACTCAAGCCCTCTTACAGTATACCAGCCTGGACCCAGAAACACTTGAAGGAAGACATGTCCTTATGACATACTTCCTGGCTCAAAGCTACCCCAACATTAAAGCTAAACTCAAAATGTTAGAACAGGGCCCCGCTACCCCACAGACTGAGATCCTAACAGTGGCCTTTAAAGTCTTCCATAAGCAGGAGGAGGAGAAAGAATGCCGTAAACAAAAGGCTGATCAGGCCAATTTCCAGATGTTGGCCCAGCAGATAAAACCACAACCTGGGCGCCCCTCTACAAACAAGCCCCCCTGAGAGCTTGTTTCAAGTGCAGAAAAGAGGGACATTGGTCAAGGGCGTGCCCCTCCCCCAGATCTCCTACCACCCCATGCCCCAGATGCCACAAAAAGGGCCACTGGGGGTCTGATTGCCCAACCACCCGAAGGGGAGGCTGGACGAACAACCCCCATCCTAAGCCCACCGTAGTGGGGCTGGCAGAAGAAGATTGATGGGGCCCGGGGGCTTCTCGCCTGACCATTTCCATCACCAAACAGGAGCCCAGGGTTACTTTAACAGTAGACAGTCACCCCATCTCCTTCCTCCTAGATACAGGAGCCACCTTCTCAGTCTTGTGAGAATACCGGGGCCCTACCACGCCAGCCATTACTCCTATAGTCAGAGTAGGAGGTAAACAGATTTTCCCATTAAACCCCCCACCCACCCTTTTATGCACAATCCAAGACAATCCCATATCTTTCTCCCACTCCTTCCTGGTTATGCCCCAGTGTCCCATCCCTTTACTAGGACGAGACATCCTTTCCCTCCTCCACGTTTCCATAACTATATCCACTCCCACAGCCCCCAGTACTCCCTTTCTGATGGCCCTCATAGCCGACGACCCCCCTCTACCCAATGAAAGCTCCGGTTCTGCCCTCATACACCCTGTAAATCCCAAAGTTTGGGACATTACAAGCCCCTCCGTGGCCCTATGTCCCCCTGCCTCTATCAAATTATGTGACCCCTCTCAGTATATCTGTCAGGCCCAATAGCCCCTAACCGCTTCAGCCCTCATAGGCCTCCAACCCATCATTCAAGCAGACCCACTCACTCCCCATTTAATACCCCCATATTAGCTGTTAAAAAAACCAACGGATCTTTCCGCCTTGTCCAAGACCTTCACCTCATCAACATAGCCATTGTCCCTATCCATCCCTTAGTTCCAAATCCATACAGCCTCAGCATCCCACTTCTCAGTCCTAGATCTCAAAGACATACCCCCATATTAGCTGTTAAAAAAACCAACGGATCTTGCCGCCTTGTCCAAGACCTTCGCCTCATCAACATAGCCATTGTCCCTATCCATCCCTTAGTTCCAAATCCATACAGCCTCAGCATCCCACTTCTGAGTCCTAGATCTCAAAGACCCATTTTTCTATCCCTCTAGACCCCTGCTCCCAAGATTTTTTCATCTTCACCTGGACGGACCCATACACAAGACATTCTAAACAACTCACTTGGTCAGTTTTGCCACAAAGCTTCCGAGATAGTCCCCATATTTTTAGACAGGTCCTAGCTCAGGACCTCAAACAGTTTCATCATGATCACTCCAAGTCCACCTTATAATACATAGACAATCTTCTACTCTGCAGTATCTCATGGGAACAGTCTCAACTTGACACTGCCTCCCTACTTAACCTTCTAGCTTCCAGAAGTTACCGAGTATCCCCCATCAAAGCTCAAATCTCTTCCCCTCCTATCACTTACCTCAGATTCCTTCTATCTCAACAAAGAAAGTCCATTACCTTAGACAGAAAATGGCTCCTCTCTGACCTGCCCATTCCCAAAACCAAGACAAAAATCCTTTCCTTTCTAGGCCCTTTCTAAGCCTAGCTATATATTTTAGAACGTAGATCCCTAACTTCTCCCTGCACCCTGTTGGCAAGACCCCTATACAACCTCAGCAAGAGCCCCCCTAAAAAACCATTATCCTCCTCACCCCGACACTCCTTCATTAAGCTCCGTCAAGCCCTTGTAGAAGCCCCAGCTCTCCATCTTCCTGATTTGTCGAAGCCCTTCTCATTATACATTCATGAGAGGTCCAGTCAAGCTCTAGGAGTCCTAGGCCAATATGCTTTGCCCCAGTAGCTTATATCTCCAAGCAAATTAGACCACACAGTTCAGGGATGGGCCCCCTGCCTACGAGCATTAGCCACTAGACAGCTCTTGCAGAAAGAAGCTCATAAACTGACATTCAGAGCGCCCCTTACCATTCTGTCCCCACATCACCTAAAAGATCTCTTAACCTACAAAAGTTTACAGACTCTCCCTCCCTCCAGACTCCTGACCTTACTGTCCTCTTTCCTCCAAAATCCCGTTCACCCCCTTTGCCATCCATACCCGAATCATGACTTTTTCCTCCTTTACTGCTCTCTCGCTTTTTTTCCTCATTCCTATTGTCTTCCCGGCCACCCCAGCCTCCTGACCTTATTGTCCTCTTTCCTCCAAAATCCCGTTCACCGCCTTTGCCATACATACCCGCATCATGACTTTTTCCTCCTTTACTGCTCTCTCGCTTTTTTTCCTCATTCCTATTGTCTTCCCCACCACCCCAGCCTCCTTTGTATGGCGATTCAAAGTCAGACAGACTTACACACAGCATCAAACAAAAGTTACTGCCCTCATTGCCACACCAGACTGCCCTCTGAAAAGCTGCTCTGAGCCTTTATACCTCCACTTTCCTCCCTCCACTGAAGTGTTCACTAGCAGCTACCCTTATTCTCCCTACCTCTGCTTCCTCTATGACCAAAAACAAGCCTATTGCAGGCGATGGCCAGATACGTACAGGAGATGTCCCTACTAGTCTTACACCATTCATTACATAGGTAACTTCCAGTACCCACAGTATTACTCCTCCAACCGTGTCATGAAATATCCCAACGGCTCATTCTCCTTATCAATCCCAGATCCCTGGGACTCTTGATGGGCCGCTGGAGTCACAGCCTCAGTTTACTATGGGGGGTCCTCGATCCCCCACAGTACCCTTCATATCTCTCGAAAGTATGTTCCCTCTCATTCCCAGATCTCTCAAGTTGCATCAGATAGCAGACATTCCGAAAAAGTCATTATCCAAACTCTTGACGGCGCCTCTTCATCTTCTTATCCCCACCCCTCTTCCCATTTCTCCTACTCTTCGTTACAGCTCATTCAGGACACCACCATCTTTCTCAACCACACCCTTAACACAGCCAATTGTTTCTTGTGCGCATCACTACAGCGCCCACTGCTGGCCGCCGTGCCCCTTAATATTTCCAACTACTCCTTCCATGCAGAAAGACAACCCCTCCGCCCCCTGGCAGACATACCCCTATGGGAACCAGAATACGCAGATAATCTCACCATCCACCACTGTGTAAGCCCAACTCCATCCCCCTCCAGCGCACTTCACTGCCTCTCTATCTACACCCCTACCTCCGGCTCTAAGACTTTTAGGCAACCGGGACACTTCTTTTAGTGTAATAGCAGTCTTTCCAACTCACTGCCTCTCAACTCTGATACACCCTGCATTCTCGTCACCCTAATCCCACAGTTAACACTTTACAGCATGGCAGAATTCCTTGAGCTCCAACCTCCCTTGCCCTCGCATACAAAAAGAGCTGCTTTCCTTCCCATCATGGTCAGTAGCTCTTTGATCACCTCAGCCATTGGGGCAGGGTTTTCAGGAGAAGCCTTGGGTCACTCTCTATAGGCAGTTAGAGATCTCAACGCCAAACTTGAGGGAGCCCTGACATCCACTGCCGATTCTCTAGCCTCTCTCCAAAGACAGGTCACTTCGCTAGCTAAAGTCACCCTTCAAAACCGGCGGGCCCTAGATCTGCTTACAGCCGAGAAGAGCGGCACCTGCGTCTTCCTCTGGGAAGAGTGCTGCTATTACATCAACGAATCCGGCATTGTAGAAACTGACATCACCAAACTCACCGACCTTGCCTCCAGTCTCCACTCTGCTTCCAATTCCAACCCATTCTCGTCAATACTAACAAACCCCCTCCTCACCTGGCTCTGGCCCATTGCAGGCCCCATAATAATCATTCTTCTCGCCTGTCTCTTCTTACCCTGTATAATAAAGTTCATCAAATCCCAAGTCGGAAAAATCTCTAATCAAGCTTTCAACCAGCTTTTACTCAGGAACTACCAGCTTCTGGCCACAGAAGATCCCTCACCCTCAGGTGACCTCCTCACCACATGGTGAGATGGACCCCTCTCTCCACTGGAAACTGTTCCTGGAAACAATAGCCGCAGACGCCTGGCTCCTGACACCCGTATCCTCTTGGCCAACCTATGTTTACAGGGAACCTTCATTGATTTCCAAACCTGAAGAAGTCCACATCTACTCGTCCTTACTGCAGGGAGTCCTATCAACCCTTTCCTCCCAATCCTCAAGCCCTCACTCCCTTCTCCGCCCCTGTTCAGCAGGAAGCAGCCAGAGAGAAAGCAACGTCCACAAACCCATAGAGGAGAAAGGGGGGAATGAAGGGTCCCCACCAGTAAGATGGCAAACTTCTGGCTTCTCTTCGGGGTCCTCAGTTCCCGCCGGCGCCACCTGAAGCCCAATCACCTCTCGCCCCCCTCCCAATCCCAGCACCTAGCCAACAGCCACCAGCCCCGTAGAAGTGACACCTCAATCAATTCATGCCCCCTCCTATATAACCCAGCACCTTTCCCTAATAAAGCGGAACTCTCCGGTGAATTGCTGCTATGTGTCGCTCCTTTCCTTTCACTCCCCTGCATTATGCCATATGCCTGGGCCGCCTCTGTGAATATGACTCTTGCTCGGAGCTCTAGCTATTCATTTGCTTGTTGTTCAGGAAAGCCTTTGGATGTCAGTAAACTCTGTTCTCTAGCTCTTCTTTTTTTTGGGGGGGGCGGGTAGGAGAAAAGGAGAGGAACAAAAGGGGATACATTTCAAGTAGTAAAGAGTGTATAATACTGGATGCCTTTCCTCTTATAAATATAATTACTAATCCTACAGAATCTGGATGGATCACAGGGAGGTAAAGTGTTGACTTTGTAATGTTCATGTCTGCATTTACGAAGTATATCTATATGCAGAGTATATTCATACGTATTCAGAGTTTAACATAAGAATAACAAGCAAATAAAAAAAACACAAATCATAACATGCTCCTTGATTCATAAAATAATGCCTTTTTGTTACACCCTGATGCTAAACTATGCTGAATCAAGTCATAGGAAGTATTTTAACAATGCTCCTTTTCTGTTTATTTTATTGAAGTATAATTGACATGCAATTTTGTATTAGTTTCAGGTATATATAATAGTGATTCGCTATTTTTATATATTATGAGTGTAGTAATGTATACTTTTCTATTTTAATGATAAAATTGAAGAAAGCAAGGATGACTTTATTAGAAATGGTGACCTAAACATGTTAAATAATAGACCCAACAACACACAAAACTGTAAACAGTTTATAACAATTTCCATTAGCTGTTCAAAATGTATATGTAGTTTCTTGCAGTTTGATCAAACATGAAAGGCTAAATAAAAACAAAGCATGGGATAACTAGATATAAATGTTCCAGTGTTTCAGATTGATATATGTTGAATCAATTCACTTTGGTCTTAGCTAAAATTTGGCAAGTTTGTATTTTAAAGGCATGCTGTTTTATCAGAGATTTGCTTTGTAGAAAGCAAAGGACAGATTCAATAGAAGTCTTCCTAGATTATCAAAACCAAAAGACTATCAAATGTGAATTGACAAAAGACACATTTTCTATGAATAGAATCAAGATATTGCTTTTATTTTCACTGACTTAGCATAATTGGTGGCACATATGTACTAATAAAACCTGAAATATGAAGTTTGCTTCTCAATTTTTAAAGCAGCTACATAATATTCCATTGCACACATGTGCTCAAAGCATTTAACCAATTTTTGACCCATAAGTAAGTCAGATTTTTCTTATTTTTAGCTTTTATAAACAAATCCAACATGAACATTTTTATGCATACGTATTTGCTTACGTGTATGAGTATTTAAGATGGTTTCCTAGAAGTGTAATGACTGAACCTAAATACATTTGCATTTTACATATTTTCAAATTTTACCTAATTCAATGATGAACATTTCACCCCATTTTAGCCAGTAGTAACCTTAATGCTGTTACTTTGCCAGGGTGATATTAAGGAAAACTGTTGAATTGGAAAGAGAAGAACAAACAGGGAAAGGCAGAAAAATAAGAAAGTTAAACAGGAAGAAAAGAACAAGAGAGAAAAAAATTCAGGTAGTTGGGAGACTCAGGGTAAGAAACGCATGGAGTGCCACGAAGTCAGATGCTAAATCTACAGCTCAAGCCTCCATACTCTTCATGTATTTCAGACACACTGTCGGCACAGTTAATGTTTGCAGCATCCAAAACAAAATGACAATTATTTATTTCATTTTAACAAATAGCAGCACCATTCACCTCAAACATCAGGACAGAAACCTGGGTTTTTCGTCTGACTATTGTCCCTTACCCTTTATATTACAATCCATCACTATTCTTTCTTCTACCTAAATGTTCTATATTGTGGCTATTGCTACCCAAGATTAAGACAGTTAAATGTCACCCGGATCTCATCTATAGTTTGTTTTTTTGGAGGCTAGTAGTTTCTTATTCTATTTTTCCCTTTGCTTGCTTTGGCAATTTTATCCTTAATATTAATCTTTTCAGAGTTATGCTTGAAATCATGTATCCTTAACAAATCTTAATTTTTTTACACATCATCCGCACCCTCTGAAAGATGCAATGACCTTAGAAAACTTAAATCTTGTTGAATCCCTTCCTGACATCTATAATGTATTGGTAGAGAATTTCAAATTCATTTTGATCTTATAAATTTGACATTATTATTTTAATATGGATATTTGTTTTACTTAAACTGTATAAATTTACAAGTTACTACGTTTATTATTTATTTTTTGTCTCCCTTCTCTAGAATGCAAACAGCAAAATGCAAATTTTTGTTTGATTTCTTTTTGCTTAGATCTGTGCCTGGTACATAGTATATATTCAGTATGTATTTTGAGGAAAACCATGCGTTTATCTGCATGGTTTCCCGGGTCATCCAGAATCCCATTCCTGGAGGTGCAACCATCAGGAAAACAAAGGCACAGCACAATCAGGATAGACCAGCCCCATTTCTGGCTGGGCATCTCCTGCTACTTGCACACGTCACCTTGGGGGGAAAAAGCCAAGGCTCTTGGGTTTCCTGGCCTCTGTCCCCTGACCCAGGGCAGCTCCAGGCCTGGAGGCTGGAGGCAGCACATCCTCTACCCACCCTGGGGGCCTCAGGAAGCAGGGGTCACAGCTCCAGCTGGGCAGGGCTGCAGCAGGAGGTGCCGCTCTCCATGCCAGTGACACCCACATGCTGCCAGGCATTGCCAGCTTTGTCGGGAGCCCTGGCTGGGGTGGCAGGCATGAGCACCTAGAGGGGGGCCTGGGCAGGTGAGCGCTGCCATGGGCAGCCTACCAGTGCAGTGACACCTGCCCCAACGCTGCCACTGCAGTGACGCAGCAAGATGATTCTAACTCGTGTGCCTTAATTATTTGTTTTTGATCTAAGATTATATTTGATTTTAATCTATGGAAACCATGAAGGCCCGACTGGAAATAGTTTTATTCTGGAAAGTTTGATCTACCTGGATGCACAGGGTGATATGGACCAGGGACTATTTTACTTTCTTTTTATAAAGTTCCAGGTCCCAGGCTCAAAACAGAAGGCTAAGACTCAGATTCTCCATCTTGTCAATGGCTCAAAATAAGGCTTAAGAGGGTTGATATTGTCACTTGCCCTCAGGGCATCCTCTCCTTTCTGTTTATGTACAGCTTTCAGATCTCTGATCCACTTTCTTTTTTCTTGTTTACACTTATTTTTATTTATCATTGGTGATTACCCTTTCCTCCACTCCCCACTGGGTTTATAAGCCGGGGTTTTTAGGGGCAAACTCATGGGTGAATGGTGCAGAGGGCATGATCAGGTTGTGCATATTCTTCTGATTGGTCAGAGTTGAGGTAAGAGGGGATTATATCAGCAATCTTAGTTTCAGTCTTCTGGCTCTGTTTAGAGCCCCTTTGCTTGTGGCCAGCTGGTGATCAGCCTGATGGGGGCTTATCTACAACTTTTAATGGGAAATGAAATGTTAGTTTATATTTATTATAATGTTTGCTTTAGCTTGTTTCTGCAACTTCCCCCTATCCGGAATCCCTAACTGCTAGGTTTCCACCAATGAAGCCCTCAGACTTCTCTTTGATGTGTTAATGAGAAGCCTGAGAGGCTTCTCTGAAGAAGGGCTACCTGCTTGGTTTCACACTGACATTTAATTACATACATAAAAATACATCAATAGATAGATAATGTGCACTAAATATGCATACATATAAATCTACCTAGCAGTTCTCCCAACATGCACACACATGTGCATACAGACACACACACACACACACACACACACACACACACACACACACACACACACAGTGAACACTTGGGCTGTAACCTAATACATTTGTTATTTGGGCCATGTTTGCAGCGATGTGAACCGCTGTTTCAGTTGTCAAACAGGTTGAAGTGATTGATCAGCATGTATGAAAGGAAATTGACACCCTTAATGTGTCTCTGACTCTGAGACCTGTGAGGACATAACAAAAGGAAATTGAAGCTGCAAAACCTATTTAAAGATGTAAACACACACACTGGGTCTCTGTTTTTATGCACAATTGATGTTCCCTTAGGCTAAACCTGCTAAAGCTTTCAACATAATGGTGATACACCTACAATGGACCTTA
Source organism: Manis javanica (assembly GCF_040802235.1). Taxonomy (NCBI): domain Eukaryota; kingdom Metazoa; phylum Chordata; class Mammalia; order Pholidota; family Manidae; genus Manis; species Manis javanica. The sequence goes on along the minus strand of NC_133168.1, from coordinate 14,110,256 downwards.
AGAGCTTGCTTCGTGAATTTAAGGGAAAGAAGAGCGCTTCCTTACTGAGGGCACGTGTGACAGCTCTGTTCTCTTACCGCTGGTGGATTTGCTCTTTATTTTGCAGCAGGACAATAGAACTCCTATGAAGAAGCAGTGCTGTTTTTATTTTCTAATCTCATTTCTCTGTTCTTAGCTGCCTTATTTCCACCTGACATTCAAATAATAAAAAGTTCCAAGTCACCACCAATGAAGCAGAAAAGGAAAAGAAAGGCTAACGTTACCCTAAAGCATTACTGCAAACACAAAGAAAGCATAATTCAATGTCATGGGTGTAACCTGGAATGACACACTGGCATGAATAACCTCCAAGTTTTTGACAGAAGAGAACACAAAAAGTGGCTAACGAACTCATGAGAGGCTTTGGGAATTCAACTTATGAAACCTTCAGTATTATTGTTAGGCAGAAAAATAGACATGAGCAGCTGGGGAAGGGGAAGGGAAGGTTCAAGGAAAAAGCACCCAGTTAGAGGGTCCCACCTGAAGACAGCAAAGGCTTTGCAGGGAGGTAACATCCTTGCCTATCAGGCCAGGTCAAATGGGTCCGAACCAGGTCCCAGGGCAGGCACAATGTAACAAAAGGAAGGACCACCCAAACCGCACCTTATCATAATCTCATTAAAATAAAATTGTGGTTTTGTTGCCTTCCCCCCTACCGCAGGCTTTTCTGTGTGCGTTTTGGGGAAAGACACGGACCCAGAGGAACGGGTGCATAACTAGAACTGTCAATCAGATGACCTCCCCTTGTCACTCAAACAGGCACCTCCCAGCTAGGACATGCTAAATAGACCCCTTTCTCCTGCAAATTTGGTGTTTTTGTCTACCTTGACTCTGGTCCACTCCTACCTTTTATTTCATTCAAATAAAACTGCTTTGCCTTTGTGTCTCTCTCTGCCTTTCAATTCTTTTTTCAGCAGGGACAAGAACCAAGGAGAACAAACTCAGTCCAGTAACATTATGACAGTGTCAGGACAGGTCAGTCTTACTTATTCTCAAGACGGAACACACTTGTGACCTCCAAGTAAAATTAGATTTGAAAAATTGTAGACTCGAATTCTGATACCCTTATTATAACTTTGCTACTGTATTGGTTTTTTTCTTTAATTTTAGGAGTGTTGTATTTTAGTATAGCCACTTATTAGTGTTAACATTATTTTATTTTCTTTGTATACACAGTATATGCATCTTTCTTCTAAGTACATTAAAGTAACTATTTCTTGACTGAAAAAGAAAATTAAAACTAAATGTTTAAGATGTCATGCAAATTCTCTATGTCTGTGTCACTGTCCTGTGAATTCAGAGCATGCCAATTACAATCCAGGTAGGTTCACAGATTTTCTGGGCTCTTCAACAATGGGACCCAAATCAGTTCCTATTCTCGGGGATACCTTTGAAAGATGGAAGATTGGAGGACTTAGTTACTTATCTTGTGATATTCAGTTATCTTACCTTAAATATGTTCCACATCATTTTATCAATATCAGAAATTAGCACAATACCGAATTTTAAAATAATATTTCAATGCGATTGGAGTCTTAAAACTGATTTTACAAACTGTATTCCAAAATTGATGAGGTAAGCAGGACATGTGTTACTGAAATCGTTTTTATTGGAGAAGCAAGTAACTTTTCAAGGTTATAAAGCAAGTAAAGGAAAACCTGGACTCACAAAAGATGGCCCTTCTGATTCTAGAAGGTCTTTGAATTATACTAAAAAAATCATGGAGTTTTGGGTTTGAGCCATTTCTCTGTGTTAAAGCATAAGAAATAATAAACCTGTTTAGATCCATTAGAAGCAAAAATGATCTATATACATATATGTGTGTGTGTGTATATATATATATATATATTTATTTATTTTTTCAAATTAGGAAGGAAGGTGTGGGTAAAATTGCAATATTTCTAGAATCTCTCACCTGGCCTTAGCGCATCTCCATATCAATAGATGTTTCCAAGAGTAGGTAATTACAAGGACAAGCAAGGGGATTCTGGACTGGAGAGGCTGGGTGGGGCCCCTTTTTCTGCAGCCAGGTCATGAAAGACATAGGCAAGCAGAAGTGGATGACTGACTGTATGCAATAAATGGGTTTATCCCATTTTATTTCTCCCTTTCACTAATTTCAGTTTCAAAGGTATTTTACCCCAATATTTTCCTCCCAGAGTTACATCTTGAGGTAGTTGGCAGGACCTATGAACCCAAAATCTGTCTTCATGGGTGCCACCCTTGAGCAAGCTGCCCCTAGAGATGGTTGGGAGATGCCCGGAACCCACCCTGTAGATGATGGGGAGACCCAATGACTGCAGCAGTAGAGGGTGCAGCTTTACCAGGGAGCCGCATATCTGTGGGGCTTCCAATTTGGGAGCCCCTAGTGGGGAATTGCTCTAGGGTAAAGCACCTCCTACCGGGATGGGGCCTTCTCTGGAATTGGAGAAGTGCGGAGACACTGGAAGCTGTGGAATTAGCCCTCCATGAGATAGAAGACTTCTTTGGATCCCTAGTGACTATTCTTTTTTTTTTTAAATTTATTTTGTTGTCATTAATCTAAAATTACATGAAGAATATTATGTTTACTAGGGTCCCCCCTTCACCAAATCTCCCCCACAAACCCCATTACAGTACTATCCATCAGCATAGTAAGATGCTGTAGAATCACTACTTGTCTTCTCTGTGTTGCCCAGCCCTCCTCATGCCCCCCTGTCCACATTATACATGCTAATTGTAAGGCCCCCTTTCTTTTTGCCCACCCTTATCCCTCCCTTCCCTCCCTTTCTCCCCAGTCCCTTTCCCTTTGGTAACTGTTAGTCCATTCTTGGGTTCTGTGATTCTGCTGCTGTTTTGTTCCTTCAGTCTTTCTTTGTTCCTATAGTCTTTGGGTTTGAGGTGAGTCTCTTGTAAGCAGCATAGAGATGGGTCTTGCTTTTTTATCCATTCTATTATTCTGTGTCTTTTGATTGGTGCATTCAGTCCATTTACATTTAGGGTGATTATTGAAAGATATGTACTTATTGCCATTGCAGGCTTTAGATTCATGGTTGACAAAAGTTCAAGCTTAGCTTCTTTAGTATCTTACTGTCTAACTTAACTCACTTATTGAGCTATTTTAGACACTGTCTGGTCATTCTTTATTTTTCTCCCTTCTTATTCCTCCTCCGTTCTTTATATGTTGGCTGTTTTATTCTGTGCTCTTTTGTGCTTCCTTTTTTTAACTGCTTTTGTGGGTAGTTGATTTTATTTTGTGCCTTTAGTTAGTATTTGGTTGGTTTGCTTTCTTTGCTGTGATTTTATTTTCTCTGGTGACATCTATTTAGTTTTAGAAGTGCCCCCATCTAGAGCAGTCCCTCTAAAATACCCTGTAGAGGTGGTTTGAGGGAGGCAAATTCCCTCAACTTTCGCTTGTCTGGGAATTGTTTAATCCCTCTTTCATATTTAAATGATAGTCGTGCTGGATACAGTATCCTTGGTTCAAGGCCCTTCTGTTTCATTGCATTAAATATATCATGCCATTCTCTTCTGGCCTGTAAGGTTTCTGTTGAGAAGTCTGATGATAGCCTGATGGGCTTTCCTTTGTAGGTGACCTTTTTCCTCTCTCTAGCTGCCTTTAAAACTCTGTCCTTGTTCTTGATCTTTGCCATTTTAATTATTATGTGTCTTGGTGTTGTCCTCTTTGGGTCCTTTCTGTTGGGAGTTCTGTACACTTCCATGGTCTGATCGATTATTTCCTCCCCCAGTTTGGGGAAGTTTTCAGCAATTATTTCTTCAAATACTCTTTCTATTCCTTTTTCTCTCTCTTCTTCTTCTGGTACCCCTATAATGCAGATATTGTTCCTTTTGGATTGGCCACACAGTTCTCTTAATATTGTTTCATTCCTGAAGATCTTCTTATCTCTCTCTGCATCAGCTTCTATGCATTCCTGCTCTCTGGTTTCTATTCCATCAATGGCCTCTTGCATCTTATCCATTTTGTTTATAAATCCTTCCAGAGATTGTTTCATTTCTGTAATCTCCCTCCGGACTTCATCCCTTAGCTCTTGCATATTTCTCTGCATCTCCATCAGTGTGGTTATGAGCTTTATTTTTAATTCTTTTTCAGGAAGACTGATTAGGTCTATCTCCTTCTCAGGGTTTGCCTCTGTGATCTTGGTCTGTATCAATTTCTTCTGCCTTTTCTTGGCAATAGATATATTTGTGGGGAGCTGGCACATGTGTTGGGTAAGAGAAAGTCCCTTCTTGCCAGTTTATGGCCTTCCTCTCCTGGGAGAACAGCAGCCTCTAGCAGCTTGTGCTGGACAGCTGCGTGCAGATGGGGCTTCTGATCTTGCCCAGCCGCTATGGAGTTTATTTATCTCTGCAGTTGCTGTGGGCATGGCTGGCCTCAGGTTGCTGCTCCAATATGGTGGAGCGGCGTCGGAGGGGGAACAGGCGGGAGACTGCTTTTCATAGTGAGGGGCCACCAAGCTGCGCTGCAAGGGTTTGGGCACCCAGAGCTCCTTGAAGTTTGCAGCTGCTGGGCTAAGTGTCTCAGGGCACTTCCATCCAGCTGTGGAGTCCCTGTCCCTTTAAGACTTTCAAAAATCACTCGCTTTTCTTTGTCCTGGATGCGCCGGCTGCAGGGACCCGCTCACAGGTCTTACCGTCCTGTTTCCCTAGTATCCAGCACCCCATGCATGCACTGTGTCTGCGCTCCGGTGCGGATGGCTAGGGCTGGGTGTTTAGAGGTACTGGGCTCCCTCTCCCTCCCTGCTCTGACTCCCCTCCCCCCACCGGGAGCTGGAGTGAGGGGCCTTGGGTCCCGCCAGGCTGCTGTGGCTTGTATCTTACCTCTTTCACCAGGCGCTGGGTTCTCACAGGTGTGGATGTGGTCTGGATGCTGTCCTGTGTCTTCTGCTCTCTCTTTTAGGATTAGTTGTATTTGTTGTATTTTCAAAAATACATTTGGTTTTGGGAGATTTCTGCTGCTCTACTAACGCCACCATCTTGGTCTCTCCCTTGGTTCTTGCCCCCCACATAGGGCAACCCATAAGTGAAGTTGCTCATACCTTAGCAGATTCAGGGGAGGTTGAAACAATAAGAGCATGGAGAGAAATATGGGCTATGACTGAAAGGAGAGGTGCAAAGGGCCCTGTGAAGGTCTTGAGCAACTCAGATGTGGGTTGATTTGATAAAGGGGTGGGGGGGTAGTGAAAGAAAAACTTCATGGGCAACCCAATAGGGTCTTGTTAGAACTGTGACACCAATTAAAGTAAGAGCTGCAGTACCAGTCACAGAGGTCCAGGACATGGAAACCAGAAGCAAATCTCCATGTCTGGCCTGTGTCCCTGCAAGACTTCCTGGGGGACAGTACACAGGCTCTGTCTGGGCCCTCACACCAATAAGATGATGTTCAGGCATCGCTGTTCACCTGAGGGAAGGTCAAGATCCCTACCTTGGGGGATGTGGTGGGGACCAGAGGGTGCACGTAGAATTGGCAATTCACTGGTCTCCTGTGAATGTACAATGTGTCCTGGTGCTGGTGGACACAGGAGCTGAGTGTTTTCTGATTTATGGCAACCCTGAGCATTTTCCCAGGCCCTCTGCTGTCATAGATGGCTATGGGGGTAAGGCAATTAGAGTGAAGAAAGCCCAATCCCATTGGGGAGAGGGCATTTACCCCCAAAGGAGTATACTGTGTACATTTCTCCCATCCCTGAATTTATTTTGGGGGTAGATATCCTGCAGGGCCTGTGGTTACAGACCACTGCAGTTGAGTTCAGACTGATGGTATATGTGGTAAAAGCAGTTCTGAGTGGACATGCCAAGTACCCACCTGTAGCTCTGCGTTTACTTCAGTGGGTGACAAATACTAAGCAGTATAAATTGGCTGGGGGGGCACAAGGAAATTGGAGAAACTCTACAGGAGTTGGAGAAGGTGGGCATCATAAAGCCCACTCATAGTCCTTTTAATTCCCCAGTGTGGCCAATGAAAAAGCCAGATAGCTCCTGGCATACGACCGTGGGCTACAGGGAGTTGAATAAAGTCACACCCCCTTTGCATGCTACTGTCCCCTCTATAGCAGCCCTTATGGACACACTCAGTCATGAACTAGGGACATATCGTTATGTAGTGGTTCTTACTAATGCTTTCTTCTCTATTGACATAGCACAGGAAAGTCAGGAACAGTTTGCCTTCACATGGGAAGGCTGGCAGTGGACATTCACTGTCCTTCCACAGGGATACTGCCACATCCCACCATTTGTCACAGACTTGTAGCTCAAGATTTGGCCATATGGAGAATCTGCAAACAGTGTGGCTGTATCATTATACTGATGATATTATGCTCACGTCTGATTCTGTTGCAGATTTAGAAAAGGCAGTTCCTAGAAAGCTGAAACATCTGTAAGGAGAAAGGATGGGCTGTGAACAGCACCAAGTTTCAGGGAGCAGGTTTGTCAGTAAAATTCTTGCAAGTTGCCTGGTCAGGTAAATCTAAAGTTACAAGATTTGCCTTTGCTGGTGTCATTAAAATATGTATCTTATCACCCTTAAAGTTATTCTTTTCTGCAGTCCCTGTGGCCTGGACCAGCATCCCTGGCTGTAGCTGCTGTGTGATGCTTGCTCTGAACTCCCTACGCATTCAGCTACTGACACCCATGGAATGGGCGAGCTATGGACTAAATCTGCATAGGAGTTTGAACTGAATCTGGCTTGAGGATTATTATGATCTTATTTCTGTTGTTATTATATGATATATATAGTCAGATTACAGTGCTGCAGAGTTCTTGCCCAGAGGCCATTGTGGAAAATGGGGAGTGAGTAGATTGTGCGGCCAGATTTGTGTGGGTAAAATTGCAATATTTCCAGACTCTCTTGTCTGGCCTTTAGTGCATCTCCATATCAATAGGTGTTTCCAAGGGGTGGAGAGAAGCAGTCCATCTCCACATTAATAGGTAGTTACAAGGGAAAGTGAGGGCATATCTGGACCAGAGAGTCTGGGTGGGGACCCTTTTTCTGCAGCCGGGTCATGAGAGACACAGTCGAGCAGAAGTGGACGACTGCTTGTAAGCAATAAATGAGTTTCTCCCACTTTATTTCTCCCTTTAACTGATTTCGGTTTCAAAGGTATTTTGCCCCAGGAGTTTCCTCCCCACAGAGTTACAGAAGGGATTTAAGGAATTAAAATAACGAGGCTAGAGCGTTAGAATGGAGTTCACTGAGGCTTTTGGTTGCACGTTGCTTAATGTTAAGACAAAGTAGCTAAAGGTTATAGAGCAGCTCCTAGAATATACAGAAAAGGTGAAAAAGCAAATATCTAAAAGGCCAGGAATCAGGACAGTTGTAAAAGCACAGAAACTGAAACTGGGGAATCCATACATAGGATTCTGTTTCTACTTGATGTGTACTTCTCTTTTCAGATTTTTATTCTCTTTCCTACAGGTAAAATTCTTTACACTTTTGGGCATGTGGCCACCTACAGCTGTAGTTTGCACTCGTGGGTATCCTTACTAGAAGAAAAAGAGAAGCTATCTACTAGTTCTAGTTCAAAAACTCTAGGCAAACCATTGGCTTGATTATGTGTCATGCTCACTCCTTGGTCTAATCATAACATTTTTCAGTAATGAAAAACTTTTGGCTCAGGTTGGTCACATGCTTATCTCTGGAGCATATGATTTGAAAATAAAATAGCTCCATTATTTGTTCCACCCAGCTAACAGAGGTGGAAGCACAGGAGGGGTCTTAGAGGAACTTTCCTATGAGTTGAGGCAACTACTCTAATATAGCTGGATGAGCATGTGATGTGCACTGTCTTAGACATTTAGGAATTAGTAAGTAGGCCTCCTGGGAGATCTGTGGGATTATAGAGAGACAGGTAATGGAAGAGTAGGAAGCAATTGAAGAAAAATTCACTACTTGTATAATCATTTCAAGTGTCATAGTGATTTTAAGGAATTAGCTCAAAAGCAGAAAAAAAAGAGAGTATGCTTAGATAAAGGGGCCTTGAGGAATTTAGGCACAGTGACAGTTTCTGTGGAGACAAGAGAGGTTTTCAAATTCTATAGATCACTCTAAGTAGAGATATCTAGAAAGGCAACAGACAAATGTGCTGGCACTTAACGTAGGAAAGAACCAGAATCAAGTAGGTAAATTTGGTGAAATCTCACCCTAGGATTAGAGAGTCTTTCTCTCCTATCAGCATATCATGGTGATAAGAGCCTTGTTTTGGGTTCGGAGAGACCTGATTCTGAATTGTGACTCCATCATGTATTTAGCGGTTTGGAAAAATACTTACTCTTACCAATCTGTTTCTGCATTTCTACCATGGGTAATTACTAGCTCATAGAATTTTTTGGGGGTGGTAAGAATTAGAGTTTTAGATATTCCCTTACAAGAGTCATACTTCCATGACTTGTTGATATGTGACAGAGATAAGAGTGCAGATCAGTGGATAAACAACTGAATATAGAACAAAAGAAAAGAAGGAAATTGAGCCTTACACCAGACCCAAAACACAATTTCGGATACATGAGAGGCTTCCATTTGAAAGGTAAAACCAGATACTTTTCAGAGATGATATTGGATAACATTTTCATGAACTGGGGAGTAAAAAAAGGTTTCTCAAGCAGTAGCCAAGAACAATTAACCATAACATAATGCATTGAGAAATTGTTACATTAAATTAAGAGTTTATGTTTATTAAAAGATGAAATAATGCTACAATATCCAATAAAATGAAAGGCTTCCATGTGAAAGGTAAAACCAGATACTTTTCAGAGATGATATTGGATAACATTTTCATGAACTGGGCAGTAAAAAAAGATTTCTCAAGCAGTAGCCAAGAACAATTAACCATAACATAATGCATTGAGAAATTCTGTTACATAAAATTAAGAGCTTATGTTTATTAAAAGATGAAATAACGTTACAATATCCAATAAAATGAAAAACATTTAGGTTAGATGATAACAGGTCTGTGTGAACATGAAGCAATGGGAACTCATGCACTCTTGTTGGAAGTGTAAATTGCCAACTGCTTTAGAGAACAGTTTGTTTCGTCTAACAAACACAAAGCTATTCATAACCTGTGACCTTGGGTTTAAGTTCTAGTATATACTTTGGAGAAACTTACACAAATATTCATTAAGATATATATACAAAAATGTTCAAAGTGGCATATTTCATGGTAGCTAAAAGCCAGAAACAACTAAAATGTCCGTAAGGAGACACATAAATTATAGAATATTGAATAATTTATAGAAATGAATATGACTCAATTATAACTACATGCAATAACATGGATCAATCTTATAAATAAAATATTGAGCACAAGAAGCCAGACACAAAGAATACAAATGGAGTGATTTAATTCCTAAACATTTCCAGAACAAGCAAAGTGAAGCTGTCTGATTTGAAGATATTTATATAAACAGTAAAAATGGAAAGAATAACAAAAAAGTTATCTCAAAATCAGAATTAGGGTTACAGTCATGATCAAGAAGGGGTGCCCAAGGGTTTCTAGGATGCTGGCAATATCATTTCTCCTTATCATTCGTTATAGTCTGGATCACATTTATCTTGTTTTGTTCATTAAAAAAAAAAGGTGAAGTTTTATATCATTTTAGTTTAAGAGGCCTCTAATACTAAGGTACTTCTAAAACCTGCATTTAAATCTGTATTGTATATTTCCTTTTTTCCCTTCTATATCAATTTTCACATTTGTCCATCCTGGGAGAGTGATGTTTTTGGATCAATAAAAATCTCTCTTGTCCTCAAGCTTCCTGTGAACTTGAAATGATGGGAGGTTTGGGCCATAACTGAGAGCCATGTCATAGCTTTCCTAGTACTATGTCATAGTGTTCATGTCCAATACCCTCAATCAGACTACCCCACCCTCTTCTTTTTATGACCACAAGCTCTTAATAAGTACTTCTACAACTATGCCCCCTTTTCTTCCTACTGCTGTTCTGTTCCCTTCCCTTGCCATTGGGGGCAGTAATGGCACCTGTATTCCTAGCTCTAGAGCGTGCATTGCTCCTTAATAATTTTCTTTAATCCAGTTCATATCATTATGAATCGACCCTCCATTGAACTTTATTTAAATATTGTATTTGAGTGTGGCAATCAGCTTTCTACTACATCAGTTTCTGCCAGTTTTCTGATTGATACAATATGCCTTTTCTTTTTGGTCAAATCAAAATGAAAAAAGCATTTCTAATCACTTTAGCTGAATTTCAAATTCCAACAACACATACTCTCAACGTCTTGTGATTTAACCATCAGTAAATTCCTCTATTAATTTTTATGCTGTTCATAAGATCATACAGACCTTGAGAGCCAGACTATCTTGTGGCTCTGTCTCACACACAGCATTTGGCAGAGTGCTAAATAGTACCTGGTACAAGAGTTCAGCATACACTTGCCGATTGATCAGTCTATTATGTTTAATCTAATATGGCTTGATTTGGCAATTGCAGCATATGTTTCTCACAAATGAGAAAGTCGTCCCCAGGTATATCACTTAATAGGTGACTTCTAAATTTCCTTAGCGATCCTCTCAGTTGTATTATTATATGTAGATCTTTACGTGTTGTAACAGAATAATGTTATTAGGCATCTTCTGCATGCTATTATAAAGAGAAGAATCATTATCTTAATTTATGCTATAGGAAATGAAAAGAGTGTAACTATCTGTAACTTAACCATCTTTTGTGAAAAGAAATGATTTTCCACTGTTTTATTCGGGTATAATAAGTCCACATTTACTTACATAAGCTCAAGTAATATCTAATATGGTTACTGAGTAGAAATAGGTTTTATTTCTACTGTATTGGGTATTGAATAAAATTGCATGTTGGGACTTTTAAATTAACTTTAAAGTTACTTTAATAGGGCAGATTTGCTGCCAATACAATCCCCAAGGCAATATTATTTAGCAGTTCTTTTGTTTAAGTTTTGTATTGGCAGGAATGCCAAATTACCACTGGACTTAGATGCAGTCCCAGTTTATCCAATAGAACTTTGTTTCCATTTTCAGGTCCTCTAACAGGGACAAAAAAAGCAGTCTTCAAGCCAGTGACTACCTGCCAGATGTAAATACTGCGATCATTTGTGTTTATGATGTCTTTATTTGATATTGTTCCTATCTTTCAATCAGGTTATCAGCTAATGGAAGGCAACATATACATTTACATTTTCTTAACCCTTCTTTGAATAGTTTCAGATATTAAGCTTTAATAAAGCTAATGTTGATTTTTTATTTCTATTGTGGCCGTCACCTTTCCATCTTCTTCTGTTTCTACTATAATATCAGTTCCTTGAAGATTTCCCCTTACAAAACTTTACATTTGTACAACCGATTATTGAAAAAGTTAATGGTTTTTCATGTGTTCATGTAAATTAAAAAATAATGAAAAAGTAATTTGAGGGAAAAACCTGTACAGTGAAGAATTTGCCATGATTTATCTTCAGAAATATGAACTCTACTTAAAAAAATTAAACTTCATTGTGATTTATTCAGAATTTTCACATGATTTATTCAGAATCTGATTGCATTTTTAAGTTGGTATCTCATTTTGAAAACAGTTCATTTCCTCTTCACTTCAAAAAGAGAAAGTCATAGTAAAGGAAAAAATGCTACTTTCCACCAGTCAAAGGACATTAGAATTCTCTGAGCAATGAATGTCCCCGAGGGAATCGTGGAACACCACAGGGATTGCATGCGTTTCCTATTGGTGGGCTGATGTTGAACTTCTAAGTTGGCCTGTGTGTTCTGGAATCTGGGCCAGAGTGAAAGATGTGAGAACAAAGCAGAACATTGCCAAGTCATGCAGCTTTTAAACCTGTCAAAATCTGGCATTCTCTTTTACAAGCCTTTCAACATGAAGGCACAGGTTATCACAGTGGGATTCTAATAGTATTCTAAAGTAGCTAGTAATGGATATTTCCAAATGGGATTTAAGGGGAAAATGGACACAATCAAACCTCCAAAATAAGAAGAAATGCTGACATATTTAACTAGGAGCCAGGAAGCTCAGTGTCTTTTGCCAACTGTTTATATTTTTATATTAATTAATTTCATTTTAGCAGTTCACTCTTCAATGCCCTTTTGCTTTAAAAGATTAATAGAAGCAATATATTTGTCATATGCATCATGAACATGCTATATAGACTAAGGAAGAATGTGAAATAATAAATAATTTTCTTTGAAGAACAGAGTTATATTAGTGCAAAAGTATTTTTTCCTTTATTAGTTGGCTGTACCTACCAAGATTGTGAAGGACAGATTTATTAGGTTTAAAATAAGAATCAACCTCATCCACTTTAAAAAGAATATTAAATATTTCTATATTCTTTTAAATTAGTTTTATATACTTTTCTAACTATTTCAACAAAATAACTTCATAAGCATGTTGGTGTGGCAGTTAATCTTCATGTTTCAGTATTTATATGTAGCAGTTATATATGACCGTTGAGCGAATGATCTCCAAATAATATATTTAGCTTGTGATTTTTGCCAGTCAAACAACAATTGATACTGGCCTCATCTGGGAGATTTCACGGGTCTTATTTTGACTTCATGCATCTGCCAGCATCTTCAAAGTTCGGTAGGTAGCTCTGCTTCTGAAGGTTAGCTGGTTATTGGCTGGGGCCCCCTGTTTCTCCTCTACAGAGCCTTTCATCACCCAGAAGGCCAAACTGAGCTTCCTTTCATGGTGACTGGGATGGTTCCAAAAGGATAAGCAAAAACATGCCACACATCTTGAAGGATATGCTCTGAACTGCCACATTGTCATTCCCAGTACATTCTATGGGCCAAAGAAAGATTTATGAGACTGGGGCAGACATTCACCTCTTAGTGGGAAAAGCTACAAAATGTCATTGCAAAAGCAAAGATAGTGGGAGGTAAATAATTGAGGCCAGTATGCATTCACAGAATCCCACTATATAATGACATAGTGAAGACCTTTAGAAACAGGTTAATTATTTATTTGTACAGCTAATAGAATACCTGACTCCCTTTTTTCCTAGTTAGACAACAGGACTAAATATCTTAGCCTTTGAAGTTAGATATGATCATGTGGCTGAGTTCCAGCCAATGAAATGTGAGTGAAAATAACATGTGCCATGTTTAGACCTGGGACATGTAAATCTCCCATGTGTGATTATATGTGTATCTGCCATCAAAAGTGATGCCATTTTCCACCTAAAAGAATGGGATGTCTTTGAACCCCCTAACTTAAAAGAATGTAAAACCAGAGATATTATGAATGCACACAAGTCTATTTACCAACCAAAAAGCATGATTGCACTTTATGCAAACAAGAAATAAGATTTTAAATGTTCATTCACTGAGACTTGGGAGTTGATTTGATACAGCAGCTAACATTACTTACCCCAACCTATGTTGTTATACCTAAATATTAGTATCCTTAATTTTAAATGGGTCTGATTATATGTATTGGGCTACTTACTTAAAGAATCAATGTTGGAAGAATAGCTGCATTTGCAAACCCTACAAAGATTATTAGACAATTATCAATACAGTTTACCAGTCAAGACATGTGCTTACATACGCTAGGGCTGATGGGCAGTTTCTGTTTTATTTGTAATGTTGAATTGTTTTTCCTTAGATAATTGCTATCTTTTTCTACTGTTCATTTTCCCTGGTATTCTGAACTTGGAATTAAATGGATTCTCCTCTCTTCCTTAACTATTAATTATGCTTTTTCAAAAACATTCTTATTTTAACACACTTTTAGATTTACAAAACAATTTCAAACAGTCCAGAGTTACTATATATCTTTCAGGTTCTCCTATGAATATATTACCTCCATATAGTACATTTCTCACCATACAAATTAATATAACAATACATTATTATTGACTAGAGCCTGTATTTCATATTTTCATAGTTTTTACCTAATGTCTTTTTTCTGGTCTGTGGTCTATCCAGGATTTCATGTTACATTTAGTTACTGTGTTTCTTTTAGACTCCTTTCCACTGTGACAGTTTCTCAAATTCTCCTTGTTTTTGACAGCCTTGACAGTTTTGGAGTATTGGTTAGATATTTTTTTAAATGTCCCACAATTAGGATTTTCCTGATGTTTTCTCATGTGTAGATTGTGGTTGTGGGTTTTTGGGGAGGAAGACCACAGAGGGAAAATGACATTTGCATCACATTCTATCAAGGGTATGTACTATCAATATAATTTACTACTGACAATGCTAACCTTGATCATCTGACTGAGGTAGTGTTTTTGAGGTTTCTCCAATATGTAGTTTCTCTTCTTCCCTGTTTTCTTAGTATACTCATTAGGTATAGTCCATTAAAACTTTTCATAACTAGTTTTTTGAATGTGGATCCATTTATTGAAAACTAAGTAACCGAACTATGATATTTCCTATTCTAATTTCATGTAGGTTTTGTGTTCCAGGATTACTTATATTTCTGGATATCTATTATAGATTCATAGTGACAGGTTGTGTCTACATTATTTCAGGAGTGTGCATAAGCTATAAGTCATCTACTTGGATGTTAGGTGACTCACAAGAGTGTGTTCTGCTGAAGTTTAGTTTGGTCAAGAGTGTGCCAGAGAATCAGTGAACAGTCAGAATTTATTGATTATTTACTGGAAATTAGATAGTATTATGGTCTTAAATAGGACATAGTAACAAACATAGTATAAAAAATCCAACTGATTTTCTTCATGTATTTTATATGTAAAATATAAGAAAGTTTTGAAACCTTCTTCAAGATTAATGAGTTAATGAACTATAAAAATAACCTGCTCCCAGGCAGAGAAAGACAAGTATCAAATGATTTCACTCATCTGTGGAATATAAGAACAAAGAAAAAACTGAAGGAACAAAACAGCAGCAGACTCACAGAACCCAAGAATGGACTAACAGTTACCAAAGGGAAAGGGACTGGGGAGGATGGGTGGCAAGGGAGGGATAAGGGGGAAAAGGGGAATTACGATTAACACATATAAGGTAGGGAAGGGTGCACGGGGCAGGCGGTATAACACAGAGAAGACAAGTAGTGATTCTATAGCATCTTACTACGCTGCTGGACAGTGACTGTAATGGGGTATGTGGGGGGGACTTGGTAATGGGGGAGTCTAGTAACCATAATGTTGCTCATGTAACTGTACATTAATGATACCCCAAAACAAAATAATAATAATAACTTGCTCAAAAGTAAAGGGCAACAGAATGAGAATTGAGGGATCATGAGCAAATATGTCTGGGGGATATGAAACATCTCATTGACGTTAAGATACTTAGCACAGATGATAGACTAACCTTCAATTCTCCTAATTTCTCCTTATTTTTGTGTATGTGTGACAGCATGTTCTGTGTACTGTGTGTTACTCTAAAATAAACCATTTTATGAGACCAGAGTTTCAGCAGCTGTGTACACTTTTCAGTGAAGAATACAGAAGTTAACAAGAGTCAGTGTAGGCTTCTGGTCCTCTCAAGGCGGGAAATTTGGTGAGTTACCAAGTCGGGGCTTCAGTCACACAGAAACAACTAAGTTGCCCAGTTACTGAACCAAAATAAAAATTTTAATGCTAGTGAAAACATTAATAAATAGCATAAAATTCATGTTAATGTTAATTGTAAGAATGTAGGCTAGAGGAGACCCTGGTCATTTATGTCAACTACAAATTATGTCCCTGTTGTGGAATAGCTGCTAGAAATTTCACGCAAGTTGAACAACATTAACAGAAGAACAGTGTTTTCTTTTCTTCTAATCTGTACTAGCAAGCTGCACCAGGGAAACTGTGCTTTATTCTATCTTTAACAATTATAATGATGATGATAGCAATATGTTATTATACTCACCCCATGCTTAACTGTGTAAAATTCACTTTCACATACATTATCCCACTTTAGCTCATATATTAACAAAAGTTTGTATATTGAGCAGGACATAATAAAAGTGGAAACAAAATTTTAGGCAGCAGTTTTAAGGAGGAGTTTGTCTTTTAAAGTGTGATTCTTGGACTTCCTAGGGTTCCCAAGACTCATTCAGGGAATCCAAAGGTAAAAGCAAATTTTAGAATAATATTGCAATATAATGAGTCATAAGAAATACATATTTGGTCATTCATATGACCAAATATATATTTCCGGTATATTTGGTCTTCATCCATAGTTCCTGAAAACACTGAAGAGCCTAAAAGGTGAAATGGGGGCATCTTGCCATGTTAATGACAGACTTTTGGACCCCACCCAAGGCGGGGGCTGGAGGTTGAATCACCCAATGGCCAATCATCTGTTCTGTCATGACTATGCTATGAAGCCCTCACAAAAGTCCCTGGGAAGAGCTTATCACTCTCCACTCTCTCGTATCGTGCTTCTCTGTCAGAGAGCTTTTATGCTCTTGGGGAACCAAAACACCCCATGTGCTACCAAGCCAGGCCCCAAGCTCCATAAGGATGGAAGCTCCTTTATTTGGGAACTTGCCCTATGTATCTCTTCATCTGGCTGCTAACTTGTATCCTTTATTAAACTAGTAAACATAAGTGTTTTCCTGATCTGTGAGTCACTCTAGCATATTAATCAAACCTAATGGGGAGGTCTTGGGAACCTCCAGTCTGTATCCAATAGGTGAGGAGCCCAGGTAACTGACTGGGGCTTGTGACCACATCTGGAGTCGGGGGTGGAGGGCAGTCTTGTAGGACAGAGCCCTTAACCTAGGGAATCTCGTGCTATTTCTGAGCAGATAACATCAGAAATGAATTCTCCAACACCCTGCTAGTGTTCGAGAATTGCTTGGTGGTGTGTGTGGAGGAAGACCTCCCTCTCCCCACCACACACACGCACTGGGTCCAGGAACCTGAAAGAAGTTAAGCACACCGTCAAGAGTACTAGGAAATTACTTGCCTTTTACAATGTATTGACATTTTCACTGACGGTGTAAAAGCAGTAGGGGATAAATTTTCTCATGCTTTTTGCCTGAATCAAAGCTGTTGTACAAAACTATACCAATAGTCATTGCATTCTTTGCTGCCAGACACTCACAGGAGGAAAAAAAATACATGCCAGTTTCATTTAAGAATTTTAGTCCTTGATAACCAAAAATAGTATTAGTTGTATTACATATCAACCCTTGAGTACATGTCTCTTTAGTATTCTGTGTGGTGAAATGGGAAATACACATAAAGCTTTTCTGCTGCATACCAAAGTGAGCCACTATTTTCCAAGTGAACACTGTATGATGTTTTGAAATTTCAAAATTATGCGTGGGTAAAAGATCCATTCAAAACGCAAATTAGACCAATAGATTTTAATGGAACAGAAAAAGAAAGTTCACTGGTGCAGTTCTGGATTCCACGTTGCAATCTTTAA
Organism: Manis javanica; assembly: GCF_040802235.1. NCBI lineage: Eukaryota > Metazoa > Chordata > Mammalia > Pholidota > Manidae > Manis > Manis javanica. Next base: position 14,092,887 of record NC_133168.1, on the reverse strand, counting down.
GCCACTATTTGTCAAGTTTGGTGTTATATCAAAGAATAATATTCACAATTACCTGAAAAGGCTATTAAAATACCTTTCTCTTTTCAACTACTTCTCTATGTTGGGCTGGATTTTCTTCAAAACAATACAGATTGAAGGCAGAGAGGATCTGTGATTCCAGCCAGCTGGAGATGTTGAAGAAATTTGAAAAAACATCTAAAAAATGCCATTCTCCTGAATAGCTTTTTTGAACATAGTTATTTCTCATAAAAAGTACAGAGGTTAAATACTAACAGGTAATAGTTTCATTATTGTTATTTTATAGGAATTAATAATTAAAGATTTTTAAGTTTTATTTTAATTTTTAATATGATAAATATCAGTACATATAACTCACATACACAAAAATTCCTGAAGTGTTTCAATGACTGCAGGAGTTTAAAAAGTCCTGAGACCAAGATACCTGAGAAATGCTTTCTTAAGTACAACTAATAGAAGAGGAATGACACTGTCAGGTAGCTGTCATTAAGTGTTTGGGAAAATACCTTGGACATCTTTTGTTTTTACCTGCTCAGCCCCTAATACCAGTTTTTCTGATAAAAGTGCACCAGTTTCCCTTTGAGGAGATGAGACATACTGCGCTTCTGTTTTAATTGGGGTTTATCTTCACTCCTAGCTCCAGGGGCGGATAGTCTACCTAGGCACAGCCAATAAGCCCATCTCCTCATCTCGTAGCCGGGTGTTTAATCAGAAATGCAAAGAAATCAGTGAGACCCAATCCTCAGGCTTTTGCAGGAAGCTTTGGAGACGAGTCAGTGTCATTTTATTGGGGCTGATAGGGTATTTGGCTAGAACTGCTGCTTGACATCATTGCCACTATTTGAGACCACCTTTCACAAAACAAAAGCGATGCAGAGGGAAATCGAGATATGGTGAAAGATGTTTTGTTATATATATATAATAAATATTATGATATAATATAATATAATATAATATAATATAATATAATATAATATAATATAATATAATATAATGTAATGTAATGCAATATAATATAATATAATGTAATGTAATATAATTAATATAACTGTACTGTATTATATTACTTGAGCACCTGGCTCAAGCCATATCAGTTTTGTGAGGTAGCAAATTCCCTATTTGCTGAAATCAGCTTGACATGGATTTCTCTCACTTATCTCTGAAAAGATCCTATTGAGTTTTACTCTAGAAAGAATGAGAATCATGGTTGACCAGTTTTATTCTTAATATAAGACATTTCTGACTGTTGTTTCAGTCACAGCGCAAACTGCCCCATGGAATTATGTAACTTTTCAGTTGGAAGGCAACTTAGAAATGGAAGGGATTTATTTTAGGAGTAAAGGCACTAAGATCCAGATTTCTTTTATGTTATCTCCATATACTTAGTCAGTGATAAATTAAGAAATGATCTCAGTACCATTAAGTGTTCATAGAATCCAATGACCATTTTTTCAGTGGTAGTACAGATATAAAGTATTCCAAAAAGGTTGATAGGGACCTGAAGAATTTCAAGATTATGTAAGTTATATAAAAAAGACAAAATAAAAGAAGTGCCTAGAAAATCTAAAAGGACAACCCAGCTATGCAGGAGAGAGAGAGGGTGTGACAAAGTCTATTATTGTTGTTTATCATAATTGAGAATTAAAATGTGATGGTAATCGTTTAGCAGTGTTTTTGCTTAGGTCTACATAGAATATACTTTTATATTATTTATCTAAGTCATTGAAAATTCAGTTCTAGGGATTATGATTAAGAAAATTTGCAGGTGTTATGCACACACACACCTATACACAAGTGTGTGTTGTATCAGGAGTCATACAATTTATACTGTAATATAGTTTTAGTTAATTTAGTAGTTTTCTTCAGTTTATCCTCTATATGGAACCATATTTTCCAATAATAAGCTTTTCTTTGATCGAAATTTAGAAAATATTAATTATTTCTATCTACTAGTGTGATGTCTACTTCATTAATTAAATCAAACCAGTTTAACTGAACGTGTGTCATCTATTACTGGACTTAAATATGGGGTAGTTTGAAGATTTTGCCCATTTATGTACTAGGAAATGATCTTCAAGCACATTATTTTACTACTATCCTATTACTTGTACATTTACTTTTATGTTGCTCTGACTTGAATATAGTTTTCTTTAAAATATGAAACAAGCTTATTTTCAACATATATAATTTTTCTTTCCATATACTGATCGTTGCTGATACCCCAGTTAGATCCTCACTAAATTATCTTCATTCTCTTGGAAGGAAGGGACTTAAATTCTTAAGAGCCTCTTATAGATAATTTTACTCACTAAAACATGATATCATGTAAGTACAAGTATGCTAATGTACAAAACTAAGTAGACCTTCATATTTGGAAACATAAAAAACATAACAAACTCAATGAAAGAAGAAAAATAAGGCTTAATACCTTAGTGCACCAACTTAATTTATTTCAGATTTGCTCAGCAGTGCTATAATTCTATTGAAAGGTGAAGGTCAACTTGGAAGATACCATTATAGCAAACTAAATTGAGAAAAGAAAAAAAAATGAAAAGGAGAGGGGTCAAAAATGTCAGTAACTCTATGTATTCAGATAATTCATCATTTACAGCAATGGTTCCCAGACTTCAGTCACTTGAAGAGTTTATTAAATGTTCAGATACATGGGTTGTAAATATTCTGATTAAATTTTATTCAGAGCCTAGGAATCTGTATTTCTTTATAAAAAATGAACATGGAATTCTTGTAACAATGATTCAAATATTAGATCATGCAAAACAAATCTATGTAGTCCATATATGAACTCCATAAAAATGGAATAAATTTTATGAAGTGTCTTTTAGCTTCCAAAAGAGGGAGAAAGGGCATTCAGGAAATGATTTCCTAACTGAATGTCAATTCTGCATGCTTGAGTTGCCAAAAAATCCCTCAATGAAAATATAAGAAAAAAAATCAAAGAAAACAAATGAAAGAGAGAGAGAGAGAGATACACTATTGCTTGCAAAACATAGTGAAACACCTTTTTCCCATCTTAGTGACTTCTGTCTAGGGCTAAATCCCTTATAAATTGCAGTTGTTCTGTAATTGATTTCATTCTTAACAAAACATCAAATCCTCTTGGGGAAAAACAAAGGAAAGTGAGATTAGCTAAGGAAACAGAAAAAAATTCTCTTTCAATGATTAAAATTTATGCCTCAGGAATTAAGCAGGCTTGATGCTTCCCTGGATTTACAGCATTTCATTTGTTACTGCCATTAGCTTTAACTGCTTTGGGGAAATTTAACAACAGAGCTATAGCATGGCTTACAACCATCATGAGCTTCAAAGATTCAAGAGCAGGCGAAATGTTTCCTTGCAAACTCTGCTTTAATAGGATTATATGGATAATGCCTTTGAATATTTATCCCCTCTACAAATCAGGTAGGATGCATTTTAATGACATATTTAAAATGTTGTCATCTTAGGGTTGAAGACAATGGCACTAGAAATGCATACATTTTTAAAAAGCAATGAATCACAAACCTCAAAAACTTTCTCAAAAATAGGAAGCTAATTCCAATATGCATAGTGCCATCCTCATTGGACAAATTGAAAAGTAGAATTTATGAAATAATAGCATTGCATATAGTTCAAACAGATGAATTTGGAAAAATAAAATCAAACAGAATTATACAAGCAAAAAGCTCAAGTGGCACCCCACCCAATGTTCTACAATATTTGTCATGAAACATTTTTCTCTTTTGAAAGGACAGTTATGATACACAGTTGGATTGGTATCTCTCTCAGTTCTCATGCATAAAAAATAAACTGCCAATACATAATTAATGCAAATAATGAAACAAAATAAAACCTAAGGCCTTTTAAGAGTGATGCCAATTACTTGTATTGCAAAGGTTCTCATAATTTTTATTGAATTTTGATTGGATTTTCTTAATATCTTTCTATTTAAACATTTTTAATATAAACATTATGATATGATTTCAATTAGGTATTGAATTTAGGTATTCTATGTTTGTGTGTGTAATTTTGAAGTGAGAAAACTTGCTTGAAATTTCTACAGTCAGCCTGGAAGTGACTTGAATAAAGTTGCTAACTAATGAACAAAATCATTGTTAATTTTAATCAGCATATGCTCCTTACTCTCCTGAAGGACATTTTTTCAACTTTGAGTTTCAAAGCTAATTGAAAGTCATGATAGGTTGATAAATAGTGGAAATAAGGCTAATATTGTTATAGCACTTATTCCTATTTCATTAATTTTGTACTGGAGAAATACCTGAATGCTTTCTCTCTGCAAATAGTAAATATCTCATTACATGACTGAAACACAAGATTTAGGGAAAATTGACCACTATTTGAATAGCACTCCTATTTCCTTATATTAAAATTCTGCTTCTAATTAAAATTTTAAGAGGCATTATTCAGGAGTTGTGATATAAAGAGTTATTAGAACTAAATAAAATATCTTAAAAACCAAATTGATAGTTAAAAATGTATAATTTTTTGTCCTTTTCCTATTGCTGATCCTATTCCTTTTGCTAAAATATAAAGATTCACTATGTTTTTAAAAGGTACAGACTTGAAAATATATCCAGAATATATATACAACAAAATGCACATTCTTCTCAAGTGGACATAATACGTTTTTGTGGGATAGATCATGTTAGGCCACAATACAAGGCTTAATAAATTTAACAGAATTGTAGTCATATCAGTCATATTATTTTAGAACAAATGGTATGCAACTAGACATTAATTACATGAAGAAAACTGGAAAATTCACATATGTATGGGTATTAAATAACATGTTACTGAACAACAAATAGAGTAAAGAAGAAAACAAGGTAAAAATACAAAATATTTTGAAGCAAATGAAGAAATATAGCCTACCAAACTTTATGGGATGCAATGAAAACAGTTCTAAGAGAGAAATTCATAGTAATAAATGCCAACCTCAAGAAATAAGACTCAAACAACCTTATATCTCAAGAAACTAGAAAAAGAACAAATGAAACCCAAAGTTAGTAGAAGGAATTAAATAACAAAAATTAGAGCAGAAATGAAGGAGATACTAAAAAACAATAGATAACATCAATAAAACTAAGAGCTGGTTCTTTGAAAAGAAACAAAATTGGCAAGCCTTAATCTAGACACATTAAGGAAAGTTAGGACTCAAAATCAGAAATGGAGATGTTATAGAAAAGGAGATGTTACAAATGATCAAATAAAAATACAAAGCATCATAAGAGAATACTTAGAAAAATTTTAAATTGACAAATTGGAAAACCTTTAAGAAATGGATAAATGCCTAGAAACATATAATCTACCAAAACTAAATCATGATGACTAAGAAAATCTGAACATACCAACTACTAGAAAAGACATTGAATCAATAATAAAAAACTTTCTAACAAACTAAAATTCAGGACCAGATGGCTTCATAGCTGAATTCTACCACACATTCAAAGAAGAATGAATACTAATCCTTCTCAAAGTCATTCAAAAAACTGAAGAGGAAGGAATTTTTCCAAATTCATTTTGAGACCAGTTCACTGACAAGGCACTTGGTCATCCAAGAGCTCTGATGGAGATACACAATGAGAATAATGTTTTTTTGCCTGCAAACAAAATATCCATTCTGCAGCCCATGGACCAAGTAGTTGTTTCAACTTTCAAGTCTTACAGTTGAAGAAATGCATTTCATTAGGCTTTTTCTGCCATAGAGAGTGATTACTGTGATGGTTCTGGACAACGTCAATTGAAAACCTTCTGGAAAGGATTCACTATCCTAGATGTCACTGAAAACTTTTATGATTCATTGGAAGAAGTCAAAGTATCAACATTAACAGGAGTTTAGAAGTTGATTCCAGACCTCATGGTTGACTGATGGGTATAAGACTTCAGTGGAGGAAATAACTGCAGATATGGAAATAGCAAGAGGACTAGAATTAGAACTGAAGCCTGAGGAGGTGCCAGAATTCTCATGCTGAAATTTGAATGGATGAGTTGCTTCTCATGGATGAGCAAAGAAAGGAGTTTCTTGAGATGGAGTCTAATACTGGCAACGATGCTGTGAAGACTGTTGAAATGACAACAAAAGATTTAGAATATTGCACACGCTTAGTTGATTAATCAGCAGCAGGATTTGAGCATTGAGTCTAGTTTTGAAAGAAGTTCTCCTGTGGCTAAAATGCTATTCAATAACATTGTATGCTAAGGAGAAATTATAAAAGAGTCAATTAATGTGGCAAACTTCATTGTTGTCTTATTTTAAGAAATTGGCACAGTCAGCTCAACCTTCACCAAACCACCCTCTGATCAGTCAGCAGCTATCAGCACAGAGGTAAGACCTCCACCAGCGAAGATTATGGCTTCCTGAAAGACCAGGTGATGGTTACCCTTTTTCAGCAGTATTTTTTTAGTTAAGATATGTACATTTCTTAGACATAATACTACTGCACACTTAATAGCCTGCAGTGTAGTGAAAACAACTTTGACATGCACTAGGAAACAAAAAAAAGTTATTTGACTCACTTTACTGTGATATTTGCTTTATTGTGATGGTCTGGAACCAAATCTGCAATATCTGAGGTGTACCTGGATATTCTCTCAAATTCCTCATCAAAATGCTATCTGTGGCTGGTTCAGAATATATTTACATAAGTTATTTTAATTTATACATGGGAGACAACCCAAATTCAGAATCTTCACCGGCCAAAAAAGGGAGCTGACTTGTGAGAATGACCACACATTATTTATGTGTGGTCACAATATTAGTAGAAGGCTGAGAAATACTGAATCACTTTTAATTCTAATTGAGTCTCTTTCTTGCTGTCTCCAGGCTAGATATTGTTTTTTACCTCATTCCTATTTGCCAGTTAGACCAGTATCTTTCACCTTCCCAGGTCCCTTCCTAAGGATAATAATGGGTAAACTGATCAATTGGTTGTGTGTTGGCATCTAGGTGGAACTATAAATAACACTTTGGCCAGGGCCATTTTTCATAAGGTTAACTGATGGCTTTGTAATGCAATATACTATTTCTTGCCCCATAGAGATTATTACTGCTGTTTTTCACCTTGAAATTAGAAACCAGGATTCCACAGGAGGAATTCAAAATGGGCCCAAATCAATCTGATACTATCCAACTCCATTTGATATTCCTGCATTTGTCTTCCTTGATGAGTTAATATCTCTGCTTCTTGTTTTATGTATTCCCTTCAAATTAGCAAGACCACACCCTTGCTTTAGTTATTTCAACTAAATGAACATTTCAACTAAATTAACAAACATATTAGATGTAATTGGAAGACTTCTCCTTAAAATCTGACGAATAACAGTTTAATGAAGGAAACAGTCAACCTCCTTCTCTGATTCACGAACTTCAATCTATAACAACTATCCTTAATTTGGCTTAAGTAAAGACCTTCATATTGGTGACATACCCATTGATGTAAGGGATTCTCTCTACTGTTTTTATTGAGTTGGAAAGGCTGGCTCTCCCATGCCAGGACAGAATGATAGACAAAGACATTTGCTCTAACTTTTACATGCATAGACTTTAATGATGCCAGCTAGATTTGTCAAAGTCTTACAGATTACCAAAAACTTCACAGCTATCAAATTATGTTAGCTCCTGGTTGGTGATCCCTTCAAATTCATTTTACTGTTTTTTAAAAATATGCCTCTTTCTGCCTTATACGTAGTAAACAAAAAATATCTTGGCATATCTTATCTCTCTCTTCATACATTACAAATATATCCATATATTTAGACATGTCTTGTTTTTCACAACATAAAATTGGTCACCAGATTTTAGGGATACAGTTATATGCCAGGAGAGTGATATTTTTAAATTTAGTAGGACAAGGGTCATGTTGTGGAAAATTTTGCCAAATATGTTTTTCTGGTTTTCTTTGGATTAATTATGTCTTCGTATAAAAACTCATTTTATAAAAGTGTTTAATTCTTAGGCAAAAATCTTAAAAATTAATAAAAGGAAAACATATATACCTCAGTATATTTCTTAAAAAGTTATCAAACTATCAAAAGCCAATTCAAACCATAAAAAGACTTAGCTATCAAATAATAAAGTATATAATACTCGGTGCTAATGATGACACTATAAAATGTGCATTACTGGTATGATGCATAAATTTATTACCATCTTTCCCAAAATTATTTGGCTGTACGTATCTGAAGTTTGAAAATGTGTCTACATTTTGTCCCACTAAATCTACTTAGAAAAATGTATTCCAAAGAAACTATTTATATACCTCAACTTGACTAAGGAAGGAATTTTAAGGAACAAAACAAGATACAAAATTTTATGAGCTCATAAATAGACACAAGTTGCTCCGTGAAACTAGAGGTCAGATCATTTTTTGTGTATTTAAAATTAAACCCATCCATCTGCTTAGGAACAGAGCCTGTATCAATATTTTCTCAGGGTTTACTCTCCTTGCCTTACCTCAGATCATTTAATAAACCTGCAGAACTTTGGATGCTGGAAAACAAGACAATGTTCCATTTGCCTTTAACTTCACTGTGTCTGCCAGTATACTTTGTAAGCACAAGCCCTCGAGGAGTCTTGATTTTAGTATTTGGGAGTCTCGATTGATCAGCTACGGGCCCAGGCCAGCAGGTTATTCAGAATTGGGAGGTGGTAACTCAGATGCCTGCGTTCTAAGCTTTAATTTAGGGCTCCTCGTGGACCTTTAGGTAAATATGTCTATGGCCATTTTTCACCAGCACCCCTGAAACCCAGTGCAAGCCTCGAGCCTCACCAACACAGAGCTGATTCTCATCAGCCTGGGGCTCTCTGTCTCTATCCTAGTCCCTTTAAGACTTGGGAATCCATATAAGTAGAGATTATGCTGCTTCCATCAAAATTCCTTTGGGGGCTTTTGGATAACCTGCTCTGTATATCCAGGCCTAGATGCTGGAGCTCTTCACCCTTCCCCCTCAGTAGGACTCAACCCTAAAAGCACTACAGTTGGACTCCCTTTCATTGATTCTGTCCCAGTCCATTACCATCCTCTAAAAACGTTTGAAATATTTCTTCAGATAAACTTGTTTTCTATTGCTGACTTGCAAATTACCACAAACTTAGCACCTTACCTCAGCACCTATTCATTGTTTCACAGTTTGTTCACACACAGGTTTTCTACTCAGAGTCCCACAGACTGAAAATGAGATATTGACTGGGATTTAGATTTTGTTTGGAGCTTAGTGTCATCTTCCCAAGTCATATTGTTGGCAGAATCAGGTCCTTGGGACGCTGCAGATACGAGGTCTTGGTTTCTGTCATTGCTGTTTGGTTTTGGGGATCACTCTGGGCTGCGGGGGCTGCAGGCAAGTCTGTTCAAGGTGGTTCTCTTCACGGACAGTTCACAGCACCACAATTTCCTTTCCTCAAGGCCAGCAAGACAGCTTCTATCTAACCCATTGTCTTTTTTTTAAATAAAGGTATTATTGATATACACTCTTATGAAGGCTTCACATGAAAAATAATGTGGTTACTACATTCACCCATATTATTGAGTCCTCCCCGTACCCCATTGCAGTCACTGTCCATCAGTGTAGTGAGAAGCTGCAGAGTCCCTGTTTGCCTTCTCTGTGCTACACTGTCTTCCCCGTGAACCCCTCACATCATGACCCATCGTCTTTTAAAATGCTCATCTGATGAGGCTGGGCACTCAAGAATGATCTCCCTGTGGATTAACTCAAATTCAAGTGATTATTCACCTAATCATGGGAGTGATGTCTCAGCATATTCACTAGATCTACCAAAATTAAGATAATAATATCCATATAATCCTACAGGGTATATACATCGGGAAGGAGAAGTCTTAGACACCATAGAATTCTGATCACTGTGTCAATCAATTATTTCACTAATGTTTGCTATTTTTTTTTTCTTTAACACAGAAATCTTTGTGATATCACTTCATAGAAAGTTATACACACTGAAATAACAGAGATAGTCTAGAGGTATTTAGACTTGAGGGAAAGCTATGCCATCTTGATTGTACATTTCTATTTTATATACTTGGATTTTTAATCTTTTATCAACAGTATGCTGATAAATAACAACCTGTTCTTCACAACCAAAAGCCCTTATTTGTAGAATTTATCAGCCTGTGATATAGATACTCTCGCCATGGCCAATTCCAAGCTACAAATATGATGTTACTGAATGAAGAATTTGTACGAAATGTACACCATTGATTCTGGCAAGCTGGTGTGGCTAGCTCTAGAACACCTATTATTATTTATTATTATAAAAATGAGCTCTGCTTATTTAAGTGAAAAGTTACTGAGGTACATACAATAAAATGCGTGAATTTTAGCATGCAAATCAGTGAATTTTATCATGTGCATGCACTCATATAACCATCACCAAGATCAAGATATTTACTATTCCAATTTTTTCCCCTTCACCTATTTCACCCATTATCCCATACCCCTCACCTATGGCAACCACCAATTTGATCTCTGTGTTTATGAATCTATTTCTGTTTTGTTTCATTTTTTAGATTTCAAATATAAGTGAAATCATGTGGCACTTGGCTTTGTCTGATTTATTTCACTTATTATAATATACTCTAGTCCCATCCATGTTGTCACAAATGACAAGATTTCATTCTCTTGTACGGCTAAGTAATATTCCACTGTACATATGCACCACATCTTTTTTTTCCATTCTTCTATCAATGAACACTTAGGTTGCTTCTGTGTTCTGGCTGTGACAAACATCGGAGTGGATATCTTTTTGAATTAGTATTTTTTTTTTCTTTGGGTAAAATCCAATAGTGGAATTGCTAGGTTGTATGGTATGTCTGTTTTTAGTTTTTTAAGGAACCTCTATACTGCTCTCCATAGTGGATGAATCAACTTACAATCCCACCAATAATGGATGAGGGTTTTCTTTTCTCTACATCTCTGCCAAAGCTTGTAATTTCTTGTCTTTTGGATAGTGGCCATTCTGACTGGTGTGAGGTGATATCTCACTGTGGTTTTGACATGTGTTTTCCTGATGATTAATGGTTATTTCATATGTCTGTTAGCTATATATATATATGTCTTCTTTGGAAATACAACCATTCAAATCCTCCACCCATTTTTTTAATTGGATTTTTTTTTTGGTGTTGAATTGTATGAGGTTTTCTGTATTTTAGATGTTAGCCCCTTATCAGATATATCATATGCAAATATATTTTCCCGTTCATTCTCTTTTTATTTTGTTGATGGTTTCCTTTGCTGTGCAGAAGCTTTTTAGTTTGGTGTCTCATTTGTTTATTTTTGCTTTTGTTTCCCTTGCCTTGGGAGATCTATTCAGAAAAAGAATTAATAATGCTGATGTTTAAGAAGTGACTGCCTATGTTGTTTTCTAGGAGTTTTATGGTTTCAGGTTTTAATTTATTTTGAACTTATTTTTGTGTATGGTGTCAGACAGTGATCAGTTTCATTCTTTTGCATATAGTTGTCTAGTTTTTCCAACACCAGTTTTTGAAGATACTGTATTTTCCCCATTGTATATTCTTGCCTCTTTTGTCATATATTATTTGACCATATAGGTGTGGGATTTTTCTGGGCTCTCTATTCAGTTCCATGATCTATGTATCAGGTCTTGTACCAGTACTATACTGCTTTGATTACTGTAAGTTTGTAGTATGGTTTGAAGTCAAGAGGTATGATACCCCTAGGTTTGTTCTTTCTCAAGATTGCTTTGGCTCTTCATGGTCTTTTGTGGCTCCATGCAAATTTTAGGATTATCCACTCTAGTTCTGTGAAAATATGCCTTTGGTATCTTGATAGAGATTGCATTGAATCTGTAGATTGCTTTGGACAATATGGCTATTTCAATATTAATTCTTCCTATTCATGTGGATGGGATATCTTTCCATTTATTAGTGCTGTTTTCAATTTTTTTCATCAGTGTCTTACAGTTTTCAGAGTACAGGCCTTTCACCTCCTTGGTTATTTATTCTGAAATATTTTATAGTTTTTGATGCAATTATAAATGGGATTATTTTACTACTTTTTCTTTCTGCTACTTTGTTACTTATTTACAGAAATGCAACATGTGTTTGTATATTTATTTTGTATCCTGTGACATTCTGGAATTGCTATTAATTCTAGTAGTTTTTGGTGTAGTCTTTGGAGTTTCCTATATCATGTCATCTGCAGAAAGTCGTAATTTTACTTCTTTTTTTATCAATTTGGATGTCTTTTATTTCTTTTCTTATTGGATTGCCGTGTCTAAGACTACCAGTAATATGTTGAATAAAAGTTATGAGAGTGGGCATCCTTATCTAGTTCTAGATATTAAGGGGAAAACTTTTAGCTTTCTACCATTGAATATGATGTGAGCTGTGGGTTAGCCTTTATTATGTTAAGATATGTTCCTTCTATACCCACTTTGTTGAGAGTTTTTATGAGGAATATATGAATTTGCAAAATTATTTTTTAGCATCTATTGTGATGATCATGGTTTTTATCATTTTTGTTAATGTGGCGTATTGCACTGATTGATTCACAGGTATTGAACTTTCCTTGCCTCCCTGAAAAAAATCCCACATGGTTGTGGTAAGTAATCCTTTTAATATATTTTTGAATTTGCTTTGCTGATGTTTTTTTTTGAGCATTTCTTCATCTATGTTCATCAGGTATATTTGTGTGTATTTTTCTTTTCTTTTTTTGGTATTGTCTTTGGTTTTGGTATCAAGGTGATCCTGGCCTCATAGAATGAATTTAGAAGCTTTCCTGACTCTTCAATTGTTTGGCAGAGTTTGAAGAAGATAGATATTAATTCTACTTCAAATGTTTGGTAGTGTTCTCCTGTGAAGCCATCAGGTCCTGTTTTTTTGTTAGGAGCTTTTTGATTACTGATTCAGTTTTATTACTAGTAATGAGTCTGTTCAGATACTCTATTTATTCCTGGTTCAACCCTGGAAGAGTGGATGTTTCTAGGAACTTACCTATTTCCTCTAGGTTTTCCATTTTCTTGACATATAATTTTTCATAGTAATAATCTCTTATAATTGTTTCTACTTCTGTGTTGTCAGTTGTAAATTCTCTTTCATTTCTGACTTCATTTATTTGAGTCCTTTCTTTTTTCTTGATGAGTCCAACAAGGGTTAATCAATATTGTTTATGTTTTCAAATAACTAATTCTTAGTTTCATTTATCTTCTGTAAGGTTTTTGGTCTTTTTATGTTGTTTTATTGGTCTTTATTTTATTTATTTCCACTCTGATATATATTATCTTCTTCTTTCTAACTTTGGACTTTGTTCTTCTTTTACTAATTCCTTTAGGTATAGAGTTGGCTTGTTAATTTGAGTTTGTTTGTTTCTCAAGGTACACATACATGTATCACTGTAATCTTCCCTCTTAGAACTGCTTTTGCTGAATTCCAAATATTTTGTACTGTTGTGTTTCCGTTTTCATTATTCTCCATATATTTTTAAATTTCCTCTTTGATTTCCTGGTTGAGCCATTGGCTGTATAGTCGCATGCTGTTCAACCCCCACATGTGTTTTTTTCCTTGTAATTGATTTCCGGTCTCATACTGTTGTGGTGTGAAATGATGCTTGGTGTGATTTCATAATCTCTTCTTAAATTTAATGAGACTTTTTTGTGGCCTAACTTGTGATCTATTCTGGAGAATGTTCCATGTGCACTTGAAAAGAATGCATGTTCTGCTCTTTTTGGATGTACTGTTTTGTAGATATCTATTAAGTCCATTTGGTCTAATGTTTATTCAAAGCCATTGTATCTTCATTGATTTTTCTGTCTGGATAACCTATTCATTTATGTCAATAGTGTTAAAGTCCCCTACTATTATTTAATTACTGTGCATTTCTCCCTATATGTCTGTTAATATTTGCTTTACATATTTAGGAGCTCGTCTGTTCAGTTTGTCCTTTCAATTGTTGTTTTCTTGTAATTTTGAGCCCTTAATCATTATATAATGTCCTTTCTTACGTGTTGTTACAGTGTTTGTTTTAAAGTCTATTTTATATGATATAAGGACTGCTACTCTAGCTTTTTTTTTCATACCTATTTCCATGGAATATCTTTTTCCATTCCTTGAGTTTTAGTCTGTGTGTGGCTTAGGTTTGAAGTGAGTATCTTATATGCAGCATGTAGATGAGTCTTTTTGTTATCTATTCAGTGACCCTATTTTTTTTTTATTAAAGTAGTCCATAACATAGTTATTGACAGTTGTATATTCTTTTCCACTTTGTTAAATGTTTTCCAGTTATTTTTGTCAGTCTTCTGTGATCCTTTTTTCTCTTGTTCTCTTGCCTTTTACATGATGACTTTCTTTAGTGTAATTGGAATTCTTTCTCTCTATGAGGTTTACATATAACATCTTACATATATAACAGTCTATGTAAAGCTGGTGATCACTAAAGTTTGAATATATTCTAACAGCCCTAACTTTTTACTCTACCATCTTCCACGTTTCGTGTATATGTGTCCTCTTCTATACCTGTTTATTTAGTGATTCTCTTATCTAATTTGTAGAAGTGATTGATTTTACTACAACTGTGTGCTAACCTTCATACAAGATTTTAAATGATTGATCTATATGACCTTTGCTATATGTTTGCTTTTTAGCAATGAATTTTTTTCAAAATTGTTTTGTTCCTAGTTATGGACTTAACTTTTCCTCTTAAAGAAGTCCCTCTAGCATTCTTGGAAGGTTTTTTTAGTAGTGGTGACCTCTTTTAACTTACATTTATATGGGAAGTTCTTAATCTCCCCTTCCATTCTGAATGATAATCTTGCTGGGTAGAATATTCTTGGCTGTAGGCTTTTTTCCCTTTCAACCCTTTGAATGTATCATGCCACTCCCTTCTGGCTTATAGAGTTTCTGCTGAAAAACAGCTTATATCCTTATGGAGCTTTCCTTGTATGTAACTTGTTGCTTTTTCTCCAGCTGCCTTTAAGATTCTCTCTTTGTCTTTGATATTTGACATACTAATTATTTTGTGTCATGTGTAGTACTCCTTGATTTTAATTCTTGTTCCTTCAAATAAACTTTCCATACATTTTTCTCTTTCTCTCCTTTTGGAACTCCTATAATGGGAATGTTAAGATGTTTGATGTTTTTCAGAGGTCTCTTAACCTATACTCGTTTATTTTTATTCCTCCTTTCTGCTGTTCAGCTTGAGTGCTTTTCATTACTCTGTCTTCCATATTGCTAACCTGTTCTTCTGTATCCTCTAATCTGCTGCTATTCCCTCCAGTGTATTTTTCATTTCATTTGTTGTACTTTTCATCTCTTGTTGTTTCTTTTTTATTTTTCTGTCACTTTGTTGAGCTTCTCACTGAGTTTATCCAGTCTTCTCTCAAGTCCGGTGAGTATCTACATAAGCATTAACTCTTTCACTTAGCTCTTTTTTCTGAAGTTTTGTCATGTTCTTTTATTTCAAGCATATTCCTCTTTCTGTCTCCTCAGTTTGACTCTGCCTTTTCTATAAGTTATGTGAAAAGGCTACATTTTCCATTCTTGAAAGCATGGACTTATGTAGGAAGATCCCCTGGATAGATGTGTGATCATGGTCACTTTGGCTGTCTGGCTGGAGGCTGGGTGGCATGTTCAGAGGCTTCTTGATGCTGGAGCTTCCAGGGCATGGGCTGGGGGTCTTAAGTGGGCACTAGGTGGGATTAGGCTGATGAGGTGGTTGGTATTGGAGTGTTGCAGTCTGGGGGCTTCCAGGTGGCAACAGGCTGTGGTGGCTACCTGGGAGTGGAAGGGCACAATCTGAGTGTCTTCCAAGTATGCACCAATTGAATCCACACTGTTTGGGAAGCTGGGGGCTGAGAGGTATGTTCTGCAGGTCTCTTAGGTATGGCTAATTAGGGCTCCACTATTGGGGTAGCTGAGTATGGAACAGGTGCAGGTAGGATGAATCTGCATGGGCACTGTGCTAGTGCCACCCTGGTGAGCCTGTTGGGTCACTGACAACTGTGTTTTGGCCAGGCAGTGTCCAGTAAACCAACTTAATTAAATCTAGAGCTTGTGTGTGTACCCTTATCCTGCTCCCGTATACACTATCAGAAT
Organism: Manis javanica; assembly: GCF_040802235.1. NCBI lineage: Eukaryota > Metazoa > Chordata > Mammalia > Pholidota > Manidae > Manis > Manis javanica. The sequence continues at coordinate 14,076,790 of NC_133168.1, read as the reverse complement.
ATGGGCAGTGGAGGCATATACATAATGACATTCTCTATTCTCTCTTCCATCCTAATGGGAAGAGGAACCAAAACAATGGTGCTTACACTGCTCCTGTTCACACTACTAATGTGCAAGGGGAACGTTAACAATGATGCTCACCAGCACTTCTGGTCCCGGGGTGGGGGGGTTCTAGCATTTCCACTGCCATTTGGCAGATGCTCTTGTTCTGAAATCAGTTTCCTTCACAAATAGTGTGTTTTGCCTTTAAGCCCTCCAAAGTGCAGCTTTCTTCTGTGCCCCAGAACAAACAAATCTCACTCTGTTCACTCAGTGATCCCTACTGCAGGGCCACTTTGGGGTAGGTGAGGCTCTCTCCTTCTGTTTCTCTCCTGCTATGTTTTTATGTGGGCTTTGTAATCCCTTATTGTACAGAAGGTGTTCATTCAGACATCATTTCTTCCTCAGAATGAATTGCTCTGTGTGTAGGTGTGTATGTGGGAAGAGGTGGGTTCAGGCTCTTTCTATGCCACCCTCTTAGACCACCAGTTCTGTTCATTTTAGAGTAAGTGGGCATTTCCTTTGACAACATTTGGATGTGATAGAATCATACTGGACTGAGAAGTACTGAAATAAATGATCAATATCTCAAATGAGCAGTACTAGGTTTTACAAATGTTCCATTTGAAATCAAACTATTTTTACATGATTGTTTAGATTGACCCTTGAGGCAGTTTAAATATGTATTAATTAACAGTCTGATCATAGGATTGTTTTCTGGAACTCAATCCCTTGTGATAGTTGAGCACACTTAGGAGATAAATTCAAGTTCTTTGAGGGTCAAAGAAAATTCCTTTTTAAAAAATCAATATAATCAATACAAGTATCATTTTTAAATTCTTCAATGTTCTTACATTAAAGGTAAATTAAATATTATTATTTTAATAATTACCATAGCATTATGACATCTCAAACGGGCAAAAAACAGAGGGAAAAATCAAGCTTATAAATATCTGGAATTTGTGAGAACTTTTATAAGCACATTAAGCTGAAAATCAGAATACGGAGGTTAACACTCAAAGATGGACATCATAAACCAGATGTACAGATGTTTAGTTGTTGTTTTAAAATGCTTTCATTCTTTTTTCTTTCTCTTATATTTTTAGGAAACAGATTTTTAGGACATGGAATGAAATAACTAATAGCAAAAGGTAAATTTTAGTTTCATTAAATTCCCTATGAGTTATATCAATCTTGTGCTAATGTGTCAGATTTACTTCAGTAAAAGTACAGTATTCCATTGTTGGGAAAACAAATCAAAGAGATTTCTTCTCCTCAGTGGAGCTATCATAAAATCCCTGAAGAAGAAACTTAGCTACCTGTAGTCATGTGCAAACTAAAAATAAGTAAATTTCAGGAAATGATAAGATGAAATATTTCTTCCTGAATAGTAAGCAAATTTAGAGAACTGACTGGTATACTCAATACTTTTTCCAGGAATGGAAGTATAATCAGTCATTATATTCAAAGTACTCTAGACTCTAAAATTTGGTACAATGTATAAACATGAAGTAAGCTGGGGGAAAGCAGATAAACAAGTGTCCAAAAGTGAGTAAGAATGTCAAGTCAAGAAGGAACAAAAAGAAACTACTCAAGGGATCTGAAATAGAGAAAGTAATGATTTATTACAAGTAAATATCAGTTTATTCATACCTTTTATAATTCATGTGGGAAATGGTATGATTGAGTCAGATTAATATTTACTGAAATCATATATACAGTTTGAAAGTTTTTAAAAAAATATTTGAAATTCTTATAATGCAGTCTTTCTTCCATAATTAAAGATACTGGTGCTGTTAGATTATATCTGGTTACTTGAAATTGGGAATAAACTTTTGTCAGTACCAAGGACTAACATCAATTCAGGCAACTCTAACAAAAAAAATGCTCAAAGCCGTGTCTATTATGAAGGTTATTTAGTGGCTTAATTCAAAGTAATCTCTGAATTTTCATTACCTTGACTCCCTTCTCCAGTTCCCCAATTTTGGGATCCCCAAAATTGGGATCACTTCTGCATTTCAGTATTGTAATTCTCCCACTCCCATTACAGGAAAATGGAATAAACTTTCCAGGGCCTTAGGTCATTGGTTTAGCAATGGTTCTGTTTCATTGTTCCTTCCTTTCAATTCATTTCTTATCTGACTTCTTAGGCCAAATTCATATTTCTGTTAATAGGTCTCAGCATGACCTCTAAACCTGAGCATTATGTTGGTGCCAGCATGGGTATCTTACCCCTGAAATCCAGAATTTTATATCCTAAATATTGATTGTAGGCACTTTCTGTGCATATTGCCCATCTAATTACACCTTTCATATTATTCATTTTTGAACCACCCCTTGCCCTGCCTCTGTAGTCTTACCTGGCCTTCATTGGTCACTTCTTGGTCTGGCATAATATGGCTCCAACCACTCACGGAGTATATAGTGAGTCAGTAGTATATCACAGCTTTCTCTAGCCATTTCCTTCCTCACAAATTAGTGATAGTAGTTGGAATAACTTCATGTTCACTCTTCACAGCAAATGAAAATGAGATTTACTAAAGAATATTCTGACCAAATTCCTTTTAATACATGCACATTTTCAGAGGTAAAAGTTGGTATAAAAAAGTTTGAGATATTCTCAGGATAACAGGAGAAAGATGGGGACCTTAAGCTATGGAAAATCATTATACTAAAAGTGTCCTCCTTGACTACCAACAACATAATCCCAGTAGTTCTAACACTGAGCAAAATCCTGAAGCTGGCAGGGTTATATTTGGCTTGTTCCTACTATTTGTTCACAAGCTTTCTGCTCCCAAGATACTTACTGCTCATGAAACACCTATTTTATGTCTCATTCTTTTAATATGTGGCTCTTAAATGCAGAACATATGAATCCCAGTTGAACAGCATTCTACCATGGAGTCGTGAGGGTACTAGAATGAAGAGTGGAGAAATACTCAAGCCTAAGAGATTGGCTGGCATCCTATACTTCCTCTATCATTCACTCTGTCTGTTTTATTTGTTGCATCCCCGGTTAATGGTCAGTGAGAGAAGGACCTGTGTCTATCTTATTCACTATTTTGTATCACCAGTTCCTTGCATGGTATGTGGCCTACAGTGTGGTATGCAAAGAAATGTGAAGTCCAAGAAGTCCTTTAGCCCTACTCCAAGAAATTCTGAGAATTTGTTGTGACATTAGTCATGAAAATAAAAATTATTCCCATGAAGACAGAGGTTGAAATTTAGGGGAGACAAAACTTTATTCAAAACTTGAGAAGCAGCTAGATGTGAAGGGATACATAAAATATGATATGTGATAAAGTGTTAGCTCCATTGTTGGATAAAATATTTTAGTTCAGTCACAAACATAAAAAGCGTTTGGAGAAATCCTCATGTAGTTATGAAACAGCTAGAGAATTAGAACATTATTGAACTCTACAGGATAACAAATGATAAACCCTGAGGATGTAACTAAATGTGAATAAACAATATCTCAGACAACCTTTATAATGGCAGAACACAGAAGAGGAAGCTAGGCTTGTATTTAATATATTTCTATGGAACAAATGCATAGGAATGTGTAATATGGATAATTAAAGCCGGCGACTGTTTGTACGCCCCTGTCTAGCAAATCTGAAATCGATAGAACAATCAAAGTGGGTTAAGTAAGGTAGGGTCTTGTATGGCAACAAAGAAAAAGAAATTAGAATGAGATCATGCTTTTGAGAACATAAAGCTGTGTTGTTGAGGCCCAGTACAAAGTTTATGGGCTGAAGAGATAATATCATCAGATGGATTTTAAGCTGTTTGACTCGAGAGACAAATTAAGACCTTAAATTCTTTGTTGTGTTTGGTACTGTTTATGGTTTTGGGAAAGAGAGATCAATAAAAGAAGCAAACAACCAGGGAAAAATCAGTGGGATTGCTGAGGAATCTAAATAGAAAGTTAGTGACAGATAAAGTCGATAATGCTGTATAAAAGCTAAGAAAAAATTCCATCTTCCACATTTACTAAATTCACAAGAGTGAACGTTTTGCAAGTAATGTAGTATATCTTGTGTATATTATACCCAATCATTTTTTCAAAAGAAAATTGGATATAAATTGTTTGGTAGTAAAAATGTCTTAGTTATGATTACTGTAAATCTTGGTAGAAAACTGTGAGAGCAATGGCTGGTTCGGTACCATCAAATTCTTGAAAGAATAATGAACTCAAGATATCTTTTCCAATTGGCTTCAGCTCCACAACTGTTACTGTTAGAGCTTGCAGGTGAGTGAAGCTTCTGGCTCGTAAGGTTTCCTTTAAGGAAAATGGTGACGGATGCTCTGGTAGTTTCCCGGGAATCATGCATGCTGAGACTGTGATTCTATAGAGGGAAGGGACTGAAAAATCGATTGCAAAATCACTGTTGACAGTGAGCAAGGCTGAGTGACTCAAAATACCCTTATGTGCTGTTGATCCAAACTACCCTATAAGCAGGGACCAAGTAAAGATACGACCATTCTCAGAACCAATATCAAGAAGTAAACTTCCTGTCTAACTTAAGGGAATTTCAACTATCTTGGCTTTTATTGAACCTGAACATTGCTTAGCTTTCTGGCATCTCCTCTGACAATTATCTGTGCTTCTACTCATTCATTTTGTTCTCAGTGCTCCAGAAAAACAGTGCTTAACCAAGTCTACTCCGTGTATTCAGGGGTACTTTAAGTCCTTCTTCTTCTTCTTTTTTTTTTTTTTTTTTTGCCTAATGGCAACATTTGACACAAGGGGTCATTCATTTCTTAGTGAAATACCGTCTTAGCATGGCCTCAGTACTGCACACTGCCCTCCCTTGCTTATCCTCCCAAGCCAGTCATCCTCAGACTCCTTTGTTGGCTTCTCACTCTCCGACATCAAATGTTGGAGGTCTCCAGACTGTATTTTATATAGTTTGGCCAGTTGAGACCTCATTGAGCAGATGACTTTGGGTAAAGGTTTAAAGAAAGTAAGCAGGCAAGAAACGCTCATTTGTAGAGGAAGAACATTCCAGGCAACAGAAACAGCTAGAACAAAGAGCTTAAGGCAGGAGCACAACTCATGTGTTTGAGGAACAGCAAGGAAGCTGGTATGGCTGGAATTAAGTGAATAAGAAGGAGATCAGGAGATGAAGTCAGAGATTTAATGTGGACCCAGAACCCATAGAGTTTTGTGAGCCACTGTACAATTTAAGCCTTTTCTGTGAGGTAAATGGAGAACCACTGCAGCATTTTGAGCGGAGGAGTGGCATGATCTGCCTTATATTTTAGAAGTATTTCTCTGCTGCTGCAGTGAAAATCAATGGTAGGGGACAAAGACCAAAGTAAGGGAGCAGTTTGAAAGCTATCACAGTAATATAAGCCTGATAGAATTTCTTGACAAATTGGATATGCATGTGAGAGAAAGAGAGAAATCAAGAATGACCCCATAGTTTTTGCCCAAGTAACTGGAGGATGCAATTTTCATCCACGGAGGTGGTTATACCAATCTCAGTCCTATTTAACTTTGGCCTATGTGGAAGGCTGATGCGTCATAGAGAATGATAGCGGACTATCATAAACTCAATCAAGAGATGTTTCCAATTGCCTTTGTTCCTTAATGGAAATAGTGAATACAGTCCCCGACACCTGGAAAATTAGCTATCAAGCTGATTGATGCATTTTTTTCTCAATACCAATATACAAAGAGCATCAGAAGTCACTTTAAACTAGCAGAGTGTAACCGTACTGTTTTGCCACAAGGCTTCATCAATTCCTGGGCTCGGCTCCATAATTTAGCTAGTGGGACCTTAATTATCTTGTTTCCTATAGGAAATCATGCTGGTCTATTACATTGATTGTCCACGCTGAAGGGACATATTGATTCGTAAGTAGCACGTATCCTAGATACCTTGAAAGATACATGCATACAAGACAACAGAAAATTAACTCAAAGACTTTTAGTTGCTTGCCCCTGAAATAAATGCTAAGTTGCCCGGATGACATCGGAATGCCCCTTCCAAAATGTCAGTTAAATTATATCTTGGACCCCCTAACTCTATAAAAAGGTACAACGCCTTCTGGAATATTTTGGATTTGTAAATAACATTTGCCAAAATTTAGTTTTTTGCTCAACTGACATGCCTATTTGGGAATGCTACCTGTACCCGTGTACGAAGCGACCTATAATACTGAGTGCTTTGAGTGGGACTCAGAGCAACGTAGGCCCTCCAGCTGACCCGTATCATAGAGCAACGAGCTTTGCCCCCTGTGCTTATGATCCATTGAAATCAAGGGTTCAAGGTGTCTGCCATCAGTCTCCAATGCTCTCTGGAGTCTGTGTCAGGCACCAGTGGGGATGTACAGTGTAAAATAATTGTCTTTTGGAGTAAAATCATGACCTCCGAGTAAAAAAAACTGAAGTATTCATTTTGAATTGGCTATTATGTCATCTTCCAAGCCATCAGGTTGGGCATGCCCAGGATTATGTGGCTGAATCATACAGAAACAGCCCAGGGAGTAAAAATATCATAAGGAGAAATCCAATGATCAGGTGTAAGAAAAAGACTTTCTGTTAATGTCATTCTTTTCCACTATTAGCCTCGATTCTTGCTCATTGGACTTAGTAAAGAAAAGGTCAAAAGTGACGTTCTTTATAAGTTTTGCAACAAGTAACCGCCACCCCCTCACCACAATTCCCACTGCCCCCTCCACCTTGTGCTCGATCTGGCGCTAGCCACTGCCGAAGGCCCCGTCATCCAGGACCAGAAAACAGTGTCCAACCACCTGGTGGTAAGTCAGTTACATTACAGAAGACAGCTGACAGAATCTGTCCTCCGCAGAGTAGATATTTATCCTGGACATGGATTTGGTTTCCCTATTTACTTCTGCCAAAAACAACTTCTGAGCAATTAGAAACCTTCATGTATCGTTTAAAATATTCCACAGAATATTCCTTCTAAATAAGGAACTCAGCATATAGCAAGGGTTGAGGTAGTGGACTGACAGCCATGGTATTCCACGATCTTTTCCTAATAGGTAGTATTTTTATTTACCCAGAAGCAACTGACCAAAGGGAATAGTGAGAAAGAATTTTAAAAACTCAGTTGCGGTCACAATACCTTGTGAGGTTAGGCTTATGAAAAAGAGGACGCGGGCTTCACTGGGAGATGCTTTTTCTTCTGTAACCAAAATAGAGAGATCTGGGAACCAGAAGGTGAGCCGGGAAGTGGTACATTAACCAGGCCACCCAATGACCCACCGAGGCTGCTGAGTAAGAGTGTGGAGGGTACACTCTGCTTTATTATGTTTTCATCTTTCGGAGAAAATATTTTTCTCCTTTAAATCAATACAGTATTTAAATTTTATATAGAGCAAATCAAACTTTGCTCTTATGGCAAACAAATATTACAATTTTGCTAATATACTTCTTAGGATTTTACTCTCTTATGAAATTACATCTGTATCCCTAAGTGAGACTGGACTGGCCAATTTTTACTTTTTCTTTTTCTGTACTGCTTTGGTTAGAATTTTAGTATTAAGGTGATACTGGTCTCTTGAAGTCACTGGGGGGAATATTCCTTCATTTTCCATTCTCTGGAATAATAAGGTTAAAGTTGAAATTACTACTTGGATATCAAATATACCTATAAAACCATATGAGCCTCTTTTATTTCTTTGGGATGTTCTTAAATTACTTGCTCAAAACCATTAATAATTATATTATTCATGTTTTCTATGACTCCTTAAGAGGTCAGTCTAGGAACTCCTCATTTATATGAAAATTTCTCAGATTTGTTGGCATATAGTTGCTTATAATAATCCCTTACCTTTTTATTCTCTGTCACATAGACAAATACGTCCTCTTTTAATTCCTAGTAATGCTTACTCATACCTTGTTATATTTTGTCCCATCTGCCAAATGTGTACCATACTTCCCCATTCTAAAATATTCACATGCACATACAGATCTATGGATTCAATTTATCTTTCAAACCAAAACCTTAATTCTTGCCTTTTGCAAGCAAACACCTTTAAAAGGTAGGGTGGAGTAGCGGGCCAGCAACAATAGATTTGATAGTGCTACACTGTAAATGAATCGCTTGAATTTATTGGGCTAAAACATTGTTCCTTAGGTTTTTGTTGAGTGGCTGGGAGGCTCCTTTTGTTGATTTCTCCCAGACAACTCCTGTGGCTACATTTTATAGGAGGGTTGGCAAGGCTGTATATTCCAGGATTTTCTCACATTCCTTGCAGTTGAGTAGGACACTGTGGTTCTTTTCCATGTGGCTTCTCCTCTTACCCTAGGCTAAACCTGCCTCCTTCATTGAGGTGTGAGTGTAACATTCAAGGGGGGAACGGTAGCGCCTGGAAGGCCTCTGTGTCTGTAGGGAAGGTTCCCCCACACACTTGCCCTACCACTCTATGAGGGTAGCTGTCCGCTGCTTCACCCCAAAAATGTCTGGCCTTGTATGGAGCTAGATATGCCTGGCCTTACGGAACCTGAAAACACAGCATGTTGTACCCATGAGTAACGAGCTAGATAAGGGCCTTGAAGGCCAGACACCTTCCCCTGAAGGCCACAGGCATGTGCATCTTTAATACTTATGTAACCATGAATTAGCACTAGAGCAGTATAAAAAGTTCAGCTTTGTGCAGAATAAAGTGGCTTCTTTTGAGTGCCCTCCATGACAACTCCCACCATCTACTTTGCTCTTTGCATCACCTCAAAACCTCAACAGCAACCCCCTAGAGCCCAACAGGCTTAGGCTGTAGAACTTGTCACTTCTAGCATGTATATTGGTCAAAACTGCCCTAAGAACAGCCTCTGATTTAGGGAGGGGGAAACAGCCTCTCCTCTTGATGGGAGAAGCTGCAAAAAACTTGTGCGACCATTTAATCTATAGTCTCTCTTCTGAACACAATTGCAGAATTCTTACATGCCAAATGCATTCACCTATCCAAAGATCCCACCAAAGTCTCATCAAATCATGGAATTAGGATTGGAGATGCGGATCTCATGATCGGTATCAGATCTGGTGAGGATTTTCAGCCGTGAGTTCTCTTAACCCGGAGACCTGTGAAATAAAAAGATCATAATTTATCTACTCTTCCTCCTCCCCCACATAAAACAAGTATGGGGATAATTACAATAGACATTTCCATTTTTAAAAGCAAAGAAAAGAACACGGCAATCAGTAGTCTAAGGAAATTCTGGTATTCTGATTTCCAGCTGGTCTCGACTCCACCCCTTCCTTGTATTCCTAGAACAGGAAATGATACCGGATGTCGAACCGTCTCCATCTCCTGGGAGGAGTTTCCTGACCTATTTTTCTCCTCAGCGCTTGGCTCTGCCCTCTGGGCTCTTAGCTCCAGACCTTGGTCGCAAGAATCTACCACCTACAATTTTCTCTTGCATACTCTCAGTTTTCCCAATTTCTGTCTCTCTCTTTTCTCTTCTCCTTTTTCTTTTTTTCCCCCCTTCCCCTTCTTTCATTCCCTCCAAGGTTTAAAAAACAAATTCATAATTCATTTTGAGACAGGCCTCACTTTTCATGTATGTGCGGTTCTCATATTCATGAAATGAAGTTTGATTTTCTTCTGTTAGTCTGTCTCAAGTCAATTTGACTTTTAGGCTAGTGAGAAGAACCTTGAAACAGAAAGGAAAAATTTCCCCTTAATAAACACATATGGATATTATGCAAATATGCATCCTTATTTCTCAACATTACTTCAGTTCCAAACTGTCTACTTGTTATCTCAACTGCTCTGAAACTGCAAGTTCCTCAGCTCCAGATTGTCCACCACAAAACTTATCTATCAAACTTTACTTTGTTCCGTATTCCAGTCATGGAAAATTGTATTTATCGTTAAACCTTAGCACCAGACTTGAACCATCTTGTAAGCTTGTTCCTCTCACTAACTCTGCATAGATACTTTATTCCACATCCCAAACTCCATTCATAACATGTTCCTACTGCACTGTTGGTAGCAGACGCTAGCATGCATCTTCCTGTCTGTACCTCCTCTCCTCCCCTCCGTTGCCTTGGTTACTTTTGTACACACAGATCTGTTGATACCTCTACTCAAAAAGTTTTGATTACAATTTATTGATTACATGATTAAGATTAAAAGCCTAGCCGGGAATTCCATTCCCTTCCTGGTCTGTATCCCCCAGTAAAACACTCCTTTTCTACTCCCGTCCCTCCTGCTGCACGGGCATATAGCTTCCTGGTTCTGTATACTTTTATCTATTTCATAACCCCAAATTTCCTTATTTTGCTCCTTATTCTACTTGAAATATATTTCTCTGCCTCCTCTACTTCCTCTTCTCCGAGCATGTGCAGGTTAAATGTCATTCACTAGAGTTTAAACTCCATGAGACTAGGAGAGTTTGTTCTATACATTTCTTTGTGCCTGACACCTAGCAGTATGTCCAGCATCTTGGAATATTTGATTTTCAATGGATGAAAAACTTGGTAATGATTCTTCTCATCCTCCCCTGTCATTTGTTTTTCCTTTCTTGAGTCTCACAACACTTGATGCTTCTTTCACGGTTTTTATTGTGATATACCTGAATTATGGTTAGTATTATAGGTTCTATCTTCCCTACTAGTCTCTGTGTCTGTGGGCAGAGGCTGTGCTTGCCTTATCCTGACATCTGCAGCTACAACAGTACATATACAATGTTGAATGATTGACTTGCCACCAACCAATCATGTGGTTCACCCATCATTGCCCAGGTCATTGGCTACTGCATGTGGCCATTCACAACCGTCATGATGACCTCCCCCTTGAACCACTAATAAGAAGAAATAAAAATGGATAGCAATAAATACACAAAAAGTATTAGTTAAATGATAGAACCTCACAGAAAGCATTTTTGAGCATATGTTAGAAACAAAAGTTATTTAGAAAAAAATCAATGTCAAAATCACAAAGCACATAATGAACAATGTGTGAAACAGTATCTTAGTTTAAGTGAAAATACAAAAATATCTCAGAATATCCAACTTGTAGTATTATTTCAAGGTCTGGGAAGAATAATTATAAAAACAAAATCAAATTAATGTAGTTAGCATTATAAGCCAAAGAAGATCTTATATACACTAGTTAGGTATAATTTTTAAATATTAAGAGTTGAAACTATTTAGAATAGTATGTGTAATTCTATTCAGTTTTCCCCTAACATAGAAATCAATAAAACAAAAATTTAAAACATATGTATAATGAAAGAAATTTATGCAGAATGGTTTTGTTTTAATCTCAGAGAAAATGTGCTCTAATAGTGTTCTCATTGGGAATACAATAACTGAATTTATATAATCATGAAATGAAAGAAATGGGTTGATGGTCATAAAACTCTCTGGTAGGCAGGCATTGTTAATTTAAAAGTAGGAAGGCAGGGATTAAAGTTAATGAAGGGGTGATTCTCCATGCAATTTAGTTAAACTGTTTAACACAAAAGCAGGTAGAAATATGGGAAGAGTTCCAGAGGGAACAATAGAAGAAAGGGCTGTAAATCAGTCTATGAAAGAAAAGAGAAAAACAGAATACCCTTTTGCAGGAAATGAGAATCACATAGTTCCATCATTTGATAGATTAGAGCAATCAAAGGGATGGGAAATGCCAAATGCAGTCATTTGACAGATCAGTGAAATCACAATAAAGACATAAAGGTAAATTTATTTCTTATGAGGACAAAGTGCGGTATTAGGTACTCCCATGGCTGTTAAATATTATGTTAGCTTTATTCTTCCCTGGGTGCCTGAGAATGTGTCTTTTCTGATCATAGAAAGTCACAGTTACTCATAGACTTTATTTTCAGACTGCCTCAAAGTCAAAATTGTATTACATTCTGAGAGAGAATAACCCTTCTCAGAGTTAGGAGTTGCTACAGCAGAGATAAAATTTTCACTATCCATACAGAGCAAATTGAGTGAAAGTTGGGCAAGACTCACAGGTAGCAGTAGTGAAATAACCTGCAAAAAAATTTCATTTCATTCCTCTTTCATCTATTTATTCATTTATTTAATAACCATCACATGCCTACTGTGAAATTATTTTCGACTGCTATAATTCAATGGTTAAGTGTTAAAATTGACTATGGTGAGTGCTTCAATAACCAGTGATTTTCAAGATTCCTTACCTGTTTTTTTTCTTATCATAATATGTTGAAGGTCTTCTTTTATATTACATATAAGATGTATTTATGTGGCATCAAAAATTTTTCAGTCAATCCTAATCGCATTTTATTTTAAATCAGCTAGTCTTTTATCAGTAGGTATAGCTTACATAGAATGGGCAGGAAGCAGTTAAACATTTCCTGTAGGTAGGAAAAGGCTGGCAATTAAAATTTAGGAAAGCTTGCAGGATCAATGACTTTGCGCTGAAGGAAGATTTTTTTTATGCAGTCATACTCAATCTGAAGGCAGTTATTTTCATACCACAAGATGGGACTGACTATAAAACTACTCTCATCACAGGGCAGACTAGAACCCATGCAAACAGACTAAGACCTTACAGCACAATTTGGGTGAAGACCAGTCACTCCCAGGAAAGAAGAGCAGTCCAATTATGTGCATTTTCTGATAATGGAAAGAGGAAAGTTAACAACAGATTACTTCCATTATGCAGGGAACATACAATTGAAGAATATAAATTTCCTTAGAATATGTAAATGCAAAATTTATTTCAAGTGTCAACATTGTGCAATTGCAGAGAAAGACACAAAATTCTTTGCAGTTATTAGGGAAACCTTGATAAGTCATGGCAATAATTCTGCTGCAGACTTGCTTGAAAGAAAATAACCAGATTATAATGAATATGGAAAGTTAAAACAGGAGGAAAATTTTTACTTTCTTCACTATCTCTGAGTAAATGCTTTACCAGTACTTGTGAGGAAGGATTAAAAATTGAAATATACAACATTATTTATGGAATTATGATTTATGTTTCATCATTTCTATATTGGTTTTCTTTCTTACTATTGGACTCACAAATCTCATTCAATCATTTCTTTTAAGAACATCAGTCTCAATAAAATAACTGTATTACTCAGAAATATCTTGACCAGTGAAATTGCAGTTGGCAACTGTAATCTAGATTTTACTGACCAGTCTTGTCAGTTTAGGTGAGGAGCACGTACACAGACTGATACCTTCCTAAGACTTGTTCTCTGTCAGCATATGCTTTATTCACTTTCACAGATTTCTTATCTTAGATAAAAGAGGGTGGGATGGGTATTTTCACTCTATATGTGATGGTATATCCATAAAAACTAAAACACAGCATATATCACATTATTCTTGACTTGGGTCCTTTTTGCAACAATTGAATTAATTGTGTTTGCTTGTGTTTACATGGCTGATATGGAGGACCTGGTTATGTCATGGATCTGAGCAACACCATCTTCAAAAGTATTGTAATAATAATAATGACATGCCTCATGTATAATATTTAAACATACAGGAAGATACAGAGTAAGAATTAAAAGTCTCAAGTGAAACCCTTGTATTTCTACTTTCTTGCTTAGAAGTAACCTCTAATGACATATCCACATAAATATGCCAAGATTTTTATCACCCATTAAAAAATACATATATCCATTTTACAGAAGAAGAAACTGAGCCTTAAAGAGGTTAAGTAACTGGCCCAAAGTCATACATTTAGTAAGTGGTGGAAGTGGGAATTAAAAATGGGCAGTGTTACAGAATCAATGTTTTAAGTAACTATCCCATACTTCCTGTCTTACTTATATTTACAATAAATAATGGTTTAACATAAGGAATGATACTATCTTTAATGTTCTGTAATATGATTTTTGTGCTTAATACATCAAGTAATCTATTTTTTGTTGTTTTCCAATACTTGTATGGTATTCAAACTAAGCACTGGCTATTTAATTTCATCATATAAAAATTAATGGGCATATATGCAGTTTCATTTTTTACTGTTACTTAAAACATACATGTAATGGATATATTTCTACTACACCTGTGTGTATGTGGGTATCAGGATTTTTGTAAGAGAAATTTTTAGTAGGGGATTTTCTGTATACATTTTAATTGATTTGCTTAGTGTATCAGAACTTGCTTTCACCAACATAGGATATTATTAACCATTTCATACATTTTGCAAAGGTACTGTATAAGAAACAAGATGGATTTTTTTCTTTCATTTATGATTTCTTGATAATATTAAAGGTTGACCATCTATTCATGCACATGTTAAGCATTTTGCGTGTTTCCTTTTTTGAATTACTAGTATGTATGTTTTCCCCAGTTCACATGAGTTCAAGCAATGCTTTCCTGTTGTTTAGAGGAACTCTTTATTTTAACCCTTCATCTGTTGTATACTCACATGTGCATACTATTATATTTTTCTCACTCAGTCTATCTCACTTTTATGATTCTTTGGGTTTATTTATGCTGTTCTTATACAGTTAAATTTGTCAAACGCTCCTTTTTATTTGAGGTATATATCCTTGTCTGTGTGGGAGAGATATCCAAAAATCTTTATGGAGGTGGTAACGGCATAATTGAATGTATCAACATGAATAAAATTCATTCACATCAAGTGGTATTAGAGAAGGGGTTCCGGGAGAGAACCGCACCATACGAATACAGGAGCAGTAATGAGAAGTCATGTGGTGTGCTCAAGAGAGTACTAAGCAGCTGGTCTGCTAGAGCTTAAAATGTGAGGTAGACAGCAGCAGCAAATGAGATTGGAAAAGGTATGTAGGTACGAGATAATGGAGAAATTGGACTATACTAAGGAACTTGGAAATGTAACCTTATAGCAGTGAGGAACTTCATATGGGGATGTGAAATGGTCATATTTGCATTTTACTGGACAATTTGGACAACTGTAGGCAAGATGGCTTTGATAAATTCATGGTAAGGTGGTAACCTAAGGTGCTGTAGTGATAGACCAGATGATGGCCACTTCAAACCAGGGTGCTGGTAATTAGAAAGAAGAAATGAGATCCATTTTGATGATATTAAAAGGTGCTAAACTTAAAGAAAGCACATGAATGGGCTTTTCTTTTCTTACTTAATTAGCTTACCTAAAATTTTAATTCTTTAAAGGTCTTTAGGCTCCTATAGACTTTGATGGTAACATATTCAGGCCTAGCAAAGAAAAAATTCTCCATTTCTAAAACTGTGTGGCAGAAAGCGCATATCACTATGGGGATATTTTCTACTGATAGTATTTGGAAAGCTTATGCTATGTCTAGATATAATGTTTTGCATAATTTCATATGTAATACATGTGATCTAGAATAAAAGCACATAAATTCATGATTTTTTTTTACTCCATCATTAGTATAAGGGAAATGAGTATTTTCTGAATTCCTACTATGTATCTTTACTATTTACTTTCTATGTTACTTTTAATATAAAGAACACCGTGGTAAGTGTTGGAACTTCTGTCACATAGCAAACTAAGCCTCAGGAAAGTGAATAAATTTCTCACAGGAAACAGTAGGTCTTGGACTGCAATCTAGATCTTAAGTTTTAAAATACATTTTTTGGCCTAATCAATAATACCGTATTACCTAGAATTTAACAGTTAAGCTTGACCACTCTAACATAATAATGAACAGTACTAGAAATACCACTCAGAAAATTTTGAATTATATAAACTTCTTATTTTAGACTCACAAATCCTAAAAATATGAGAAATTTATTTTCAAAGAGGGACTTTAACTCTTTTTTCATCATTTTGGTCTTATAGGCATTTAAATAATTTTAGCATAGTGTTTCAAATTTTTCAATGTGCGAAATAAATTAAATCAAACTCCTTCATCTCGTCATTTATCTCCAAGACAAAAACAATGCAAACAAAAATTGTTAATTAAGTTAAAGAATTGAGTTGTGTCATAACTTATATCTAAATATTTGAGTTGGAAATTGATTATATAAGCATAAACATAAAAAATGACTTTCCTAATTTTTCCTTAAATTAACTTTTATATGATTATTCATGTCCTCTGAAACTTACACATAAAACAAATACATGCTATTAAGTGGCCATTTTTACTGACCCATTTTAATTTAATTTTTTAGAGGAAAATATCAACTGTAGGCTTAATATGTCTTGGGTTTCAAATGTTAAGTTCTATACTTTAATTATGACTCATCAATTGCAAACTATATATAAGTGCTCAATATCACTGCTGACATTTTCCCCCACTGAGGCTTGCTGTGTTTGGCAGTCTGTGTCAGACCTTAGTTTGACTGGTAGAGAATCAGGGAATTAGTTTTCTCCTTGTCATGAGGTTCCTCTACTTTAATCAATCTTTAAATTAAATGGATTTTATTGCACCTGGAAATAAATAACAGCATGTAGCAGTTTTGTCTTAAAATAGATCAGAACTAAGCTACGAATCAGAGGCATGTGTTAGAGCTTAACATCTTCTGTTTTGATTGGTGCAATCTATCTGAATTTCTGAATTTGCATGACATATGCATATATATATATGAGTATGTATATATATACATACTCATATATATATATATACACACACACACATGTATATATATCATAATTAAGCAAAAATTTACCTCTGCTATATCAATAAATCATTTTTATATCTGATAGGGGCCTACTTTTACTTAAATCAAACATTTTTTCATGTATTGGACACCAGAATGATATTGCATTTTGTATTTCAGATATCAAAAGCAGCATCAGATTATCTTTTAATGCCTATTTTTTCCTTGAAGTATTTTTGAACGAATCACTACTGAGGATCTCACAAGAATATGAATTGGATGAAGCAGAAATTAAAAGTAAAATTAACTTTAAGACTAACAGACATTCATCTTTTAAATGCTGTTACCAGTCCATTTAATTTATTGACTTTTTTCTGATCTACTTGTTTTATGTTTTAGATGCTCATGTCATGTTATTTGATAAGTGTTTAATAATGTAAATAATCATGTGAATATAAAATGCACCGAAGCAATCACATACTGTAATTGGTCAGGGTACATGAAGATCACATTAGGCCCTTCCCTTTCATATTCATATATTGTCATGACACAGAAGGCATTAGAGGACAAAACAGGAATGTGTCGACTGAAGTCATCTCCCTTACCATCCAGCTCAAAAACGGGTGGTTGATTTATTTGTTGAAAACAACCTAAACATTCTTCTTTGCATTTCAGCTGGAAAAGGGTCAGTATATTCATTGAAACCTAGTCTTTGCAGTCAGCAAATAGAATTGTTAATGGCCTTAGTGAGGCAACTTCAGTGACTTGAAAGAAAGATTACCAGATTGCACCTCGTCAGTGGGGAGGTTCGGGAAATAAGGAAGAGGAGAAAGCAAGGGAGTATCTATACTGAAATTGGCCTTGAAGGGATGGCAAGACATTTAAGTTTTATGATTAGCAAGAGGGAGACACAGAATCAAAGAGGGAACTATATTTCAATATGAAAAACTTTGATCGTGTTTATAAACATAAGATAAGAAACCACTGGTGACAAAAATGTTTTTAAATAAGGCTGAGAAAAAGGATTTTTAGCTCTAGCAAAATTCCTGGACTGCATAGACTGGAGTGGGGGTTAGAGCACTGGGAGGAAAAATTAGCCTTCAACATAAGGAGTGTGATGCCTTTCTTCATTTTAGAACAGCAATTTGCAAGTCATTTGTCTCCACATCTCTGAATCTGCAGACAAGACGGGTTGAAGAAGTAGAAAATCAAGACCATAGGATTCCCAGTGAACAGATGAGAATTTCTTAAAATAAATATTGTTTTCATTCTTTAGGAGGAGATTAATTATGTCATAGCTGAACTATGCAGCCAGAACTCAAAGAATAAAATCTCCAAATATTTTATGGTTTAAGCTTATGACCTCTTCTCACTTTCAGTGAACACTTGATATTTTCTTTTGACTCAGCCCAAATATTATCGAACGAGAATGGGAAAATGAGTTATTTGCTGACATATGAAATGGAAAGAAATTTCTCTTATATTTTTTTAAAGTGTTTTCTTAATACATAGTTATAAAATTTTATTTCTTAATGCCTTTTCTAAAAAAAATTAATTAAATAGCTTTAGATGAATGACCCTTTTCTCTCTTAGAAATCATTTTGCTCACTGCTCACTAGGAAAGCCCTTCAGTACACCCCAGACCAATTATGGTTTCCTTGTGAATGGAATCTCAACATACGTGGTCTATATCTTCAGGCTTTAAAAACATTTGTTCATCTCTATTTAATTTTGTTACATATTTTTAGATAGTACTTGAAAGGTTTAAGAACATATAATTCTATGCTTGAAGAAACTTAGTAAA
This sequence comes from Manis javanica, assembly GCF_040802235.1. Lineage (NCBI taxonomy): Eukaryota > Metazoa > Chordata > Mammalia > Pholidota > Manidae > Manis > Manis javanica. The sequence continues at coordinate 14,058,472 of NC_133168.1, read as the reverse complement.
AAACAGGATTTTTAGAATTGGTTTAGTGCCTGTTTTATGAAATAAGGTAATGTATAGCTCAGACCAATTCATTTGTATTTATTTTGAAGTCAGCAAGAGGAATCCTAAGAACATTTTTCTAAGGCAAATTTTATTTCATACACATGTCTTACTTACTAAAACTTCGTCTGGTAAGAATGATTACAAGGTGGGATTAAATAATAGAGCATTCAAGATAAATTTTCTATGCAGTCAAATTGGAGTTTGTTTTTGATACCATTCAAATGCATACTTGTCCCTTCTTCTCCCATTGGGACAAACAGACAAAAGGAGGGCACACAGGCTGTGACTTCTCAATGATAAAACATCTGGTCATTTCTGTGCACCCCACTAGAAATCATGTGAACTAGATGGTTTAACTTAAACACAAAGCATTTGGATTATTTGGATTTTTAAGTAAAATAAACTCAGCCAAACTATTTTTTCGTCTTAAAGACATTCAGAGCAAAATGCAGGTGGCAGTGATTATCAACTTGGATTTTATGATTACAATTCAAATGATGTTTGCAGTTAGAGCAAAGTTTGTTCTTTTTAACATTAAGGGAAAATGAGATAACTGAGAATAATGATCAGACTAAAAATTAAAAGAGAATTGTATAATGGTGCACACCAGGGTTAGCATATTCCTCTGTGAAGTTGAAAGGGCCAAATCACATTACAGTTTACTTTAGTTAAAGTTAATTTGGGATTATTGGAAAGCAAATGCTCACAAAACAACATCATCACTGCCACAACCAATAACAGCAACACTGCAAGTAATAGGGAGGATCTCTGGTGGCAGGGGTGTTTATTAGCAGGCTCTGAATTGAGACTGTGGAATCAGGTAGACTTGAAATATAAACTCATCTATGAGACCTCAGGCATGTAGCAGTCTTCTTGAGCCACTTTTGAAAAATGGGGATAATGTACTTTATAACTTGAGCCTTTGTGAAAAGATTAAATGAAAATACACGTTAAAGTATTTATTATAGAAAAATGTCTGGAACCCAGCAGGCATCCCAATGCCTGGCTATTTTTCTCCCTTCTACTCTTCTTTAAATGTCTTTGCATTGATGCTACCTGTTTACCCTATCTGCCATGAAAGAACAATCTTGTTTAAGGACGTGTGATCATCCTGTTGGGATTTCAGAGAAGACGGAGGCCCATAACCAAATCTAGGAGTATGATTTCTGGGTAATACAAGCCAAGGATATATTGAGTTTTAGCCAAAGGCCCTGTTTCCATGTATCATTCACTGATTAGAAATAATAAAAAATACAGGTTTTGGTTGTCTCTATAAACTGACTCTGAAACATTTCAAAATCATGGCTTCATTTTGAAGACTCAGGTCAAATGTCAACCTTTCTAGTCTATCCAATCTGTGATAGTAACATCCCATACTATGGGTTCATGGTAACTTCCTGTTTCATTTTATTAATGGCAGCTGTCGTCATTTGAAACTGTCTTATTCATTCATTTATTTATTTTAATGTCTTTATTTTTCCCACCTAGAGTAGGATGCAGTGAATTTGTCTCTTTCAATAGACTTTGAAAATCTATTATATGATGACTAATAATGATTGAATAAGTTAACAGGTGAGAAACCATTAACAATGAGTTTTCAGATGCAGATAGTCTTGTGAATACTTAGTACACATTTTTTTCCTGACAAGAACGATTTTAAGCATTCTATACATATTAACTTATTTATTCCTTACAATTACACTCATGAGGTTGATACTCTTATAAGTCACATTTTACAGATGATTAAACAAATGTAGAGAAAGAATAAATAACTTACCAAATGTTCCATAACTATTTAAGTTTGGAGAAAAATTGAAACTCAGCTGACTTTAGGGCCTGTAGGTGCTGTGATAATTTTGTCTCTCCTAACACAGGAATGTTTTCAACATTGTGATAAATATCTGTGTATAAGATGATATTAATCTATATTTTAATAGACACATTATATATATATATAAGAAATAACATCTTATTTTTAGGAATTTTCACTATTAGCAACATGGTTTCAGGAATAAAGTTTGCTGAGGATAAAGCAAGTTGTGGGTTAATTTACCAAAATTTCTTTAAAATTAATAGATTCTAAAGTCTCTGATACCAATTCCTACCACTACAACACTAAGATGGCAAAAGATATCTTTCAATGAAACTTTTAGAATATTACTGGAAAGAGATTTTCAGGGCAAATATGGATTTTAATTCCAGATTTGACATTTGTAAGTTTTATTAGATTTATATGTCACTTAATCTTTTTGAGTATCTCTGAGACTCATTTTCTTGATCTTTAAAATGGTTATAATGATGCTTGATTTGTGAAGTTCAAATGAGAACATGTAAAACGCCTAGCAAAATGCCTAGAGCATAATGGAAACTCAGTAAAGGTTTGATGCTGTGGCTTCCATTAGATTCTGTATATTAGGAAAGAGTCAATGGATTAAAACTCTTCGACTATGTCAACTTATCACATATGTACATTCTGAATCTTTTAGTATAATTCATTCAATTACTGAAATGTACAATAAGTAAGATGCAAAAGTCTGCACCAGAAAATTGTATTGGTCGCATGGAACAGAAAAGGCAGGACCTTTATCCTCATGCAGGTTACATTCTAGTAAGGTGGAAAAATATTTAACAACTCATCATAAAAAAAAATATATCATTACAGTGTGATGTGATTTGAAGGAATAAATAGTTAAATTGCCAAAGAATGAGCTGAGGAAATAGAATATCAGCCTTGCGTTATAGCATGAGGTTAGTGATTCAATTAATTTAAAGAAGACATGTGTCAGAGTGATAACAGCCCAGTTGAGTGGTCATATCTGGCTGGAGATCTAGACAGACACCAGATCAAACAGGTCTCGCCCTTACAGTCCAGGTTAAGGATCTGAACACTGTTTGAAAGGAAACTGGAAGCCAAGAAAGGCTTGTATAAGGTGTAGTACGAACTTGTCTACTCTGTGGAGAAGGAATAGGCAAAGGTCAAACATAGATGAGAGAAGATCAGTTGGAGGAATCTGCAATATTCCGATGTAAGAGAGTAGTGCGGCTTGGGCTTAGGTGGCAGCAGTTGTGAAGGAGCAAGGTGCCTATTAGACACGTACTTTGGAAGTGGTCTCTGGAGCCTGGTAACAGACTAGCTGTGTAGGTGAGGAAAAGCAAGTGTTGAGAATGTTCCTTCTCATAAATGTCATAAAAAACCTAGTCACTGGGGAGGCCATTTATTGAAAAAGGAGAGATTAAAGGTAGAGCATACATAAGGAAAGGGAACAAATTGAGCATGTTTATTTTGAGATGTCTTAGAGTAATCCGGATGGCTGTGCAATGCTATTTATTTTGTAAGCCTGAAAATTAAAAGGAATGGTCTGAGATAACATTTTGGGAAATACTAATACATTTACAGGAAGTTGGTAAAGCCATGGAAGGGAGGAGATCGCCAAGAACGGAATACAGATGGCGAAGTGAAGGAGGCACAGACTGGGGCTTTGTCTTTGGTTTCTTCCAGAAACTGACTGTAGGCCAGGATGTAAGTGCAAGCAGTTATTGAGGAAGATCTGGGAACCCTGGTATAGTAGGGAAATGACACAGGGAAGAGAAAACAGCCAATACAAAGTGCATTATTTAAGCCAGACACTATAGCCTAAATGCATGGTGCAGCTCTTGGAAATGAAGTACATCACACACTTCAGAATTAACCTCTGGAAGGAATATGTGTGCTGGGGTCTTTTTACACCATATCCCATCTGTCACTGGGGATGGCTATTCCCAGAAAGTTGATTACCTGGTATTTTCCATTTGTTTCAGGTGAATAAAGGAGGCTTTTTTTGTTTCTAGGGAAGATGGATTAGCGAAAAAGATAAAATTTCTGATTAAAACAAGAGCAGTTTGGGTTGATGATGGAGGATGGATATTTGAGAAATGAGGGTTGACAGATACTTGCAATATTTGGACTATATACTAAAAGTTCTTTGCTGTTTATCTGAATATTCAAGTTTAACCAGCTGTACTTTGTGCATTCTTTTGTTTGCTAAATCCTGAAACCTTAGTTGGAATGGTCTGAAGGAGAGTGTATGAGAAATAAGAAATTAGTGACGCTTGAGGAGTTGATACTCTTATGTGTGGAAACAGAGAGATAGAAGGCAAAGGAGTTGGATTGTTCTGTATTCCGAGAGTCATACTGGATCACATGTGAGTGCTGAGAGCAAAGACGGAGTTGAGAGAGAGAAGTAGAAGAAGAGATGAGGGAGCATAATAGTTTGACATAGTATATAGGAAAAACTACTTTTTTTCCATCTTATGTAAAGAGAAACCCAGTTCCTCCCTACTATGTCTTTTTTTCCCCTTTAGGTCTCCTTTCCTACTCACACACAGCACCTTCTGGTCACAGGGTTCAACAACCTCCTTCTCGGGCTCGGTTAGAAGCTGCTCCCAAAACTTAGGGAAACATTTATGTATGTCCCCCAGTTCATTACAGGATATAATTAAAGATACAGATGGACAGTCAGATGAAGAGACACACAGGGTGAGGTCTGGGAGGGTCCTGAGCACCGAGGCTCCTATCTCCTATAGTTGGGGTGCATCACCCACCTGGTGTGGTTTTGTTCACCAACCCGGAAGCTCTCCGAACTCTGTGCTATTAGGATTTTATGGAGGTTTCTTTACGCAGGCATGATCCATTATTGACTCTGTTTCTAATCCTTCTCCGCTCTCTGGAATGAGGTATGGGGCTGAAAATTCCAAGCTTCTCGACATGGTAAGGTCTTTCTGGTGACCAGCCCCTGTGGAGCCCTCCAGGAACCCGCTCAGCATCTCCTCAGTGGGTCTGGAGAGACACTCCTAGTGCTCAGCACTTAGGAAATTACAAGGGTGTAGCAGCTACGCGCCAGGAACAGGCAGCGGAGACCGATATATGTGTTTTACTGGATCACAGGCAGGAAAGGCTGAGGGTGTTTGATTCAGCTGATGAGGATGGATTGACTTTTGATTTGAAGTGACATACCTTCATGGTAACATGAGGTAGGAGAGAAGGGAGAAATTCTTAAAGAAATGAGGAAAATATCAGGGATTTTGATAATTAAGGGATCAGACTTTCAGAAGACATAGTGGAGGAACGGATTAGAATGTGTGGGGCAGAAGAGATTTTAAGACAGTAGGCAGATGTGTAACCATCATAAGGGTTTAACACTTGTGAGAGGGGAGTTCTGTAAATAGGAATGGTAGACAGGATGGATACTGACTGGAGGGAGACTGCAGTCTCGAGCCTAGTTAGTATAGCAAACATGTTTATGAGTAGAATAAAACTGCATTTATTATTATATTAGTATACATTGCATATTTTATATTAATTTTGTATTAATAATTAACAGCTCTGTGTTTTATAACATTCAAATGTTTATGCATACATTCACATACATATACTTCAGGATGGATCATTTAGTCACAATTAAAATATTTTCAGAGGTTAATCATTTTTTTAATTTGAATATTACATAAAGATAGGCAAGTGAAGTCTTTTTAAATATTTCAAAAATAAACTAATGCCTTTCTAGAAGATTTTAGGTTATTAAATATTTTAGCAATTTTATTCCTAGGTACTCTTCTAGGGTACACCCAGTTGCAGTAGAACTAACTATTGATTTTGAAATACAGAGCAACAGTTAACAGAAGGAAGTTAATGGATACAGTTGTGTAATGACCAGTTGAGTAAATGTCCTTGAACATGAAAGATAACATATACTACTTACTTACTACCTTGAAACTACAGAGGTATAACCATAGTTCTGTGCTCTGGGGTATGATTAATGAGCTCTGTCTTCAGTTGTATTAAGAATTGAGTGAAAGTTTAACTACCAAAGAACACATACATCACTCCAAAAAGATGTGCTGTGTACAATTCCCTTGGAGATAGTAGAGAATCGTAAGAAGAATAAGCACTAGAAAGTCAATAATTGTATGTCTTCTAGGTAAAGTCATCAACTAAATGTAATGAATCACTGTGAATTGAAAACTAGAAGCAAATTATAGATTTTTGAGTTTTAGGCATAAAAATAATTTATTAACCAATTATTACACTCCAATCTGAATGCATATATGAAAAAAAATGGCAGTTCAATAAAAACCTACCAAGAATTATTCAGGATTTATATTAATAAATCTCTTTCCTATAAGTTAATTATTTTTTTAAAAAATAAGACATTAAAAATTAGAAAATAAATGGGTATTTTTCATTTTTTATTTATGTATTACAAAATCACTGCACATTAAGATGTATGAACTTTTTAGTGATATATTTTAGCTCAAATACAATGCTAGTAATAAAAAGTACATAGTTAATCTGGACAAATAAGATCAAAGTACACTTACCCAAATACTCAGTCAGAGTATTTTTTCTCCAGTAAGTACAATAGTTCTGTTTTGAATGATTGATTTTTACTGATTTTTCCACCGGATATAACAGTAATTTCGGTGAATCAGCTCTCTGAAAACATTCTAACTCACAAAGTATGTAGTCATATCAATTTTTAAAAAAATCTCTATTGCCTATATACACCATGAAGTTGTCAGGCGTCGAAGTGCTTTGATACAGCTTCTAGTGATGTTTTCATAGGAAAGTGCCACCTAAATTTGTCTTTCAGTACTATTTTGACTTTCACATAGCTTTAATCCTTAAAATCAAATAGGTACGAAAAATAATAAAGGTAATCAAAACACCATGTATATGACAAATCAGTAATTTAGTATATGGCATTAAAGCAAAGGTAACTCACTGAGTCCTTAAAACACACACAACCAAACACTAACCCAATTATTCATCAACAGTGAAGCCTTGCCTAAGTTTCCAGTGATAATGACCATTTTCCTTCCCACTTGCAGCTAAGGGGAAATTCACATGGCAGCATAACCCTGCTTAGACAGGCATGTGCAATCATAAATTAAAATCAAGATTGGAACATTCCCTATGACTCATTTGCTTTTCTAACTAAGGACTATCCAATAATGATTATTTCCTTGAATTAACTACATTTTTTTTTTCATTTTAACTGTTATGGTAATTTCAATTTGGGAAATCCAGAGAATTAGAATGCTAACACACTTAGCAGTAATCGGTGATAAACTGCCTATTTACTTCCTTCTATAATTCAATTTATAATGTGTTTTTTTCCCCACTGCCTTGTGTTGTTCTCTGGTCTCTATTCAGCTTGTGGAATAGATGATAGTATAATGTGCTTACTTAAAAAAACTTTTATTTGAAGGATGATTAGATTTTGTATGAAGAAAATACATATTGAAAGGACTTTCCTTCATGGTGTTTACCCAACGTAAAACCTTTTACAAGATGTGCATGTATGGGGAGAGGAAGGTTGTTAACAATAAGGAGATTGTAGAGAAATGAAACGAAGAGGAGAAAGGCTTTGCTTTAATCATTTCAAAGAGATAGTCTAGCTACGAAGACCTGCCTGGTGTAGAAGGAGCCGGGTCTCGGTGGAGAGCACCCAGTATGGCTATGCGAGTGCCGTGATACATACTTAGCCCTGAAGGCGCATTAACCACGTGCACAAATCAGAAGAAAAAGAAGAAAAGCTTTTTCTTGGTAGCGTTTCCTCACTGCAAATTCTGTCTCTGTGGACGCCACTGCTTTCTCAACCATGGAGTCCATTTTTGTGCATATAACCTGGCAACTGTCCTCATTCAAAATCTCGCATATTTATCATCTTTATTCTTAAGACGTAATCCAGAAGGTGGTTAAATTCAAACTTTAAGACTCCCTTTAGACTCCAAACTTTGCTTGCTTTGTCCACAAGGAATTGTATGTGCCATTTGTTACCCTTTTCTCCTATGGGACCATTTCTTCTCCAAATGTTTTTGTGTCTATCTCAGTGTCTTTCATATAATAAAGGGCAAGTGAAATAGATAGAGGTTTAAACTATGTTTTAAAGAAATAATAACCTGAAAAAAAATTACACGTTCTGATACCAGGTATAGAGATGAACATACTGTCTGAGATTCTGAGCACCAGGACCATACTTGTGCGCATCCATGATTTTTGATATTTGTTTCTGTCAAGATCTCATTTTTGTGGCTTATATCACACAGTGTCTTGGAAAGCATATGTAATATTAACCATTTTTGACCCCATATTTTACTTTTCCTTTTGCAAACCTCTTTGTCTGTCTTACAAAATTGAATAAGTAAAAAATCATATAAGTGATGTAGCAAACATTAATTACTAAATATTCAGAAAAGCAAATCTTAACATTTAGTCAGTTTACTCTATGTTGAAGAATCATGTGATCCCTCTGCAGGCCGGTTATCCTGCCTCCCTCTGAAGACTCACCAGTATTAATTTGATATTATCTTTCCAGTGTTCACTTCATATTTAATTACAGAAAAATGTATCATACTGATTTATGGATTTAAGTGACTATGAATACTATTACATCATATGCATAATTAAGCAAAATATTTTTTTAAAGTCATACCTTAAATGTATCCATTTTAACACATAGATTCAGCTCATATATTTATATTCTGTAGAATATCATGTTACATAATACATTGTACTTTTTTACTGATAGACTTCTAATTTTTCCCCAAATGTTGGCACAGCAATTCTCCCTGGAAAATATTTTTCCATTCCTTTATTTCCAGTGATTTTGGACCATTTTGTTTCAAGTATAGGTCTTTGGCACAACATGAAACTAAGCTAGATTTTTAATTTAATTGGGTAAACTTTCTGAAAAGCTTATTTGCATTCCTTCCATTTATTTTGATTTATTTCTGACATGTTAATTTTTATCTTCTATTCAGCATGTTTGTTTCTCTTTGTCCCTCCTTTCCTATCCTTTCTTTCATTGACCAAGTATTCTTCTATTCTTTCCTTTTCTATTGATTTACCTGTTCTAATCTTTTTCAATTACCATTAATATTTTTAAGGTTTATTTTTAACAGTGAGGTAGTCAATACCTTTATTCTCTCAAATGTTGTAAATATCTTAGAATGCCTTAACTTTGGGCTCCATAATTCCATTTTCCAATATTGTGTTTCAGAAGTTTCATATTTTTAATTCCCCAAGTAAGTATTGTTATAGTCAACATTTAATAAGATGTTAATATTTGCTGCTTGGATTGGTTTCTTTGTCAACCATTGCCTCTGACATATAAAGACAGAATTTAATATTCAATCATTTCCTGATAGAACTATTAAAGAACTAACACTATTTATAGGAAAAAATGAAGAAATAAAGAGTTGCAAGAAGGGATGGTGAGCAAAGAAATCGGGTAAGTAGGGTACACCTTTTAATTTAAAACTTTATTTTAAAAATTTCTCTTTGTATTTTATTGGGGTCAGAGTGAATGTGCCCTGAGCTTTTCCTGGTTTGGGAAATTCATTATTTTTTGGTTTTGTTGTGTTTTTTTGTATGTGTGTGTGTGGATGGGTTCTCTGTCAGTTATCTTCTGTTTGCCTTTCCAGATTCATTCTTAACCCTCTCCCTTCTGCTTTCTGCCACAGATGTCTGACTAATACGGAATTGCATCTCAGTTTTTGGCTTCTCATTGATTTTGTCCATTAGGAAGCTGCAGCTGGGGAATGGAGGAACAGAGAAGAACAAAGATAGGATATTTATCAGCTAAGAGTCCTTCTGGGTTGATAACATCTCCCTGCTTGTCCCCTTGTGCCCACTGCCCCTAGCCCTGGGGTACTACAGCTTCCCTGGGGCATCACAGAACCCACTGCCACCTTTGTAAATAGTCACTTTGTAAATAAACCTTTTAATTATTATAATTTGAGTGTGGTATTTATTTCTGTTGGGATAAACATTTTGTAATCCTATTTGCACAATATTTTAGATGTTGGGATAGGAAAGAAGTATATTTGTAATAGAACATAAACATCAAAGATGTATAAAGTTCAACCTTATTAATTATTAAAATTTTCATATTTTTATTTTTATTCATTAAATCTATTATGTTTAAAGATCAGTAGTTCTATGTTTAACTATCCCTACAAATTTATCTATTTGTTCATATCTTTTTGGATTTCCAACTGTTTTAAAAGTAGATATTATTAGCATATATTTAAGTATACAGAGTTTTGATTCATAAATCTGTATTTGAATAGTCTATTTGACTTTTATTCACATTATTTCTCTTATTTCTCATGGGTATGTAATATCTGTAGGTATTAATATTAATGTTTTTTTTCTTTTTTTCCTGTTTAAACTCACATATAGTTTCCAAAACTCTTGACTTTTAACATCTCGTTTGTTTAAATTTCTCTCTTGTCAGTAAGATAATTTGATATCTTTTCTTCTTCTATCAATAACAATAGGAATAATAAACACACAATGTTTCCATGTGCTGGTACTTCTAAAACCTTTTCTCATTTAAGATAACGTAATCATGATCATGACCCTGTGGATGGATATATTATAATATCTCTTTTATAAATGAGGAAACTAAAGCTCAGAGTTTTAAAACAAAGTCAAACACCTGCAAACATTAGACCAGGTTTGCCTTCTCAGGTTGTCTGCCTCTGAAGTCTGTATTCTTAGCCACTAGACTACAGTACTTCTCCTAATAGCAAATTTAAGTCATTGATGGCATATTCCGTATGTGTGGCCTATGTTTATTATCTTGGGTTAGGTTTTCTTTTAGTGAATAAAGACAAAAGGATATTTTTAATATCCTGCTATTTAAGATGAAGAATTTGGTGTGTTCTCACTTTATCTCTCTCCTTTCTGAAACTGTTAATTTAATGTGGGTTAATAGTAGCAGAGTAATTTTTAATGATACAATGTTAAAAGAATTATTTTTGCTCTGCTTTCCTCAATTTCTTCCACAGGAATGAATACCACCTATTCCAAAAGATCTACATTTTTGTATACTTGATACTCATCTCTCATGTAATCTTTGTCTTTACTAGGATTTTTCTGTGTTATTTTATCTTTCTTATAGCTTGATTATATATGTATGCAAATATTCTTATGTCTACAATTATGTCTGATATAATTATAAAATAGAGTAATATTCATATAGGACTATACATATTGATTCTTATTCCCTACAAATTTAATAATGAATTCCCATTGGCCTTTAATATCAACTATATGAGAATGAAATAGAATTATTGGTTTATGAACAAATTTTCTCAAGCTAAGTTTCTCAAAACCAGTATCTTTCAACATTTATATTGAAAGAGGAAAGTCTAACAGGAGTCAAGTTTTTCAAATTTTTGTGGGGGGTATATTATTTTTATTGAGTTCTATATAATAAAGTCTACAAACCTTATTGTACAACTCAGAGAATTTTGACATGTATTTACACTTATGTACCCATGACCCAGATCAAGATATCAAATATTCTCACTAAATTTTTTCCCCAACAACTATTTCACCAACCCCTCAAATCCCATCCCACATGTCAACCAACAATTTGTTCTTTGTCTATGAGTCTACTTTATTTCTGCTTTATTGTTTGTTTTCTTTTTAAAGATTCCACATGTAAGTGAAGTCACGTGGTATTTGTCTTTCTCTAGCTGACTTATTTCACTTAGGATAATGCCCTCTAAGTCCACCCATGCTGTTTCAAAAGGCAAGATTTCATTCTTTCTTATGGCTGAATAATATTCCATTGTATACATATACCATATCATCTTTATCCATTCATCTATAAATGGACACTCACATTGCTTCCATATCTTGGCTATTGTTAATAATGCTAGTATAAATATAGGAATACTTAGAACTTTTTGAATTAGTGATTTTGTTTCCTTCAAGGTAAATTCCCAGAGGAGGAGGGAATACTTCCAAATCCATTCTATGAGGCCAACATCACTCTAATGACAAACCAGACAAAGACAATATAAAAAAATACAATTAAAGACCAACATTCCTGATGACATAGACACAAAATTCTTCAACAAAGTATTAGCAAACTAAATTCAAAAATATACCAAAAAGATCATCCGTCATGATGAAGTAGGATTTATTCCAGGCATACAAGGTTGGTAGAGTATCCACAAATCAATCAATGTGATAGACCACATTAATAGAAAAAAGGATAATAGCCATATGATCATTTCAATATGTGCTTACAAAGCATTTGACAAAATTCAATATCTGTTCATAATAAAAACTCTCAAATAAAATGTGTACTCAGGGAACATACATCTAATAAAGGCCAAATGCAATAAACCCTAGCTAACATCATACTCATAATGTAGCTTCATAATATAGTTCGAAGTCAGAGAGTGTGATACTACCAGGTTTGTTCTTTTTTTCTCAAGACTGCTGTGGCCACTTAGGGTCTTTTTGTGGTTGCATACAAATTTTAGGATTATCTGCTCTAATTCTGTGAAAACATGCCTTGGTATTTAGACAGGGATTGCATTGAATACATAGATCACTCTGGACAGTATGGCCATGTTAACAATATTAATTCTTCCTGTCCATGAGCATGGGATATCTTTCCATTTACTTGGGTTGTTTTCAATTTCTTTCCTAAGTTGCCTTATAGTTTTCAGAGCACAGGCCATTTACTTCCTCAGTTATATATATTCTGAAGTATTTTATATTTTTTGGTGCAATTATAAATTGGATTGTTTTCTTACCTTTTCTTTCTATTAGTTTGTTACTTGTTTATAGAAATACAACATATTTTGTATATTGATTTTGTATCCTGTGACTTTACTGAATTCAGTTATTAATTCTGGTTGTTTTTGATGTAGTTTCTGGGGATTCCTATATGTATAGTATCATGTCATCTGCAGAAAGTGTTGATTTTACTACTTCCTCACCAATTTGGATGCCTTATATTTCCTTTTCTTGTCTGATTGCTATGGATAAGACTTCCAGTAATATACTGAATACAAGTAGTGAAAGTGGGCATCCTTGTCTAATTCCCTTTCTTAGAGGAAAATTTTTTAGCTTTCTGCCATTGAATATGATGTTAGCTGTGCATTTGTCATATATGGCCTCTATTATGTTAAGATATATTCCCTCTATGTCCACTTTGTTGAGAGTATTTATAAGGAATAGGTAACTGAATTTTGCCAAATGCTTTTTCAGCATTTACTGAGATGATCATTTGGCTTTTTTCCTTTTTTTTAATGTAGTGCATCACATTAATTGATTAATAGTATGAACCATCTTTGCCTCCCTGGAATAAATCTACTTGGTCAAGCTGGATGATCCTTTCAATGTATCTTTTAAGAAGATTTGCCAACATTTTGTTAGGGCTTTTGCATGTATGTTCATCTGAGATATTAGTATGTATTTTTCTTTTTTTCTGTATTGTCTTTGATTTTGGTATGAAGGTGATACTGGCCTCTTAGAATGAATTTGGAAGCTTTCCTTCCTCTTCAGTTCTTTGGCGTAGTTTGAGGATAAGTATTAATTCTCCTTTGAATGTTTGGTTGTTTTCTCCTATGAAGCCATCTGGTTCTGGCTTTTTGTTGGATTGGAAATTTTTTTTATTACTAATTCATTTTTATTACTAGTAATGAGACCATTCAGATATTCTATTTTTTCCTGGTTCCATCCTTAACGATTGTATGTTTCTGCATATTTACCCATTTCTTCTAGGTTTTCTAGTTTGTTGGCATATAATTTTTCAGAGTAATCTCTTGCAGCTATTGTGGTGTCAGTTGTAACTTCTGTTTCATTTCTGATATCATTTATGAGTCCCCTTTCTTTTTCTCTTGATAAGTCTCGCTAAAGGTTTAATCATTTTGTTTGTCTTTTCAAAGAAATAACCCTTAGTTTCATTGACCTGCTGTATATATATATATATATATATATATATTTTTAGTCTCTATTTCATTTATTTCCACTCTGATATTTATTATTTTCTGCTTAACTTGGGGCATTTTGCTCTTTTTTTCTACCTCTTTTAGGTGTAGGGTTAGATTGTTCACTTGAGATAGGCCTGTAATGGTATAAACTTCTTTCTTAGAACTGGTTTTGCTATATCTCAAAGATTTTGAACTGCTATCTTTCCATGTTCTTTATTTTCCAACTACTTCATTTTATTCCCTATTTTGATTTCTTCATTGACCCATTGGTTGTTTAGTAGCATATTTTTTAGTTTCCATGTGTGTGTGATTTTTACAGTTTTTTTCTTTGTAATTGATTTCCAGTTTTATACCATTGTGAAGTTGTTTGGTATGGTTTCAGTTTTAAATTTTGAAACTTGTTTTGTGGCTTAACATGTGATCTATCCTGGAAAAATGTTCCATGTGCACTTCAAAAGGATTGTACTCTGCAGTTTTTGGGATATAATATTTTGTATGTATCTATTAAGCTCATTTGCTCTAATGTGTCATTTTAAGCCACCGTTTACTTATTGATTTTCTTCTAAATAATCTTGCCAATACTGTAAATGGGTGTAAAAGCTCTCCTACTATTATTATTACTATCAATTTCTCTTTTTATACATGTTAATATTTGCCTCATATATTTAGGTGCTCCACTGTTGGGTGTGTAGATATTTACAATTGTTATGTCTTCTTTCTAGATTGAGCCCTTAATCATTATATAATGTCCTATTTGTCTCGTTATAGTCCTGTTTTAAGTCTGTTTTGTTCTACGTAAGCACTGCGACTCCAGCTTTATTTCAATTTCTATTTGCATAGAATATTTTTTGTACCCCTTTAAGGTCAGTCTGTGTGTGTTTTTAGGTCTGAAGTGTGTCTTTTGTAGACAGCAAGTTGAGGGTCCTGTTCTTCTATCCATTCCATCACCCTGTGTCTTTTGATTGGAGCATTTAGTCCGTTTACATTGAAAGTGATTTTTGATAGGCTTTTATTATTTTGCTAAATGTTTTGTGGTTGTTTTGCCAATCTTCTCTGATCCATTCTTCTTATTCTCTTTTCCTTTGTGTGTGACAATTTTCTTTAGTGTTATAGGTAGATTCCTTTTTCTTTCTTTTTTTATTTATCTATTGTAGGCTTCTGGTTTGACACAGGGCTTATCTATGACATCTTATGTATATAATAGTCTGTTAAGTTGATGGTAACTTAGATTGGAACACATTCTAACATCAGTCCCCTTTTACTCTGCCTCCTCCACATTTTATGTATATGACATTTTCTTTTGCTCCTTTTTATTTAGTGATTCCGTTGACTAATTTTTAGAAGTGACTGATTTTACTACTATTGTCTTTTAATCTGCACACTAGCTTTTAAGTAATTGATCTACAGCCTTGGCTATGTGTTTGCTTTTGCCAGTGACATATTTTTATTAATATGCATGGGGAACATAAATGATCTTCTCACCCTGCTCTTTCTGCACTGTCAGTATGGGTGGGGAACATAAACAATATCACTCAGTCTGCTGCAGTCTACACCAGCTACATGAGGGGGAATGTAAACACTGGTACTCACCCTGCTCCCACCTGCACTGTCAATATAGGTTTAGGACATAAACAGTATCCCTCATGCTGCTGCAGTCTGCACCAGCACTATGGGGAGGAAATGTAAACACTGGTACTCACCCTGTTCCTTCTGCAGTAACAATGTGTGGAGGAACATAAATGAGGGTGTGCACTAGCACCTCTAGTCCCAGAGCAAGTTCTAGCAGGTCCCCCGGTGTTTGGTGGGTGCTTTAGTTCTGAAAACGGTTTCTTACATTGATGGTATGGTTGTTCTTTGACCCACAAACTGTGGCTTTTACTCCATTCCTCAGAGAAGGCTATTCTGTGCTCCAGTCCCTCAGTGATCTCCTTTCCTAATACAGAGCTGTGCTGGAGGTGGGGCTTCCGCTGCTACCATGTCTCCATCTCACCTGGATTTTTATGTGGTCTTTTTTTTATTCCCTTATTGTGCAGTAGGTGTTCACTCAGGCCTCATTCCCTCCTTAGGATCAATTACTCTGTGTATAAGTGTGGAATTGGTGTGTATGTGGGATGAGGTAGGTTCAGGATTTTTCTACACCACTGGGTTGGATCAGTCCCCAAGTGTTTTCATTTGTATGCATTTTTATTTTGAAATTTGGGGGCAAGTATGATTTTACTTTTATTTTTCAAGTTCATTAGGATCATAGGTTTTATTACCTAAATTATGTTAGAAAAATGGTGACCTATTTCAGATGAAAACCCTGATTTCTTTTTCATGTCAGAAAAGCTTGGTATACTTCAATTTATTCTGTGTTCTTTTTCAATGACCATATTTTAAAACTTTTTATTATATTTCTAATTTTCCTGTAATCTAGATGATTGTTTATTGATGCACTCAAAAAGGTTTCCCACATATTAGGAGTTAATCTTGCATAACCCCTGGCTTATGGCTAGTTTCCTTGGCAACCGTAGACCTAAAATAAGGGTCAGCATACTATGGTCTGCAGGTAAAATCAAATGTCCCACTTACTTTTGTAAATAAAGTTTTATTTTAATACAGCCAAGCTCATTTGATGTTTTGCTTAAGCTAGGCCTGATCTAACATTGTGCGTGTGTGTGTGTGTGTGCATGTGTGTGTGTGTGTGTGTGTGTGTGTGTGAGTGTGTGTGACTTGTACCTGTGCATTTGTATGTGAGCTATGACCCTCGATCCAAACCTTGGCTTAGCTCCCTTGCCTCTTAAGAACAGGTTCAATGAGTCTGATACTCTATATGCACATTACGTAAACATAGCAGATTATATGTTCTGACAGATTTGACTAGTTAGGTCAACACATGCTTATTCATAATAAATTAATGAAAGACTATAAACTTGTTTATATATAAGCAGCCATCTCTACAACAACCATTAATAAACTACCCGACTAGATAAAGAATCAGTGTCACCTTAAATTAACTTTGTCTCTCTTTATACCTCTTATCTTCTCAGTTCCCAGGCAATAGTTAGTCCTCAGAGACATATAGAATAATGAAATTACAGGTTTTCTAGAACAGTGTATGGCTGTTGATTCATAGGTGGGTTCATCTTTCTTTCATATTCACTTATGGTATAAAATACTTGTTTGAAGTAAACATTCTGGTCAAACTCTTTAACTTTTTTTCCTAAATAAAGGCTTATATACATTGATCCCTTATTCTTACTGTGTTCTATAAATATGTTGTCTGTTTGTGAACATTAGAAGGAAAATCTAAAACATTTCCTGCCATTACTATATTTCTTAAGTGCAAATGTTGTTTGTCCATTATTAAGAAAGGATTTTCTTTCTGACATGTTGCTGTAAAATTCTTGAATTTTGCTGCAATGTTTGAAATTAATTTTCAGCTCCTGAAGTGTCACACAGAAATTATGAATGCAGGAGATGGCTGTCATAGATCAAGATATAGGAAACCACTAATATGGTATGATTAATTGTCTTTAATATATACTCTTAGATTTCAATTTATACCAAGTTGCAAATGAAAGTCTGTAATAAATGAAGATTGTCGGGAAAATTCTGATTGAGCTCAGTAAGTAGCTTTTGTGCTTTTAATCTTGTTTACCATGTCATGCTAAATATATTAGAGCCATAAACATTATTGGGTATGACATTATATAAAGAGACTTAATCAAATACTAAACATTTAACTTAATTAATTTTTTAATTTTCACATCTATGTATAAATTAATGCTTAAGAAACTAAACATAATCAAGCATGTACAATTTAGAAAGTTTTTTTGTTGAAAAATAATTCTCTCACTACTCATGAAAAGCATTATTATTTGACTGAGAATGCATCCTAAAAAGTAGATGACTGCTCAATGTGTGTCTTGCCCAACAATCTATGTTGTAGATTTTTATAAACTTACACTGGGTATATGCAAAGATGAACTGTATATTTTTAAAGTATTGTTAGAATTTTTCCTAATCTTAATCCCTTGTATTTATCTCTGAGGCCTAAACTCATATTTTAGTTATTTCATTTATTCTCATCAGAGCCTCCCTCCTACAGATTCCTTACCATCCATCCAGTTTCTATACATTCTGAAGTCCTAGTTCAAGCTAAACTGCCTCCAGGAAGATGTCTACCACTATTCACCGTCCATTCCTGAACACAATTTAGCATAAACTAGCAGACTGTGGTGTTGCAACCATTATACATACAAATAGTGAGTCAATAAAATCTTGATGGATAATCTGCTGTTTTTTGGTAATTTGAGTAATTGTACAAAAGAGTGATTATAGTGATGATTCCAGAAACACAGTCTAATATGGAGAAAAATAATTGATAATACAATTTATTAGAGTGAATTAATTTGAGTTCTAAATGAGGTATAAAGATTATTGCAGAGCGACACTGAGCAAATGACCAAGAAGAATAGAAATGGACTGTCATATTTTTGGTTGCCATAATTTTGGTTATATTGATATTGAGGATAGGATCACAGGGGCGAGAACCTGAGATGCAGTGGTGGGGATATTTAAGTCAGAGTTCAAAATGGGTCACCCATGAGAATATTGTATTTATCTAGCACCCTACTTGATGACCAAGAGGTTGGCATCTGTTGTCATCCTATCTGGTTCCCACTTTTCTCTGGTTTTGTTCAGCATCTACTATCTTTCTGAAGCTTGTCTCTACTAGGATTTGGTTATTTCTTTTAAATTCAAACACTAGGAAAAATGTGAATGCTTGATTTTTTTTTCCTTTGAAAACAATCCTTCCCCAACACATGTCTATAGCTTTTCCCTTCCATTATTTTGTAGAAACTATACCCTTTTTTGTTAAAACCATGATGGATTGATTTGTCTGTTTTCTTGGTCTTGCAAGTGTTCTTTCAGCCTGATGAGCTATTTCCTGTTGTCTTTTTACTGTATTATTTCTGCAATGAGCATTCCATTCTTTCTGGTGAGAAGAATTCCTGATTTAGTTAAATTTTAAAAATGCATTTTCTCTATTATAGTAAATCATGACATGTTCTATGTTAACGCCTTTTAATATTCCTTTGGCAGTCATTCAGAGACTTCAGCATTTCATTCCTTCATTCCTTACGTCATGAGGACTGGACTCGCCCTCCTGAGTGGTCTCACTGTTTCCTCCAAGCAAAACCAAACATTGCACTGATTTATTTTGGTGCAGTAAGATCTCATCAACTTACTAAATTCTTCATTACTTTTTGTTATTATTACTTTCCATAATGCTGGTGCTTTTTGTGGCTTCAATTTGGGACAACTATCAGGAAACATTATATTTGATAAAACTAAGACTGTCAAAGACATAAGAAACCAAATTAAGAAAACTTACAAATTAAAAAGAAAATGATAGCTGTATTCCTGGTAAAGAAATTAAATATAATGAAAATACAGCTCACAAAATTACCCTTCTGAAAAAAACACATCTGATTTTATTATTTCACTGATTAAAAGAATTTACGATCATCCAATTATTCCCTATCGCCTGAGGTGGTTGTACATATACAAATGTATTTTTGGTCCTATATCCACTTTAGAAAAATAGTATTGAGCAAGCACTTCCAATATAGGTATATGCATATGTAAATAAGTTATAATCATATTCTTCTACAAATATGTTCTTCACAATAATGTGCATATATAACTGGAATTTTTAAGTGTAAGACAAATACATACAAATTAATGTTCCCCTTATTCCTGTATTTCCCCACATATTAGGAGTTAATCTTGCATAACCCCTGGCCTATAGCCAGTTTCCTTGGCAACCATAGACCTAAAATAGGGGTCAGCATACTATGGTCTGCAGGTAAAATCAAATGTACCACTTATTTTTGTAAATAAAGTTTTATTTAAATACAGCCATGCTCATTTGATGTTTCACTTAAGCTAGGCCTGATCTAACATTATTTCTAAATGTGACCAGGTCTATCTGGATCCTATTTGACCATTAGAAATTACTCAACTTCTTGAAAGAAAAGTTATTAAAAGTTATTAATAACCAAAACGAATATCTAGCACATTTTGTCACATAAGTCTATAAAGATAGGACCAAATATAAGTTCCAGAAGACTCTAAAGGCTTTTCTCTGTGACTTATTTCACTACACTTTGGGAAAGGGTTTGGAATGGTCAATAATAGTGTAGTTGTGAAACCCATTTACTTAATATTGGATTGAAAGACTCATCTGTTTGGGACTTTTTATTATATTTTAAAACTGAGTAGTTCAGAAAAAATTCAAGTATAGATTATTGAAAGAAAATCTGGCAAAAGAAAGTATCTATAATCTTTAAAAAATTTATGTTTAAACAACTCAGATAGACCAGAGTTCCGCAAACTTTTTTCTGTAAAGGGACAGGTAATAAATATTTTCAGCTTTGCAGCCCATATAGTCTGTATGGAAATGAACAAGCATGGCTGTGTTCCAATAAACTGTATTTACATAAACAGGAACTTTTCCATAGTTTACTGACCCCTTGTATAAACTGGAGTATAAACACCTATAGGCTTCTGTACCCAAGGTATCAACTGGTATGTATGATTTAAATATGAATATAGCTCTTTGATTGATTGATTGACTGATCAAACATCTACTTTTGAGGGCTCTGTATCAGGAAATGTGTCCAAACTCGAACTTTCTTATAAGTAGTTCTAGAGGCAAAAGCTTATGCCCTGAAGCATTATCCAAATTAAAGTAAGTCCTCAGATGAGGCATTGGAGATACGGCTTTTAGATCCCAAATGTATATAACAGATGACCTAATGGCTATAAAAACCTTTGTTCTGATTTTTCTTCTGGAAATTTGAATGTACGTATCCCAGATTCTGTGTTCACATCCATTCTAATAAATAAGCTCACTGCCACCTTCTCCTTTACTGTTATCTGATGTTTACTTAGCTTGGATTGTGGTTAGCTTGTTAGCTTTTATGTCTTAACAGCAATATGAACACATACTCGTATTCAGATGTAACAAAATTTCTGTGTATTATCATCTTGAAATGCACCATTGTTAATAACTCTGTCAAGTTCACATTGTTGATAGTCCTTATTGAGTCAAGAAAAAAACTAAAATATTAATTGAGCCTTGAAAGTTCACTAAACCTTTGGATTTAGCTGGTATGCTTTGAGAAACTTCTTCCGTTGTAGTTGTTTTTGTGCTTTAATCTTGCTGTTCAAATTGTGAATGTAAACAGTCTGAGAGAAAGCTCTATTAGGGGTAATGAGGTAAAGATTAATCTCTTTCATGTTCATTCAGTACCCCTTATCAATAACAATAGTAAACAAAGAGCTTCCCATCTTTAGGTAGTCAAAAACAGAATTTTCTACTTGGGCATGTGGATAAAATTTTCTCTTTTTTGAAGATAACTCTGTGGTTGTGTTTATTTGAGTACATATTCTTTGTGTTTTCCATGGTCATCATTATCTTCCTGACAAAAAGGGCCCCATCCCTGTTTATTCCTGTGTTGTACCTTATTGATTTGCTGTCCTTAGGCAGTATTTATATGTATAGATTACAAACTCTCAATTCATCATAGTGTCTTGTTGGGCTTATAGCTTTAATATTTTAAAGATAATCCTTGTTTGCAGCAGTGTGTGAGACGAGGAGTTATATACATGAGCTACTGGATTGAAGCCAGCCATCTAAATGTTTATCTATCTAGCTCATTGTGCACAGAGGTCAGGGTTAATGTTAAAAGAAAAAAAAATGATGTCTTCTCTCGTGAAAAAAGAGCATAGCGTCTTCCAGAATTTCATGTCAGGTATACATAAAAACAGAATCAACTCAAGAAACATGGGGGAAAAAAATCACAGTAATGTCTGTCCTTCACTTTACAAATGATCTATTTATGCTTTGGTGTTCTCCTGTTTATATTCTTCGTATTTCATCTTATTTTTGAATCCTTGATATAAAAACAGCCACCATTAAAACAAAATATTAAAATTTTAGTGCCTTTGTAACATTTTTTTTCACAAGTAAACTCAAAACAAAAATTCCCTATAGCCAAAAAAGGAAAAGCAAAGTCCCCTTTATTATACTTGAAAATAAATTACACAATTACAGTTTATTGCTTTGAAAAGTAAAGCAAATGCTAAATTCATTGGAAATAACATATGTAGCCACATTCTAAGTATCATTTCTTACAGGGGCATAAAATTTAGTTATTATTGATGCCACTTGAATCAGTAATTAAAATTTGGTTAAGGAAAACCCCAGAATGCGTGTAACTATGCTCATATAATACTGCAAATAGCCTTCTAATTGCACAGCTTACATTCAGGTTAATTGTGGCCCAGACGTTGGCTTAGCTGCTCTGCTGTGAAGTTCACACCCACAGTAAACATTTCATGGCTCAAGATTAACTGTTACTTAATATTAACCATAGATTTAAAACTACTTAATACAGGTTAATTAAATGTTTCTTGAGTATAGTAAGCTTCATTGTCATCAAAAAGAATTTTCCTTTTATATGAGATACATTTTAATGTAATTATTAATGTTGTTTTAATCCAAAAACATCGGTTAGTTAAGGCAAAAATCATAGAAATATTACTTAGGAGATATGTGTGCTTTTTAAAAAGAAAAAAATCAGTGAAATGTTGGAAATAAACACAGGATTGTGAAAAAAGAATAGAAAGACTTAGTGCAGTTGTTGGACTTAAAGGCTGTACCTGGACAATTACACGCTGATAACAGGAAGGATGCTGAGTATTTTCCTAGGTGTGGAGTAAAAGATGACTCTACTAAGAGTGAGGTAATGCTTTCATAGTAAAAATGAAGCACTTGACTACATTTGTTTTGTTTGTGTTTTAACATTTTGGGAATTTTAAAACTGGAAAGAATATTAGACCCATTTAGTTCACAGAAGATGCATCTCAGGTTAAGTGGCTTGTAACAGTTAAGAGCCATCATCCAATGGAGAGAGTATCAATCAATACTTTTTTGACTTTACCCCAGTCCTGTGGACTTTGTCATTATTTTAAGAAGAGCTTATCTAAATATTTAGTAAGTTATTACTGTTTATTGGAGAAATGTGTGTGTTTGTGCAGCAGAGTTGGAAGAACCTTACTCAGCTATCCTAGAAACACAACTCCTTCCATTCAATCATGAATGAACTGTTCATGCCAAAGAATATATGTAATGCATATGTAAATTATAAAGCAAAATGCAAAAGAGAATGCTACCGCCCCAAATTTCATTGTTTGAAATACAAATAGGCAGCTATTTGAGTATATCCCTTGAGACTGTTTTGTTTTCCATTCCAATAATTCATAGCTTTACAATGTTGTGTAGACCACAGGGTGTCATAGCTCACTCCCTGTAGTAGGTGCATGTGAATCAAAACACATATGAGTGGAAAGGTGTCTGAGAGAAGGAAAATTCTGATGAGCTGGTCAGTGTGACACAACATAGAGGTAGTTCACAATAAGTTAACTTGCAATAGGAGAAAAACAATCACTGGTTAGTTGATATAAAGAAAACTGTTTAAATTTGAAAGTAGGACAATGACTAATTTCCACAGTAACATAATTTTTTATTTTATTTATACATCACCAGTGGAACTTCTATAACTCTCCAGATTAAGTATAGTATGTGATTTTATTTAGTTTCTTCTATGTGTAAACTTTGACCTTCTAAGAGAAATCTTGTTTTAATAGACTTGTACTTTAACATATTTTAGTCCTTACTATAACAGCCAGTGTTTAGATAATTGCAATTTCTTACTTATTTCTTATATATATTTATATATGCACAGGCTTCCTTAATCTTTTCAGTGAATAACAACAGTTTCCTTTATCTTTACTGACCGGGACTAAATCTGTCCTATGGGATTAACAGAAAAGAATCGTTAGTAAAATTTTTTGTCTCTTACTGCTATTTAGGGGCTGTTGTACTTTCTTACAATGTCCTGATTGACAAAATTATAGAACATAGGCAGACTGCACGGGACCTTAATAAATGGCCTCAGGTACTGACAAGTACAGTACCCTACCCTGACCACACCACAGAGTTTAGTAGTTAAACCTGACTCTGTAAGAACTGTGTAAACCTTTATCCTTCGTGGAAAATGCATTAAAATAATTTTTACACACTTGTTCTCTCAAAATTTCTCTAAATTGCTGCATTTATTCTCTGCATTAAGCAGCAAGTAAATTGATTATAGGACTTCCCTGATTAATTTAGATTTTTTCAATTAATGCAAAGCAGAGAATTAATAAAAAGTTCTTTCAATTACTGCATTTTTTAATATTATCGTATACAATTATTATAGTTTATTAATGTTACTAGAATTTTAGGGTGCTATTGATAGCTCTCTGGTTAGAGAAGTAACTGTATATACTAATGGTTAGGCCACTGGTTGTTTCAAAACTATGCATTGACAATATCAAAGCATGTCAGTTTTGGCTGTGTAGAATTCTGTTCGTTTGCAACTCTGTCTCTAAGACATGGGTGGCCTCAAATCTTTGGTAAGCTATTATTGGCACATTGCAAGGAGGGGGAGTTTGCTGGGTAATTGTATTATTGGTTCCAGTTGTTCATTATTCCTTGTGTCCATGGCCTTGACCGTGTATTTCCATGTCTGTGCATCATAGATGGAACAGACTTCCTACACTTTAATTTTTGGTTTGTACATACACAGTGGTCAGAAATGAGCAAAAGCTAGTTCTGAGTTAAGACCTCAAAGACCTTTTCTTTGTGTTTTCTGTTGTGCGCTTGTGCCTAAGCCATTGTCAAAAAGAAAAAAAAAATGGAAAAGGAGAAAAAAAAAAGAAAAATAAACAAGTTTGGGTTAATTTGCATCTTAGGAAGATGAGCTTGTTAAGCAGAGATGGTACCCCAGCCCAGGCTGGCTTAGATTAGCTGACACACCCCTGTCCACCCTCATGCCAATCAATAGTTACTAGAACAAGCCCCACCCAGGGTTAATGGTGCAGCCAGGGGGAGTCCAACCCAAGTGAACAAATCTTCAGCCAAAATATAGCTCTGTGACAATAATCATGATGATCTGAAAAACATAAACTGTCTATCCTGCCCATCTTTATAAATCCATTTATACATAAATAAATATTAATAAATAAATATCTACCAATCCTTCTATCTATACAGAATATAAGTAAGATTCACTAGCAAACTTTGTTGTATCACTAAAGCTTGGACATTGCACATAACTTTGTATGTAATATTTACACGTTGGTCTGAATGTGGCACCACAAAAATAATTTTCCAGTTTTGGAGAAGCAAAAGACAACTATAATCCCCAGACTAACAAATAAGTCTAAATATTTCAAAAGCAGCTGGAATTAAGAAGAATTGAAATGGAAAGAAGTAAAGAAATTTGGAAAGAGATTTCAGTAATGGGAGTATATTTTTGTTAGTGCTTTCTGAGATATCTTGCAATGGCCAAAAGTACTAAAAAAATTCACAGATGGGAAGGGAATACCTCAAGATGCACAAATACACCCTCATTTGCAATAGCATGTTGAAGGACCACAGTGGAGAGCATGGCAGCAGAAGCCAATAGACCCAATCTAGTTTTAAAAAGAAAGAGTTCAACAAGAATTACAAGGCCTAGGCAAACCCAGAAGTGGAAGTGTATCATGTATACCTGAGAGAAAGGGTCGTGGAAATGAATTAGCCTCTGTGTGTTGAATCTTGTTATATTTATATTCTACCAGTTAAAGCTAATCAAGGTGGAAGTTTCCTGTGGTTTAACACAATACATGGCCATATTTCCATTCTTCAATCAGGAAAACTCATTCAGTATGATAAATATTAAAAAGGAGTTAACACAGAATGGAAAGAAACCAGAAGAAAAACAAGAAATAGAGCAGAAAAGATTTACCAGCTGATTAAGAATAATGACCTTGTGTTGGATATTTGTTATTTGCTCTTCCCTGATACATGCTTCTCTCTTCTCTAATTTGCTAGGTACACAAGGAGGGTGGTCTTTGTGAATTTCTCAGCAGCTCTCTCTTGTTCCTTCACGTTGATTGGCCAGTGGGCTGGTGGGAGTACTGGCAGGAGGTCAAGGGCAGGAGAAGATTAAGTTCAGGACATTTATTCCCCAGCTTTCTTCCAGCCAGTATGCTGGTATACTGTGTTCCTCCACTAAAGGTACAGCAATAGATGTATTGCTGTTTCCTCTGGGCTCCAGCAGTCCCCTCTTTTCAGGTCTAGATGGGATAATGCATTTTCCACTCCTGTCAGCCTTAGGTGCTTCACCATCTATCTACTTGCTGTAATAATCTGTTTATTAAACTCTCCTCATTTGCATCACCTCATCTGAGTGATCATCTGTTTCTTTCTGGGATTTGGATTACCCCAGCCACAAGGCAGAACAATAAGAACCCAGGGAGGATACAGAAAAAATCTTTGGGAAACAAGGCCAAATTATAAAGTCTATTTTGAAGAAAAATGGAATTAAGCTAGCCTCAGAATTCTTTAGATTTGTATACCAGAAAATAGAGCAGCAAAGTTATAATATGCTCAGGAGAAGAAAGTGATACTTTTCAACTCTACAACTGTAAAACCTGAACATACATAAAGGCTTGAAAAAATTTTTTTCCTCAAGAGTACTTCTTAAGTAAACTACAATAACTTTAACTATGGGAAATCTCAAGAGACTATGTACAAGATGAGGTTGTGAGCACTAAATATATGAAACTGTGGAATAAGGTTTAATGATATATTTCAGTTATAAGGTGATGGAAAAAAATGTAAAAGTGATACATCTCACTATGCCTGAATGATTAAGTTAAAAGAAAATGTGAGAGAGAAAAAAGAGAGAAAGTAGAATAAGTTCACTAATTACCTCATCCAAAGTAGCTGGAAATAAAATGCTAACATTGGCAGTACAAAGCTAAGTAATAAAAATAATGCTATTTTCTAAAACCAGATGCAGCTAAGAGGTAAGAGAGAAAGCAGAAGAGAAAATACAGTAATAATTTTCATGATATATAATTAATAAAAGACTAATGGTTTTAAATTAAGATATTATCATAAAGATGCTACTACAGCAAAATACAAACCTTCCTAAATACCAGAATATCTATATAAAAAAAGAATTTAAGCAAACACACAGCTTAAAAATCAATACAATTTTTTTAAAAGTAAATGTAACATGATGTAATATGAAAACATAATTGGAATAGCAAGTAAGTTTGAATGGGCTAAAATCAATGGGAAACTAATTTCACATTACTTTACAAAGAAAAATCCTACATAAAAACTCTCCTAAAACATAACTAAAATCTGTACAAGAAAACATACTTTAATGAATAAATGACATTCTGCAGCTATACCAGAAAAAGTAAAAATAAAGTTAAGAAAAACTGTATTATATAATAATAAATAAATATTTAGAATATTAAAGAAGAAACAGAATCAAACAATAGTTAATTTCAGGTTTTTCAGTCAGGAGATCAACTGAAAAAATAATAGTACAGAACAAACTGACTTAATACAGTGCTAATTCATTCTTATATGCATATAATTTATTATGTATAGATTAATGTTTTTGTGTATATGTATATATCTTGGATAAACATAAAATTATATATCCATAGTATATATAAATATACAATATGCCCATTATATAAAACTTCTCTAATTGATGTTATAATTTCTTTTAGAGCACAATAAAAATTGATCATATATTAGATCAAAGATAAAATTTTAATGTCTATCAAGAGAAATAATATAGAAACTATACTGTGACCATAGATAAATAAAATGACAGTAGTATAACCAGAAAATAAAATTTCATGCTAACTGTAAATTTTAATACTATATTTTTGAATAAGTCATGGTTCATGGGGCAAATGTAAATAATGTAATAGGAAATCTACAAAATAGATATAATGAATTTGAAAACACTGTGTTTAAGAATTGACAGGATATCTCTAAAGGAACACTTGGAAGAAAATAAATAGCCCTCAATAGCTACAGCACTATACAGACAATAATAATAATTATTTAACATTGACTTGAATATATAGAAATTTAAAGAATAATTTTTTAATTATTCAAAATACTGAAGCAGTTCAGTGAGTATGACAAAAGAGGTAAAGCAAGTCAGTTAAGGACAGAATCAGTAGAGTGTTATGTGTATTAGAGGAGCAGAAAGAGAATGCATGAGGCTGTGGCAGTGAACAGAAAGGAGATCAGAAAACAGGAGGTCGGAGAACTAATAGGAGATTCAGATCATGCAGGGTCTCGCAGGTAATAACAGTAAATTTGGCTGTTGTATTTAGAGTAGGTTTCAGGCAAATAGGGAGGCAAGCCAGATCGAAAGTCCCTGCAGCAGTCCGGGGGAGAGATGGTGGCTTTTACCAATGTCGGTTGGCAAATGGGGATGGTGAGCCACAGCTGACTTCTGGCTATATTTGGAAATGGAGCCAATAGGGTTCATTGTTGGAACCCGTATGAGAAAAGGGAAAGGGCAAAGGTGACGTCATTTGCCTGAACGAGTACAATGGAGCTGTCAGTGACTGAGATGAAGAGAGTCAGAGGGAGAACTGTGGAAAGAGAGGCCTCCTGACCTCATTGTTAAACAGCTTCATTTTGAGATGCCAGTTTTTTATCCAAGTGCAGATGTCAATTAGGTGAGGAAATACGCGGGTCTAGAATTAAGCAGAAAGGCCTCATCTATACACAGAAACTAGGGAATTGCTAGCCCACATGGAAAAATGCAATAAGTAAGGGGGAAATTGTGTATAGTACATACCTGTTGAGTTAAAAAAAAAATCAGGTGGGGAAGGGATATATAACCATGTTTACTTGTATATGAATACAATTTTTTATAAATATACCTAATAAATCTACATATGGAAATCCATATAACTGCCACTCATTTGCTGAGATGGAACTGGGAATGTGTGAGGGCAGGGTTTGGAGGTAGATAATGATTAAGCATCTTGTAATAATTAAACAAAAATTTAGACATGTGATTGAAGATAATATTGTTTAAATAATTAAATACAAATTAAAGAAATGTATTTATATGAATATATAAATATAAACATATAATAAAATTGAATATGAATTAAAATATGAAGTATTAGAACCAAAAATGATAAAATAAAATATGCGGTGAACTAGTACTTTTGTTATAAATCTATCTTGAGGATTATATTTCCTTAAAATTGCTTTATATGTAGTAAATCAAGCATCATTTACTATAAATTCATAGTTTAAAGTTACTGCAAAAACTTCTTGATTTATAATACGTTTAATGAGATTACGGTAAGAGATATTTGGTAATGGTGTTTATTCAGCTCTTAATCATAAAAAAACCCGAACTTCCTTTAAAAAAAAAGACAGAAATTTTCAACTCAGGTAAATGATTTCGGATGCAACTGAGTCCTTCTGCTCAAAATGTCATCAGAAATGCTTTTCTTTCCCCTGGCTCTGCTTTTGTGTTTTTTGTTTTTTTTTTCTTGTCTCAGGTAAGCTCTTTCCTTTTTGTATGTACATATTGGTGAAATGGCTTCTAGCATCTCCAGGTTTCCATGGTTCTTATTGGCTGTGAACCCAAAAGGAATCTTTTCTATATAGTTCTGGCAAATTTGCTAGCGAGGAGCCAAATACCTAACCCTGGGTCAGTGTTTGTGTTCAGAAATATAGTGTACTCTGATTCAAAACCTAGAATTCTGTGCAAAGGATTGAGAGTAGGTGAGCCATTGTTCCTTAAGAAAATAAAATGCAAGAGAAAAAAAGTTGGTGATCACTATTACTACCTTTTTTATGATGCAATCTCTACAAACACGCATCCTAATAAAGCGATAGAGATCATTCCTTGGTGGTAGAGTAAAATGTTCAGTTTTCAATTGCTTCCATTTTTTTTTCAGACATCCATATCTAAAATGAAAGAAATGATGAATTTTCTTTTGTCAAGGCCATCACATGCCTAGCTTATGATTTATTTTTTATCTGCCAACCTAATAGATATGAATAGAAGTTCACGAGCAAGGGAAATGTGACCACCGTGAAATTGAAAAGTGATTATTCTGTTAAATATGAATACTATGCCTGAACGAGGTGCAGAAAACACAAACAAGGTTTTGTTCTAAGAATGAGTAGTACAAAATCCTGGTTCAAGATTATTATACGTAGAAATGGACATAAATAACTTTTCTGTTCTCCCTGGAAGAAAGATTTAACTACACATGTTACCAATTTAAATGTGTTCACATAACCTTCTTAAGTGAAATGAAACTGCTTTAATTTCAAACAGCCAAAGGCAAATGCTTATATTTGCAACAATCATAATAACAAAACATTTTCCAGTGGAGCCATACTTTAAAGGCAGACTCATATATTCCTTTTGTAATGGATACTGTTTCTTTAAGTAGCAGAAAACAGCTTTAGAGGATAATAGTTGTGATTATGACTGTCAATCCATCCCAGATCTGTTATTCTGTATTTTGTCCCTTATAAGATACTACTTTCAGTAAGAATTCTATTTATCTCAAGCCAGAGTGTCAAATCCCTGACGGATAAGAGAAGAATGGTATCTGAGAAAGATATGGACAGATGGATAGATAGGAAAGAAAGGGTAAGGAAAAGGAAAGAAGTAAAGGAAAAAGAGCTTGATGCCAGGAAATTTATGATATGGACTCCCTGTCAATCCAATAGTATTTGTCCTAGTTAATGTCTTAAAACAGTCAATTAAGTGATAATTTCCTTTTATTTTTTCATTAGAAAATATCAAACCATTATGAGAGCATGTACTGGATAACAGAACATATCAGGTCTTTGAAATACTTGTCTTGGTCCCTAGTGTCTTTGGTACATGGAGCTGACTGTGAAGGATCAGCTACTAATTTAATTCATCTGAAACTATCACCACAGCCTTACATGTGTATCTTTATTAATCTCTCATTAGATTGCTGAGTAAACAAGAGTTAAAAGAATCAAAAGATTTTCAATTTATTTTGACCCCAAACATGCATGTAATTTTGTGTTGGTTAATCCATCTGTTAAATTTTTCTCCTCATACTTACAAAGTAAACTTTGAGGATGTCCTATATATATGTAAAAAAAAAAATGCCATCAAGTATCAGGCTAAATGCAAATTTGCTGTAAAGGAAAAGTCAGTTTATTTTTTATTAAGGATCATTGCTTCATAAGAATAAAATCTTTACCTAATCATTGGTTTGTCATTCAATGATGACAAGTTCTCTGGGTTTCTGATTTAATTCCTGTAACATTATCAAAGCTGAGATTTTAAGAGCTCAGTATCCACACAGTATTGCTCTGCAAGATGTCATTTCAAAAATAAAACGTCTTTTGGACCACCTTGTTTAATGAAGGGATATCATGCAACTGGAAGTAGAAAGAACAGAATACTGCTCAGGAAATAAATAATATAAATGCCAACAAACATATCTCTTTGATCACAAATTGATAAAGGAAATATATTTGGTGAATGCAAGAGAATACTTAATGACTGAAAGAAATCAGAGCTAGGAAATATCACATAATTAACAAAAAACACGATTATGGAGGATGTGGGAAGATTTATTCTATAGAAAAATGCGAATGGGCTTTGAAGTAAAAAACATGTTTAGAACCTTTATGCCACTTTACTATCTGCATTATTGGGGGACATTTACTAATCTGAATCTCTGTCTCTGTGACTGAAAATGGAATGAAACGATACAAGAGACTCCTTTAAGAGGTAAAAATAATAATAAACATAAACAAAATGCTAAGCGCAGTGTCTGAGCAATGTATTAGCTTAGTAAGAGTTTATTCTCTTCCCCTACAGAAAAAAAAAGAAAAAAAGAAACAAGCAAACAACATGAAGAGTGTAGCAAATGGAAAAGCTTTCAAGTTTCAGTTTTTTTAAATTATTATTATTATTTTTTTGAGGCACACATCTTAGTGTACAGCTTGATGAATTTTGACATATACATATACACTCATGTAATAATCATCCTCATCAAGATATCAGACATTCTAATTTTTATTCCTGCTTGACCTATTTCTCCTGTCTCTCTGCCTGCCACCTCTATGGTAGCCAACAGTCTCTTCTCTGTGTCTATAAGTCTATTTCTGTTTTGATTTTTAGATTACACATATAAGGGAGATACTATGGTATTT
This sequence comes from Manis javanica, assembly GCF_040802235.1. Lineage (NCBI taxonomy): Eukaryota > Metazoa > Chordata > Mammalia > Pholidota > Manidae > Manis > Manis javanica. The sequence continues at coordinate 14,026,494 of NC_133168.1, read as the reverse complement.
GTCTTTCTTTCTTTGATTTACTTCACTTAGCATGATACCCTCCAGGAATGATACCCTCTAGGACTAATTTGTTGTCCCGAAAGGCAAGATTTTATTCTTATGGCTGAATAGTATTCCATTGTATATATGTACCAACTCTTTTTTAGCTATTCATATATCAATTGATGAACTTCTAAGTAATATTGGATGCTCGTTCCAGTTTGAATAATCATTATTATCAATGCCTTTTGTGACTTTATTCATTAAGAGAATTCTAAACCAATTATCTGAACTATTACCACTTTTAGGGGGATTATAGAAATAGCTTTACTCTAGAAAACTGAAGATTTTGATTCTATTTACAATTTTTTCAGCAATCATTATGTTATTTTTTCTGGTCTGTGTTTCTCAGTGTGTAGATTTTTAAAAATGTAACCCTTCTAATTGTAAAATTCTGATGTTTTCTATAAGCAAGTCTTAAAGCTGACTTCTAAAATTAATTTTAGAAGGCCTAAGTTCCTTTTACACTCTATCACTATTATTTACACTAATTATAAAAAATTCTGACCCAATAACTTAGGAAACATGGTATTAAGCAAAATTTTCTTTCAAAAGTGTGAAAATCTTTTCACATGTAGTCACTATGAGTCAGTCCTCATGATTGGAGCTTGTGTAGAAGATACACTACAGAGATAAATGTTTCAACTCTCTTTCACCCCTTAGCAAAATAAATGAGAGCAATAAAGTTCAACCCTTCAAGTTTTGCTTTGTTATCAAATATTCCCCAAATCATTAAGCCAATAAAAGTGACATAGTGTGTCAGGGGAGAAACAACAACAAAAATATTTTGCGGGTTTTTTCCCCTCAGGCATTTTAAGAAAACTTCAATTCTAGATGTATGAATGAAATTACTTCTAAAAATTAGAAAATTCTATCAGCTCAGAAATATGTAGCTATCTTTAGCAAGAAGTTAGACCACTACCCTAAAAAAATAGTATTGAGCCATTTCATGGTTTTCTTCCCCTCACTATAACCTGAGAAGAAAATGTTGACCTCTTCTCTCGTGTTTAGTTACATTCCATTAGATCCATATATGAAAAAAATAAAAGCTTAGGTGGTTCTGTGTGGGAATCAACATTTCCTCTCATCAGTTGTGAGGAGACATTGATTAAGAGCCTTCGTCACACTGTTTAGTGTCTTGTAAGTTAGCAAAAAGCTAATGCTTAACAAATGAAAAAATGAACATCATAACTGAAGACCTGCTCCAGTGGCCTTGGAGGTTATCTCCCTCTGCTGTCTTCCTTTCCTTCTGTAATTTGCTTTCTCTCTGATAGTGATTTTAGGGACTGTCTTACTGACATTTTACTCTCTGGGGCTTCTGTCCTCCACACTTACATTTATTGGACCTGCTGTCAGGCTTCCTAGTGTTGCTCAAGAAATTTGTGGACCCATGCAGATTCCCACCACATTCCCATGCCCTTGTGTGCTCATTTAGAAGTCCACTGCCATCTCTCATTATTCCTGCTCCTATTTGTCATGTCATCTTTCCAGACCTTTTCTGTGTTCATTTCACTGAGAAGGAAAACCGGGGGTGCACTCCATTTCCCTTTCTGCCTCACATTTTCTCCCAGTCTTCATAGTCTGAATCTGCCACAAACCATTATGAGAGTAAATTGTTCAGCGCCGTGGAGCATTTTGCTCCATGACCGATGCTCCCATTTCTTCCTCTTCAGTCCTTGTCCCTTCTTGATCCATCCTCTCAGCCTTTCATTGATTACACATTCCATTTCTTGACTAGTTCCTTTCAGTTGGCTTCTCCATTGGCTTCTCCTGTTTTTCCCTGTCTTTTCTACTTATATATTTCTGTTCCCTCTTTAGCTTTGACTTTCTGAATACAGGTATCCTCAAACATATAACTTAAAGCTTATTTTATCTTCATTTTAAAAACTCCCCCTTAGAAAGCTGATCCACAAATCATAATTTTACTTATCTGTTCTCAGGATTGCCTTGTAAATTTATATATGTAGCTTTTGTTTCTATTCAGAGCCCTACTGCCATATTGCTATCTCATTAGCTACACATTCACACCTTTTTCATCTAATCTCTGCTTTTATAAATGGTGCTTTCATATCACTCCCCCAACTCCTCCATACACATATACATCTGTCACCCTAATCAAATGATCACAGCTGTGGTTCAGTCCTTCTTTCTCTTGGCTTCCACATCTAACAAAATACCTAGTCTTGCCAATTATATCATATTAATACTACTTTACCCATCTTCTGGAAGCTGTGAATTGCCTAAGAAAATAGAAAAGAATTATGTAAATTAATTTGCAATTCTTCTTCTTCCTATAACATGTATCTCATGCCTCTTCTAGTATGAGTAGGGATGATGACTCCGCTCCGCCCATCAAGGTCAGATGCCTCTTTCCAAGAGACAAAGGAAAATATTACACTGCTGTTTCGCTTATAATTTAAATTCTCACCTTTCATTTAGTTTCTTAAGACATTTATTCTTAATTCAGTTAGAAAATATAGCCCTTAATTCTTAGAGACATCCCGAGAAAACTTTCGTTGACTTCTGGAATTTTTTTTTAATCAAATTGTAAACCCGACTGTTTCCTGAGCTCCTTCTAACATGAATAGAATAAGGAATATTACAATTAATTACAGCAAACTCACTTTTAAGGAAATTACTACTTATGACCTTGGATCTTTATTTTGAATTGAGCTTTCTAAAATTTAGATAGTTTATTCTACAACTTACAGTTGAATTATTCAACCATGTATTTCAAAGGATGGTGTTACCAAAATAAAAGTCAAAGCAATGCGAAAAGGTGACACGGTTGCAATTCTGCAGCATATTCACTTGTTTTTTTGTTATGTAAGAGTGTTTTTATAGTTGAAGTTCTCAGTAATGATTCATACAGTACATATTTGCTTTGAAATTGTATTTTAGTATCAAAGTGCTCCAACATTTAATGCTCCTGTAATGCATTCTTTTAAATATTCTGCATTGAGCCTATCCTGCAATGTACTTACTACAGCAAAGTGGAAATTGTATTTAATTGAACTGAATGAGAGAATCACACAACAAAGAGCACCGATTTATTCTCAGGTATTTCTATGGTGGGATGACTAATAAAAATGTAAGTGTTGGTGGATGATAGTTATTAATTTGCCACATAGGTTTCACTCATAAAAACATTTTCATGCTAATCAAAAGCATTTTAAAGGTGCCTAAACTCACTCAGCAGTTCTAAACTAATGGTAGATATATCAGAGGAGAAGAGTTCACATATTTTAAGACTGTAAAATGGTATTAAATAAGTAGGATGACTAGTTCCTCCCAGTTGGGTATATTTTGCATTTTCTTTGTGTTTCTGATGATAAGAACAATAATACAAAATACACTGTTTAATTTTATTCCTTCTTTTATTCATTCATTTAGAAATGGTCCCAGTGGGCAAAGCAATGTGCCAGGATCTATGCTATTTCCTGGAAATCCAATCATTTATAACTATTAGTATTCTTAATATGTATAGCTTATTGTGTATGTAAAATCCTCTTGGACCTCTGCAAGAATAACTGAATTCTCATTATGTTACATACTATGACTTACCATTCTGAATTCAGTATCTTTTTTCAGTGATAAATCTTCCATTTTTTTCCACATGATTTATACCACCAAATCTGTTATGACCGTAGTCATTGATCCTTTTTGTTGCAGTCTCTACAGAAGAAATTTATTCTCAGCCTTCGGGACGACAGCTGGACTATGTTGCATGAGATACCTAATTACAAGTCCCATCAGGAGCTACCAAAATCGTAGATATCAGAATCACCTCCCACAATGGTATGGGTCAATCCTCTATAAAATACATGCTCGTTTCATGTACCTCTGACAGGCCAGCATCATGCAGCAGCTTTTATGAGTAAATTTGTTCAGTGCCAAGGAAATAATCCTAGAATGCAGTTGTGTGGGCATGTAGCTCTTAGAAAAGAATCTCTCTAGAATCAATAGGATTCACAACTCTTACCTGAATGAACTCAGAAAAATACCACGTGAATATTTATTCAAAGACTGCATTCACTGAACATTTTTTCCCCTTTAGATTGATATATGAATTCTGGGTTTTTAGTATAATTGTTTTTATGTTCAACATGTACCATCCAAACTACATAAAATCTAGCAGGTTTCTCTTTTGCTTGGCATTGCCAATATGATTATCTGGAATGCAAACATCTTCATAACTTTGCTGACTTTTATTGACCAATGAATGTATAATTAGTTCTCTATATCAAAGTGTCCTCAGATTTCAAACATTCTTTGTTTATGTATATATTAATTATGTTTTCCTTGAGTTAAAAATTATGTCAAAATTTATATGTAGACCTACAGAATTTTTATATTTTTAATGCATTAACCACTTAATTCTGATCCAGTTGACATACTTCTTTCCTTAGTGAAAAACACAGAAACATATATCTATAGCATTTTCCATATCTCTTGCAATGTTATATGTAAAGAAATATCTAGGAAGTTTTATTTTAATTTTGTGACTCTCTGATACAAAGAAGTTATGACTTTTTCCAGGTTTTTCCTATATTTCTCAGAAATTCAGATCTGTCAAACTCAACATTTGATCTTTAATTTCTTGAGGCTATTTAATACTGACATATGTGCCAACTGACTATCTTTAGTTCTTCAGAGTTTGGTTTTATCCATTCCACCAACTGTTTTAAGAAGTTTGAAGTGTTCCCAGGATCACCTATCTAAGGGGATTTAAAGAAAGACAATACAAGTAGGATTTTACCATATACTGTCTGAAAGGAAAATTAATTTTGCCTCAGGTCTCAAATGCAAATGAGAATTCCATCATATAAAGGCTTGTCTGAATAACCTAACTGAATTAAGATATGAGAATTATTCAGATATTTTATGCCAAAAGATGTGCTTTTGCTTAAATGATTTAAGCTTAACATCTAAACTTGCCTTAATTCACTAGTCTAACACGTTTTATACATTTTTGTTTATGTATCTGCATTTCTTATAACAACCTAATGAAAATGATAAAATGACCCCATATAAACTTAAGATTTGACCGTAGAATACATAGATTTAAATGAAGAATGGTACGGGGTGACTTGGAGATGTGACACAAGATCAATCACAAATGATTGGAAATTATATTGCTTTTTTGTCATGCTTACAGTAAGACTTACAAAGAGCCTGTTTTGTGGAATAACCTACTCTTCCCACTTAATAATTTGATTCTATTATATTAAAAATATCAAGATATCCTTTAAAGTAATGGCTGGCAGAAAACTTGGACTATGAATGAGGCCTATTTTTTTCCCATCATTTTTATGCACAAACACCCAACATCTGGCCAACATCAAAATATGTAGGTTCTGGCAGCTGATATCAAACTTTATATACCAAATGCAGTCAGAATGTGTCCTGAGCAGGTTCACTATACATGATCTGGGACACATGTTAGATATTATCTGGGAAAACAAAAACAGTGAGTCAATGGCTTGAGCTCAACTTGAAACTGGAAAGAACTTTACTCCATAAACTGTTTCTGAGAAGAATATTTCACTCTGACTATAGAATCTAAAGGTTCCATTATTAATGTAAATAAATGAGAGGGAAGAGGGGAGTCTTGATGACTGCCATGGTAAAAAATCAAACAGCCCTGGGACTGTTGATCAGAGTTGACTTTAGTAACTGGCTGGGAATGTAGACATTTGATCCAGCATACACTGTTACCAGAATTCACACTGACCAATGTCCTCCCCTATAAAATATTTGCACTCTGGGAAATTACAGGTTTCAACTGACACTTTGGAAACCTCATGACTTTGTGGAAAGGGTTTCGGAAATAAATGCTACCTGGGTTGTAGGGTAAACTTAAGGCAGTCTCATTTGTAAAAGACACATTTCCTCTTCTTTAATAAATAAATAAATTAGAGAAGTTCTGCTGATACTAGATTGCATATGCACGTATATGTTAATGTTGAAGGTCTCAGGATAAACATGACTAATCTTCCTAGGCATCAAGTTTTACTTAATGGTAATAGCACATTAGTGTGATCTCCAGAACAATTTTCCATAAGTGATTGGAAATCACATTTATCTGCTGAAGAAACTATGTATGAATGAGTAAAATTGTATTTTTGGTTTCTTTCTGATTATTTTGATGGAAGATTTTCATAATAATTCATAAGGGGAAGACCCAAAATGAAGATATAGATCATCTTTGCAAATTCCTGTTCAGACTAAGCTTATAGATAGGTCGCCACTGTCGTTTAATTCTAGCATGGACCAAGGGGCACGTGGGTGTTGCCTCAATGTTGACTTTATTATTCATATGTGTACTCATGAGCACAGGAACAGATATAAGCACATAACATGAATATAAACACAAATATATTTTTTATTAATAATTCCTGTCACTTCAGAGTCAAGTACGTCCTTCTAAGTATCAAGTTCATCATGCTAGTAAAATCCCACCTGTTGCTAGTGGTCCAAATTGTTAAACTAAACCCATTCCCTTACCAGTTCCCAAAAGTAAGAAGAAAAAATTAAATGTAGTGGAAATATGATAAACACCAGCAATTTATGTTTCCTATTTTTTTTGTTTCCTATTTTTTTAATTACACACTTTTAATAGTTCACTGTAAGAAAATGGCTCATCACAATAAACTGATTTGAAAGACTATTTATTCTTTTTCATGAAAAAGTACTTAAGTACATTTCAATGTACCAGATACCACTTTAAGCACAGAAATACAGAGATAAATGAAATACATGTCAAACTCCTACACATAAAATTTACAGTCTAATAGAACAAAAACGTCATTCCTCAAATCAAATACCCAGTTAGATATAACATTGCCATTGTGTTTAATGCTACAAAGGAGAAATATATGGTGCTGGTGTTTATGGTGATATAGTATCACAGCATATTTAAGTGACTGATGTCATCAGAAAGATAAGGAAAGGCTTTCTAGGAAGTAACGACAAACTGAGTTATCAGGGATAATCACAGGCATTACTTAGGGAAGGAGAGAGAGAAGACGACTTCATGCAAACAGACTAGCTTGAAATGATGGATAGAATGGTAATGGCCTATTCTCAGGGGATGAACAAGCAAGTATAGCTCTCACAGAGAGGATAAGAGAGAAAGTGATATGGGGCTGAAGAGTGATACAAGGAAGAGACCACAAAGGATTTACAAAACAGGTTGGAGTATTTTGTCTCAATCCCAAGAGCCATGGAATTTCATTCCTGGTAGTAAATAGAAAGATAAAGTTCTCACACGCATGCTTCAACAAGGGTCTCTGACTCAGGTGTGAAGACTGATTGGGGTCGGTCAAGAACGGTTGTGGGGAACATGATAGAACATTTTCACAGTTCACTTCCTGACAGAAAAGACGAGACTTGGAATTAAAATACTGAATGATGAAATGATTATAAATTGGTAAATTAGTTAAACATATAGAAAGCAGCAATAGCTCAGACTCAGTGGAAATGAGATAATGCAGAAGCAATAATAATATTTTCATAAATTCAGTGGAACTATTTTGGAAAAAGTTTGGCATTATCTTGTAATTGCGGTGCCATTCACATCAGGAATAGTGGGGGACGATCTTATTCCACAGGGAGGAGATACATGTATCCTCATGGACAGGCCGAGTTTGATGTGCTGAACTGAAAATGACCGCCTCTGAGGTATGACAGAATTAGTTCTCTGACATGTAAATCTTATAGAAGTTTGTTTACCCATTACTTAAAAGCTGCATTTCCAACAGAGCTATCAAGGATATCAGGAGAGAAGATAGAGAACAAAGCTGCTTGAGTCTTGTATTTTCCTTTCACTCTCTTTACAGAAGATAAGATGACCACCACCTCAGCCAGGTTATTAAAGTTAGCACCAAGGATAAGGCACATGGATAATAGGTACCCTTGATAGGATGTGATGAGAACAGCACTTTACCTCCGGAATCTTCCTCCCCAAAACCCACACCTTAGCCTAATCATGAGAAAAAAACATTAGACAAATACAGATTTGGGAGTCATTCTGTAAAATACTAAACCATACTCCTCAAAAATGCCAACCTCATTTAAAACCATGAAAATAATTAAAGTAGCTTCATATGATCTCTCACGGTAACAGATTTTTGTGTTTTTCAGTTATTCCATCCCTCCTCTCTTTCTCAACCAGCTTCCTTAGCTTACTTAAATTAAACATACTTCAAAATGCCCCTGGCATCTAGCTTTCAACTCCCCATATTCTTGTAGCTCCTGAACACAAAGATAACTGGTATCTTCCTTTGGCATCTCTAAGTTTAAATCCCCAAAACAGATGATTTACTTGACAAGCTTATCTTAGGTACTAGTTTTCAGATGTCAAAATGATCGGTTCATCTGTAAACGGTGTCCTTCTCCAGTTAGATGCTCTCCTTAGCTCCATTTATCTGTGACCAAAGGAGATGGGTGAACATTTGAGAGGGTGTATGCATCCCAAACCATTTCTACTGTATTTGCAGTTAACACAGCACCGCAGAGTGGGGTGGTAGGTGGTATAATGATCCCCTCGCAGGGTCCCGTAGTGTCCGTGTCCTAATGTGTAGAACCTGTGGATCATTTGTTACATGGCAAAGGAGGGCTCAGGTTGCAGATGCATTTAAAAGTAGCTGGTCTTAAAATAGGGAGAGTATCCTGGATGAGCTGGTTGGGCCCAGTGTAATCACAGGACTCCTTAACAATGAGAGGGAGACAGAAGACTCAACATTAGAGTGATACAATGTGACAAAGACTCAACCAGCCATTGTTGGCTTTGAAAATGGAAAGAGCCCATGAGCCAATGAAAGCAAGCGGCCTCTAGAGGCTAGAAAATTCAAGAGAGTGCCTTCCTGTAGATCCTTCCCAGGGGAATGCAGCCCTGGTGACACACTGATTTTAGCCCCATGAGACCCATTTTTGGACATCTGTCCTACAGGTCATAAGAAAACAAATTTGTAGTGGTTTAAGTCACTAAGTTTGCGATCGTTTATGACAACAACATTAGAAAACAAATGCTATTAGTTTGCAAGTTAATACATGTATCCTAACCTATAACTTTAGAATACTTCAGCAAGCAAGGTCCATGTATTTGCAGTTATTGTGGATATTCCTGTAGAGACTGCACTTCACTTGCTGACTTGTTTATCATAGTGGAGATCATCCATAAATAGAAGATAATGAGCAGGTGAATTAATATAAGAGTAAGTATCAACGTAACAGTCAGAAACTGCTTTTACACACAATACACATGAAAGCTTCATACAAAATATTTTGTTGTGAGGGGTTAGCTGTCTGAATATTGAGATCCATGCTTATTTATATCTTCCCAAGTACTGTTGTCAGACATAGTCTAATTGTGTTTTCCATAGTCATATGCTGAAGACTTTAGCACATCAGACAATGCTATATAAAGAAGCTGAAGAAAAATACAGGAATGCAATTTGCTAATATGTACAGGTGCAAGATATATGTTAAGATGCATAATAAAAAGCATTAAACGTAATAGATATTTGAAAACCATTTGCTTCAATAAAGCCTCAACATTTTCAAAAGAAATCCAAGAGTTCCCACAGTTAAAAGTAGCTTTTAAATTCTTTTACAATATTTATGAGGAAAAAGTAAGGAATGAATGATTGATGGTGGAATTTTGATATGCTTTGAAGACAAATAGTTCTCTAAATATGAAGATGGCCATTTTTTATAGCTGCATGATAACTAGAATTTTCCAACAGGGAAAGGTTCTGCATGTTTCTTTATCCATTTTGTCTCTGCTTTTCGGGCCTCAAGAAGGTTTTTCTGGACATCAGACCTACTGAATTCCATTTTCTTAATCATTGCATCTTATATATCATGTAACAAAAGGATGATCTTAACCAGCATCCAAAGTTAGAGAACTGAAGTAACTTGGGGCCAGGGGCCAGCATCAATCTGGACGTGGGTAAGTCACATTCTGTCCCAATTGCAGCTCTCTCTGCCAAACCTAGTCTTTCCCACATCATTTAATGGGACTTCAATATGACAGATACACATGCTCTTGTGCCCAGACTTTGTCTTGGAAAAGAGGACACAGTCTTCTGGAGAACAAAGGAAAAGAGCATTGGTTAATCATGCTGACTAGGAGTGCAAGAGCAGAAACAAAATACTATAGCCAGTTCTTCAAAAATAGACATATGTATCTCCAAACATTTGGCAATCATTTCTGGTCTCCATCTCTAGAAATGGTCCACCAGGAAGAACATCATAGGAAGAGTGACATGGGCCTCCTGTCTATCTATAGCATCATCTGCAGAAAGGAGAATTGTTCTCAGAGCGTCAGTATTCCATCTGTAGTTCTCAGAACCAGATGCAAGTGGCTCAGCAGAAGGGGAAGTCAGCAGACCTCTCACATGGGCAGCACCCATTAGTCTTTATTACAACAACAACAAAATATTCACTGGGGCAGAATTCCTTAGGAAACCAAAACTGACTTCTGCTTTCTTTGTAAATAAATTATATTTCATACTGATTTTTCACTCAACATCAAGCTTAACATAATTAGATTGAATATTTTAAGAATGAAGTCAATGAAAGGGGACTAAATATTTGAAAGAAATACAGTACTGTCTTAAGAAATAATTTTAAAATGGCAAGTATCTGCCTTAATGACTAGATCAGATCACCTATCTCATAGCAATTACAACTTGTGATACTTTATCTCCAGCCGAGACCCCAGAAACTTGGGGGGAAGGAGAACAATTTCCACAGCTCGGCCACTTTGCAAGGCCGAGAGGAAGGTCCATCGTAGTTGGGATTTCTTGGTGTTTTCTGTCCTGCACCTCTTTTCTGACCACCCAGCGCCCCTGGAAGCAGATATGAACAGCTCACAGTTGTTGAGCACTGATGGCTCTGTCACTGTCCCCTGAATGGCTTCCAGTCGTTATTGAGCACAGCCTCAGGATAGAGAAAAGAGAAAGAAATGGGATTCATTTACACTCTCGTATGTTGTTCTTTTCTGTTTGTTCTCTCCTCATTTGGAACGTTTATTTCAGTCAATTAAGATCCATTGAGTTCAATGCAACAAATATTCAGTTATTGCTCTCTGTCCAAAGAAGAAATGTAAGTTATTTGCTGGGGTATGAATCTATACCTGGTGGCACGTTTCAGATAATTTTGGTTTGAAATTTCCTTTTTTATTTTCAACAGGAAAATTAAACCATGGAAGTAATTGGCAGGTAATTCAAAAACTACGTTTGTTAAGGGTAGTGTAAACTACAGCCCTAGTCTCTTGTTCCAGTTTACTTGAACAGGACATAAAGGCAATAGCTAAATCTTATTTCAAATAATAAAGTGTTTACTCATCATAACACATGGTTGCTTCCTTGGGATCTTTTGGATGTTTCCTCTAGCAACATCTCGAACTCAGAACTTGTTTACGTTCTTCTCCCAACGTTTTGCTACTCCATATTCCCCATCTTGGTTAATCACCATTTATCTATTCACCCAAGCCAGTTCTTGTATCCTTTCTATTTTACCCCTTTCTTTAATTTCCGCACTGAAATTAGATATCAACACTCTCAGTAAAATTACTCATTTATGAACACAAAGATATAAGTAAATGTAAATGCTTACATAAATACATATATAAAATACATATAAAATAAATGCACATGCAGATATATGTGTTGTTATGTATATTAACTGATGTCTTCATCATTTTCATGCTAGACTGTTAGAGTAAATTTCCCTTACTTAGGTTTTCACTGTTCTCATTCATACAAAGCAGCTAGAAATCTTTACAACTGTAATTTTGATCATGCCACCTGCACGGTTAAAACCATTCAATGATTCTTCGTTACCTGTAAAATGAAGTGCTATTTTGGGTCCACAGTAGGTTCCCAGCCTTTGCACTCTTAATTCTCCATTTCCATATCTCCATATACCATCCATGCTAAATTATTTTCTATACTTAACAAATTTCAGGGTCCTCAGATAATGCATCCACCTGTCCTTGATCTCACTTCTCTTCCACCTTTTCCATCTAAGTTATTTAGAGGCAATTGCCTGGTATGTAGAGGTATCATACATTTGAGTTTATCATACACTTGGTGAGTGCTGGCCGGCACCCTCTGTTTCAGGGTAATCATTAACAGAGCCCCCTTTCATGTGAAGTCATGGCTGCCTGGATGATGAATTAGATGATTCTCTTAGCCAAAAGTTACTTTATTTCTATAATTTCTCTTTAATTATCCAGGAGCAAGTAACAGTCCTTAGAATGCATATCTCTACATGGTAGTATAATAAATTGTGTACCTAAATGTCCTCACAAGCTATACATTCTATAATAGGAAGAACAGAGAATCTTTAATGCATGCTTAGTGTGTGTTAGACAATTTCAAACATCTTGTGAGTAGAATTCATTTCTGCTTCACTTATACTTTACAATAACCCAGAAAGGAAGGCACCCTAATCATCCCCCATTTCATGCATGAAGAAACTGTGGTAAAGCAAGTTTCAGTAACTTGGTCAAGATCACATATGTGGTAAGGGGCAAGAAATGTTGTTCTCAGGTAAACCAAGGCAATGACTTTGAAGTGCACACTCTTATGAAGTGCAATATGCATATTTATCTTTGGGTCCCTACTGCCTCAGACTAAGTATCTGAGAGGTGCATAATGAACACCTTTGTAACAAATGAATTGTAAAGAATGGAAATGTCATTTTAAATGTCCAAATGAAATAAATTCATATAGCCTTAGAGAGCCGGTTGTATCAAAATATAATACCTCTCCTCTTTTTTTATTTCATAAAATTCCTGTAATGTTGAAAGGTTAACTCTTTTCTCTCTCCTCCTCCAACAGCAAGAACAATAAATAACTACCACTGAAATTGTTCTAATTATACAAATAACTAAATAATTATATAAAATAATTTTGGTAATTACAACAACTAGCTTTTCTACTCGCTCCATATGTGGAGTTCTTTTCTGTTGGATTTTATCTTCACTTATTTATTTGCTTGTTTTAATAACAGTTGTAAGGTCAGGGTTGGTATGGTTTTGGAAAATCTTAATGTAGGAATAGATGGAGACAATAACATTTCCAAATTGTATGTTTGCTGTAAAGCAAAGGGATTCCTAAAAGTTTGGCCCCAGTAGTGGAAAGTAAATGGCTAATCCTTTAAACTAGTATTTGACTATTTACATGGGAGAGAACTTGCCTCAACAATGGGATTCTTGAAGTGTTAAGCAGAAAAACATGGCAATTCCTTAATTTTTCAGTGCAATAGGATTTGCAAGTTAAGCTTAAAGGGAGAGAGATTTCTTAGGAACACTCTGAAATTAAATGTAGTTATTGTAATAGAGATTTAGGAAATGGTGCAAAATTGTATGCATTTAAGAGGAGTCTGTATAAAGCACAGCAATCTTCAATCATCCCTGTCTAACTGGAGTCTAATTCCGTAACAAATTGTGTTTACACACACGTCTGCATAAAGTGTTCTCTGGATCCCAACACAGGACGCAGACACTGGCATACCTTGAGGGACAGCAAGTCCATCTTTAAGCAGACAGGGCTCAGATCAATTAAACAAAATGAGTTTTATGAGAAAAACATTAAGCGGACTCCTTCCTGGATTATTTTTATAAAAGAAAATTTCTGTTCTAATTGATGCCTTGGAGCTTCTTGCTGCAAATGGAAGTTTATGTCAAATATTTGGCAGCGCTTCAAGGAAAATGATTCAGTTCACCTTGATTCTCTAATTGAGATGTTTAGGGGTGTTTTGCTTCTTTTTTACCCGGAAGTGTTGTGCTGACGGTGTCTACATGCGATGCCTCTACTTGGGCCCCCATTTCTTTTCTTGCTGAGTGCTAAATTGTTTTTTTTTTTTTAGTCTATCTGGTAATCTGTTATTTTATTTCCCTCCCCCCACCGGGTTCAGTATTTGTCCTTGAAGAATTGTCAACTGCAAAACGCAAAGAAAATTGTCTATCCAATTAAAGCGAGGCACGACACAACTGTCAAATAAAAGGCATTAACCCCCCGAGTACTGTACTTTTTGGTGTATCTGACAGGTCTCTTTGTTCCTTCAACTGTACTCATTCCCAATTCCCTTTCTTGCTTTCAAAGATACTGCTTATGGGACAGATTCATAGTCTATAATATGGGGTATTAATGCAATTTTGTCAAATCATAATCCAAGTGTCAGTAGCATATCATATTTGCTATATATATTTTCAGAATGAATAAATAATTTAGTTCATTTAGAGGAATAGTTGGTCCTTATATTTTACACGTTGATTTTATGTGCATTCATTCTTTCATTCCCTTAGCATGTATTCTTGGCTCCTACTACCTTTCAGGACTGTGCTACCCACTGGGTAGACAACAATGAATGAGACAGGAAAGTAAGTTTACCACCCTTAGGAGTTCACGATCTGGTGAGACAAAATAGCAAATAATAAACTGTGACTTAACTACAGTTGCATTAATTGACATGAGAGGACAAGGCAGAGGGTTAGGAAAACAAAAGATCTTGAGAGAGCAGTTTCAGCCCACTCGGAAGGATGGAGAGAAGGTGACGGCGCCGCTGAGGGAAGACTTGAAGCAGCGCCCTTCCCTGCAGGAGGTCCAGCTTTTGTGAGGCTACTAAGAAGAAATATGAATACGGGGAATGACGACATTGAGGAGGAGCACAGGGAGGAAAACGGCCAACGTTTATTGAGGGCATCCTAGTTATCTGTTCTGGTGGTTTATAGCCATGTGTGGTGCTAACCTGGCGATGCTGAGTTTGAACACCAGTGTGGTTCCTTAACCAGATTACCTCTCACAGTAGGTAGTCCAGAAGCAAGGGGCTCCACATAGGTTAAGGTCCTCAAGACCTCAGACTTTTGCATCCCCCTGACCAACCGTCCTGGTGTGATGACCTTGGCCTTAGGCCAGCTCCAATCGTGGTTACAAAATGGCAGCAGCTGTTCAGCCATTATAATCACACGTGACAACATTCAGAAGATGACACTTACTTTGCCTCGTCTCTCTTTGCAGGAAAGGGAAAGAAATCCTTTCTGTGATGCTCCTGTTTGCTTGTTTGCTTTTGTATCCCTTCATACAGTGTCCATTCCTAGAGAATCACTGAGAAAGGGAATGGAATTGATGAGTGACAGAATGAGCGTAGGGATGGAAATGAACACCTCGAGCCCAAACACCACTTCAGATATCCTGAAGCGTCTTCACGCCGTTTCAATGTACATACTGAAAACTCTAGGTAGGTATCTTCTAAAAAGGCAGCTTACTAGTCAAAATATATTTGCAGCTTTAAAATCAATTCCTCATAATCATTTCCTAGTAATTATTCACATATCTGATACTTAAGTTAGTAAACAGGAGTTCTGAGAAAATTATAGTAGGTCATGCATTTGGTTGTTAAAGTTTATTCATTCAAAATATTCTAAATCTGAAGAAAAAGGAGACAGATGCTGTTGGAAATGAGATATTCTATCATCCTTGCCATTCACTGTGACAATGAACAATATGTCACATTGTCTTTACCAACGAAAGAAATTAATCATAGAAGAGATAGAAGTAAAGGAAAAAATTAAAAACATAGCAACAAAATCTTTGTATTGACTGTACCTTATTATATAGATAGTATAATTATAATAATAGCTATTGTTCATTGAGAGATGAATATCTGATAAGTGTTTGACACTTAGTATCTTAATTCTCATATAATCATATATGTGGTATATTCCCAGTCCCATGAACTTGGGGTTCAGAAATTAACATACAGTTAATCAGTGGGAGAGGCTGGCCATATCCCCACTTATTTATTTTACTGTACAATCACTGCTGTTATTACACAGCCATTCTTCCTGGAATTATGAAATTCTCCAAGGAATGAGAACATGGCTTTAACAATCAGTGGGCTTTTGGAAATTCCATTACGAGTTTGCACCTATAATTTATCTGCCAATAAACTTCTTAAAAGTTCACATTTATTCTCCTTTTCACAAATAGAACCCTAATTAAAGTAGATTTGCTATCATTACACTTTTGTGACAAGTCACTTCGAAACCCTTGTTACTTTTCTTTAATTTTCACAAGCTTAACTCCCTAAAGATTGAACAGGATGTGAAAAGATATTTATAATCCAAAAGTTTTCATACTTCATGCTTTGGCTCAAGAAGAGTAAACTTTTTCCTGTGGGAAAGTTAAAGATATTTCTGACTTGGAGTAGATCACACTTGTCTTTCTATTTTATTGTTTTGATGTTTTTTTCCCACACATTTTCACATGCGTACTCACCAACAGCTTATTGTATGTGGTATCTTTCATTTTAGTCTTTTGGATAATAACAGTAATACCACTGTAAGAGTAACTCTAAGTGAGCTAAACAAATCCTAATGACAAGGCTCTTTTGTAGCTTATTTTCTTTTTGCTTAAGTTGTTGCTTTTTCTCCTATGAATGTTCACTGCCCTTGATTTACTGAAAATGTTACTGTACTGAGTCTCATGCTATTTCCACAGATAAGTAAAGGTATTTTAAGATACAGAGAAGATAGAGAAATGGAACAGATAGTTCTCGAGATAGATTAGACATAGAGAAATAGTGAGCTTCACTTCCCTTGCCCAGGGCTCGGCTACTCCTGGCATTGACTTTGTATTTCAGAGAAGTCCGCTTTATAGCCCCTCAGTCTCATAATGCCTCACAGCTAGGCTGAGTTAGCATATAAAAATATAAGACACTAGTTGAATTTAAATTTCTCCTGTGTAACAAATTACTTTTTAGTGTAAGCATGTCCCATATAATTGTCATAACTTAACAGAAGAAAAAAACATGTGATGCCAGAGCACTAGAGACCCTTACCATGAGCTGCCAAAGGGTCAGCACTGTAAGCTTCACCAAAAGCTTCACAATTTATCAGAGATCCTGGCACACAGTGAGGGCACAGATGCCGGGTGCTGGTGGTGTCAGGAGTAGGCACAGTGATAAGAGAAGACCGTGAAGAGGGAAAGAAGTTTTTGCTTGATATATGTCGAATTAGATGAAATGTTTCAGATTCTGAGGTCAGGGATGGAGGACAGTTTTACTTATTTGCTCTACCAGGAAGCAGTAAACAGCAAAAAGACAGGCAGGTGCCCAAAACCTCTAAGCTATTCTGATACCACATCTCAGTTTGTTGTCATTTCTGACAAATGTCTGACTAACCAAAATGGGTAACAGAATTACCCACAAGCATTCAGGAAGTGGATTCTTTTTGTGTCAACTTGCTGTTACATATTACCTTAGCATTTTTAAGGTGAATCATAAAAATTATTACTTAATAACCAATAAGTAATTCACTTGCTAAGCACCTAACAAGCAGGCATGAAAGGAGATCTCTAGTGGAAGTTTAACAAAAGCAGAGAGTTTTTTCATTCTCCTTCCTCTTCATTTTTCTTTGCAAATCTTAGAGAAATATATACTGACAATACTGTTAAATGTTGTGGCAGTTTATTTATTTTCCATGTGGAATTCAGAATCTGGGCTGAGGAGTTCATGCATTTTGTTTCCGTGATGTGTTTTGATTTGTATCTTTTAAGATGTAGAATGAGAATCAAACTGACTCATGAAGTTTTCTAGTCATCACAGCTCCTGTCACTGTCCCTGTTGTGACATGTGACATTTACTGGACAGTTCATAAGTCTGTACAAAAAAACACCCTAAATACATCTGCACCAACAGAGGTGGCTACAGGTTATGGCTGACTACAACTCGCATGTGCTTCTCATAACAATCTGTGAGGTTGTCTGAACTAAATGCACATGCTATTTGAACTCTGAACCTTGGGAAACTGTCAGAGCTTATAAAATAAACAGATGACCAATGATGTCTGAATGTTTGGTGATGGTGGTGGGTGGTGGAGATATTCACAACCTGTGAGCCCTAAACATTTCCCCAGTTATATTTTCTTTAGGCAATGATTTTCCCTCGATTAAGAAAAAATAAAATGTTTCCCCAAAGTTTTTTAATGGCATTTAATATACTACTAATAAGTATATGGTGTCATATACTCCGAATGCCAGTTGAGGGAGAGAGAGTCGGCTTGAATTATACAAGTATCAGTTACAGGATGTGTTAAATAGCAGGGCAACGCCAGAGAATTCTGGGTCTAGAAATTTGACTCGTCACCAGGTCTGTAGACCTCAGTTCCTCGTCTATACAATGGGGGAACTGACCTACTAAATATTGCTTAACAATTGAATAAATCTATGATCCTAAAAGCAATACCATTGTTTTTAAGTAATACTTGAGCTAGGTCTGAAATTTTTATGTACCTTTATCGAATTAAAAAGATGAATTTAGCATTATAGTTATTTTTAGTGTCATGCTTTATCAAAGAAGGTGCTTTTGAAGTTTTGAAAGGAGTAATTAATCTCCATGATATCTGGCTTTATTATTAATTTGTTATGAAAACATTTTAAATAAGTAACAAATAGGTATGGGAACCCTCTGGTACAAAGATCTTCAACCTTATAACTTATGTTAAAGCCAGTGACTTTGGAAATATTCAACTCAGTGTGAAAAATGTTTTATACTACTGAAGAGTTGGATGCTATTTCACTTAGAGTCTCTTTGTAGACAGGTAAAGGGCAACACCAACTATTCTCACCCTAGAATTCCACTGAATTATACAATAGCAGAGAATGATATTTCTAATTTTCTTCCTTTATCATTTAACTGGGAAATAATATGAAAAAAATGTAATGAAAAATAAATAAAATATAATCTGAAACAGAAGTTACAGGGCATGGAAAATATATAAGCTCCAGTATATAATCAATTAATATCTCTGCTATCCTGGGTTCTGTCTTATTTTTGGCACATAGGATTGATTGAACACCTCATGATTTGAAGCTGGTTTCACATATAGCTTGTTTTGAATACTGAAAAGTGAGCAGAAAGAGCATGTGTCACATTAGCACAGCAGCATTAAGAGTGTAAAAGTTGTCATGTGTCTTTATCCTCGAACACAAGCAACAACAGTGTTCCGGAAGATAGCATCCCATCATCAGCCTAGGTTCTGCAGCAAGGAGACTGAAGCACAGCTTGCAGCTTATGTACTATTCAGGGAAGCATGTGTCAGATACAGAATTTTGCTATTTCAAATGAGGCTAACATTGTCTGTGGACTCATAGAGACAAAAATAAATTCTAATTTTTGCTTCAGACAAAAAATGAAGATACATTGAAAGTAACTACAAAAATGATACAGAAAAATAATAGAGATAAGATGTCCTGAATTAAAAGCCCAGACTTATGGTTATAATAGTAGACAACATAGAATTAAGGGTAAATGCACTACTTTAGATAAAGCTGAATTAATTAAACAAAATATTTGATTCACCAGGAATATACAACAAATGCAAACTTGTATTCACTTCAAAATGTAGTCTACAAAATATAAAAAAATAACAAGAATGAATTGGCCAATCCTTATTATACTGGAAGATATTAAAATGAACTCTTTAACACTCGAAAGAGCAAACAGACAATAAACTATTAAAAAAACAAAAGGTTTGAGCTACAATTATCAAAATTTACCTAATGGACATACATAGAATAAAAGGAAACCTAAGAAAAAAAACCTTCTCCTCAAGCCCTTAGTATGTTATAAAATCTGATGATGTACTCATTCATATATAAAATTTTATAAAATAGTAAATGTTCTGAAGTATTGATATTATATGTAAGATACTCTAAGCTACAGGCAATAAAATCAGGAAAAAATTAGAAAGCTAATGTAAAAATGCATAAGCTAACATACTTAAATGCATTTTAAATCATTAATGGACCAAGGAAAAAATATAGCACATATTTTAAAATAAAACTTAGAATGCTAATGAAAATACACCCTCTTACTCTTCATAGAAACAACTGAAGAAGTCATTTGAGGTCAATTAATCTATATACTTATAATAGAAATGAATGAGTGTTTACTATTGAGCCACATACCAACTGAAGGACATGGAAAAGAATGAGAGAACTCATCAAAGAAAGACAGAACAAAGTATTATGAACAGAAATTAATGAAATGGAAAACAGAGATACCAGTTGGAGAATTAACAAAGTTGTTTCTGTGACAAGACTGTTTATGTATATATATAAGAATGGGTGCACTCTCAATATCTACTTAAAGAACGCTACAAAGAGCTTAAGTTAACACATTTGAAATTTTAAAGGAAATATAAAGTCCCCTCAAGTCTGGACCTAGCACAAATTTGTACATGGCTAAAAACAAATTACCCAAATTCTGGGAAAAGTAAACTGGAACTGATAATTAGAAAATTTTCTGGCATTCAAACTTGTCTTACAAGAGCTTACTTTCCCACTAGTCAGAGGGAAAAGATCTTGTAACATATGGAGCATTAGGTGGATTTCACAGAAATGTAGATTGTAGTGTTAGAATAAATTAGCCTTGGTAAAACACTTCTTTGTATTTACCCTAAATAACTGCATGGCAGACAAAAACCAAAAACACTATTTATAGATGTGAAAAGTAATTGTGGAAAACCTCACTGAATGGAATCAGGAGGCCTACAGGAGAAGCTCTCATGTCCATCACTCCTCACAAACCGCAGATCCCAGCAGAAAAGACAGACATCATACTGCTTTAGCTACTTTACCACCCATCAGGAGGGAGGCAGATTCTCCTCCCTATTATAGCCCAGCCAATGAGAGACTGTCACAACTCAGCCTATGAGAAGTCATGATGTGACTTCCAGTTAACTTCAATGGGATTTTTGCTCAGAAACAGCCTCCCTAGCTTGGCTATTTTCCTCTATCAAAGAACGTTCCTCTCCTTTGTTCTCTGGACATACCTATGGTTTTGCTATAGCTTGCCTATCCCAAATTGCAATTCTCTGCTATACTCGAATAAACCTGTTTTTGCTGGTAAGATAAACTGTTTTAATTTTAAGGTTAACCTAGGAAAATGATAAAATGCAGTAATCAACAACATAAAATTTATAACGTCTGGCACACCAGGAGTACAATAAAAAATTGCTCAGCATGCACAGAAGCAGGAAAATGTCTAACCTATACCCAAGAGAAAAGGCAATCAAGAAAAATACTGATGATGTAACTTGCAGATAAGGATGTGAAAAAAGTCAGGGAATGCTTTGTTTGTTCAATAAAGTAGAAAAGAAAAAAAACAGGAACACAATAGGATAGAAATGGAAGATTTAACATGACACAAAAGCAAAAATATAATCTCTGAATTAAAAACTGAGAATAGCAGATTAGATACTGCAGAAGAAAATCTCAGCGCACTTGCTATTACAGTGATAGAAAGTCTACAAAATGAAGCACAGAGAGAAAAAACAAAAACCAAAAAACTGACATTAAATTAAAAGCAGTTTAAATGGAAAGACATAAGATCAAAGCAGTTGTTCTAAGAAATGTGTCATTGGAATCCCAGAAAGAGAAGGGACAGTTTGAAGAAATAAAGATTTAACAGTTTCCAAAATTGATAAATACAAATCCAAAGATGCAAAAAGCTTAATGAAGCCCCAGAATAATAAATATAAAAATATCCCAAAGAATCACAATCAATTTACTGAAATTCAGTAATTTAAAAAAAGCATTAGAAAAGCAGCCAGAAAACAAAGACACATTGTTTATAGGGAAAGGAATTCAGGATGTACAGTAGACCTCTCATCAAAACCTGTCAAAAATAGAAATATCATGCAATTGTTAAAGTGCTGAAAAAAATAAACTGTCAATTTGTAATTTTTACCCCATAAAAATATAACAATAAATAAGAAACAAAGACTTAGAAAAACAAAACCTTTGAGAATTTATTTTTAGCAAATTGCTCACTATAAGAAATGATAAAGGAAGTTCTCTAAGCAGGAGAAAAATTAGAAAAATCTTCTTTATATTGTACTTCCTATAAAAGAATGCTTTTAGGCAAAATGAAATTTATGGCAACAGAATCTGAAGGGCAAAAGACAATAATGGAAAGATATTGTTATAAAATCTTACATATGAATTGACTTAATCTTATTTGATGGTATGATGGTAAACTTATGAAATACAGGTATATATAGTTAATTCCAAAAATTAATTTAAAATTTTTAATAAAAATATAATGTCAAGAGTGCAGATAAAATTAAGTCATCTTATAATTAAATCTCAGTCCAACACAGAGAAAAGATTGATAAAGAAATAGCTAAGAATGTTGAATGGATAAAAAACAAGACTAATAATTACGTTAAATTTAAAAGGTCTAAACCCTTCAACAGGCAGAATGGTTTGAAAAAAAGACCCAGCTTTATACTATCTACAAGAAGCGCATTTAATAAAAAGATACAGATATGTTTAAAGTAGAAAGAGAACAAAATATATAATGAAAATATTAATCAAAAGTAACCTAAAGTGGTTGTATTACTATGAGACAAAGCAGATGTGAAAATGGAGAATATTCAGACATTTTACAGTGATAAATAGATCAAGTCATTAAGAAGACATAACAACTCTAAATGTGTATGCTATTGATAATGAGCTTGAAAATACATGAAGCAAAGTGAATGGAAATGAAAGGAGAAATCTAAGACCACATTCTTCTTTTAGTAATCAATGGAACAATTTTAAAAAAATAAGAGTATAGGAGACTTGAGCAATGCTATCAACCAACTCAACTTAATTAATATTAATAGAATACCCTAACCAACAAAAGAACATGCATTCAAAAATGTATGTAATACTCACCAAGATAGTTTATATTCTAGACCATAAAATAAGTGTTAATAAATTTAAAGATATCCAAATTGTACATGTACTCTGACAGAATAAAGTTATGTTAGAAATTAACAAAAATATCACTAACGAAAAAAGAAATCCCTGAATATTTGTAAGTTAGATAACATACTTCCAAACAACCATTAGTCAAAGGAGAAATCCCACAAAGAATTAGAGAATATTTTGAACTGAACTAAAATGAAAGCACAACATATTAACATTTGCATGTTAATATGCAAATGAAAACATTTCTAATATGCCTATATTAGAAAAAAGAAAGACCAAGTCATTTAAGCATCTACCTTTAATAAGAAAAATAAAAGTATCCAAATCAAACAGGAAAGAAAGAAAAAGTTAACATCAGAAGATGAGGACATCAAAAACAAAAATGTCACAGAGAAAAATCAATGAAACTAAAAACTAATTCATTGAAGAGTTCAATAAAACTGAGCATTTAGTAATGTATTTAACTGTTGGGTAATTATTTTGTATACTTGAAACAAATACTGCATATCATCTATACTTTAATAAAAAATGTATATATCTAAAAAATTTGATAAATTTCTAAGCAGACTGATCAGGAAAAGAAAAGTCACAAATTTCCAATTATGTACCACTCTGTGCTAATATATTCTATAGCTCAGGTAAAATGGGCAAACAGAAAGAGAGAAATCTCTAAAGCTCATTCAAGAAGAAATAGATAACCTAAATAGTTCTTTATTTATTGGAGTTTATATCAATTTGTAGGTTAAAATTTTCCTACAAAACAAACAATTCCAGGCTCACATAGCTTCACTAACAACCTCCACTAAACATTTAACTAAAAAAATTATGCCATAAACATTTTTTCAGAAATATAAGGGAACCCAACAATTCATTTTATGAAGCCAGTCTTTCCCAAATAACATTACACATTATAAGAAGAGAAAATTGCAAACTAACATCCATCTTGAACACGATCACAAAAATCCGAAACATTTTTAGCAAATAAAAATCATCTATGTAATACATCATGACCAAGTGGAATTTATCTCAGGAATGCAAGGTTAGTTGACATTCAGCAATCAAGCAATGGGACTTCTGGTTTTTCATTCTACATTAAAAAGCTTAGAAGTCACCACACTGTCCTAACAAGTAAAAAGCAGAATGGACTAAAAAACCCACAACTCACCTGGGAACCATTAGAGAGGTGAAGATGCAGGACAGACCAGCATTAGAGTGACAGACAGGCAAGTACAGCTCATGAAAGCAGAGACTCACCAGAGAAGCTGCCTCAGGAACTAGAGCAGGGGTAGGAGAGCCTGAACTCCAATCAACAAATTTCTGGAGGCTTGGTGGGAAAAACTCAAAGAGTTAAAATCTCCAGGGTGACTCAGGCATTGTGTATGTGTGAGCCAGGGTAGGTGGGGGTGGTGTTAAATTTTGTAATTTACCTCCAGGAGCTCTCAGTAAATATCAAAGAATAATATCCTTCAGGCTTCCAGCAGGGTAAAAGGAAAATAAAGCCATTTGTAGATATGTTCTTAACAAAGCCTTTCACAGGAGAAACTAATTAACCAGAGACCAGCTTGCTGTCAAAGCCTAACTGACTGTGTTTTTGTTGATTTTTGCCATCAGTGCACTTGGGTAGGCTCATTTAGTCCAGACTGAGCTCAGTTCTCAAGACAAAAGTTTAAAGGTGTTCTAACATGGTTGTGTGCTCTTTGGAAAACCAACCAGGTAATAAGGAGCGTTACAATAGAATATGATGCAGCCAGAAATAGGTTTAGATGTAGGTGAGAGCCTGAGGGCCAACATCCTCAACTGAAATGAGATTCCAAGAGAAATCACACTGTGGGACAAAGTGAGAAAAAAGGTCCATTTATAGGGTTACTTGGTTCAGGAGAACTAATTGATGAGAAAGACATTAAATTACTAGAACCAATGCTAAGCACTGCATTAATCAACTTGTCTTTGGATGTAGAATAAAGAGGTTTTTTTAAAAAGTAGAAATTATTTCCTTCAAGACTGAACAGAGTACAAGAGTTTGTCCTTAGTGGAACCCTTTATATCCTGAGATTCCTTTGAAAGTCCATTTGTGCAGGGATTGTCTTTTATTTCCAATACAAAATGCTTTGCAATGCAGGGAAAAATGGAAGTGCTTACGCCAGGATCCTCACCTCACCCTAAACTACTCGATGATGTAATTGGTCTGCTGCTGGGCTACCGCTTCCACACCCACTGGCAATGAGCCATGATTGTTGGTGTTACTATATAAAGAACTCTGCCCGTGCTCTGCCCAGAGGCAGAGCCAGAGGTGGGCTTGCTGCATGCGGACTGCCCTGGAGGCAGAGAGGATTCCAGAGCTCAACCTGCCACCTTGAGAATAAAGCTTGGTATAAACCCTTTTACCTGTAACATCTCATTGCTGTTATTTGATCTCACCAAATCCAGAGCTAACTTGCCTGGGGGAAATCCCCCTTAGGGGAGACAAACATTAAAAATAATATTACCTAAATACGAAAAACAAAGCTGATTTCAGGGAAGCTGGCAATTACTGCAGAGGTTGTTTTAAAAACAATGCCCCAGCATTCTTTAACATTTCTCCCATTACATCTACATCCCTGTCTTAATTCCAAGCTCTGTCGCTGGTTGGCTAATAGAATATGGTAGAAATTATACTGTGCCAGTTTCTGTGTCCAGTCCTTATGAAACCATTAGATTCCACTTGCTGTCTCTTGTGTATTGTTCTTGAAAACCAGTCCCCATCAATAAACCCAAGCTGGCTGCCCCTTGGAGAGGCTCAATAACTAATCATCAAATTGCCAGTCACGTGACTGAGTCATTTTACAAGTAGATCTTCTATCCCAGGCAGACTGGGATAACCCAGCTGACACCATGTTGCACAGAGATCAGCTGATTCCACCAAACCCTGTCAAAATTACACATTTCTAAGTGAAATGAATGATTGCTTTTGTGTAAACACTTTGAAATTTTGAGGTTTGCACAGACTTCAGATGCCTGTGGAAATTTTCATTTAATGCTACAAATTCTAAGCAAAACAGATGCAGTAACATCCATCTTCAGTTTACTGCAAAGTCTTTGTTAAAATCAGCAGCCTGTCAATGTTCCCATTTAGAAAAATAATTGATATAGGACTTCCCTGTACAGATGAAAAACTGAAGATGAGTCACTTAAGTAATTTGTTCCAAATCACATAGTCAATAGCAGAGCCAGACCTGGTTCATCAGTTGTTATTATTTATATAGTTGCCATTTTTTCCTTAAAGTTTGCCTTCCTTAGAATCCCAGAGGATCTCTCGAAGAATCTTTAGACCATCTTTGAATTGTTGGAAGTTGTATTAAAAGTGCTATACTTACTACCTTTTTTCTAGAGATTTCCAAAATTTATCAGTTCCACAAGGAGTTTGCAATTCCCCCAGACTTTGTTAGTGTTATTTCTGCTCAGTTATCTTAGAAAACTTCTGTTTTTATTAATGGTTTAAAATAATAGTAAGTTTATGGAAGAATGAACAAGTTATGTCTGCATCTTAGTAAAAATATGGCACAGGTCCCCATCACTTCAGTCAACAAATTATTAAAGATCCTACTATGTGCCGGGCACTCAAAAATAAATGAGGCATAGTACCAAGCTGAGTCTTCTGATTTGGTATTTTTCTCTTATCTTCCCATGCTTTCTGATTTAAAGGCTATAGCTTGGTAAACATAATCTGAAGAATTAAATACCTGCTGCTAATTGTTTGTTTTTCCACCTTACCCTGAATTCGAAGCATAGCATCAAAAGCATTTTTGATTACTTGTCTTTAAAACTCTACTAGTTCTCTGTCCAGGTCTTTCCTGGTTTATCTACCTCTCCATCGACAGCAGTTTTGAAAAGTTCCAATTGTACTAACTCCCGGAGATTAAACAAAAGAAAAAAGCTAATATCATTCTTTCAATTTCAAATAAGAGTTCTTTGCAATTCTTTTAGCTTCCAGATGAGAAAAACAAGAATGAAAGCTCAAAAGGACATCTCTCAACCAAGAGTATTTCTAGTTACACTTTCTCCCCCAGGTTTGACATTTGAGGAAAAACAAAAGTAAGTAAATGTTGACTTTACAGATCTTGGGATCACAGTGAAAACACCCACTTTATTTTTTATCAGGTTAGTATGCCAAGTAAAGGTACCTTCATTTGTTTTATTCCACTTTTTAGCAATGTTCGAACATAGCAGTTGAATAATCCTCCACAAAGAACACGTCAGAAACTGTTCAGGGGAAAAAAACAAACAGCATGTTGGCATTCTCACAGACACATGGGCGTTTTATAAGCCTGAAATTTCATATTGTTCATGACGGTCGATAAAAATGTTGAAAGCCCACTTTGGTTTCATTTGGTCATTTAGGTAAATAAATTCCTCAAGGGAATTAGGCTCACATATTATAACTTGTCATCTCTGGGGAAACTAGAAGGTTCTTGACGCAAACACATGGCTTTCCCTTGGAGGCAGAGACCTTCCCTGGGCAGAGTGGTGGATGTGTACGCTAGGGACTGTGCGAACAGCACCATGCTGCTTTTGGCTATCAGGTGCTGCCGGCTGTAGGACCTAAGACGGACCATAATAACTTATTGTCTCAACCAAGACATCTTGGAGAGTGGAAGGTAAGACTTTTAATAATCATAGGAATACGGATATAAACAGGACAAACTGGGCTATTCTTCCCAAATTGGGACTTGCTGCCATCCATCACAAGTAATAGAATGTGACTAGAGCTTACTTTTTCTCTGAAATTATTCTTTAAGCTCTAAGCAGGGAGAGCCTTTTTCTCTCTGCATACAGAGCTCTGAGGCTTTGAGCTTGAGGTAGTCTTAGACTTTGTCACCCACCAACTGAGGAATTTAATCTGAATAACTAAGGTGTAACGTAAATAGAAGGAAACATAAAAAATGAATAGGAAGAATTCTCTTTCTTCAATTTCTGATTCTTACTGCCCAGAACACCATTTTGACGTTACTGGTTGGTTATGCAAACTAATAAACCCCTTTTGTGTTTAAACTTATTACATATGGGCTGGTGGCTTGCAAACAGAAGTATCGTAATACACATGGGTGCATTTTAAGGATATTCATTAATATAGGGAATTTCTCTAGGACACGGCATAAAATTTAGCTTAGGGCACAGAAACCCTCTTTTCCTCTTCTTTTCCTTAGTCTCGGCCATTTTGGAATTCACTCTCTCTTGGACTTGCCTGTTTGGATATTAAGTGTCTGGCTCTTCCACACAGGATTGGGATGCCGGGAAAGAGAAGGCCGTAGGCATGTCTGCACTACATTAAAAAATAATCTCACAGTTTTCATGGGAGCCCACTTAGTTCACCATGAACCTTAATAACCTTTTGTGACAAACACTTTTTAGCAACAACAGTTAGAGTTGCCGAGAGTAGTTTTCTGCAGGTCTTTTCACACCAAGCCATCACTTCTGCTTGTAAAAATTCCTGAATCTCCTTGGTTTCCCTCTGCCCCAAGCCTGTTTCTTCAACTTTTCCTTCAATCTTGTGGGCTCTCCCATACCTTTCCAGGAAATTTTGTTTATATTAGACAAAAGAAGTCACTACGTGTTACAACCAAAAACTAGAAGCAAAAGCAAAACAGGAAATAGAATCAGAAAGTCAGTTGCCAGCCATGATACTCAGAGAAGTGTAGCATCCCGCGAGTTGGTTATCTGGTCAATTACCTCATGTTCCTTGGTGGGAATCTAGATGCCCACACATGCAGTGGTGAAGTGCTTTATTAATTTATTACTCGATGTTAAGTAGGAACATAGAATCTTTCTTCTTTATCTGCTGGGCTGAGTGAATAAAAACCAAAGTCCAGAATTTGCTTCTGATAGTTTCTGAATTATAAATTTGGCTGAATTCGCAGTCTTGGTGTAAGTCTTGTGTAAATGAGGGCATTAGCCAAAAGAATGGGACAAAAATAGGGGGTGGGGAAATATCTGAGACCAGTCAAAAGACTTAGAGGAACTTCAAACCCTGTCGTGCATCTCCAAATAATAAACAGAGGAGACAGCACCCTCTCCCTTACCTACAGAAGCTATAAGCATTTCTCCCTTGCTTAAAGACACCATTACCCCCTACCTGAGAGATCATACCTGCAGGAAAGAACCAAAAGTGATTTTCTTGCCTCTCTCCTTATTACCACTAAATCATATCACCAAGCTACTTGTTACCCTCATATGGAAACATTTCAAGGGGCTTTTTGAAACTGTTTTTGAAACTTTTTATATGCAGAACCTAACTGTGGAAGAACTGTAAATTATTGTGTGAATGGACTTTTCAAGTGCTAAGTTGTTAAGAAGATTCCACTTACTAGTGCTTCTGAATGAGTAAATAGCCTTCTGCAACTGATGGTTCCTAATGATTTCCTGGGTTGAATAGTGAAAAGCTGAGCCCAGCAGTGGGCAAGAATGCTCGAGTGGCAGAAATCACCTGGTGAAATACAAAGGAAGAATTCAACAGAACAGAAATTTCAAATGCTGGATTCTCCTGTGAAACATACACTGGGGTTGTGATGATGGTTTACACATAGAAAATTTGATATGTGTCAAATTTTCTATGTGTAAACCATCATCACAACCCCAGTGTATGTTTCACAGGAGAATCCAGAAAACAACCTTATTAATTTCCTAAGGATGACATAATAAAACACCACAATTTAAGCAGCTGGAATAACAGAAACTCATGTCTCACAGTTCTGGAGGCTAAAAGTCTGATACAAAAGTGTCATCAGGGTGGTTTGTTCTGAGCCCTGTGAAGAGGCTGTTCTTCGCCTCTCTCCTAGCTTTTGTTTAGTTTTGTTTTGCTGGCAAAGCAAATCCTTGGCTTTCCTTGGTTTGTAGAGGCCTTTGTCTTAATATGGTGTTCTCCCAAGGAGTCTGCTAGCAATGTTTCCAAATTCTCCCTAAGACTCCAGTCACACTGTAGTCACCTCATCTTGATCATCTGAAAAGACCTTTTTCCAAATAAGGTTACATTCACATGTACTGAGAACTAGACCCTTGACAACTTTTGAAAGTGAGACATATCAACTCATAAAAACAACCAATGGTCTAAATGAAAATTATGGCAAGTGAGGCACCAGTATATTTTAAAACCACATTAGTGGCTAATCTCTTTGTTCCTAGACTTACTGTCTTAGATTTGGGGATATAAGGATGAAAAAAACTTCAGTTTCATTTTAAGGCATATTGGGGTGAGATGCTCTTTTAACAACCTGTTCCATAAATTCTCAGATGTTAGCTAGGATTTAGTTTTGTTTCTTAAAAAAAAAAAGGAAAATAAACTAGCAATCAACTGATAATTATATATATGAAATAAATGAATACTGATTTGGAAAAAATATGGTAGAAAGAAGTAAAAATTAGGGATGGAACAGTGCTTGTGAACACAGGTATAAAAACATGCTAAGATGGGGCTGGAGCCAAGATGGGGGTGTGAGTAGAGCAGCAGAAATCTCCTCCCAAAACAACATATATTTATGAAAATATAACAAAGACAACTCTTCGTAGAAGAGAGACCAGAGGACACAGGACAACATCCAGACCACATCCACACTTGCGAGAACCCAGCGTCTCGCGAAGGGGGTAAGATACAAGCACCGGCCCAGAGGGTCCCAAGTGCCTCTCCCCCCAGCTCCCGGTGGGAGGACAGGAGTCGGAGCGGGGAGGGGAAGGGAGCCCAGGACTGCTGAACACCCAGCGCCAGCCATCCGCACCAGAGTGCAGACACAGTGCATGCGAAGGGTCCTGGATACTAGGGAAAAAGGACAACAAGACCAAGAGTGGTTCCCTGAGGCCAGTGCCTTAGGACAAAGAAAAGCGAGCAGCTTCTTTTTCTTTTTTATTATTATTTATTTATTTATTTATTTTTTTTGGCGAGTGCTTTTTGGAAGTCTTAAAGGGACAGGGACCCCAAAACTGGATGAAAGTATCCCGGGACACTTAGTCCAGAGGCAGGGAATCAGGGAATCTCTGGGCACTCTAACCCCCTGGGCAGCAGGGAGTACGGAGGCCCCTCACAGAGATAAATAGGAGATAAATAGCCTCCTGGCCGCTCCCCCTCCAACGAGGCTCCACCATTTTGGAGCAGCAGCCCAAGCTACGCCACGCCGACAGCAACAGTGGAGATAAACTCCAGAGCAGCAGGGCAGGAAGCAGAAGCCCTGTCTGCGCACCCCTGTCTGCATGCAGCTGCCCAGCACAAGCCACTAGAGGTCACTATTCTCCCAGGAGAGGAAGGACACAAAACAACAAGAAGGGAAGTTCTTCCAGCTCTCACTCATCCCAGCTCTGCAAACTATTTCTATCACCATGAAAAGGCAAAATTACAGGCAAACCAAGATCACAGAGATAACACCAGAGAAGGAGACAGACCTAACCAGTCTTCCTGAAAAAGAATTCAAAATAAAAATCATAAACATGCTGACGGAGATGCAGAGAAATATGCAAGAACTAAGGGATGAGGTCCTGAGGGAGATCACAGATGCCAGGAAGGAGATTACAGAAGTGAAACAAACTCTGGAAGGATTTATAAGCAGAATGGATGAGATGCAAGAGGCCATTGGTGGAATAGAAACAAGAGAACAGGAACGTATAGAAGCTGACATAGAGAGAAATAAAAGGATCTCCAGGAATGAAACAATAATAAGAGAACTGTGTGACCAATCCAAAAGGAACAATATCTGTATTATAGGGGTAACAGAAGAAGAAGAGAGAGAAAAAGGGATAGAAAGTGTCTTTGAAGAAATAATTGCTGAAAACTTCCCCAAACTGGAGGAGGAAATAATTGAACAGACCACAGAAATACACAGAACCCCCTACAGAAAGGACCCAAGGAGGACAACAACAAGACACATAATAATTAAAATGGCAAAGATCAAGGACAAGGAAAGAGTTTTAAAGGCAGCTAGAGAGAAAAAAGTCACCTAAAAAAGGAAAACCCATCAGGCTATCATCGGACTTCTCGAAAGAAAAAGAAACCTTACAGGTCAGAAGAGAATGGCATGATATATTTAATGCAATGAAACAAAAGGGCCTTGAACCAAGGATACTGTATCTAGCACGATTATCATTTAAATATGATGGTGGGATTAAACAATTCCCAGACAAGCAAAAGTTGAGGGAATTTGTCCCCCACAAACCACCTCTACAGGGCATCTTACAGGGACTGCTCTAGATGGAAGCACTCCTAAAAAGAGCACAGAACAAAACACCCAACATATGAAGAGGGGAGGAGGAGGAATAAGAAGGGAGAGAAGAAAAGAATCTCCAGACAGTGTATATAACAGCTCAGTAAGCAAGCTAAGCTAGGCAGTAAGATACTAAAGAAGCTAACCTTGAACCTTTGGTAACCACAAATTTAAAGCCTGCAAAGGCGATAAGTACATATCTTTCAATAGTCACCCTAAATGTCAATGGAATTAATGCACCAATCAAAAAACAAAGAGTAATAGAATGGATAGAAAAGCAAGACCCATCTATATGCTGCTTACAAGAAACTCACCTCAAACCCAAAGACATGCACAGACTAAAAGTCAAGGAATGGAAAAACATACAAGAGAGAGAAGAAAGCAGGGGTTGCAGTACTAATATCAGACAAAATAGACTTCAAAACAAAGAAAGTAACAAGAGATAAAGAAGGACACTACATAATAATAAAGGGCTCAGTCCAACAAGAGGATATAACCATTCTAAATATATATGCACCCAATACAGGAGCACCAGCATATGTGAAACAAATACTAACAGAACTAAAGGGGAAAATAGACTGCAAGGCATTCATTTTAGGAGACTTCAACATGCCACTCACCCCAAAGGATAGATCCACTGGGCAGAAAATAATTAAGGACACAGAGGCACTGAACAACACAGTAGAACAGATGGACCTAATAGGCATCTATAGAACTCTACATCCAAAAGCAACAGGACATACATTCTTCTCAAGTGTACATGGAACATTCTCCAGAATAAATCACATACTGGCCCACAAAAAGAGCCTCAGTAAATTCCAAAATATTGAAATTCTACCAACCAACTTTTCAGATACAAAGGTATAAAACAAGAAATAAATTCTACAAAGAAAACAAAAACGCTTGCAAACACATGGAGCCTTAACAACATGATGTTGTACATAAAAAACCCTAAAGACTCCACTCTAAAACTACTAGAACTGATATCGGAATACAGCAAAGTTGCAGGATACAAAATTAACACACAGAAATCTGTGGCTTTCCTATATACTAACAATGAACCAATAGAAAGAGAAATCAGGCAAACAACTACATTCACAATTGCATCAAAAAGAATAAAATACCTAGGAATAAACCTAACTAAAGAAGTAAAAGACCTATACCCTGAAAACTAGAAGTCACTCTTAAGAGAAATTAAAGGGGACACTAACAAATGGAAACTCATCCCATGCTTGTGGCTAGGAAGAATTAATATTGTCAAAATGGCCATCCTGCCCAAAGCAATATAAAGATTTGATGCAAT
The DNA here is from genome assembly GCF_040802235.1 of Manis javanica. Lineage (NCBI taxonomy): Eukaryota > Metazoa > Chordata > Mammalia > Pholidota > Manidae > Manis > Manis javanica. The sequence goes on along the minus strand of NC_133168.1, from coordinate 13,993,156 downwards.
CCCTCTCAAATTACCAGCAACATTCTTCAACGAACTGGAACAAATAGTTCAAAAATTCATATGGAAACACCAAAGACCCCAAATAGCCAAAGCAATCCTGAGAAAGAAGAATAAAGTAGGGGGGATCTCACTCCCCAACTTCAAGCTCTACTACAAAGCCATAGTAATCAAGACAATTTGATACTGGCACAAGAACAGAGCCACAGACCAGTGGAACAGATTAGAGACTCCAGACATTAACCCAAACATATATGGTCAATTAATATTTGATAAAGGAGCCATAGACATACAATGGTGAAATGACAGTCTCTTCCACAGATGGTGCTGGGAAAACTGGAAAGCTACATGTAGGAGAATGAAACTGGACCATTGTCTAACCCCATACACTAAAGTAAATTCAAATGGATCAAAGACCTGAATGTAAGTCATGAAACCATAAAACTCTTAGAAAAAAACATAGGCAAAGACCTCCTAGACATAAACATGAGTGACCTCTTCTTGAACATATCTTCCCAGGCAAGGAAAACAACAGCAAAAATGAACAAGTGGGACTATATTAAGCTGAAAAGCTTATGTACAGCAAAAGACACCATCAATAGAACAAAAAGGAACCCTACAGTATGGGAGAATATATTTGAAAATGACAGATCCAATAAAGGCTTGACGTCCAAAATATATAAAGAGCTCACCCACCTCAACAAACAAAAAACAAACAATCCACTTAAAAAATGGGCAGAGGAACTGAACAGACAGTTCCCCACAAAAGAAATACAGATGGCCCACAGACACATGAAAAGATGCTCCACATCACTAATTATCAGATAAATGCAAATTATAACTAAAATGAGGTGTCACCTCACACCAGTAAGGATGGCCAACATCCAAAAGACAAACAGCAACAAATGTTGGCGAGGTTGTGTAGAAAGGGGAACACTCCTACACTGCTGGTGGGAATGTAAATTAGTTCAACCATTGTGGAAAGCAGATGGAGGTTCCTCGAAATGCTCAAAATAGAATTACCATTTGACCCAGGAATTCCACTCCTAGGAATTTACCCTAAGATTGCGGCACTGAAGTTTGAAAAAGACAAATGCACCCCTATGTTTATCCCAACACTATTTACAATAGCCAAGAATTGGAAGCAACCTAAGTGTCCATCAGTGAATGAATGGATAAAGAAGATGTGGTGCATATTTACAATGGAATATTACTCAGACATAAGAAGAAAAGAAATCCTTCCATTTGCAACAACGTGGATGGAGCTAGAGGGTATTATGCTCAGTGAAATAAGCCAGGCAGAGAAAGAGAAACACCAGATGATTTCACTCATCTGTGGAGTATAAGAACAAAGGAAAAACTGAAGGAACAAAACAGCAGCAGAATCACAGAACCCAAGAATGGACTAACAGGTACCAAAGGGAAAGGGACTGGGAAGGATGGATGGGTAGGGAGGGATAAGAGGGGGGAAGAAGAAACGGGGTATTATGATTCACATGCATAATGGGGGGAGGAAGGGGAGGGCTGTACAACACAGAGAAGACTAGTAGTAATTATACAACATTTTGCTATGCTGATGGGCAGTGACTGTAAAGGGGTTTGTGGGGGGGGACCTGGTATAGGGGAGAGCCTAGTAAACATAATATTCTTCATGTAATTGTAGATTAATGATAACAAAAAAAAAGAAAGAAAAGGGGGATTATTCCCTGATAGGATAAAACTAACTTAAATCAACAATTAATGCATGCTTTAAAAATCCTTAATTTTGATCATTTAAATGGTGTCAGATGATCAGCTATGGAAATACATTATTCTGATAATATTCCTTTCTCTTAAAAAAAAAAGCAGCTCCTGTGTGGTGATCTCCAATAAGTTCTTCACAATAGTATAAATGGCATATCAAAGTGGGGGCAAAAGGTTTGTTTGTGTTTATACAGAGGATCAAAGCCTCATTTGGCTACCCAGAAAACAAATTAAGATATGATATGAAGAAGAACTTCCAACATCAACATTCTCTGGAAGACTCATTCCAGAAGATGATCATCAAAAAACTTCAACAAAGATCCTGGCACTGTTGCAGTTGTAGCTGCATTCACCCCACCGGTTCCTGGACTTGCCATTGGAATGAAGAAGGAGATATCTAAGCTGGTCTGAGCATACAGTAAAACAACAAATTTGACTGGATCTATACTGTCAGAACTCAACCAAGAATTAGGAGAAGTGCAAGTTGCAGCGCTCCAAAATCTTGTGACTATAGACTATCTACTGTTAAAAGAACATATGGGATGTGAACAGTTCCCAGGAATGTGCTGTTTTAATTTGTCTGATTTTTCTCAAACTATTCTAATTCAGTTAGACAATATCCATCATATCATTGATAAGTTTTCACAAATGCCTAGGGTGCCTAAGTGGTTTTCTTGGTTTGACTGGAGATGGCTGGTAATTGCATGTCTGCTTTGGTTATGTAGCTGTATTCCTATTATGTTAATGTGTGTATGCAATTTAATTAGTAGTTTAAAACCTATACATGCTTATGTTACTCTACAAGAATATGTCAAAGAAATAATCAATCTTCCCATGTTTTCTTCCATCTGCTACTTCTATAGCTTTTCTTCTTCCTTCCTAATTACAAACCTTAAGTAGAATTCGTGCCTCATATCAAATTCACCGAGTATCATAACTCCTCCAAGTGGTAAAGATACCTCAAGACAAATGCTGGGCATAGAAGCCACAGGGCATAAATCTGCAAAGAAGTAAAAAGCTAACCTTTTCAAACAATATGGCTTCTCTCTCACTTACCAACTTTACATTTCCTTGTATGGCCCCAGAAGATGAGTGGTTTGCCAGAGACAGGTAAGATTCCTCAAGGGAGGAACAACCTAAGACAGGCACAGTCGCAGGGGGGCCATCAGGTGAGAAACTGGGGATCAACAGAGGTGAGGCTTAGAACCTCACCCTCCCTGTTTGGAGAGAAATCTTCTGCATCCGTGGATGTTTTGTTGCCCTTGTCTAGCTTGGATTAACACTTAGTCTACAGGCACACACCTGATCATCTACATTTGCTCTCTTACAACACTAAACTATGTTTTCTACCTTTATCTTGCATCTACCTACCACTTCAGCATTTTATTAAAAATAAAAAAAAAAATAATAATAATAATAAGGGAGAAATGTGGGATTCACATATAAATCAAGTATAAAAATCAAATGAATATTCATATTTGACCTGACTGTTTATAGTTCATAATGCGTGATCAATACTGAAAGTCTCTGTGATGACTGCCCTTGCACTGTTCACCACGTAAGAACTTATTCGCTATGTAAGAATTTGGTCACCATGTAAGAACTTGTTTGTTATGCTTCAGAAGATTGGAGACTGTTGAGAATTAGGCTTGGAGTTGATTAATGATTGACATTGAGTCCCCTGTACAGAATTTTATTGTTTAACAACCATTTGATCAATAAATATGAGAGATAGCCTCTCAAAAAAAAAAAAAACATGCTAAAAAAGAGGCTGCTGAGTGTTGGATAGAAGGAAGTTTTCCCAAGATAAAGATGGTTATTATACTTAAAAAACTGATTTGTATTGAAATTAATATAGTTTAAAAAACCGATGGAAGAATATCACATAGTTTTCTATAACTAGTCTATTAATATATGTGATTTGTCTTATATCTACATAGTAGATGACATGTCTACAGAGTAGAAAAACAGTATTTGTGAATTAATTAATTAATCAGTGCCTTAAGTAGAATACACAGTAGTAAATCTATTGTTGCCTGGGAGGGCAAAACAATAGAAATAACTAAGAGAGTATATTTAGAGAATTATGAAGAGTCAAGAAAATAATAAACAGCAATATAAACTATTGACAACATAGAAACTCAGTGAATGTGAGTTTAGATGCCATAAAAATGATCATCAATATTATCTAAATAAGGGGATTTCTCAATTTTATAAACACAAGCAAAATTAATTATAAAATAAACATTTTATAATGAATAAAAAACAATTGATCATATCATGCCAATGAACAAAGACTTATAAAAACCAAGAACACCTGTAATTTGGTGTTTGGTCCAACCACACCACTGATCAAGTGAATCGCAATACGATGAATAGCAAGATGTGACACTGATGTGTTGTTTGCCGAAATACAAAATGCAGAAATATTTCAGTAGAATATTCTATCCTCTATATTTCAACATTATGACAATGAGCACAGGCACGTCAACAAATCCAAGCAAAACACATTAAAACAAGATTGATCATATTAGTGGTCGATCAACCTTAGTACAACTTCTGAAATTACACTTTTGCCAGTGTTCTGTCATCACTCTTACATATTTTTATACATTTTATTTATGGGTAATAGTTTTATACCTATAAAATTCAGATAATTCTTAGTCATTGGAACTTCTGTTCTTTATTGATTACAGCCCCCAATGACACTGTAAAATCCTCTGATAGCTTCTTGAACATATCCAGTGAATTTACTTGTACTCTGTGTGTGTCTATAAAACTGAACTCTACAACAAAGTTACCAAGATTGCGACTTTGCTTGAGGCACTGAACTCCACAGCAGGATTAAGATGTGCCTAATGCATCCCATCTTTAAACTAATAAATAACGAGAAACAAGCAGTGTAGGACTTCAACAGATCGCAAAACTTAATGTCTTCTGAAATGTTCTGGCTCTCCCCACATTAGCTGAACAAATAACCTCAGAAAACGACAAGTTTTGCATGCTCATTAGCTCTGCTGAGTCATCTCCACTGTAACTCCAGGGGACGGGAACAGGGATCAGGATGGGGGAGTGTGAGAGTTGGGCGGATAGGGGGAATCCCAGGGTAAAATACCTATGAAACCGAAATCAGTCAAAGGGAGAAATAAAGTGGGGGAAACCCATTTATTGCTTACAAGCAGTCTTCCACTTCTGCTCGCCCGTGTCTTTTGCAAACCAGCTGAAGAAAAAGGGGCCCCACCCAACCTCTCCAGTCCAGAATGCCTTTGCTTGCCCTTGTAATGACCTATTGATACAGAGATGGACCACTTCTCTCCACCCCGTGGAAACACCTATTGATGTGGAGATGCACTAAGGCGAAAGATTCTGGAAATAGTGCAATTTTACCCACACCAGCATGCAAGAGAAAAGCCACCAGAGCTTCCTCTTAGAAGCAGAACAGATATGAGAGATGTGGCCAACTGGGTCGACACAGATATATTTTTAAATGGGTTTGCAAAGCTGCTTTGTTACTGACAATACTAAGTTTTGATAGACTTAACTTACCTCCAATTTGAATGTTTGCATTTCATTATTTTTCAGAAGTCTGAATGTAGAAATGGAAAAGTAGAATATATAAAAGTAGAAAATAGTTTCATTAAGGTTGGTTTGTGGTTATTTTTTCCTTTTTTTAAGGAAAAACAAAATGTTTTGGTATAAGTATGTAGAAAACTAAAAGAAAATAATGTGAATCACTAGCGATCCCCGTGTTTCTCTACCAACCCACACAGTGTTTTAGGAAAAGGCAAACAAAGCAACAAAATAAACACAGACCATCTGTTTACTTTGAGCCTCTGTGACATAATATATGCACCATGTTTCTTTGGTGTTAATATAAAATACCCTCTTCCTCTCTTTCTTCAGAATAAGAGTGGAGTAACCACATATAAAGCACTAGACTACAGGTACAAAGACTTTCAAATTTGCTATTGACATAGAGTTGTCTAGTATCTTAATAAACCCACAAATACCTCAAAGGGGCTTTTTGCAACAGTACCTAGAAATTACATGTGTAGTATTTATTCAGTAATATATCCTTAAAACATGTTCATTATCATATTTTCTTCTTTTATTTCAGCAAGGCGATCTCACTGAATTTGTGTTGTACAAAATGTCATTTGGTATGTGTATGGAGGGGACTGGGCTTCTTTCTTTTTTCCTTATTGTTTTTTGAAGATGCCTCATATATGAGTTTTCCATGGGTAATGCATTTTTAGTTCCATAAAATGACATGCTTAGCCAGCCTCCTCACTGCCCATTACTACACAGTCACCTACTGCATGATTCTCAAACTGTTTTTTCAAAAAGTAAAATTTCAAAAAAGCAATGCTTAATAAATCAACAATCATGTGCTAAGCAATGCACATAAAAATGTACACTTAGTGCTCTGTGATTATTGAACAATTTAATATCTGTTGGGCCTCAGATATGTAGTACTTAGTCCTTTCATACATACTTGAAAATGAACTGATTTATAGCTACTTATTATATCTAAGAAATAGTTATAATGCTATAGTTCAATTGCTACATTTGAAGAAGTTCTATAATTTGAACACACTTCAAGATGAAAAGACATACATAAGAGCAAATATTTATTTTGATGGTTGAAAAACTATTTTTTATCATCTTAAATTTGAAAGATTGCAGTATCAATTTTGTACTTCTTGATTCGTTATTCCTCATCCATTTGCCCAGCATACATGCATTAAACATCCTTTATATGTAGAATTTTTCTATAATATCATTGAGAAAGATTTAAGTATGCTGCCAAGAAGTGCTTGAAAATGCATTTATTTTGTACAGCAAGTCTGTACACTGATCTGATGGAATCCATTTTCAATATTTTGGACGCTGTATCATTATATCATTTTTAAATATGAGATTGATAGCTGAGACCAAAAAATAGTTGATTTTACTAGTAAAATATACAGAAAACAAAAAGCACATCAGGAAAGTGGAGGAAAATATACTGACACAATTCTTATTCTTAAACAAAGTTAAGTTCTATTTAGAAATAGTCATCTAAAGCTTTAATATATAGTTCAGATATTGAGAATTCAGTTGACCAAATTAATTTGTTAATAAATATTAGTTAAAACAAAGCTTCAGAAAAATATAAGTAATGCTACATAATTTTTCTTCTAAAAATACCCTTTTATATTTAGGATAAAATTCACTGTTTATGGCAGTTATTACCTTTAAATAAACAGGTTCAGTTGAAGTTCTTGAGAATTTGTGACACTCTAATGATACATGTGTGTATAAAATTAATATATTTGAAATAAAAAAGTAAAAAATATCCAGAATTTGGGGGGCTCAGTAATTTTGTTGTTTTTGAAATATGAAGCTATTCATGTAATAGACAGGAAACCAAGTAATTAAGTATATCAGCAATAGTACCACATATATTGTATATAAGAAAATCTGTAAAGTTAAAATATTTTACATAGGAAAGTTACCAGAAATATTGATCTTTGAGAGACCAAGAAAGCAAAAAATAAATAAGAACATAGAAGATGAGAATGAAGTAATTAAATAGATTACTTAAAAAGGAACAGAACTTAATGTATCATAAAGTGACTATATTAATGGATAGTCAAACTATTAATTATATATTAGGCAACAAAGAAAATAACTTTATTTCTCAAAAGGAATAATTCTACAAACTTCTGTTTTATTTCATTAAATCAGAATCCAGTAAGACTGAAAACAGATATCAATATTCTAAGTAAAATTACCCATTTATATATAAATATATATGAGCACATATATGAGCATAATACACATATGCTTTATATATATATGCATGTATATAATAAACATACACACATATATTTATGTATATAACTCCTAAATAATAAAAATGCCTTTTAATAGTGACAATAATACATTGTTGTGATATAACTAAGGCTGCACTGAGAAAAAAGTTTTCATTATCAAATATCGAAGCAATAAGCACATTTATTTCATATACAACTTGAGAACTTAATGCAAACATAAACCTAAGAATAACTGGATAAATGAATTTTAAATATGAAAATGGAAAAATCATTTAAAAAAATTAGAGAAGTATATTAGTGAAGAAGTATTTAGTCCCAAATAATAAAAACTGACTCAACTGATCCATGAGAAACTGTATTATCTTACAGAACATGAAGTCCAAACACAGGGCTGTTGCATGTGTACTATAGTAAGGGCTCCAGTGATGGGCTTCCTCTGCTCTTCTCTGTATGTCGATTTCACAAGGCCAGCTCTCACGAGTATAGCATTCGTAGGAGGCTGGGCCCTTCTAGGTATGAGGGCTTTCTAAATGTGTATTCTTTGTTGTTTTCTCTTCCTTTAAGCATTGGAAAACTGATCTTCTTACTATAGTTTCTTTCATATCTTTTGACCATAATTATATCTCCTGCTTTTGTCTAAACCAGTCAGTGGAAAGAGAAATGAAACACAGATGACTAGCTTAGACCCATCAGGATTCAAGTCTGTGGAAGTCAGAGCACCTCCTCTGAATCACAAAGGTATTCACAAGAAGCTGGATCTTGAAACAAATAGAGACCATGTTTATAAAAAGAAGAACAAATTAATGACTAAAGCCAAATTCTATTTATTTGAAAACACTTGACTACACATACTTATAAGCATGTATCGAGTTTAATCAGGTAAAATACTCAAATGCATAGTATGGATGAATGCATAGTAAAGAGAGAAAAACATTAGAATAGTGCATTACTTGAATAAATTGGATGAAATGGACAATTTAAAAAAAAGACTAATGTTAACTCATATAAGGAGGAAAATATTTCAACAAAGAGAAAACTGTCCAAACGTATTTTAAAACTATGCTTGACAATTGCACATAAATGCTTCATCTGTTTTAGAATTAAGGAAAAGATTGAGAGCATCCTGATTACTTTGCAAAATTAGCATATCTTGTATCAAAAGCATTACACGGATTTTTTAAAAGTGGAAAATTGCAGACCAATCTCACTTATGACTATGGATGAAGCTAATCTAGGAATAAGTTCAGGTAAAGAGCAGAAAATGCAAAATTACAGTCACTTAAGATAGAAGTTTATTTCTCAGATAAATGAGGTCCAAATATAGGCTGGTTGGGAATGTAAGGCAGCTGCAGAAACATCAGGGAGGGTTCCTGGCACCTTTCTGTTCCACTTTCCTAGCGTGAGGCTTCCTTTTCAGATCGTTATCCAGAATGGCTGCTGGAGCTCCATGACAGTTTGAGGCTTACAGAGAAGAAAGGAGGAGGAACAAAAGAGTACCTAACCTACCTAAATGAGGTTCTTCCAAGAAGACTTTCTGGAAGCAACACACAACAATTCTGCTTGTAAGATAAGCAGAATTTTGTTGCAGGCTATGTCTAGAGAGAAGAAAGGCTGAGCAGTGGAATTGTATAGCTGAGCACGCTCAAAGAAACTGAGGTTCTGCAACCCAAAAAGCATGGGAGTTTCTGCCACATATGCAAGAATCCTTATAGGAAACTAGCAAATCTAGTTCACAAATGTATTAAAAGATAATTAAAATATGATTGAGTTATTTTATCCCCCAATGCAAGAAGAGTTTAATGTTCTCAAGTTTATTTGTAGCATTCAGCCCTTCGCCAAATCAAAGGAGAAAGATTTCAGTAGTTTGCCAAAGGTGATTTGGCAAAATTAAGCATCAGTTCCTGAAGAAAACAAATTCTAATTAAAACAGCTATTTAACATGATACATAAAAGCTGGGAAAATAACTAATGTCATACATAAAGGAAAATTAAAATTTAGAGTCATTTCTTTTATGTCTGAAACAAGTCAAAGATGTCTAATTTCACTAATATTATTTATCACTCTTGTTATAGTGCTTTTTATTAGCACTTAATCTTCCTTAATCTTTTATTACCGACACAAATAAGGGAATTATGTAAAGGCTTGTGTGGTTAGGAAAAGAAAAAAACATTAATGGGATTCTTGCTTATTTCCACCTAAAAGGTAGAGGAATTACTCCTCCAATTTAGAGTCACTGTTCAAGATAATTTTAAAAAATTTGGGTGGAGGGAGGAAGGGAACCACAGTCATCATTACTATCATGAACAGATTTTTTTTCCTCTGCAAAATTCATACCAATCAGTGGAACAGAATGGAGAACCCAGATAGAAGCACACATGTGATTGATGCATTTTTGAAAAAGGTGTAATATTAATTCAGTGGAGAAGGATGGTCTTGTTAACAAATGGAGCTGGAACATTTGCACATCTATGAACTTTAATCCATACCTCACACCACTTACAAAGTTAACTCAAATATATCACAGAACTTTTGCAGTAATCATAGAAGAAAATGTTCATTACCATGTATTAGACACTTCTTTCTTTTCTTAGGTAGAATACCATTAACATGAATTATAAAAGAAAAAAGTGTCTAAATTGGATTTCAGTAAAAAGAAGAACTTCTGGTCTTCAAAAGGTACTGTAAATAAAATTAAAGGCAATCCAATGTCAGAGAGGAAATATTTGCAAATCAAATATCTTGTAAAGACTTTTATCCAGAATACATACAGAACTCCTAACAACCGAATAACAAGAAAACAACACAATTTTAAAAAAGAGGAGGGGGTAAAGATTTTGAAAGAATATGTCACCAAGAAACCATATGTGAATAGCAGATGAATACATGAAAATATGCTCAACGTCATTAATTTTCAGTAAATGCAAATTAAGATTCCACTATGCATCTATTATAATGATTAAAATTTGAAGGAAAATTGACAATACCAAGTGTTTGTGATGACCCAGAACAACTGGATTACTCATAAATTACAGATAGGAATGTAAAATTGTACAGCCACTTTGAAAAACAGCATAATACTTCTTACATTAAGTTTTACTACTATACACATACCATATGATATAAAACCACTGTCCTAGGTGTTTAAGCAAAAGTAACAAAATTATTGTTCACACGATGACCTGTGCAATACTGTGTATAGCATCGTTATTTGTAATAGCCCAAAAGTGGGAAGAACCCAAATATCCATCGTCTAGTAAATGGATAAATAATTATGGTAAATTCATACAGTGAAATACTCAGTTTTGGATAAGTCTAAACACATTATGTTAAAAATAGAAGCCCGGCACAAAATACTAGAGTGTAATTTATATGACATTCTTAAATACACAAAGCTACAGAGAAGGAGGGCAGATCAATAGTTTTCAGGGAAGGGAGTTGCGGAAAGAGAGTGGCAATAAAAAGGCACAAAGGAAATTTTCACAGTGATGAAATGCTGTATCTCCATTATAGTGATGCTTATACAATTGTAATTATTCATCAAAACTCATTGAACTGCACTTAAAAAGTGAATTTTACTATGTGAATATTACACCTCATATTCTTGATCTAAAAAGAACTGCAATAAACAAAAAGAAGTGTTCTGCTTATTCTAAATTGACATATGTTCTCTGGGCTATGGTCCCAAACGCCATGCCCACTCTAAATGTCCACATTCTTCATTCTGGCCCACTGTTTTCTACTTTGTTTATGCTCGTAGAAAGTTATACATATTTTGTCCCATTTTTTAGTTGCATGAAGCTACCATTACTGGAAGCTGAACTCAGAATATGTTTGTTCTATAGTTTCACGATAAACTGAAAAACTATTTTAGGCACATCCAAAGCAATGTCATTAGCCAAACCAAATTATGTAGTAAGAAACTGCATAAGAGGCCAGGGGAATAGTCTATAGACGTGAGGTTTTCCTCAATCATATTTTTGGCTTGTTGTATATGATTAAAATGAAACCATCTTATTGCTATCTCAGAAGGAGTCTGATGGGACCTACCTACTAATCTGGCTGGAATGTTATTAAGACTTCAGAAATAAGTGCACCTGCAAATCAATTAGCAGTGGCAGATTCATTATCAGAAACAGGACTCCATGGACAGCATCTGTACTTTGATCTGTTGATTTTGCCACTTGATTAGAATTTTATGGTATTTCTGTTATAAATGCCAAGAATATGAAAAAGAAATGCTAAGAAGTAGCATGTTATTTCTGTAATTAAGTCTCTATATTACATTTTCTCTCATGTTCATATAATTGCCATCCTTTGTGTATTCATAAGTAAAACAAAATGTTCATGGAAGTCTTCAGTATGTCACAGAGTCAGGTGGATACTAGAAGTAAAAAGATTTTATGAAAACAAAACTTCCTCCCCTCAGGGATCTAAAAAAATCCAGTGAGGACACTGCCACACAGGCAACCAATTCTAAAACACGGTGGAAAATATGATAGAGGTGAGAACAACATACTGTAAGAGCTTTGTTTAAAATGCTGAAATAAAATAAAAGTGTTTTGTGAAACGTTTACTAGGAATACATTTTATTCTGCCATAGAATTCTCTGTCCGTCATCCCAAGGAGGATTTATTTTGAAGAGACCCATGCTCCCAAGAGATCACCTGGGACAATATAAGAGTAGGTGCTGATGGACAGCAAGTCCTTTCTACCCATTCAACAAAAGTTGAATTAGTGAATCATTGAATTAGTGACTCATTAACTCCTCCAAACCCAAGGTCCACATGCTATGCTGAAAAAATATTCCCTAACATTACCACTTAGCACCCAAAGCAAATTACCATTTTGGCTGTGGTCTGAATGGAGAGATTGCAAATGACAATTTTCATCTAGAAACAGGTTTGAATATAACAGTCCATACTAGCTTTTGTTTGTTTATTATTATTAGTTTGTTGTTTGTGGGCATAAATACTGACCCAGGACAGAGGGGTGTTAGAGCTGGGTTGCACCAGTTTATGAAAGCTGCTGGTCCATTTCTCACCCTGGCTCCATGGGGGCAGCAAGGGAGAGAGGACATTCTAGAAGGACAATAGTTGAAAAAGTTGAAAGATCACTAGGAATATTTAAAATATCATAACTTCTTCAGCAATATGTATTCTACTTAAAGACAGATAGCCCGTTATGAAAATTTATCCTGAACGAATATAAAGACACTAACATAGTTCTTCCATATTACAGTATTTTGTTGGAAAACCTTCACATACCAGTTATAGAGCCATATATAAGAAAAATACAGATTATCTGGTGGCATGCAAAGCAATTTGAACTCTGAAATATCTTATTTAGTTAGCTCTATGAAAATAAAATTTGCAAGTCAAAAATGTTTAATTCCTACAGATATCTCTTTATATATGTTTTATATACATATGTTTATATGTATATGTTTTATATGTATATTCTATATATGAATATAGTTATATAAATTTAAATTAGATATATAGTGAACTGTGAATGAATCATTATTTTGGTGTAACTTCAGGAAGACAAGGAGACACACAGAATTCCGCATGAAAGGGGATTGCAAGCCAGGGGCTCTTGGGGGCAAACCTGGCCTGCAACCTGTTCCTATACAGCTCCCAACTAAGAATTTTTAAAATATTTTTAAAGGATTGTTTTTAAAAAGTAAAAGAAAACAAAGGGACAGAAGCACACGTGATTTGTAAAGCCTAAAATATTTGCTGTCTCGAGTAAGTTTGTCATGCCCTGCTTTAGGGCAAGAAAAGTAAAAGGCAGGCAATTAATTACATAACTAGGTACAACCAGTTTTTCTAGTACTATAGAGGACTTCATTGCAGAAATATTTGGTAAGGAGATTAATCTACTTAGTCAAAACCAGGTCTTTACTGAAACATGATGTTTTTTGCAGCTTTGCTAAATCAATTAGCTCTAGGTCAGTTCTGAGGGCTTTGCTGTCCTCATCATATCTATAAGGTGAACAACCAATTTGATGTATACCAATCAATTTGACTTCTATCAAACAACTCAAAGGAAAGCTTATCTGTTAACCTAATCAGACCTCAAAACAGATAGCCGTTATGTATTTGCAAAATGCATCTTCTAGAAATTCTTAAAATATTAGTTTCTCAGAGACATGTTATAAATCCTTCCTGCAAGGAATTTAGCAAGCCAATTAAAAAAAAAGAGTTTGAGTTCCATTTTGCATTCTACTGGTTGTATGACCTTGGACAATGTAGTAGACAGTCTCTGCCTTCTGTTCTTTTCTTCATCTATATAAAATGGAACAAAATAACATTTACGGTATTTGAGCTATTGTCAGAATTAAAATATAAGCCAGTAAAATACAGTCACAGATGAAGTGCTCAGTAACTGCCATTATTGCAAATAAAAGAATCTCTAAAATAGGCTTCCCATTTGTAGTTCTTAATACATTGAAGTCTCTCTTAATTGATAGATCTTGCTAGCTAGCTAGTTACAGCTATGTTTTTGAATAAGGAATATTTTTCTTCTTTTATTAGCAATTAAATTTTTAAAAATTCAGAATGTAGATATATTTCATTTCAGTGAAAGAATATACATAACGTTTAGAACCAGCACTTAAATTTGGTAAGTTGTATATTTTAGAAATCAACCCTTAAAGCAATTGCTGCCTCTCTTGAAGAGTTAAGAAATGACTAACCTTTTTGGGCTTCGTTCCATAGTGTCAGAAATGGTGAAATTCACCACCACTGAATGTATTTTGTGTTCCCTCTCCATGATGCTTAGATATTCATGGTTTTCCCTTTGCGATATTGCAAAATGCTTAAATTGTTTGACTTACACTCTCTTTAAAGCTTCCAAGAATGTATGAAAACCAGAGACTAAGCCACTGTTATCATCCTTTCAGAGCTTTCCAAATAACTTAATGTCTAAGACAATTAGACTGGAAAAATAAGTCACTGAGGAAGTCAGGTTCTCTCAGATATTGTACTGTGGTATGACTCATTCAGGAGATTTTATAGGTTGCACGTACTCAAGACAATGTCACTGTGTAACAGATGACCATATTGAAGCTCAGAGAAAGCTTCATAAAGAAGCGTGCCCTTGTGTGCCCAGATTCTGCCACTGAAGAGAAACTAGAGTATGAGGCCCTTTGTGTACCCAAGTAGAGTAAACATCATCAGTCCAGAATAAATGGGTCATAGATTCCTGTGTTTCTACGGAGTTTTGACCATTTGAAATGAGAAACCTGTCAGGTGAGGTGGAGTAATCTGAATTTCAAACTCTATTAGATTTCCAGGGGAGCCCAGTAATAAGTAGTTTTAAGTTCAGCAGTGTAGTACAGTGCCACGTGGCTTGGATTCTGTTAACATAAGAGTGATCTGGTTAGATGGAATGCTCCCTGGGATGAAATTTCAGTTTTCCCTTTTGGAATTGAAAATAAAAATAGTGTCATGTTCTCTCTCACTGAGGTGTTCTTTTGTAGGCTATTCTGGTGAAGTTACAATAAACCCATATGGATGAAATAAACAAGTTTCCCATGCAGATCCCCTGTGTATAATCCACATCAACCTAATGTTTCCAATTGACTTTAAAGTTCAGATGCTTGCAATCTATTACCATGGGAAGAAGGGAAATGGTGAAAGATTACAGAATGCATACAAGACACAAGAAAGCACATAAAAATGCATACTGCATTTTCACACTTTATGACAACTTGTGGTCAAATAAGATCTTAATTCTGTGTATTGAAATCTGGTGTGGTTAAAGCAATATGACTCAGACTGCATGTGTTCCTGGGGAATATAAACAAGATTTGATTAAACATCCAGAAACAATGGAAGTCCAAAGATAATATCATAAGAAACGGAAGACTTTGAGAACAGGAAGGGACTAAGAGTGGACGTATTCTGCCTCCAGCATATCACAGTAACAAAGTCAAGGAAAAGAGCTCTAAGTGATTTTTGTTTGCTCAAAGTTCATTTTTAAGATCTTTAATTTTTCAAACATATATAATGATTTTTAAATTTGAATAAAAGTGCAGGTATTTGCATTTTGGTTCAAAATTATTTATTTTATAATATTAGCTTTGAAATATGGTACATTAACTTTGCATTATTCTGCTGATAAATGTAGTCTTTTGTAGCACTTGGATAAAATTAATTGATATTGATGACCCTGTTACTAGGTTATTTTCCACCAGCTTATATACTAGGCATATAGTACTGCATTTTTGGGGGGAGGAGGGGGAGATACTGTGTGTACACTTTCCAGAAATACATAAATTATTGTTACATAAACTATATTACTAGCTTTGTTGTTATTCTGTTGAATCTTTATCTTAAAATCCAACCTTGTAAGAAAAACTGGTTGTTTCTTTAAAATAAACAAGTACGTTGAAAGCATGTACTCCATACTACATTAGAATACTCTTATTAAACCAGTGTTTGGAAAATATTTTTCAACCATGTGTCAAATAATGTCCCAAATAATTGATAAGGTGGATTTCATTAAAATTAAAAACAAACTTTGAGAAAGACAATGACAAGAGTATTATTAGACAAGCCACAGACTGGGAGAAAAATCTTTGCAAAAGATACATTTGATAAAGGACTGTTATCCAAAATGTACAAAGAACTCATAAAACTCAACAATAAGGAAACAATCAACCAATTAAAAAATGGGACAAAGAACAGATACTTCAACAAATAAGATATGCAGATGGCAGATAGGCATATGCAAAGATGTTATCATATGTCAACACGAAGATGCAACTTGAAAAAATGAGATACCATTACACACCTATTAGAATGGCTACAATCCATCACGTTGACGCTGCCAAATGCAGCTGAGGATGTGGAGCTGTCATCCAGTGACGCCAGGGATGCAAAATAGTGTAGATACGTTGGATGACAGTTTGGTGGTTACTTACAAAAGTAAACATTATCTAAGCTTATAATCCAGCAATTGTGCTCCTTAGTATTTACTCAAAGGAGAGGAAAACTTATGTCCACATACACTCACATGGATGTTCATAGCAGCTTCATTTATAATTGCCAAAGTTTGGAAGCAACCAAGATGTCCTTCAGTAGATGAACAGATAAATAAACTGTGGTACATCCTGATAATGGAGTACCATTCAGCACTAAAAAGAAAGACATGCAACAAACTGAAATGTATATCACCAAGTGAAAGAACCTATCTGAAAAGGCTACGTACTGTGTATTCCAACTAAATGACTCGCAAAAAGGCAAAACTATGAAAAGGTCAGTAGTTGCTGGGCTTGGGACAGAAGGAGGGCTGTAGAAGTAGAGCACAGAAGACTTTTAGGGAAATAAAATACTCTGTATGACATTGTAATAATGGTTACATGTTGTTATTGTTGCTCTTCAGCAACAAGAAGGTGGGGGGACAAGCAGGACCAGCCTGTTATCCCCGGGGCTGAGTGAGAGGGCAAGTGTCAGCGGGTTGGACACCCTCCCCTGAGTTCTGGGGAAAAACAAAACCACACCAAGCCGGGAGATGTGTCAGCCTCAGGGGCGCAGCAAAGCTCAGCTTTATTGCATCAGAAACTTGATTATATAGAGGAAAAGGCGGGAGTAGTAGAAGCCAATGGGAATTGAAGATCTCATCTGTCACTAGGCAGATTTTAGGTTAGGTGGGGAGTCGGAGTAAGGGCTAGGAGCGTGGGCACAGGAACTTAGTTGAGCCCCGGATGCAGAAGTAATGAGGGAGGGTGGAAATTTCCAGCCTGTGGCCTTTTCCTGGTCATGAGCCTAAAAGAGGTGAAAGGTCCCAACAATTCCCCTTTTTTGTTTTATTAATGCTCTGGGATGTTCCGGCGGGCACGGCCCCTGTCTTAGGTTGACCCCTCTGGGGATCTTACCTGTCACTGGGTACCGTGCAGCTCTTCGGTTGTCCCAAGCTTACTCATCCTCCGAGGCCTGTCTTAGGTTATCTCTACTTTGGAGACCTTACCCATCATAGGCACACAGGGAGATAGTTAGGGGGAACAAATGGGTACGGCCTCATCATAAGGTTCACAGCGACCATAGGGGTTCCTGGCTTCTGTGTCAAGTCTCTGGTATTGTACTTGCACGCTCATCAACTGAATTGATTCAATTCTTTTTTGGAAAAACTGGATAATCTTTTTAACAAGGCAGGGCCCAAAAGTGAAAAGGAGTAGCAAAAAAAGGATAGGACCAAGGAAGGGCAGAATATAGGGCAACCACCCAGGTAACCCAGTCCACAGAAAATTGGCTTGTAATTCTTGTCTGCATTTCTCGAGGTTTTCTTGCAGTTTCTTGATTTTATCTCGAACTATTTCAGATTTATTAGCATAAAAACAACGCTTTTCTTCTAGGGCTAAGCAGATTCTGCCCTGTTCAGCGGTAAGTAGATCTAGGCCACACCTGTTTTGCAGGACTACTTCTGCTAGTGAGTCAATCCGATCTTGAAGGTCTTGTAGAGTGCCTGAAATAGCTTGGACATCATTAATTAACTGGAGAGATAATTGGTTATATTTGTATATGGATATGCCCAATCCTGTAGTCCCTGTGGTAAATGCTCCAGTGACACCTAGACCGACCAGCAAGGGGATGAAAGAGACTGCCCACTTGTGTCTTTTAGGGAGATAATCAAAAGAAGGTAGCAGAATTGTGTCATTTCCAGATACAATATTTATATCAGGGAGGAGGATTGTAGTGGTACACTGCCCGGTCCAATTGCCAGGCAGTGCGGTATAGGCTAGATTATTTCCACACACAAATACTTGTCCTTTAGGCGGACGTAAGAAGTGGTGGTCAGAAGTGTTGTAGTTATTGGTACAGCTGGCGAATGTAATATACCCTACATCTATATCAAAGGAATTATTTTGATAGCTCTGGTATAAACAGGTTAAATTATTAGCTGAAAAGGGTTGAACTTTAAAAGGGGGGCTTAAAGAGCAGTTGTCTGGGGAGGACATATTGGATGACACTAGGGACATATTTGCGGTTAAGATGGCTAGGGGCATGGGTGTCCCCCAGGGCATACAGAGCCAACAATCTGCTGCAAAAGTGGGATTAGATTGGTTAAGTAATTTGTGGGTATTTTCAAGTAGAGTAGCTGTTTGGGCATCCAAGTTTATTCCTCTGGACTTAGGGAGAGCTAGGGGGTGGTATCTTAAGGAGGCATACATTTGCTCTATGAGTTGCTCTATGCACAGTTGTACTAGTTGTTCACGGGCTCTGTCTGAGAGACCTCCTCCATCGGACACGTGAATAGGTGACTGGACTTTCCAACAAACATGCTGTCCTGGAGTCCCTCTACAACTAGCTAAGAGTGGTGAGTTATGGGTAGATATTTGTACGGAGCTCTGGCGGGTATTCTTCAAAATGGCTGTCAGATAAGTCTTGTTATTATGATGACAGCTCTGGGCAGAATCATAGCAACTACTATACATCTGATTATAGACTGTAAAGGTAGTGGTGGTTCCATTGCAATCACAGGGTCTTAATCTCCCGTCAACAGTTGGTATTATGGAAGGCTTTTTAATGCATTTCCAAGAAGGTGGCTTCCATCCAATGCTGGAGGAATATCCTCCTGCAGAGATATCTGCAGTGAGATGTGCTGTCTTGTCCTGACAATCTATGGGTCCTCGGATAGTCAGTTGAGGCGTAGCTAAGATTTTAGTCTTATCTCCACTATCTGTTTGAACTTTTGCATTGGGTTCTATATCTATGATTCCTCCCTTACAGTCACACGTTTGTCCGAATAACTGCATAGATTTGTTCTTTGCTGGAGGGTGACTGAAATCCCCCTTGGCAATAGAGAGGGAATAGTATACTTACCGTGAAGAAGGTGAAAAAGTGGGGGTTGATGAGTCCCATATTTCTATCAGGGTCCACTGGGGAGGGGTAGAGGCGGCGGGCTCAATGCTTAAGATGAAGGCAAGGACTAAGGCTGTGGTTAAGAGCCAGGGTTCTGAAAGAGAGAAAGAAGAGAGAGATCTTCAGGAGGCAAGGAGCCTTCTGGGTCATCATTGACATCAGTGAACTCCCCCTCTATAGGGGGGAAATACTTGAGATCCCTTGTGGGGACCCAGATTGGCCTTTTTTCATTGGTCGGAAAGACACAGCTGAATCCCCTTCCAGCTGTAATGAGGGGATCTGGGCCCCTCCATTCTCCAGTAAGGGGGTCCTTCCATCAGACTCTAATTGTCTGATAAGTAGCAGTTGTTGTCCAGTGCTTTTGGAAGGGCGAGAAGTGTTTGCCTTTGGCAAAATTTAAAATATTTAGAGTAAATAATGCCATCTCTAGTCGATCATGGAGGGGGGAGTGTTCCCCCTTTTTGTTTTATTATTTGACATTTGAGGGTATGATTGTATTTTTCCATGATTGCTTGTCCTTTAGGGTTATGAGGAATTCCAGTGGTATGGGAAATTTGCCATTTACTTAAGAATTCAGTGAAGGATTTACTAATAAAGCAGGAACCATTATCGGTTTTGATTTGATCTGGCAGGTCAAGAATGGTGAGGTACTGGAGAAAATGGCTTATGGCATGTTTATATTTTTCTCCCATAGGGGCTGTAGCCCAATGAGCATGGGAGAAGGTATCAACTATTAGAAATATCTATTTAAGCTTCCCAAAAGGGGCAAAATGTGTGACATCAGTCTGCCAAAGATTATTGGGCCTCAGGCCTCGAGGGTTTACTCCGCACTTTTGAAGCAGAAGATCTTGTAAAAAAGGCTGGCATGACTTACATGTCCTAATGATCTTTTTTAAGTCTCTGACGGGGACTTGAGGGAACTGATGGTGTAGTCCCCTCCAATTAGCATGTGTAGGTTGATGAAAAGAGGTGGCCTCCTGTACTGTGTAGGCTGAAGCTAGTTGGTTGGCAAGAGCATTGCCTCTCGACAAAAAGCTTGGCAAATCTTGATGTTGTACAAAAAGGGGAACTAGTCTCTGTTTTAACAAATTGCAAGCTTAAATCAACAAAGGAGTGATGGGATTATCGTCATCTGATGTGTGTGCCCACAAGGTTGGGCAGTAGATTGACAACGTAAAGGCCATCTGAAAACAGATTAAGAGGGCCTTGGATCTCAGACAGAGCTAAAACAACAGCATAAAGCTCTTTAAATTGGGTGGAGCCCTGTACCTCATGAAAGAGGGTTATTGCCGGAGGACACTCACTTGTGCTTGGGGGGAACCTAACCATAGAGGCTCCCCGTTTACCTCCGTTGGTAAAAACAGAGGGGAAAGAGGGGTCTGCCTCAGTGAGGAACATTTTTGGCGGTTGCCAAGCCAACTGGCTAAAAGAACTCATCCACTTATAGGGACCATAGTGACAGTCCACTATTTCCGGAAAGCTTTCCATGGCTATTGCTAATCTGGAATTATTTCTCTGTAGCCACGAGAAATCATTAACTCGAAAAGGGATGATCAAAAAGTGGGGTTCACACCCAAAGAGACAGACAGAAAGATCTCGTCCTTTGACAATGCAGTCGGCCATTTGATCTACTATAGAGTACACTTGGGGTGCCCCTCCGACAGATAATGTATCCAATGTACGGGATCTCCCTTCTGAGCTAAAAGGGCAGTGAGGAGGGTCTCTCCCGCTATAATATAGAGGACCAGTGGCAAGTTTGGATCATATCTTTTTAAGGCAGCATTATCAATGGCGTGTTGAACTTTTGTTAATGTATCTCTATGTATAGGGTTTAAAGTCACTGTTGAAGCTAGATCAAGGCCTTTTAATAGGTAGAAAAGAGGGATAAGATCAGCTGTGGTTATAGGAATCCAGGCCTCATCCAATTGATTTCCCCCAGCAGTTTTTGGAGCTGTGGTAGCGTATATGCGTCTTGAATACATAACTGGGGCTTAATGGGAGAGACAACATATAATGTTAAAGTAGTCCCCAAAATTTTAAAAGGAGCTATTTGTTGAACTTTATCAGGGGCAATTCTAAAGTTGTAGTTTTTGAGCAGTGAAAAGGCACTTTTTAAAGAGGTCGTCTAATTTGCAGGAACAGGTGGCCCCCAAGATAATATCATCCATATATATGTAAAAAAGTATGTCAGATTCTTCTGCTAGTGGCGATAGGATTTTAGACATATAGTCTTGACAGATAGGGGGGCTATTAGCCATCCCTTGGGGTAACACGGTCCACTCACAGCGCTGGTCAGGTCCTTTGAAGTTTAGGGATGGAAGAGAAAAGGCAAACTCGGTGTCCTCAGGATGGAGGGGGATGGAAAAGAAACAGTCTTTGATATCTGTCACTATTACGTGCTGGTCACTCGGATGGCAGGCACCCAGGGTAGCCCTCTTTGGGGGGGTTCCAAAAGGTTCCATTCTTTCATTGATTTTTCTTAAATCTTGGAGAAGTCTCCATTTACCATTAGGTTTTTTGTTCACAAATACAGGAGAATTCCAGGGACTCATCGACTTTTGGAGGTGACCTAATGATGTTTGTTGTTTAACTAAAAGATGTAGGTGCTGTAGTTTTTGTGAAGGCAAAGGGCACTGCTCCACCCACACAGGGGGGCCTGGAATCCACTTTATTTTTGGCGCCCCAGCGTGGGCATTGGCCTTTAGGATTGGGGGTGGGGCAGAGGGTTTGAACCAGGTCGGCCCCTTCTGGTTATTTCGAATGTAGGGTCATTCTTATAGTTAGGGTGACACTTTCGACCCCCTTGAAATAGTTGTTGGCATTTTTCTTCATTTAGGAAGTCTTCAAAGACGGCTTTATGATCAGTGGAAATATACACTTCGATTTCACCCAAGACATCTTGGCCAGTAGATTGGCTGTAAGGCCTGGAGCCACAAGGGGCGCACCTCCCCCATATTTCCATCTGGGTCGATCCAGGGAACCCATTCAGCAGTTTGCTGGGAGCTGGTCTGTCCACCCACCCCCAGGAGGGGAGGGCTGGGAACTAATTTCCACTAGGGGGGAATTTCTTCTTTTCTGAGTACAGTCTTATTTGCTCCCGTGTCAATGAGGCAGTTGAAAGCTTTTTCTCCGATAGTGAGTGTCATTTTAGGTCTAATCCCAGGCACTAAAGGAATTGTCCAGTGACCTCATATAGGAGAACTCCCCTTATTTAATGGGGCTGGGAAACTCCCCTTTTGAGTTTAAAGGCTTGCTATGTATATCAGTCTTAGATCTACAGTCTTTGACCCAGTGGAACCTCTTCTTACATCTAGGACAAGGAGTGCGAGGCAAGCTAAGAGGCTGGGGCCTTGCTGAAGGAGGGGGTCCATTTTGTGTATGAGGGCATTCTCGTTTAAAGTGTCCCTCCTGACCACACCCAATGCAAGTGTGGCTTTTGCCGGGAAATGCCTGCTGCAGGGCACTTATTAGGGTGGTCATGTCATCCTTGTGAGAGGCCTGCAACATGGAAGCTATGGTCTGGGTTTGATGGGAAGGGGTACCTATATCTTTGGTGGCAATGATCCACCTCTCCATGGATCTATCTTTCAACCCTGAACATGTCATTTTATGTTCTTGATTCATACCCTCCCACACCATCATCTTAACAAAATGATCTCGGAGATCTCCAGGGGGGAACTTTCTCTTGATGCTCCCTTCAACTCTACTGATGAAGGTAGCCAAATCTTCGCTGGCCCGTTGGTTTATCCCCACAATTGGGAATTCTGAGGGGCCTTCCTCAAGCTTCCTCCAAGCTGCCAGACTCAGGGCTCATATTTGGTCCTGATAGGGAGGGGGTATAGCAGCTTGTTGGGGTCCCAAGGAAAATTGTTCGGAGGTCCCTGCAAGCATTCCCATGGTGATGGGAATTACAGGGTTGGTGCTTTGATTCCTCTCAGCTTGTTTCTGGCATTCCTCTTTATACAAACACACTGCTTAATATAAAGGGCCCTAGGGAGAACCGCCCAGTCAAGAGCCCTCCAGTTTGTGGTGGTACATGGATGGTGAGCAAGTCCCTGGAGGATGGTCTCAGTCCAAGGGGCATTGGGGCCATCCTCAAGAGCGGTTTTCTTTAATTCTTTAAGGTGACTTGGCTTCAAGGGTACCAGGGGGCAGTGCAGTTACCTCCGGGATTAACATTGACCAGAAATAGCTGACATGGCCCTGGGTTAGGTTGTGGGTGGAACAATGGATTCTCTTGGGGTTGGCAGCCAATGGGAGAGCATGGGTCTTTATTTATAAGGGAAAGGAGCTGGAAACTCTGCCATGGACAGCCAATAGGAGAGCATGAGTCCTTATATGGGAGAGGAGCCGAAACCCCTGCTCGTTGGTATGGAGGAGGGGGGGGTTGATGATGATTTGAAAGGGTTAGAAGAGGTACTAGTACTAGGAAGTGGTGCATACAAAGGACCCATGGATTTGGGAGGCCAGGGGGCGGCATCAAAAGGGTCGAGAGCGCCATTGCCACGATTCTCATCTGGCTCTTTATGGCTTTCTTGTCCTGCCGGCGTGGACTCAGCCTGAGGAAGAGGATCAGATTCTCCCTGGGAAGAGGTTCTCAATCTGGTGGTTTCTCTATCTACTAAGTTTTTAGCAGTTGGCTTTGATAGCTGGGGAGGGAAGCAACTCTTAAGGGCTGATAAAGTGGGGAAGGTCCCCAGAGCGGGGATATCACCCCAATCAACCTGGGCTTTGTGTACGAGCTGCTCCACCCTGTCCCAAGTTTCCCAGTCAAACAAATTACTTGCAGGCAGCCATGGGGCAACTTTAACTAAGGTCCCCCAGGTTTTGATAGCCTGGCTGAGAGAGCTCTAGGCCTCTGCTTCAAAGGAGGACCCTAAGGGATTCAAGAGAGGGATCGGGCTTGGAAGAAGAATGTCCCATATTTTATGGGATTACACTTACCTGCAGACTGATTAGCTTGTCAGCAAAGTTCCTCGTTCCTCACACGGGGCACCATTTGTTGCTCTTCAGCAACAAGAAGGCAGGGGGACAAACAGGACCAGCCTGTTATCCCCGGGGCTGAGCGAGAGGGCAAGTGTCGGCGGCTTGGACACCCTCCCCTGAGGCTGGGACACCAAGCTGGGAGATGTGTCAGCCTCAGGGGCGCAGCAAAAGTCAGCTTTATTGCATCAGAAGCTTGATTATATAGAGG
The DNA here is from genome assembly GCF_040802235.1 of Manis javanica. Taxonomy (NCBI): domain Eukaryota; kingdom Metazoa; phylum Chordata; class Mammalia; order Pholidota; family Manidae; genus Manis; species Manis javanica. Next base: position 13,968,535 of record NC_133168.1, on the reverse strand, counting down.
AAAAGGCAGGAGTAGTAAAAGCCAATGGGCATTAAAGATCTCATCTGTCACTAGGCAGATTTTAGGTTAGGTGGGGAGTCGGAGTAGGGGCTAGGAGCGTGCATGCAGGAACTTAGTTGAGCCCTGGATGCGGAAGTAATGAGGGAGGGTGGAAATTTCCAGTCTGCGGCCTTTTCCTGGTCATAAGTCTAAAAGAGGTGAAAGGTCCCAACTTTTGTCCAATCCTGTAGAATACACAACACCAAAAATTAACCCTATCAGGTAATCTACAGAGTTCGGGTGATTGTGATGTTTCAGTGTAGGTTCATCAATTGTAACATGTTTTGCTTGGTAGGAAATGCTGCTGCTGATGAATGCTATGTATGTATGGGGCAGGGAATATGAGAAATTCCTGTACTTTGCTATGAACTTAAAGCTGCTTTCAAAAAGTACTCTTAATAAGAAAGAGTCTCATCTTAATTTTTGAGATTTTTCTTTTCAAATAATGTTTATGTTCCAGTCAATGAAGGAATAGTCAGAATCTCTCCAAAGCTGGCAACAATAAAACAAAAGAACAAAACAAAACACCCTATTGTTCTCACTGTTAATAAATGAAAGACTAGAACCACAAAAATGATTTCTCAATTTTATTCTGTTCCATAAGTTTTTGACAAGGCAAAAAGAGAGATTATAAACTTGGCATATTGACATAGTACCTGCTTTATCATTTACATCACTATCTCTTTCTGACAAATGCATGAACCACTTAAATCAATTTTTAGAGATCAAGTTTACAGAACAAGTGTAAACAGTTTAGTTTAGCTTAGCATTCAGAGAAGTTTGGGATCAGATAAAATAGGGAGAGCAAGAATCATTGTGTTTTCCATAGAAATATAATAACATTTTCCCTCCTTCAACATATAGAAGAAAATTCTATTGTGTAAGTGGATATATACCAGTATGGTAGGGCTGGGAGAAATGATTAATACTTACTGTAGTTCCACTACTAGAAACCTAAGATTTTAGAACTATAGAGTCAAGGATTTATGTAATATATCAGTTGAGTGTAGTATGGTAACTGATGGCTCCATTTTTCTTGTTGCCAAGAAAAATTTTCTTCATTTTCTTGCTCTTTTAATTAAAAAAAAAATACTCATATCTTCTTAGCACAATTTTGAAGATGATTTTCTTCAACACTGAATACTGCCTGCCAATGTTTGTATCAGCATTATTCATATATCCAAAGAGTGGAAACAACCAAAATGTCCAACTGGTTAATGGACAAACAAATATTGGTATATCCATACAATGGAATATTATTTGTCCGTAAAAAAGAATGAAGTACTGATCCATGTTACAACATGACAAACCTTGGAAACACTACATTGTGTAAAAGAAACCAGTCAAAAAAGACCACATTTTTGTGTGATTCTTTTTATATGAGAGGCTCAGAGTAGATACTAAGTAAACTAGTGCTTGCCTGTGGTGGGGATGGGAAGGGGAATGACTGCTAATGGGGAATGAGGTTTATTTCTGGGGTGATGATGAAAAGGTCCTAGAATTAGTGTTATAGTTGCACAACTGTGTGAATATGTTACAATCCATTCAATTATACACTTTGGATAGTGGAATTATATGGCATGTGAGGTACATCTAAACAAAACTTTAAAAAATGTAATAATGATGTTTTAAAAAATAATAAACAATGTAATCAAAAGACAATAAACAATTTTATTTAACTGCTAATATGCAACAGGATAAAAATTAAACTGATCAAATCTCTGCAAAATGTTCAAATATCTGTTGAAAATAAAAATTTAGATCAATTATCCAAATTTTCAATATTCCAGATAGACATTTATTTAGAAAATTTGAATGTTTTTTTCCTATTCCACAGAATCTTCAGAGAAATACAATTCAAGAACTCTTTGTTGAGTCTCTAATAAATGTGCTAGGTGCAGTGATATATTTTAGTATCAGTGAATTTGATTTGCTAAACTTGATATACTAAATATGAATATTATTCTTGTTTATAATAGTTTTTTTTTTAATATCAGATATTTGTTAAAAGTAGTTCATTAACCAAGTAACCACTTGCCCATTTTTCACTTGCCCACTTTTCCATCCAAGTGACTAGGTCTGTTCTTAAATGTAAAGTAGGTAAGATTTATTGAGATTAATTGCTGCATATCCCAGAGAGGAGCAGAATGCAGTAAAGCACCCTTCATAACACCTGTCAGGAATATAATATTATCTCTACAAATTTCATTTTTGACAAAAAATTTAATCTCTCTCAAGTGGGAAAATTGATGAGTAAAAATTGGCCTCTGTCTTTTTCTTTACCTGCATTATAGCAGAAATATTAAAAAGTAGGAAAAATAACCTCTTACTTAGCAAGAATATTTTACACAATAAATTGATATCATAAGAGTAGAAGAAAAAAAGGATGGAAGTTATTATTTATAGTAGACTATAGAATGCCCCCCAAAGACATTAGGTCCTAATCGGGAACCTATAAATGTCATCTTTTTTGAAAAAGGTATCTTTGCAGATGTGATTAAGAGTCTTGAGATCGGGGGATTATCCAGGATTGTCTGGGTGGATCCTAACTACAATCACAAGTGTTCTTATAAATGGGAGACAGCAGTGGTTTTGACAGAGATGGAAATGGAGTGGGCAATGTGACCAAGAAGGCCGAGTTTGGGCCTATGGGTCCACAAACCAGGGAATGCCAGCAGCTACCAGAAGCTGGACAAAGGAATGGATTCCCTGACAGAGGTTCCAAAGAGAATGTAGTCCTGCCAACATCTTGATTTTGGACTCTGTGATTTCAGAACTCTGAGAGAGTACATTTATCTTAAGTTACCAAGTTTGTGTTATTTCTTTGTAACAGCAACAGGAAACTAGTATAATCATTCAAGGAATGGTGATATTTTAGATGCCTTCTTGCTTGGAGGCAGTAATCAAGTGGGTTATTTTGTGAAATCCCTTAGCACATAGGTTCAGGATTAAAAGGAATCCCCAGTGCCACACAGTGCCCAGTCTTTACCCACTCTGAATATGTCCTACATCTTTGACTTGAATCTCCCTCAACAAAGAACTCACTCCTCAGTCCATGTATGTATTCCACCTCTGGACCACTCTGGCTATCAGAAAACATTGTTTAAAATCTGAGCTGAAACATTCTTTGTAGTTTTTCACTCATTGGTTAATTCTTAAGAAATATATTTAACATATTTAGTTCATTACCTAATTTTTGGTTCTTCAAAAACTTGACAACAGCTCCCCAAATCTTTTTTTTTTTGAGACAATATTTGCAATTAATTCTAAACTTACCATTTGACATGAATCTTTAATCTGGTCAGTCTTAAGCTGATTTTCTGGTTTTGCAATATTAACATCACCAGGAAACACATTAGAAAAGTAAATTCTTAGGCCCCAACTCAGATTTGCTGAATTAGAAAGTGGTGGGCAGGGCTAATAGCGAAAAATATAATATTGTATTTTTTATTATCTTCCCACTGATTTAACAAGACCTTCAGTTGATTCTGATACTTGCTACAGTTGGGAGGCCATTGCTTTTACTATCCTACAATACTAGGTTTGTTACAACTGAGAGCCTAGAATAATCGGATCTATTATTATTTTTCTAGGTAAAATGATACAATGTTGAAGTTCTTGTGTCATATTTTTGGAGATTAATTGCAGAAGCATTAAAATGGCATCTCCAAAACCCTCAGTATTATTCGTTTCCAATAAACTTCTGTTGACTTTCACTGTGTGATTTTGGAGTATATTTAAATGTGAGCAATTCTCTGTCCAGGAAAATATCACCGTCTGTTCATAAAGGTAATAATCAAGTCAATTAGCAACAAGAAAGGGGTACGTTTAAATTTGTAGTGTGAGTAGCAGGTGCACCAGTAACATCACATTGATATTAACTCAGACACTTAGTGGGTTAATGAAGTGACAGCTGTGAAATTTGTCGTGATGATCTGATCAGACTCAAGTCAGAAGAGGAACATGTTACATAGGGGAAAAGTCAGCTTATTCAGAGACAACATGTTTTCACTTTGTGCTTGTGTGCAAAAACAATTATATACCATTGCTACATTTTGTCAACAAGTGTTCGCTGAATTCCAACTCTGTTCCAGAAATTTAGGCACCAGAAATAAAGCAGAAAATAATATGGACAAAGATTCCTGCCTTCCCAAATTTTGTGTGCTAGGAGAGAGAATGTAAATACTTTTATTCACTAAGCACATGTATTATTGTTCTAAGCACCTTATAGCCGATAAGCAGAATGCTGTTACTACTATTTTAGTAGATCAAATAACAGGTTCAAGTAGATAAATAATTTTCCCAGCTACTAATTGGTAAGCTGTGAATAAAAACTGCAGAGTATGGCAATCACATTCTTAGTCACTATACTTTCTTGCTTTATAATTCAGAGCTTTTTAAAAAATTATCTTGGTTGCATGAAAGGAAAAAATGATGGCTCCATAATTGTGAAGAGTTGAAAAGTAGCAATAAAATTAGTCCTTAAGTAATGAAAACTCAGGTTAAAACCTTGACCCCATTTTCCTCGGCAACCTTATCCAGTATAGCTCTCTTCCAGGTAGAGATCTTAATGACCCACAAAGTGAAATCCCCAAAAATCTCTGACCCAAAGTTTGTCAGACACTGCCTTTCACGTAGGCATGGAAGACACAAGAATAAGAGATTCTCTTCTATTGAAGTTGCTAGTTGAATGGTGTGCCAAAAAGTTTACCATTAACAGATATTCTTTAAAGTTTTGCTGTATATTAAAATGCACTTTCTCATTGAAAAACACTAGTATGTTCAAAATTCATATTATAGGTGTTTTGTAGTGTTTTGAAGAAAGCCTCTAGTACTAAAACCATGTAAATATCTTCTTTTTTGGAAGAACCTCATTTTTAGAAGGAGAAGACCTAAGAGACCAAGTCATAAAAGCAGATTATTCCAAAGTGAAGTACGTAGATGGTTCTTGAATCTAATTTAATTGAGTAAACCTTAGTTTTTAGCAACAAATCATGTTTAAGATAATGATTAATGGCTAATGATTCTTAGGGTAAAAATGGGAGATTTTCCCACGGACAAAAATAAGGGAGAAACAAGTTCTCAAAGGCTCACACTCAATCCTGCTATCACCCCCCTGGAGAACCTCCAGGGCTGCCACCCCTTCGCTCTTACATCCTGAGTTGACTCCACCATGTCACAGTTGAGTTTCAAAATTAAAGGAGCTATTTTGTCTTACTGAGATGACAAGGTCAAGCTACAGACAGCAGGAAAAAAAACTGAAAAAGAGACAGAATCTCCCAGCAGCAGAGGAGGCTGACTCAGAGAGAAGGATGGATGGAAAAGTCCTTAAATATAGAATAAATGATTCTGTTTAATGGGGGGGAAAAAGAGATAACATTGTGTCCCTTCCTTCAACCCTTTAGCAATTTTTACTGGCATCTAGAGAACATCCTGAATACACAGAGGCCCAAACTCAAGCCGCAAGTCCCTGTGAACATCCTTGTTTATTTTGGCCATCAAATTGCTATGACATTGCTTTCGTGGGCTCTCTCTTCATAGCAAATATGGGCTAAGTTGCAGGTTTTCTCATTCCGTTTAAACATTTCAGTCGTCCTGCCTCCAGCAGCCTTCCTAATCTCACCACTCCAGGTAGCAAACCCCTTCTCTTCTTCTTACACAACTTATCACGTTGACACAGTGCATCACAGCAGAGCAGCTTATCTCTTAAGCACGGTGTCGTACAGACACGTCTCCTCATTCAGGCCCCGCTCCCGACCTTATTCCTCTTTTCTCAGTATGTTGTACATGAGCCCAGCACATCTTATCTTCCACGGACCACTACCATGATGCTCTGTTCATCAGTGTTCCCTCGTTCACATAATCCTTACACTGGCCTTCCCTGGCAGCCTGGTACTTCAGTTTTGCTTTCCCCCTGTACTTCCCAAGCACAGTGACTTAAAACTGGTAGGCACACGAGAAATGTTTATTGAATAAACGCACAAATGAACGGACTCACTTACTATACCTACTGAAGAAAATGGGAGGGCATTTACCGACAGAGAAAGCTGATGTGGTGAGGAGCCGTGCTACTCCAGCCCCTAGGAGAAGGAACGGACCGATCAGCAGCCTCATTTGTAGCACTTTTTGCCTCATGCACCTCTCTTTTGAATCCTTTCCTTCTAGCAGTTTCCACAGGTCCCGAGAAGACATGCCATGAGAACACAGAGCCTCTAAGGGGATAGGAAGCCAAAGGCAATCCCTAGTTCCCAATGATATAAGAGCCTGACCTGTTTTTAAATTAAAGTGGTTTGGTTCTTAGCATCCATGCAGGGAGGGAGGGGTTGTTTCAGCAAGCTTCAGTGCCTCTAATGCACAAGAAAAAAACCAAGCACTGAACAGTTCCTTTCTGTACTTCTTACCAGGTTGTAGACACTTAAGGTAAAGTATTTATGCAGGTCTCAATCCCCCTCCCAGAGAATTAACACAGTCTATCAGTTGTAACTACTCTGTAGTTGGCACTTGGTCACTTAAGTTCAATGGCTCAGGCATGAATAAACCTAACTTTCTCTTAAATTACAAGGTGCTCCTTTTCATTTTCAAAGCATTTTTCGGTTGCAATAAATATCACATAGGTGACAAGATAATTAAAATCTAATCTCAAGTTGTAATTAATTTACATTGTCATTTTTGTATACAACTTAAAATAATCAATGAAAGAAAATATTTGTTTCAAATCACTGGAAATATTTGTAGGGCCCCTCAGATTTGGCACTATTGATACATTGAGCTAGATAATTTTTCATTGTGTCTTATGCAGTATAGGATATTTATCAAAATCTCTAGGCCTTACCAACTAAATTACAGTAATATCCCTCCAGTTGTGAGAATAAAAATTGTCTCAAGTCATTGCCAAATTCCCCTGTTTGAGAAGTCCACCTGTTTGGACTATGTAGGCATTAAGCCAGAGAATGTCTGGGCTTTCATACAGCCTTCGGAAGCTAATGGACATAGAGGACTAGAGCGTGTAGTGTGCTCCTTTAGGTCCAGGATGGGGTCAGGTTTCTATGACATGGAAACACCGTGTACTTATTTCTTCCATATATTCCTCCAAAAGTATAGGATTAGAGAGGTAACAACACTGTGCCTGAAAAACCATCACCTAATAATAGAACTTTGTTGACCAGTTTACAAGCCACAAGTGACAAATAGAATTGAATAGAGAAAACTAAGAAAAGAATTTTTTCATGTCACTTATTGCTTAGTGTTATATTTTATTGCTTTTTCCATACTTTTATTTGGATTACATTGCATGGCATTGGTTTGATGATTCAGATTAAGTTGAATCATTAGTTAAACTAAAGTACTTTAAAAGTATTATAGGACTTGAACTCCTAGAAGAAAACAAAGGTGATAGGTTACTTGTCATACACCTTGGCTATGATATTTTTAATCTGACACCAAAGACAAAAGCAAAAATAAACAAGTGGGACTACCTCAAACTAAAAGGCTTCTGCGCCACAAAGGAAATAATCAACAAAATAAAAAGACAGCCTATGGAATGGGAGAAAATATTTGAAAATCACATATATGATAAGGGGTTAATATCTGAAGTATAAAAATAACTCATTTAACTATAACACAATAAAACAACAAACAAAAATCAATCCAATTGAAAATGGGCAGAAATTCTGAGTAGAGAATTTTCCAAAGAAGACATACTGATGGATCATTGGTATGTGCAAAGATGCTCAATGTCATTAATAAGTAGGGAACTACAACTCAAAACCACAATGAGATGTCACCTTACACCAGTTGGAGTGGCTATTATCAAAAAGACAAGAGATTATAAATGTTGGCAAGGATGTGGAGAAAAGAGTATCCTCAGGCACTGTTGGTGTATGGAGGATCCCTCTAAAATTGAAAACAGAACTAACATGCGATCCAGCAATTCTGCTTCTGAGTCTTTATCTGAAGAAAATAAAAACATTAATTTGAAAGATATCTGCATGCACATGTTCATTGAAGCATTACTTACAATAGCTAAGAAATGGAAACAACCTAAGTGTCTGTAGATAGATGAGTGGATACAGAAATTGTGATATAGGTGGATACACATACACACACACACACACACACACACACACACACACACACACACTCATATGGGACATTGCTTATCCATTGAAAAATAATGAAATCTTGTCATTGTGACAACATGGATGGACCTTAAGGATCTTACGCTAAGTGAAATAAATCAGAGAAAGACAATTACCATATGATTTCTCTTATATGTGGAATCTAAAGGGAAAAAATAAAAGCTTATAGATTCAGAGAACACACTGGTAGTTTCCAGAGGCAGGGAGTGGAGCGGGTAGAAGAAATGGGTAAATATAAGTTAATAAAATAAAATAAAATTACCTATATCAAAAGAAAAGTTTAAAGGATACATGTTTACACACTTAGGATTTAAAGAATATGAAGGACTCACTAACTTTAATTTGTAAATTTTCTTATTCACATTAAATAAGAGCTTTGGAAGAGAAAAATAAGGGTAAATAAATGAATTAGGTAAGTAGAAGAACCACAGCACATGAGGGGGAAATAAATCTGGGAATACATTAAGCATTCAACAACACTTGCAACATTATTTAGAAAAAAAGTAAACGTGAAGCATTAGGTGCTTAAACTTTTGTTGTGTGGCTGATACGGTAGGGGCATTTCAGCTTTTATATACCATGACATGGGCTGGTATCATTTCTGGCTTTCAGTGTTTACTCCGGAGAATCTAGCCTTTATCGTGAAGGCGATCTGAGTTACACAGCCAAGGAGTGCTCGGAAGGAGAGGCGAAACCATGTGACTGAGGGTAATACGGAAGGCTGATGTCTCATGCCAGTAGTCTGAGCCATTGCTCCATTTTGTGTGTGTTCACTCTTAACACATTACTACCATGCACTGTTTCAAAGAGAGTAGGAAGGGAGTGGGGGAGGAAAGGCCTTGCCCCTTTAGTACCCGAAGCTCTATAGAAATTCTCAACATTGTTCACCTCTGGCACTGTTCCACCTCCTTCTGATGTTACTTTGATGATTTAACTTCAGATGCTCCAGACATCTTGAAAACAATTATAAGTGATTAGTTGAAACGATGGCACATGAAAAGGGCAGATGGTACAATAATAATGGAAGTAATTACTATTCAAATACTTCATATTGGCTTATGCTCTATGTACCAGACTTTGAAAAAATTTTTTTGAAGACACAGGACAATAACTGATCACAGAAAGCAAATTCACTTCACTTTACACAAATATGAAGATACATGCTCATAGTTTTACCTAATTCCATAATATCTACATAGCCATATTCTGACTTTCATTACTCAAGACAAATCCCATTATCTTCAACAAGAGTGGCATGCAACTATTTAGGGGTAAAATGTGTTTCTAAATGAATAAATTGTGAGCAACTGTAAGAATGATATGCTTTCATTTTATTGAGATTTTCTGGTTAGCACAAACTATAAAAGAGAAGCTCAGATGGTTTGCACATGGCATCAGAGCCCCAGATAAGTTATTGGAATCAGTTCATTCTGCTTGTATTTGTTATTCAAGTAAATGGACCCTGAAAACCACAAGATAAGTAATAAAACTAATAGTGCATTCAGCAGTTAGAGCTACCTAAACTATTCCTAAACATACAAACATTTACTTTTTAACTTTTAATGTGACATTTGTTTATTGTACTATTAAATAAAGAATTACTGTTTTGAAGACATTTGACTATTGCCAGTTATCACTCAAATAATTCTTGCTTCAGCATTTTACCTCTGTGTTATTCATATCTGTGGTCTATAGAAGAGCCCTAAATAACCTCAGTACCAAGGAATTTAGATAAACCAGATCCTTGTTGGATAATGTTAACACATTCCAGAAACTTCCATTGGTCCCCACCAGTCACTGTTACAATCATGCTGTCTCCTTGAGATCGACTCATTATATTGGCAAGAGTGGTATAAGAAACCAAGAGCCGCATCAAAGAGCCAATTGAAACTCTAAAACCAACAAATTCCTTTACAACAAAATCTATCCTGGTTCCAGGAAGACGTGTGATTTTTACTTGTGAATCAAATGGCACTAATTAATAACAGGGGTTTATTTAATTTAGATTTTACGAATAGAATTTAAAAGAAGTTTTATTCAAAGGAAGCAAAAGCACATCAGAGTCTAGTGGAGAGGAGTAAATGCTCTCAAACCGTGCTTCCCAGTAGCTGCAGGCATCCTCCCTCGTCTCTAGGGCAGTACTTCTAGGAAGTTAGTGTGCCTACGAATAAACCAAGGTCTTAAAAATATAGATTCCCGATCCCACCAAAAGAGATTGTAATTCAGATGGTCCGGGCATACAACCTAGAATGCCATGTTTTCAAATAAATGCCTCAAGAGATTCTAGTGCAAATAAGACCATGCTGATAAACATTGGTCCACTGACTTCTTTAGAATATGAAACTAGACTTCCCGTGGGTCAGCACCAGTTCTGTATGTGAACATCAAAATGTGTGCTGGACTAGACAAATGCCTAATCAGAAGACAGAGGCTGTTTTCTTTCACATCTTGGAATAGCCCTGCATTATTCTACATCTTTGTGCATGCATGTGTGTGTGTATAGTTTTTATAGATTTGTGAGGCTGTTCTGTTGATCTGCTTTCTACGATCAAAAGTGTTGACATCATCATGCTGATTTAAAGGAATGTTACTGATGTTGGGAACATGGGGGTTTTTTTTCTTTTTAAAAAATTTTTTAAGTAGGATCTTAAGGTTTCTGAATTTCTACAGTCAAATATTGGAGGGTTTGAAGCTGGAATAAGCCTGTGACATTTTTCCCAAATAAGAACTGTTTGGCTAAGATATTTTGGGGTGAGAGCAAAAGTAATTTAGATACTCCCAAGAACAAAGAAAAAACTGAAGGAACAAAACAACAGCAGAATCACAGAACCCAAGAATGGACTAAGTACTAAGTTAACAAAGGGAAAGGGACTGGGGAGGATGGGTGGGGAGGGAGGGATAAGGGTGGGTGGAAAGAAAGGGGGCATTACAATTAGCATGTATAATGTGTGTGGGGGCACGGGGAGGGCTGTACAACACAGAGAAAAGAAGTAGGGACTCTACAGCATCTTACTACGCTGATAGACAGGACTGTAATGGGATTTGTGGGGGGGACTTGGTGAAGGAGGGAGCCTAGTAAATATAATGTTCCTCATGTAATTGTAGATAAATGATACCAAAAATAAACACTTAATTGTCTGAAAAAAATAATTTAGATACTCCCTTTTGATTTTAAATATAACAACAGACCGAACTTAAAAATTAAAAATGAATCATTTCCATAAAATTTAATTACCTTTCCTTTCACATTAAAATCTCTTTCCCCAGTTTCTACTTCCTGTAAACCCACTACTTTACCTAATTTCTTCCCTCAAACACCAGCATTTCTAGATTTCTTGTAACTTTTCTGGCACTGAAAAAAGAACATGTTAATAATTAGATGCAATAATATCTTTTCAGCATTTATATCATTTGGTCTTTTTTCATTATTTATAACTTTTCATAAGCCACTCCTATTTTCAAACGCCATGCTCCATTGTTATCCAGATGGATTCTCTTTTATTTTTCTTGTACTGAGATCACATTTTTCTTTCTCTTTTTAAAATCCTCTTTCTTTGGCCTTTTCTACACACTCTATATGCTCCACCTGAGTAATTAAAATTATTCTCTTGGCTCCAACTACCACTGTATGCTATCTTCTGAAATCTAGGGTCCAGATCCAGCCTCTCTCCTCAAATCCAGGTCTATATTTGTCACACTACATCCTGCTACCTAGATGCCTGGGCAGGATCTTGGCGGGAAGCAGAAGAAACACTGAAATGTGGTTCTAAAGAAAAATTGATGATGTGTGGGCAAAATTACAGAAAGTGATATTAAGACACGGAGGAGCAGCCGGAGATGGAGGATCTTACCATTAAAGAGGAAACAGTGCTACAGAAGTTCAACCAGCACTGGAACAATGAATGGCTGAGAAGCTGATGAGACAGGGAGGGAAAGGGACAGAAATTTATGAGGATGTCAGTATCATTGTGAGCAACATAGTAATTGTTGTATCTACACATGAAGCATCTTTTACCCGGACAACCCTGGTCTGATACTAAGGAATATTAATCTGGGTCATTTACCTTTCTTTCTGACAGATAAATTCAAACTGCTCATAGTAAGAAATATTAAATTCTGAATCTATGTTAGGGTAACCTACCTGGCATTTAATATTTGGCTTCCTTAAAGATAATGGCAGATGAACCATGAATCTAATTTTTCTATAAAGTATGCTATTACCTCAAAATAGATAACATCAGAGCTATCATCAAATTTTCTAAGTCAAAAAAATTCTCCTAAGTTTCACACTGAATATTGTGAAAATATTCTTTAAACATGTGACTAAACATGTAAAACATTATGAATAAAAGATGACTTTCAATAATAGAGAATCACTACATTTCTATATAAGTCCAAATGGAAGGCTAATTCTAGCTCTTGATACTGTAAGTCCAGTTAAAAATATATTAATATCTTGCTTATGCACTTTAAGGTAGTATCAGGGTGTGTGAGACAAAATATCTAATAACTTGCCACTTCTCTTTACTTTTAGCCCATCTAGAAAATTCAGAGAGTATTCTGCATCTGTATTGAATTTGAATATTAATAACATGGTGATTTGTGTTGAAATAAATCAATCTCTTTTGTGCCTAATATAGATATTGCACAGATTCTTAGCATATGAACCTTTGTGTGTGTTTGCAGTCGATAAACACTCACAAAAATGTTTATTGTTCTAATTATCCTTCATGTTATGCTCCTATTTACAGAATCCTTCTTTCATTTTTCTGTGTTTGTGCATTTTTAAAAGCAGAATGCACTTACAGAATACTTGATTGTGCGACTTTACCACCCATAGGGAACAGAAAAGGAAACCTTCATTCTTCTATTTTTGAATTAAAGTAAATAAAAGTGGAATCCTTATTTCATAAAAAAGTAAATTACCAAAAGTATGTTTTCATTCAAATTTATTCAGAATCATAAGTGAACACAGAGATAATGATTGTCCAATAAATTGTTTTGTATAGCTGTTTTTTCTTCCTCTGGGTTTAACTCTTTTTGAGGTTTTTCAGCCTGGAAAATGCAGTAATCGCTCTTAAAATATCTTACCAATAAACCAAATGGACAATTCCACAACTGCCTGCAGAACGAGCCTCATCATTACCTCTTTGCTTAGTCTGTGAATTTAGTTGGCATTGGCTCTGCTTCCAGAGGCTGGGGGATTACCTGTTGCTCATTAAAATGGAACTATGAAGAATTAGAAGTCAAACATGAGACACGATTTATTTTCCTACGTTATATTACAATGTTTAGTCAGGAGAACATTTTCTCATAACACTATATGGTATTGTAATACCCATAGTTTAGCCAAAGGGATGGTCAAGGGCACATGAGAAAAAACATTATCATTGGAATACAATAGAATGTTTTAATCTCATGTGCTTTTACAGATGGAGAATCTATTCATAAATAATTTAACTAACTTCTCCATTATCACAGTGATTTTTAGTGGAGCAACTAGCAGTAGAAAGCAGGTCTTCTGGCCACTCCATGTAGAATATTACTGAGAAAATACATCATTTTCCATTTGATTCCCAATCTGCCAGTGTTTTTCTCACACACATTCAAAACGGAATGTATGTTGAATGATGTCAGAACTTCCAAAGTCACCATCTTGTCTTTTTAGTGACAGAAATCTGCTAATTATATATAATTCCCCACATTGCTCAGCTGTTGAACATATTTTCCTTTCTGAGACTAAAATATTTGGGTGCAAGTAATCCCCAAGTCTCAGAAGTCACTGATGATATATGAGGCATCTTTTGATTTATGCAGTGTTTTATGATTCACAAAACAGTTTCATTTGCCTGAGTTCAATCATTCATCTTGATGGGATAATCCTTTGTAATATAAAAATAAACATAAATATAGCAGCTGCTTGTTACTATTAGTTGATTTTTTAAAATAAATTGCAAATGAACTATAAATAATTTTACATAAACTTCTATTTAATGAATCACAATAGTGTAAATCTTCTTAATCTTTCAAAATACAGTGTTCTGATATATCATTTATTTGATCTACAGAGAATTCCTTCTTTATTTACAGATTTATAGATCCCCTATAATACATCTGAGTCCATCTGGAATTCACCACCAGTAATCTGGAATCCTTTAATTTACTATGAACTTGGTGAGTTGTTAAGATTAGGAAATTGCTACCTTAACTTCTTAATTTTATAATGAATATATAACTAACATATAATTCGGTGCACAATAGTAAGAGTTTAAGTCAATGAATTTTGACTGCTGAATAGGCTTCTGTAACCAACAAAAACAAGACAGCATTTCCACCTGCAGATGATCTCCTTAAATCTCTAATCCCACCTCTCACCGAGAGATTTACCACTTCTCTGAATATTGTCATTAGACATTAGTTTTCTTGTTCTAGAGTTTCAAATAAATGGATGATACAGTATATACTCATTTTTTCTTGCTCTTTCACTTAACATAATATTTTTGAGATTTATCCATGTTCTTGCAGGTATCAGTAGTTTATACCATTTTGTTTCTGAGTAACATTCCACTGTATTCATGCCACAATTTATTTATTCATTTTTATTTGGTAGACATTCAGGTTGTTGCCAATTCTAAGCTTCTTAGACATTAGGAAAATTCATGTACAAGTCTATATATGGACTTATGCTCTCATTTTCTTGAGTAAATACCTACAATTGAAAGTGTTTTGTCTTAGATAGACATACCTAATGATAAATTGTCAAAAAAATGTGTAAAGTGATTATACTACTTTACATTTACACCAGCAATGTTTCAGTTCCTCTAACATAAAACTTTTGATGGCACTTGGATATGTCTGCTGTTTCCATTTTAGCCACTTCAATAGATGAGAAATAGTATTTTATTTAGTTTTAGTTTGTATTTCCTTGATGACTAATGTTGAGTACTTTTTCATGTACTTAGTCATTTGTGTATTTTGTAATATGCTGGTTCAAGTCTTTAACCCCCTTTACAGTTTGGTTGCTTACATTTGTTAGTACTGATTTGTTAGCTTTGACTATGTCCTTACTGTTAAGATCTGTCCATTTCCAAAACAGGGGTATTGAAATCTTCAATTATAGTAGAGAATCTGTTTCTCTTTGCAGTTCTAATAGTTTTTGCCTCATATAGTTTGATACTCTGTTGCTAGACTTACACAAGTTAAGGATTGCTGTTTTCTTGGAGAATTGACCCTTTTATCATTACATAATGTCCTTTCCCTCTGCTAACTTTCCTTGCCTTGAAGCCTGTCTGTCTGAAATTAACATAGTGTCACATGCTTTTTTCGAGTAGTGTTAGCATGGTATATTTTTCTCCATTTACTTGTAATTTATATGCATCTTTATATTTAAAGTAGCTTTCTTATGGACAACATATAGTTGGGTCTTGTTTTTTGTTCCACTCTGAACACCTGTCTTTTAGTTGGTAAGACAATTGACATTCAAAGTGATTATTGATGTAGTTAAATTATCTACTGTATTTGTTTTTGTTTTTATTTGCTGTCCTTTTAATTTGTCCCTAATATTATCTTAAACTTCCTGCCTTTGGTGGTGTTGAGGATTTTATATGATTCATTTTCTATCCTTTCTTAATGTATCAGATATATTTCTATTTTCTTTTTTATATTTTTCTCTCTCTCTTTTTTTTCTGGTTTCTCTAGAGCTTGCAGTTTGAATTTACAACTGACCGCAGTCCATTTTTAAATAACACAGTATCACTAGATGGGTAGTGTGAGTCCCTTATATTTCTTTGGTCATTTATCCTGTTTGGTGTTCTCTGATCTTTCTGGATCTGTGGTTGGTATCAGACATTAATTTGGGGGAAATCCTCAGTCATTGTTACACCAAGTATTTCTTCTCTTCCTTTCTTTGTTCTTCTGGTATTACCTTTGTGCTTATGTTCATCATTTATAGCTGTCTCTGAGCCCTTGGATACTGTTTTTATTTTTGTTTTTCTATCTTTGTACTGTTTGCTTTTCGCTTTTTGAGAATTCTATTGCTATATTCTCTGCCTATGAGTCTTTCCTCAGCCATGTCCTGTCTACTATGTCCAACAAAAGCATTCTTCATTTCTGTTACAGTGTTTTTGATCTCTAGCATTTCTTTTGGTCTTTTCTTAGGATTTCTGTCTCTAGGCTTACATTGCCCATCTGATCTCGCATGCTCTCTGCTTTATACATTAGAAACCTTATCATATTAATCATAGTTATTTTGATTCCTGGTCTGATAATTCCAACATCCTGGCCATGTCTGCTTCAGATTCTTGCTCTGTCTCTTCAAATTTTGTTTTTTGATTTTTGGTATGCCTTGTAATTGTTTTTTGATAGCCAGACATGACGTACTTGGTAAAATGAACTTCTATCAATAGTCCTTTAGTAATGTGGTAAGGTGTGTGCGGAAGAGAAATATTCTAGACCTCAGACTTTAAGCGAATCTGTGACTCTAGACAATGAACTTTACAATGTTCTTCAGCTGTTTTCTCCGCCTGTAGGTGGGCCAGAATGGCTAAAACAGCGGCAGTTGGCTATTTACTTTTCCCAGGTCAGTTAGGTTCGATAATATCCCTGCAGGTTAAGCTCCAAGGTAAGTTTTCCCTGAGGGCAGGCCCTGTTAAGAATTATCATTGATTTGTAAATTTTGTTTTTACTATCTGGATGAGTAGTTTTTTGATATATATATATATATATATATATATATATATATATATATATATATATATATATATATATATATATATATACTGCAAACATCTTCTCCTTATCTTTGGATTGACTATTCATTTTCAGAACAGTATTTTGATGAGTTTATGATATATTATTACCTTACTGCAGTAGTTAAAGCTTCCAATGTTGAATAGAAGTGATGAGAGCTGACATCAATGGCTTGTTCCCAACCCTAAGGGAAACAGCTTAACGTTGACCATTAGTTATGCTGTTGTCTGCTTAACATAGAAGGCTTTTATTAGAATAAGGAAGTTCCATTCTACTTGTGGTGTTCTGAGAGTTTTCTATCATAAATGAGTGTTTAATTTTCTCAATTATTTTCGAAAATATAATTTCCTCATTTGTTTTATTAATGAGGTGATTTATTCTGATTTTCAACTGTTAAACCAATCTTGCTTTCCTGAGATGGAAACAGCTTATCATGATGTATTATTCTTTTTATGTTTTCTAATATTCTATTAAGGATTTTAATATTCACTAAATGATTTAAATCCATAATCCAGTGACTAGGGATTATGAACTACATTTTTCTGTTCTTACATGTTGTTGTCAGGCTTGGGTATCAGGATTATAATGTCCTAAAACTGGTTTAAAATTTTACCTTCCTTTTCTATACTCTGAAAGAACTTGTAAAAATTTGGTATATCTTCTGTTTTAAATATTTCAAATTTTTGCTGCAAGATCATCTGGATCTAGAGTTTTCTTCATGGGAATATTTATGCTTACAAATTAAGTATCTTATGAGATGTGTATATTTAGATTTTCTATGTCATCTTGTGTCAATTTTGCTAAACTGATTTCTCAAGGAATTTTGTCATATAATTTCTCGAATGTATTCACACAAAGTTGCTCACAATATCCCCCTTTTTTTGTAATATTGTAAGAAAGTAGTGATATGTCTTTTCACTACTGATACTAATTTTTGTCTTCTCTCTTAAAATTTTTTTGAAAAGTCTTGCTAGAGGTTGATTAATTTAAGCTTTTTAAAAAAAAACAGCTTTGGTTTTATTGATTTTTTTTTGTATTTCTTTGATTCGTAATCTCACTTACTTATTTTATTTTACTTTACCTTCTGTTTGCTCTTATTTTCCTATCATCTTCATGTAAAAACTTAAGTCTTTTTAAACCTTTATTAATTTTTTAATTCAGGATTTTAAAGCTATAAAATTTTGTGATTTTATTATCATTTACTCCAAATCAAATTTTATGTTCCCTCTGATTTCTTCTTTGACCAACAGGTTACATAGGATGTTTTGATTCATTTACAGCTATTTACTAAATTTCTAGATACACTAGTTTATTAATGTAAATTTAAAACCATTAATCAGACAAAATTCTTTCAAATCTATAGTATTGATTGAGATTTGTTGAAGGCCCAATATGTGTTCACATGAAAGCATTTCTTTTCTACAGTTGTATGTTGTGTTTTATGAATGTAAATGATGTACAAATAAGTGGAAAATGATAATTAAATTTTCTATAACATTAGTGTTTTGCTTTGTATTTTTCTACGAGTAAAAAGAGTGCTATGAGAATCTCCAGCTATGGTTTTTGTGGACTAACATATTCTGTTTCATGTGTTTCGAAGCTCTGTTATTAGGTGTGTACACATTTGAGATTATCTTTCCTGAGTGGAAGTTTTTTCAGTAAAAATGTATTATCTGCATCAACAGGGTCAAAATCTGCTCACTGGGGTCTACAGAATGAAAAAGATGACAGATATCTCTTAGTCTTGCTTAAAATTTACATCTTGTCTTTGAAAATATTTTGGAAAATTAGTACCCAAGTGCAAAAACCACATTTGCTATTCACAGATTCCCTGGCAAGTATGAACCTATATTAAAAATATACAAGAAAAATTAGTCACCAAGAATCACACATCAGTAAACTCAGGAATCAGATAGAGTAATTATTTGAATTTGGCTTTTAAAACAATCAACAGCCTTTTAAGGTATATCTCTCTTGTCTTGCTTTCCATTGGTCTCTGCTACAACCAAATAAAACAATCAAGGAGATTTTGTATTGTTGCGTTACAAGGTTTCTTTGACTAATACCTTGGTGACTTTGGAAGCAGCTTTTCAGAGGAAAGTAAGTTTTGGACAGTCCTTGAGCAGTAGGGCAGCTGGGGCAGATTTTATGAAGAACCATTAGCAGCAGCAATGAAGTGAGGTCTTACAGAATTAGGACAAGCATCCAAGTCAAGTGGTGCAAAATAAATATATGTATTAAAGCCTTGGGATAAACTGAAATAATCGGTGATTTTTATCATTCTCCAATAACTTGTGAGATTTATATAGGTCATTATCCTGAAATATCACTAATGAGAAGACAGCTATTGTTTTTACTTTGGAATAAAAATATTAATTTCTTCAAAAACATCTAACTCAGCGAGTGTGCTAAATCTGTCCTTTCCTTGCTAATAGGAAAGGCTATGTATGCTTATTATTACATATATTCAACTCTATCTGGAATCAAGCAGATATTTCACTATGTACTCTCAGTTGTGCTCCTACTTGTAGTTACTAGAGGCAAAGAAGCATTTATAGTTTTACTGTGATTTACTGTCTCTTTTGGAGTTTAGAGAAAGTCTGTTGAAAATTCTGGCAAATTTGTTATTCCAAAATAAATCTCTTTAAAAAAATGTATCACTCTATTTCTTGCAAGAAAATAATACCTTGTTTCAGGGTTGCATTCTTCTAAGTGTTAGTAAAGTTACCATTTTCAGAGTAAACCAATATGTAGATTCATAAATAGCCTCCTCCAATAAACACTATCTCCAGTACTCTGCACATGTCCAAAACTCCTGCTTATTCCCTGGAATATATTCTAAAGTATGTTTATAAATCACTACTTAAGGATCAGAATTAGAATGAGGCAAACAGCATTTGAAAATGCTTTATGGTAAAATGATCACATATTATATCCATAAGAACTGAAATCTTTTAATTAAATATATAATGTTCTCTGGAATAAAATATGAACCCTAAATATAGATATCTTACAGACACAAATTTATTTTACTCATACCATTGGTTGCATGTATAAAAATATCTTTTTTACTAAGAAATATCATGAGAAATCAGAATTAAATGAATTTTACTACTAAGCTTTCTTTATTCAAGATAATTGTTTATTTTGTATACCTCAGGAGATTATAGGTAACTAAAAATGATAGCTCTTGCCTATACTACTAATATCAGCACCTGTGAAGCAATCAAGATAGTTTCAGAAATATTTCATAAAATCCTTCCTTTCTAAGAACTGTTAATTTGTATTTTTGAATGGCCTTTTAGGATCAACAACTGCCACAGTGCTCTAAAGATATGGCTACCTGTTTTAGAAGAGTAACTTAAAATCACATCATTTCCATTGGTAGTTCTTAGTTTTTGAAAAATATTAATTATTGGTGATCACTGTGTTTCTAAATACCATAGATGCATAGAGAAGACATAGTCTCTGTTCCAACCTGAAACATTCCAAAGAAGCTAAATGTAATTTAAAAGATAACAAACAACTAATCTTCCTTAGCCAAGATATGGAAGCAATCTAAGGGCCCATCAATAGATAAATTGTTAAAGAATATGTGGTGTATATACAATGGAGTATTATTTAGCCATGAAAGAGAATGAAATCTCACCATTTGTTACAATATGGGTAGATCTAGAGAGTGTTATGTGAAGTGAAATAAGTCAGAGAGAGAAAGACAAATAGCATATGAATTCACTTATGTTTGGAATCTAAACAACACAGCAAATGGACAAATGAAACAGAAACAAACTCATAGATGCAGAGAAGAATCTGGTGGCTGTCAGGGGTAGAGGATGGCGAATGCACAGAATACGGGAAAGGGATTACAAACTTCCAGTTATAAAATAAATGACGGGGATACCATGTATAGCAGAGGCCATATAGTCAATAATGTAATATCTTTATATGAAGACAGATGGTAGCTAGATTACTGTGGTGATCACATTGTAATGTACATAAATATTTGAATCACTATGCTGTTCACCTGAGACTAACATAGTATTATATGCAACTACACTTCAAAAATAAAAGATAATGCAAAGATGTTTTAAAATTTTGCAAGGACTGAAAAATGTTGTTTAACATGATTCATTGTTATGAAATTATGATAGATTTTAAATAAATTAAATATAAATAAGTAAAAATAGATGTAACTGTTGCAAATTACAATTAGTGGCTTATATTTGAAAGATTGTATGTGCTTCACACCTGTAAGGAATCAGGCAGTAATCAAATAAGATTAGAAACTGATGCTGAAATCCATTCCAAAAGTATACATTTTTTTCAGTGTGCTAACAGTAACTCTGCTATTACTTCCCAACAATTTCATTTCCAATCAGTTTTCTCATGCATAAGACAAGTTACACTCTATGATGTAGGTAAAATTCATGGTCATCCCATCTCCTTCTGATGACTCTGACTCAATCTCAAGGGACAACTGTAAACTTCATCTGCATGTAATCTATTCCTCAAGTTCCCTGTTAATCTTCAATGTTATTCCATAATTTATAGAACTATGAAAACATTTAAATATCTTCCCTTAGCAATATTTTTATGCCAGTTAGTGTTAGACGTAATCTTCTGTTTCAGAAGACAAATCTTCTGTTTCAGAGTTCAGTAGCTTCCATATTTCCTAGCACAATGTTGCAATACCCCTAAATTTGCCTAGCAACATGATTACGGTTGTAGTAACCTAGACAGTATTTAAAATATTAGCAGCTTTAAGTGTTATTTATTTTATTAAATAAAGATTTGTATTCCTGTGACTTCTGGATTCTGGAGAAATACAGACTTAATCTTATTCCTATTCGTTATTCTATTTTAAATAGCAATCTTTCCAATCTTTAAAGAAAGCTATTGAGCCATTTCTAGAATTTCTATATTCTAAGAAAAACATCTTCATTTCCTTAAATTCTCCATCTTATGGCTTTTAGAGTATCATCTTACTTTTTTTCAATTGTCTCAATAGATGTGTCTCAATAAATATGTTTGTTAAGAACTGAGAAGTGTGAGGTTGAATCCTAATCATAAACTAACAGGTTAGCCTCCCACAGTTTCACCGATCATGACAGAAGACATGAACTCCTTACATCAGAGACAGAGGATGTTATTACTCACTGCATAGCAGACAGGGGGACTTCATGTTTTCTTCAATTCCCCATCTCTCCAAGGCAAACAAGGTTGACAGGAGTAACCCAGTGGGTGTTGAGGAGGCAGTGGGTTTGTGTCACAGCAGAACACCAAACCTAGGAAACCCCAATCTTTGGATTGGGCTGCAAGCAAACTTTATGCTGGGGAGATACCTTATCCTTATTATACTGGGCAGATAACAAATGTGTTCTGTGCTCCAGAGAAAGACACTATTTCCATCTACAAAGGCAGTTTGTTATGCGAACATCTTAGAAAAGGTGGTCTATTAAAAAAGCTGTCAGTTAACTCTGCTCTCACGACATACAGATATGAGAATTGTCTTCCAACATGGACTCATTAATTTGAGTGCAATGAAATTGTGGATACCTTTTAAAATGCAAATTAAGTGATTATAATTCCCAGACAAGAGATATGCTTGCACATATTTGCGTAATACACTGTTCAGTTCCAATTCTTCACTTATTCCCCTTCCTCTTCCATTACATACGGCAGTGTTAGCTGGCATATAAATACAACAGTATTTTGTCCAAGCTTTGGTTGCCAAAACAGAAATTCAATTGAATATAGACCCATAGGATGATTTCCCACTAGATTCATGCAATCACACAACTATGTTATAGAAGTTCAGTTTTCTAAGAACTTATGTTTTAGCTAGAGGAGGGGTGAATAGGGATTGTAAAGATCAGAATAGCATTTTAAAGATCAGTCAAGAGTTAACCAAAAATCTAACATTGTAGTGCTGAAGAAAATGATGTGTGTATCTGATCAGGAAAATTCCATCTTACCGTAGTTAAGACATTTGATTCATCATGTAAGAAGAATTTTATCTTTCAAAATTTTTACAATGCTTATACATCATATTAGTTCTTCATTATTCTTTGCATTATCTTATTGTCTTCAAACCTGGAAGCGCAAAAAATAGTTTAACACTTAAAAATAATAATTAATTGTATGTAAAATCATATTCCGTTTAAGCTCTTAAATCAGCATATAGGTTAATTGAAGGTCCTAGAAATGAACAACATAGATCTCTAGGATGTTAAACAGCCTGTTCCAAACCAAGGACAATTCTAGTTTAGAATATTTAAAGCAATGTTTTAACTCTCAAAAACTTTTATAGTGTGCTTAGGACTTGATTGCTTTGTCAAATGTCTCCAATCTTGTGAAAATATTCCCTGATATTAATTAACTGAAACTCTCTTCTCTTCAGATGTAACCTCAATTGTAATTAGAAATGCATGTGTCAACATTTCTAATTGGTGGTGGTAATTAATATTTATTGAGGGTACACAGAGCAGGTGGTGATGTTCTAGACCCTTGAGTAGCATGAGCATCAGAGAAAAAAACATTGTGGCTGTGTGTACATGTCAAGCACACAGGTTTGGAAATGAAAGCACGAGGAGTCACTTCAGTGGTTGTCACTCCTGTATGCCGTAACTGACAAAGGAGGAGCAAGCCAGGGTAAAACGGGTTTGCCTAGCATTTATTTTTCCCCTCAAGTCTGTACTTCACTTCTCACAATTTTGTTATCTAAAGGCTGGAATTAATTGAGATTTATTACAAACTCATTGAGAGGGCTGTTTGAAAGGTAATTGATTTTGGAAAAGCAACAGATACAAAAATAAGATCACTTGTTTAAAAAGGCCAACAAATACTATAAAGAGAAAATTTAGAATTTAGTATGCTAAAATAGCAAAGTATAGGTTCAATATGGTATGTTTATAGAGAATTTTAATTTCCTATGATTCTTATCTGACATTTCACACTGAAGATGTTTATAACATGAAGTACTTTGAGGTTTCTTGCATAAAGAAGTTCTCTGATGCTGTATATTTTATTAAAAATTTGAATGTGAAACAGAACAAAACAGAGCCAAGAGCAATGATTGTTAATATAAATTGCAGAATTAATATTCCAAGCAAATTAGATTATAATATGACACTAAATTCAACAAGATAAGTCTAATGGAACAAGATGCATTATTTTATTTGGATCCAAAGATCAAACACACAATACTGTATATCAAAACAAGTTTAACATTAACCATTTAAGTGTATATCTTAAAAGCATAAAAATACTGAAAATGTAATTATTTTATATAACCTATAAATAGAAGGAATAGAAAGAAATATATGAAATAATTTTTAAATGACACCAAATCAGTAGAACTAAGAACATCATAACAATCTTGACCACTTTAAACTAATATATATTACACATGTATATATACAAATGACATACATATTTACATATAAAGAATTTTTTGACGGCAGAGCTAAGTTTATTAATAACAGCCTATATTACAAACACTCTCAAGAATAAAAAATAAAGGGTGATTAATTAAAATTTAGAACTCACTTGAACCTGCCATTAAGCTTTTTATTGGATGTGCCTGATTCTGAATCAACTGGTCAGATGGAATTCACTGGAGAATGAGGCAATAATAAAAATAAAAGGCCTTATATGTACTTATATATAAAGGAAGAACTGCTTAAGATAAGTGACATGCAGAAAAACATTTGCAGAGTATATGGAAGATCACGGCTTATCTTTAAGATAAAAAATACCACTGTTAATTGAAACAAATAGTAGCACTGAAATAGGGGAAAACATGAACAAATGGCACTTACAGGTAATTCACAAAAGAAAAAAGGCAAATGGACAGTAAGTTACAAAATTATACTTACAGTCATTTCAAATTGTAGACACACAAATCCCAAATTAAAAATAATGATGTTTGTTTTTTTGCTATTAGATTAGTGCAGGTTAAAATGTTTGAAATATTGTCAACAACTGTTAAAAACCTGATATGCTCATAGCTGTTGGTGTAAAGATCAAAATTCATAGCACCTTCCTGATGGATATTTGATTCTGTGTGTAAATTCCACTTTTAGGGTTTTGTTTGAGCAGATAATGAGTAACTGGCCAATAATAAATTGACTAAGATGTAGTTAATGCTTCTAATAGCAAAAAACTGAAAACCAAGCTGTTAGTCAATAGCAAATCTGATTAAAAAATTATAAAATGTATACTCAGTGAATAATATGCAACCTTACTAAATGTTGAGAAAACAATGCATTGTATGAAAATAATATCAATACCAATTAAGTCTGGAGAGGCAGGGAAAAAGTTGGCAGCGTAAGAAGTGAGTCAGAAACCATCTACCAAAACCACATACAAAGTGAAAACACAGCAAATACAACTAATCCTGAAAGAGCAATCTGAAGACTGCAGAACAGACTGCTTATATGTGTGGAAAAGAGAAGAACTCATAGAAGAAAAGCATAAAGTAGCAAAACCATGATCTGGCAGGATCCAAGCCCTTGTCTGATCCCAGCTTATAGGCAGGAGGAGGAGAATGGAGTGTTTTTTAAAAAAAGAAGAACAAACAAGGCCCGAAGTCAGTTGAAGGAGGGTCATAAAGAAGATCAGAGCAGACGTAAATAAAATTGAGAAGGATAAAACAATTGAAAGAACGAATGAAAACAGGAGCTGGTTCTTTGAGAAAATAAACAAAGTAGATAAACCCCTAGCCAGACTTACCAAGAAAAAAAGAGAATCTACAGACATATACAGAATTAGAAATGAGAAATGAAATATCAGTATGGACACCACAGAAACACAAAAAGTTATTAGAGAATACCATGAAAAATTATATGCTAACAAATTGGATAACCTAGAAGAAATGGACAACTTTCTCGAAAAACACAACCTTCCAAGACTGACCCAGGAAGAAACAGAAAATCTGAACTGACCAGTGATCAGCAATGAAATTGAATTGGTAATCAAAAAAACTACCTAAAAACAAAAATCCTGGGCCAAATGGCTTCACCTCTGAATTTTATCAAACATTTAGAGAAGGTCTAATACCCATACTCCTTAAAGTTTTCCAAAAAGCAGAGGAGGAGGGAATACTTCCAAACTCATTCTAAGAGGCCAGCATCACACTAACACCAAAACTAGGCAAAGACATCACAAAAACAAAAAGAAAATTACAGACCAATATCTCTGATGAACATAGATGCAAAAATACTCAATAAAACATTAGAAAACCAAATTTAAAAATACCAAAAAGATCATCTGTGATGCTCAAGTAGGAGTTTATCCCAGGAATGCAAGGATGGTACAATATTTGAAAATCTATCATCATATACCACATCATAAAAAGGACAAAAATCACACGGTCATCTCGATAGATGCTGAAAAAGCATTTGACAAAATTCAACATCCATTCATGATAAAAACTCTCAACAAAATGGGTGTAAAGGGCAAGTACCTCAACATAATAAAAGCCATATATGACAAACCCACAGCCAACATCATACTTAACAGTGAAAAGTTGAAAGCTTTTCCTCTTAGATTGGGAACAAGACAAGGATGCCTACTCTCCCCACTTTTATTCAACATAGTTCTGGAGGGCCTAGCCATGGCAATCAGACAACACAAAGAAATAAAAGGCATCCAGATTGGTAAGGTAGAAATTAAACTGTCACTGTTTGCAGATGACATGATATTGCACATAAAAAACCCTAAAGAATCCACTCCAAAACTAGCAGAACTAATAACTGAATTCAGCAAAGTTGTGAGATACAGAACTAAAACACAGAAACCTGTTGCATTTCTATATACTAACAATGAACTATCAAAAAGAGAAATCAGGAAAACAACTTCATTTACAATTGCATCTAAAAGAATTAAATACCTAGGAATAAACCTAACCAAGGAGGTAAAAGACCTATATGCTAAAAACTACAAGATACTCATGAGAGAAATCCAGGAAGACAACAATAAATGGAAATACATCCCATGCTCATGGACTGGAAGAATTAATATTCTCAAAATGACTATTCTGCCTAAAACAATTTACAGAGTCAATGCAATCTCTATCAAAATACCAATAGCATTCTTCAATGAACTAGAACAAACATTTCTAAAATTCATATGGAAACAAAAAAACCCTGAATACTGAAAGCAATTCTGAGAAGAAAGAATAACTGGGGGGAATCTTCATTCCCAACTTCAAGCTCTACTACAAAGCCGCAGTAATCAAAACAATTTGGTACTGGCACAAGAACAGAGCCACAGATCAATGGAACAGTAGAGAGCCCAGATATAAGCTCACACATATATGGCCAATTAATATACAATAAAGGACCCATGGACATACAATGGGGAAATGACAGCCTCTTCAATGACTGGTGTTGACAAAACCGAACAGCTACATGTAGTAGAATGAAATTGGATTATTGTCTAACTCCATACACAAAAGTAAACTCAAAAAGGATCAAAGACCTGAATGTAAGTCATGAAACCATAAAACTCATAGAAGAAACATAGGGAAAAACCTGTTGAATATAAACATGAGCAACTTTTTCCTGAACACATCTCTTCAGGCAAGGAAAACAAAAGCTAAAATGAACAAATGAGACTACATCAAATTAAAAAGCTTCTGTACAGCAAAGGACACCATCAGTAGAACAAAAAGGCATCCTCCAGTATGGGAGAATATATTTGTAAATGACTTAGCCAAAAAGGGGTTAACATCTAAAATATATAAAGAGCTCACATGCCTCAATACCCAAAACACAAATAACTCAATAAAAAAATAGGTGGCGTATCTGAACAGACACTTCTACAAAGAAGAAATTCAGATGGTCAACAGGTACATGAAAAGATGCTCCACAACACTAATTATCATAGAAAAGCAAATTAAAACCATAATGAGATATTACCTCACACCAGTTAGGATGGCCAACATTCAAAAGACAAGAAACAACAAATGCTGGTGAGGATGTGGAGAAAGGAGAACCCTCCTACACTGCTGGTGGGAATGTAAATTAGTTCAACCATTATAGAAAGAAACATGGAGGTTCCTCAAAAAGCTAAAAATAGAAATACCATTTGATCCAGGAATTCCACTCCTAGGAATTTACCTTAAGAAAAACAAGATCCCTGATTCAAAAAGACATATGCACCCCTATGTTTATGACAGTACTATTTACAATAGACAAGATATGGAGGCAACCTAAGTGTCCATTCGTAGAAGAATGGATAAAGAAGATGTGGTACATATACACAACGAAATATTATTCAGCCATAAGAAGAAAACAAATCCTACCATTTGCAACAAAACATGGATGAAGGTACAAGGTATTATGCTCAGTGAAATAAGCCAGGTGGAGAAAGACAAGTACCAAATGATTTCACTCATTTGTGGAGTAAAACAGCAAAGCAAAACAGAAGGAACAAAATAGTAGCAGACTCACAGACTCCAAGAAGTTATTAGCAATTACCAAAGGGAAGGGATTGGGGAGGGTGTGTGGGGAGGGAGGGAGAATGGGATCAAGGGGCATTATAATTATCACTCACAGTATTATAGGTAGGTGATGGGGAAGGCAGTACAGCACGGAGAAGACAAGTAATGACTCTATAGCATCTTACTACGCTGATGGACAGTGATTGTAATGGGGTGGGGGGACTTGATAATATGGGTGAATGTTGAAACCACAATGTTGCTCATGTGAAACCTTCATAAGATTGTGTATCAATGATAGTTTAATTTAAAAAATTAGCATATTAAATCTGAAAAGCAGAATACAGAAGGTTATGCATGTTATGATATAATCAGTGTTTTTCAAAGTGTAATGGAATATTAGTTCTGCAAAGTTACGTGATCTGTATAATTAAATTGTTGGGGAAATGGTACATATTTTATCATTTTTCTTTTTTTTAAGATTTATAAGGCACATGAATGTATGATAGCTTCTGAAAAATCTGTCCACAAAATAATTTTGTTTAGTCCAAATTACTTGCTAAAATCGTTTGATTTCTTTTTTTTTTTTTTTTTTGCATTATTCCTTGGAACATCTCCAGTCTAGTGCTGTGTGTTTCACTTTGGAAAATGTCGCCATATATGCATGGGAATAAAATTTGTCAAGAGAGATGCTAAATTAATAACAGCCATCCTGGAGAATGTGAGATTTAGAAATTTTTATGTTTTGTATTGTACATTTTCCATGCTATAACTGTACTTGATTTTTTAAATTTGGGTAGTTCAGAAAAATAAAAGATTGATGGAGAATGCAAAAGTCAATGTGAACATAAATGCAGACTTTTGGTTTAAATAACACATTTAACACAGCCTTTCACAGTTCCTACTTAAAGAGCTAGTAGACTTTTTTAAAAATTACCAATTCATAGAAAAGGTAAAACTATATCTCACAAATTATAACCAGAAATCTTTAGCAGGAAAATCAGCAGACCTGAATTGGGAAAACATACCTGTGTTTCATTTTATGAAACAAAAGCACCTTCAGCCTCAAAAAAAATTGACGTTTGGTTTCTTTCCCTTCGGATACTCTCTGCCCCATGGTCCCAGCTTGGATAGCAAACCAAACTGGGCCATTTCCCTTCGCATGCTCTGGAGTGGCCAGAGCAGTGATCCTAGACTGCATGCATCATCCGCATTTTCTTTTAGTTCACTTGAATACTGCAGTTATCTGCATACAATGGTCAGAAGGGAAGTTGGCCAGTGGAGCTGGCCTACTATGTAAGTTGCTGTTTTCACAAACGCAGAGGTCTCAAGGGAGACCAGGGCACTGAGTGAATTAAAGATGAATATGAATATGAGTCCAGACAATCCAAGCACCAGATAGTGGGTTAGTAGAAAAGACCAACTCTGTTTACCAGAGTCACAAACAAACCACAACGAGCTGGTTGCTGTAGAAATCTACAATGCACCATTTCTCCCACCAGGGGCTAAACTGTAGAGAGACACTGAGCAAAGTAAAAGGTAAGCTATATCCTTTTAATTTACCAAGCATGTGGCCTGTGAGGAGGTAGGAAAACGAACAAACACAGGGTCTTTAAAAAGGAAAAGGAAAACGTCCTCCCTGTGTTCTCCTTTTTACTCTTTAGTTTTTCTGTTTTGTCATTTTTAATTGTTACATAAATGTGTTAAATGAATATTCATAGAAAACATAACTTTGCTGTCTTGGATGGTGAGATATAAACCATTTTTATATTTCTTAACATGAGATTATAAGCCATTTTTACGTTTCTTACATTAATCATCCTCTATTTTTTTAAAAATGTGTTATTTTTAAAGATAAAGCTTATAATTCTAAGGACGGAAGGAATGGGACTGGCGTCAGGTAGCTAACAGTAGCCAGCCATCAGCCAATAACTAATAGTCTATGGAGCCATTTTAAAACTAACATAATTTTAGAAAAGAGTAATAGGAAATAATTGTGGTGATCATAAATAGTCACAACTCCAGTGACTTTGCTTTGGTTGCAGAATTGTGGCGCGCAATAGCCTGGACATTACAGGACCAGAGTTTTTGTGACAAATGAGTGCATAGTCGCTAAAAGGCTAGATCAAGAATAAGCATATGGAAACCATGTTTTTAAAGGAACAATGGGTGAGACTATACGCTGTATTTTCTCAAAAAAAAAAGAAATTTCAGGAAACATTACAGGAACTGCTTGGAAAAATTTAAAGAGTAAAACCAAAATTAGAGAAGGGAAATGAACTCACCTTTTCCTGTATTTTCTTTTTTGGTGTTTAATTTTGGTTTGCCTCAATTTGCTGATATTTTCCTGCAGACTTCGCTGAAACAATGATTGAGAGATGAGTAGCAGTGTTTAAAATCAAGTTTTGGAGCCATAAAATTAGAAAGATAGAGATATCAACAATCTACATTCTGGCACAATTTTCCAAACATAGGGAACTGAAATAGAAAGACTATCCTCTTGATCTGTTAACATGATCATGTGTCTGCATGTAATTATTTAATGTATTATACGCCAAATAATTCCAGACTTAGGTATAAATCCTTTCAGGTTTAATTCAGCTGTTTGGGTATTCTTAAACAAATCAAAATATCCTATCTAAATGTCATACTAAGAAGCAATATCAAATCTAAGTTACTTGTCTTAGGATAGGATATTATGAGGTTTTAGCTTAATAACACATTACCTCTATGTATATATTCAACTTCCTCTCTGTTTCCTTTTCTTTCCAATGTATCTTAATAGCTGTTCTTCTTGTACAGCATTAGAGGTAGATCAAAATCTTTTCTTTTAAGATTTATGCAATAAAACCTGATCCTTCTTAGGTTTTTTCCAGTCTCTAGCAATGAAGGAATTTGTTAACAAATTTATTAAAATTTGTAAGGCTTTTATTCTTAAAATATATAACTTGTTCAATGGACCACTCATTAAATATGAAATTATCCTCTGTACCTATAAAGAATGTATAAAATTAAAGCAAATTCCTTCCCAAAAAAAATAACTAGAGTCAGTGATAAAAAGTAAGTTTACCATCTACTTAAAATCTGTATGTGCAAATGTAACCTTACATTTGATTCTCTTTTATTAAGCCTACATTTTAGGAAATTTTTAAATAAAATCTATAAAATCTAGACATTATTTTTCCAAAGTCAAAATTACCAATATTTTAATTAATATAAAAAGAAATGTTCCTTAAGAAAACAGAAGAAAAATTAGTGTTAGCTATTATTTTTCCTTGGGGATTTAGGGAAATTGTCTTAACTCACTCCTGGAGTCTATGACAGTTGCATGATAGAACAAATTCATTAAATTGTGGTTTACCTTTAAGCATTTCAACTGACTTGCCTTTCATAATTTTTCATAAAATAATCTATGGTAGCCTAAATTCTGATAATTTCATTAATCTCTTGTTTAGGAAACAGGAGACAGAAGTGGAATGAGCCATTCAAATTTATAGGGTTCTAATTTGGAAGGTGGAGGGAGAATATAGAAACTAGTTAGCATACACTGACCCATTGGACTGGGTGGTGGCAGAATAGGAAAGGACACCAGCTTTAAGCCACCTGTGCACATGAACCAGTGCAACTGGTAGAATGTAATATCTTCTTTAAGCAATAGTTTAATGTCTTTATTCACCAAACTCCCCACAGTGACAGATAATGCTGCAAAACCAACTGATTTAAGGTGCATAGGGTAGTAAATGAGATTATTAAATATAGAGGATGAGGGCCAAAAGGGGAACTAAGGGGCTGGTGATCGGTATGAATACCTAAATGGCTACAGTCAAGTCAAGAGTTCAGCATCAAAATGTCTTTTATTTGATATTGTTGAACTCTACTATTCTTTTTCTTTCATTTTTTTTCTGGCTTTCATTTGTTTGGTGTACGTTTTCAATAAGACATTTTGATAGAACTTTCTTTCCCTTATTTTTCTCCCCATTGTTTCTACAAAGATATAGTAAACTAAAAAATTTCAACATAGCCATGGTTGAGTCTAAAACAAATAGCTCCATAGATCTCATATGTGAAGGCTTTCCTAGGTGGTATTGTATTACATCTGTGGAGAGAAATGGGAACCTAAATGAAAATCAACAAATTACCTCTTTCAATTCAGGTGTAAATATCATTAATGAATGAGAGCAAATATATTAAATCTCTTAGCCAACTATAAACAATTTGCAGTGACTGGTTGTCTTGTCCACAAAGGGGTGAAATAAGGTGCAATTTTTTTTTGATAGTCATATTTTCATTGATTAAAAAAGAATATACATCTGAAAGTTGATTTGTTATTCTTCCACTATCACTGTTCCTACAATGCAGTTAGAAAAATGCACCATTCCATCCCTGTTCCTATAATGTAGTTAGGAATAATGACACCCCAGACAAAACCAGGCTTGCTTTGCCTTGTCTTATACAATCTTGCTACTCAAAATAGTGTCTGTAGAGGAGCTAATTAGAAATGCAGAACCCCAGGCCCAGCGATTTGTTAAAGAGAATCTGAGTTTTGACAGGATTCCACAGTGATTCATATGTACATTAAAATGAGAAGAGTTCCATTTAGGAAAAGTGTTTAACAACACTAATTAAACACTTTCATAGGCAAGTCTAAAACACCTACATACTGCCACTTTCTCTTTCTATTACCTTCAAAATGTATTTCTGTAGACTTAACTAGTTCTCTTCACATAGTAGGGAGAAATTTAATTGTGAAAACATCCATGCTTCACATTTCAGTGCCCGTGAATGGAGGTCCTTGCCCATAGCCCTTTCCTTTCTCTTCCTATACCTGGTTCTGTTCTGCTCCACAAGGGTTCTTCACACATGCCCAGGCTCTTCTGCCTTACTGCCTAAGCTCCATGCACCCACTGCTACAAATAACCAGCAAATGGCCACCGTCACACCTCTCGGTGCGCTCTCCTATGGCAACAGCAGGGTGCAGAGCTGGAGAACAGCTTTCTAGACTCAGAGCATAATTCCAGACAGGTGTGAGACAGAGAGCATGCTCTCTGCTTCAGGACTGGAACAAAGCACAGTTAACAGAGCACCAGAACCAGGACTTGGGAAATACGGAGCCCAGGTCAGGCTGGTCTGTAGAGAGCAGTTCGGTCTATGGGAAGCAGTGGTCTGTGGGTAACGGTCTGTGGAGATCATACAAATTTTAGAGCAATATCTTAGTATTTCTTTTTAAAACATTCCTCTCTATCTAGAAGCGATTTAAAAAAAAACACTTTTAAAAATATATGCAAATTAGTGTTTTTCACTTTTATATCATCAGATACTCTCATACCTTACCCTGGTATTCATATACACTTCTGATCTGAAGTCTGTAATGAAACACTGGCATATAAGAATCACAGAAGAAATCGGTGGGGAAAATAAACCATGTTTTATAAAAGAACAATAACAAGAGCCCAAAAACCTCTTCTCTCTTAAATAAGGGATTTTAATTCTGAGCTCAACATTCATCATTCCTTTCCTAGACCTTTAGGAAAAACACATACACATCTATATGTAAATATTAATGTTCAGTAAATATTTAAATTAGTGTTGAGAAGAGGGTGTATTGTGCAAGCCCAATAGATTGTGCTCACCCATTCATAACTTCCTTCAGCTCTTTGCTTTGTGACTTATGTCTAAACAGATTTCTATAACTCTATATATTTACAGGAAATGAAAACTTGGTTAAGCAATTTTCTTTTTCTACTAAGCTGAAATTAATTTCAGTTTGTCATCAGGAAGGTGAAAGGATTATGGACTTTTTGAAAAAGCTTGTAAAGCATAATGTAATCAGAATTTTTTCTGAATCAAAACCCAAAACAGCTTTAATAATGTATTCAATCCTAATTGAAATTCAATATCATTAAAAAATTAAAAATTTTAGACACCATAATTGCTTCAGTTACCTTTTGTGCATTATATGTTAAATATTTGACTGCTTAAAAAATATTTAGCTGCTTTGTTGTCAAATCTCTTCAACACACTCTCAGAATATAGCTTCCTAAACCAAAGAAGACAGCGTTGCAGATATTATACCAGCATGTAAAGACCCTCAGAATTTTCACAGGTGGCATCATCCATGCACTTAAAAAAAAATCAGAAACTAAAGTATTTTGTTTGATGTTTCACATTCTCCTTACCTGTCGCCTTCAAGAATTGGGTTCTTGTTACAAGCTTCTCCATATACTGGAAACCTTTAATCTAAAGAATATTTACTACTGAGTCACTTTACTCTGCCCTTTCTGTCTGATTTATGCTCTAAATGTATGCACCACTCTGCCTTTGGAACTAGGTTGTGACCTGAGAGTGGCTCCTGCAAGTGTGTTAGCCATATACGTATGGGATTATAAAAGGTTCTTTTCACAGTATTATGTTACACATTCATTCGGAGTGTGTTATTTTTTAATAAACTATTTATTTTAGCACCATATCAGATTTACAGGCAAATGAAAAAGTTATTCCACGTACCTTATACCTAATTACCTTTCTTTTTATCATCTTACTAATACAGTCCATTTACTTCAATTAATGAGCCAATATTGATCCATTATTAAAGTCAATAGTTTGTTTAGATTTCCTTAGTTTTTGCCTTTTTCCCATTCCAGAATTTCATCCAGGATACCACATTGTATTGCATAGTTATGTTTCTTTTGGCTTCTCTTGGTTGTGACAATTTCTCATCTTCTGCTTGTTTTTGATGCCCTTCACTACTTCGAAAAATAATGGCTAAGTATTTTGTAGAGTGTCTCAATCGTGATGTGTATTATGATTTTCTTATGATTAGACTGAGCTCACGTGTTTCAGGGGAGGAAGACTACAGAGCTAAAGTGCTGTTTTCATCACATCATATCAAGGGCACAGACTGTCAGCATGACTTACCTCTTTGTTCATTGGTTGAAAAAGGCTTTGTCAGATTTCTCCACTTTAAAGCTACTCTTTTTGCCCCCTTTTGCATACCGTACTCTTCAGAAGAAAGGCGCTATGCCTATACCCAGCCCACACTTATGAAGTAGATTTATGCTACACCCCCTTGAGGGCTGAGTACATATATAAATTATTTGAAATTCTGCTGCATGGAAGATTTTTGTCTTCACCATTGTTCAGTCATCTATTTATATCATTATGGACTGGTGGATATTTAATAATTTGGTTTCTCCAATTTTTCTAGCTGTAGCCTTTGGGAACTCATTCAGTTGGATGTGGTGTCACTTTCCCATTCCTCCATCAACGTCTTATTTGTTGTTTGAGCTCTTCCTTACTTCCTGGCACTAAACTATACTCCAGGCCTATCTTATATATATTTTTTGCTCCACCTTAGTATAAGATATTAATTCAAGGAGCCCTGGTTCTTTTTACTGGACAGTAGTATTATAAACTAAAAATCTAGGAGCTAGTGTGCTCATTGCTACTGGGGAATCTAACATTGCCTCTAGGCCCTCTCCTCCAGCAGAGAAAGGAAATACATGTGTGTGTACTTACCCATGTAAACACATGTATCTATCAAGATATCCTTATGCAACTATTCATGGGTGTATTAAGCAAGCATGAGTTCATAATAATGTCTCCAACTTTAATCCATTACCACATGATTCATTTGAACCTCATTCTTTTGCTTACCTATGAACTCTTACTCAGTAGTGACTCCTACCATCTGCTATGCATTTAAGCAATTGTTCAAATCCAGTTTATATGATTAGCAATATCAGAATTTTTAACCTCTAGCCCTGTGAAAAACAATTTTACTATTTTCCAAAGCTAGAGTACAGTGTTTATATGCAGTTCCTTTTCCTTTCGCCCTGTAAACTCAGTTCTCTTACCACACCAAGAAAAGTGATCGATCTTTAGTTCGTTCAGTTTTTGTTCTTTTAAGGAAGGGAATGACAACTTCCAAAATCTTTCCATACTGGAGCTAAAAAGGCCATGTTATGTTTTATACATCCATCTATTTAACTTCTTGTCATAATAAATGATACAGAGAATAAGAGATTTTAAGTGAAATTCCCCCTTTGAGTATGAGCATTTAACTAGCATTCTTTACAAGGCAAAGGGAATGATGCTAGCAGAACTTTTGAGTTGTCTAGAAATCACCTCTTTTAACTTGTGTCTAGATAATGGACCAAAATTTTTGGAACATATTGATTCAATTTTTTATCAACCAATTATTCATTGTATATTAAATGTTTAGTTACTGCCCCAATCTACTGAATTGAAATACACTTTTCCTGTGAACTTATTCCTGCTTTAGTTTTCCAATATTGAAAGAGGCTCCTTGAAAAGACATTGGGTCTGCTGACCAGTGGACATATTTTTCACAAAAGCATTCCTTCTTAGAAAAAAAAAATTTTAATGACAATGGTCCAAGGCTATATATAGAAAAACTAAGGTTCTAGGCCTTCAAAGGAGGAAGGATAAACTTTGCTTCAGGCAATTCATATTTAAATCTTCCAAAGTGATTAGCCATAGAAAATATAAAGGGTAAAATGTGCTTTTGGTAAAACGACACTGTAAAATATGGAAATCATCTATGAATATAGGACTTTCAGAATATTTCTTCTTATGTAGCAGGTACTCTCTATATGCATGCATGTATGTGCGTGTGTGTGTGTGTGAAAGCATGTTTAACTGAATTAAATCCTGTTCCTCAAACTTAAGGACAATTTAGAATGCTTTGTATATGGTAATGTTCATGATACGCCAGTACTTCTGGTTCATAAACAGAAGCAGACACTTTCCAGCACCATATTCCTGATGGGTATGTGGTTACTGAGTTCTGACCAGCAAAGTAAACTGCATTAGATCTAACATATTCCAAAGCACAATCGATCATGATGAGTTTCAAGATGTCACAAATATTAGAAAGGCCTAAACTCCATACTCCATTGCCTGTATTGCAGGAGTCATAAAGAATGAACACAGTTGGAACATCGGGCATATTTCAGTCAAACTGATTCTGGCACGATTAGGTACACAAATCAATGAATACGGAACACTCCAAAAGGGCTTGGAGGGAATGTGATGACCTATTTTTTCATGCTGATGTGATTTTATTTTTTTATTCTCCTTCACTAATACTCAGTCTTAAACACTAGCTTTTCAAGTCGTCATGAAGGCCAAACATTTTAGTATTATTACAAGGGTACATGAGGTAATTGTATTAGAATTGAATGTTTTTAAAATATTTAATAAAATTAAATGTATTTTTAAAGATTATAAAAGGTCTAGTTAAGCTCAAAGGTTACATTTTTCGATGGAATATACTGCTTCAAAGTGAAAGTAATAGGCTTTTCATTTATGGAGGAATTAGAGGTTTCATTCTTTTCAACATATTTCTATTTAATTTAGAAAAAATAGGAAACAGTGAGAGTTGGAGATACAGGTGAAAGTTTCCTCATCATATAACACGAAATTTGGTCTTTAGTGCAGTTTATTAAAGTTGAGATTCTGTCCTCTTTTTTTTAACTTCAGGGAATTTAGCTTTAAGTTAAAAGCCTTTTTTCAATGGTGAAATTGATTTTTTTTCTTAATCTAGAGGAAGCGGAATACGTGTAGCCCAACAGAGGAGGGACAGGAGGTCAAAGGGTAAACAGTTTGATGCGGCACATCTTGAGCTCAATCCTGGGCATGTGATCTCTAGCACTTCTGTTCTCCCAACAGGGAGAATCCAGCGGTGGTTTAGGCTTAAAATGCTTGAGGAAAACTTCAAACAAATGTCTGAGAGAGTCCCTAGAACATTTAGACTTTTCTGTCACACTCTTTGCTGTTCAATTATTTTTCTTTTTAACAGGACAAGAGGATTCTTTCACCACAGTGGCAAATTCCTTTAAGGTAGCTCTTTCTTTACAGAATGTGTGGTCTTTAATTAAGCTCTGTATGTGATCAAGTCGCACTTTTGCATTTCAGAGGGCACCAAATGCCAAGTGGAGAAAACTTCCCTTTCGTTTATTTTATTCCTGTTCAAAGATTCAAATGAACACCATGTTCTATAAAACTCTTCATAGCTCAAAGTTAATATTTCAAACCACTTGCTTTGAGATTTCATACACATGGTCCAGGAACAGAGTCCTTGTTCACAATTTCCATATTGAGAAACGAGTAATGAGCACCATCTCTACAATTTAGAATTTTCAAGCAAGCAGAAGATTTATCCTCTGTTTTTCTCCATTATGTTGCTATCCCGGTAGTATAATTCTGGAGGCACCTAAAATGGGGCACAATTCTGAAATTGAGGAGACATTAACATTGACTAGAAATATTATTACATTTTGTTAAAATACTCATGTTTATCATTTGTTACATATGTGTTTATTCACTGTCATTTTCTTCTAGTTTGGGTGAAAAGTAACATTTGCTAGAAAAAAGAGCTCTGCTACATACTATCTAACTAGAAACAAGTAATAAACTCTTCACTGACCTTAAAAAAATAAAAAGCCAGCTATTTCATCAGCAAAATTAGTTTATCCGGAAATAGCAGAGTATTGCCATTTGGGACAAGCAAACTTTAGCTCACCATAAGCACGTCCAGAGAACAGAGGACAGGGGATTGCTTTTATAGGAACAGGAGGGAACTGGGAGGGGCTGTTTTACTGAGTTCTCACTGGCTGGGCTATTGTTGGCCAAAGAGAAATTCTTCCTCCCTCCTGCTGGTATGTAAGGTAAGCTTTTTCCCATTGTGGAATGCCAGGTATTCTTATAGTGATGGGTAAGCTCATGAGAGTTCCTCCTTGAGGACTTCCCAACTCCATATTAAATGAGTTTTCCTTTCCTTATTTTCACAGTGACGTCCATCCTTTGAATTTTCTAAAATACTAGGTTGTCAGAAAAAATTGTCCCATTTTCATCCAGATGTTTTTCACATAGCTAGAAGTTACTTAGATATATGATCTACTAGTGTTTACTACCAAACATAGATCACTGAGGCTTCAAGAAGGAAACTGCCATGGACACTTTAATCAACAAATTCCTTGAAGTAAAATGAAGTATTGAATTAAAAGAGACTCCCTGGGCAATATACATCTTGGGTTTGTCTTTGTAAATTATTATAAGTCAAGACAGGTTCACAGTTTCACAAATTTTCATGCTTGCTTGTGTCTTTTTCTTTTTATCTTAAATCTATGAATTAACATTAATATTTAAAACTATGCTGGAGGAATGAATATCTTGTTTCCTTCCTCAAACCATTATTTTTCACACTATGTTCTTTTCGGTCTTTTCAACTCCTTTCATATTTTTAGTAATAATTTTTTTCTTCTTTTAAACATTTGTGTATTCCATCATCTATTCTATAATTTGTAGAATCAAAGTTTATTTTTTTGGAAATCAGGGGATGCAAAGGTGTTAAATAGATATGCAAATAGCCAATATGTTTCAGTTTGTATCAACTGTGCTTCCACGTAGCCTAGGCATAAATTGGCTCACAATCTCATTGATATTTCCTTATCACTAATCCAAGGAGTTATAACACAATTCTCCTTACATAATACCAAATTTTAGTATTTTGAGGTCTAGGAGTGCAGATGGAAAATGAATGTAAAAGGATTCCATAAAGCATAAATATTCATTATTGTTCCCAATATGATGCTTATTTTTCAGATCCTGCTGAGCCCTGCCAGAAACACAGAGGGTGTTCACTGAGAAGCATACTTAATGGAAAATTTGTTGCATTTTTTCCTAATGCTTAAATTGGCAGTCTGTGTGTCATATGCTGAACACATAGAAATTCATGTATGTGCTGAGCCAGTTCCACACAATCTGGGAAATGTCCATAGACTTGATTTTCATATGCATTTAATATCTGATAGGCTAGAACAAAGGGAAAGCATCTTTTTATAAATAATGAGATGCAGTATGATTAATGATGTGTGCATGGTACATATTTATATGTACATACACATACATATTTATTTATGTACTGCATGAATATATTCCATTTGTTTAACAAGAGTTACTTACTTAGAATCTAAAAATAAAATGGAGCAGATCTTAATAACCAAACACATTTTAAAGATTTCTATTCGACACATAATTAGATTTTAAATAGGCTAAATATGTTTGATCAACCTTCTGTTCTTATAATACAGCTTTCACTATTGTTCTCTATTAATAATAGTAACTACCAGCAACACTTTACTTCCCCTTTCTAATTGGCCTCAATTATGCTAAACTATAAATTCAAACTACCTCACAAAACCTACAGATGAATCATTTATAGAAAAGAAAATTAATATTTCTTTCTGGAAAAATTAGTGTTATTACTATAGAATTAAAGAACTAAAATAATATTACCAGAGTATGAGTTCAGCTTCATTAAATATGATTACTACATGCATAATACTTCAGCTCTTTCATTATGTTTCAAAAATACACCTCATATCCCACATTATTCCACTTATTAAAAGACAGAAGTGAGAAAAAGATGAACTGCTCTTTCCTTCTGAAATCTCCCTTGTTTGATAGTGTTGATTAGATAGTAATCAAGTGTATATGAGATGCTCAGTTCAGCGCTCGTTCTTGAATCTCATCGGAGGTAAAGATGTTCACATGTGTTAAAAATTAAGAGAGGATAACCCAGAATAAATATTTTAAATATGAAAGAAAATGTGATATTTAAAAGAAGGAGCAAATAAATATCAAAATAAAAGAAAACTAGTAGGTTCTTCTTAAATATGAAGTGCCTGGTAACAGCGCCTGGTTAAAGCAGTAGACATCAACAGGGGTAGGTTTCCCCCCCAGAAAACATTTGGCAATGTCTGGAGATATATTTAATTGTTGAAACTTGATGGGGGAGAGTGCTATTGGCATTTAGTGGAAGAGCCAGGGTAGCAAGTAAATATTCTACAATGCAGGGCACAGCAATGAATTGCCCAGATCCAAACGGCAACAGTACGTCAAGGTTGGACAATCCCAGTTCAAAGTAGTGGAAATGACTATGGAAATGAAATTTGACATTGAAATTGAAGTGGAGATTGTGATGTTATTAAACAGAAGAGAGTTATATATCTGAATTAGACTATAGACTGTGAATTTGGTTTTGTGAACACAATATTTGGAAAAGATTTAAGTACAGGAATAAATGCCAGAAAGTTTCTGTTAAGAAAAACTCCTTTAGTGGCTAAGTATTGCAGGAGATCAGAGTTTTAAAGGAAAAAATGACATTGATGAGAAAACCTAGCAGAATGATGGATAAATTATGGGGTAAAACATTTGGAGAAAAAGAAATGGGAGAGTCAAGGAAAGGAAGGAATTAATAGACTTAGTAACTAAAAATAAAGAAATATTAAATGAATATAAAAGCTGTAATTTCTATGTTGTTTTCTTGAATGATGGTAGGTCTATTATCACCCCAAGCATGTTGGTAACAATGATGCATTGTGGCAAACAATAATATTTTATTTTTGGACTCTCTAAACCTTTCAAGTGGAGAAACTAGGATTGATGAATTCAGGACAGGACTCAG
The DNA here is from genome assembly GCF_040802235.1 of Manis javanica. Taxonomy (NCBI): domain Eukaryota; kingdom Metazoa; phylum Chordata; class Mammalia; order Pholidota; family Manidae; genus Manis; species Manis javanica. The sequence continues at coordinate 13,926,678 of NC_133168.1, read as the reverse complement.
AGGGAAGTGCAAGATTACAGGAAACTAAACATTACCAGTAAGCTCAGCAAGAAAGAGGAGCTCAGCAGAAGCCAATATAATAGAGATCAAGAGAGGTGGGAAGTAAATACAGCACATGGGTAACTTTAGTGGTGGATTTAGGCAGAGGCTGAAGCTTACGAATTGGAAGAATAAGCCCTTCAGGAAAAAAATTAAAATTTTTAAACGCAAGTCAGATACGGGGTTGAAAGGAAATCTGAGAGTGGGAGCCATGAGGCTTATTTCTCATTGGTTCTGCAATAAATCTGCCTCTGCAAGTGAGATAAAGGTACTGGTGTAATACCAGGAAGAAAGGCGCAATTCCAGGATGAAGGTGGGACGAACAGTGACTGTCCATTCCTCATTAAAAGTCAGCACCCATGATTTGATAGACAATAAACCATCTGAAGTCCTAGATATGTTCTGTTTCAAAAAATATGACCTCTGTGACCATTCATGAAGGTTAAATATGGGTGTTAAGAGAGTAAAAGGCAGTTGCCGGAAAGAGTTGCAAGATAAAGGAAAGAAAGGTCTTTTCTGAAAAAGTCAAAACTGCAAAGTCACCAATTGTGCATGTCAGGATGAGATAGATGATCTGGAAGATCTTTCCGGACGATGAGGGACATCACTGTTGCACAATAAACTTAGCAGCTCAAGGGAAGCAGCGCTGCCAGGGGAGGCTTCGCGACTCCCAGACTCCGGCTGAAAGGCAGGCAGTTTGGGAGGATGGAAAGTAAGAGAGGTACAGCGCCGCAGTGCGGCCAGAATGATTTCACCATTTTACTCATATATGATCCTGAAAGAAAATGAGAAATAGTGATGTATGGCTACTATTTTATTTTAACTAATAACAAGATTCATTAATTAATCACACAGGTATTTGCTATGACTTCTCCATGTTATGCAGTGTTCTTACCATTGGAACTATTTCAAAGAAGACACATATCATGCTCTTAGGGAAAGTAGAATATAATAATACAGATTTAGACATGAGTGTGTAACCAAACATAAGATATGAAAATTTAAGAAGAAAAGATCATACTACTTTCACAATCTCCTAAAGATAAGACTAATTTCATAATGGCAGAAGACTCTTAAGCAAGGTTAAAAATCTGATAATCACAAAGGGGAATATTATACAAAGTATTTTTTAAATTAAAAGAAAAAGGAGTAAAGGAAGTGAGCAGTTTATAGAAAATACTGTCTAATGGATAATAGACATGTCAAAGATGTATTTTTTCACAAGTATAGAACAATATTTCCCAAACATAGACACAAAAATCCTCATCATAATACTAGCAAATTGAATCCAACAATATATAAGAATAATTATACCATCACTAAGTGGAAATTATCCCAGCTTTGCAAGGCTGATTCAACATTTGCATACCAGTTAATGTAACCCATCACATCAACAGTCTAAAAAAGAAAAATTACATGACCATGTCAACAGCTGCACGTAAAGTATTTGACCAAATCCAACACCTATTCATGATAAGAACTCTCAGTAAATTAGTCACACAGGGAACTTCTAAAACTTGAGAAAGACTGCCTACAAAAAACCTACAATTAACATCATGCTTAATGGTAAGGAACAATAAGATCCCCTCTCATCGCTGCTAATGATAGCTGGAAAAGGCAAGACTATAGAGGCAGTTATAAGATCAGCAGTGGCTGCCAGGGTCTGGCAGGGAGAAGATGAGTAGGTGGTATCAGCAGGACTGTAGGCCTTGAAACTACTATCCATGATACTGTGCTAGAGGACACATGTCATTGTTCACTTGCTGGAGCTGTAGGATTTACGACATGGAAGGTGAACCCTAATGCAAGCCAGCTACTCTGGGTGAAAATGATGTCAATGTGGTTTCATCAGTTTTAACAAATGTACCACTCTGGCACGGAACGTAGATAATGGAGGAGGCTGTTATGAATGGTAATAAGTGTGAAGCAGTAAAGTCTCAATTTTTGCTGTGAACCTAAAACTTCTCTAAAAATTAAAGTCTATTGAAAAAACTACTATACTGATAATCAGAGGATTATCCATTACTGCCATAAAATACATGGTTTTCCTTCCCTTAAAGTAGAAAGGTAAATAAAGTCAATAAAATCTTCCAGTGATAGAAGAAATGGGATGATGACAGATTCAGGGAAATATGGGCACTCTCTTATATTTTTTGCTGGGATTTTATTTGCTGGGATAGTATATCTGGAGTAAAGTCTGGTAATAGATATTAAAATGGAAAGTGGGCCCACCCCTTAACTCAGCATTTCTCCTTGTAGAAGTTCAGTCAAAATACATATGGGAAGAAGTAAGTAAAGACAAATGCACAAGGGCATGTAATGTAGCAATAAATTCAAACAACCTGGATTCCTACCAGTAGCAGGATGATTGGATCAATACTGGTATATCCAAACTTTGAAGTAAAATGCAAATTACATACATACATACATATATATGTATATATATGTGAACTAAGAAGGGGATCCACACAATATTTCAAAGATAAAAACACAAAGTTGATATATATATATAAACAAATATATAAATTTATATATTTGTATGTATAATATCCTACCTTTTTAAAAAAACAGCCTCTAAATATGCATGTTTATCTTTGAATTAAAGGAAATAGAAATATAAAAAAACTAACTCTTACTAACAGTTAATTCAAGGAGTAGGATTTGGGATAGGGAGAAGGAAATTTTGGCTTTTGATTCGGCTCTCTGTTAATACCTGAAATTTAACCCAGAACATGTATTTCATTTAGTCATTCAAGGTCACTGAGAAGAGTATGCTAACTTTGTGAGTTAAGTGCTGTAAAGGAGACCTCAGGGCCTTGTTGACGTGAATACAGAGGAATGTCCCCATTCTTGGGGGCTGGCCATTCTGTGCCTGAGCGGGTGAGCTGGAAGCTGCACCCGAACCCGGAGTCGGAGGAGGAGTGAGGAGAAGGGAACCACAGGGCGGAGCAAGAAACGAAGGAGGTGAGTTTTGAGGCAAAAGGAACAAGTTCAAACCTCTGGCTTTTTCAAGGAGTTGAGCGGAGTTCAGAATGAATGGCACAGGAGTGGGAGGGGTGCAAACGAGATGAAAAAATGAGACGACACAACAAACAACCTCTTGGTTTCAAAGTCAAAACTGAGTTGTTGAAGGAATCACATCCATACTGGTTTGAGTTTGATTCTTGACTCTGCCAGATAAAGCATTAAAAAAAAAAAAAAAAAAAACCCTTTAGGCTCAACCTTTTTATCTATTAAGTGGGACTTTTAACACCTACCTAGTTATTTTGATATTTACACATACATATTTACATGTTTTCATATATCATATACATATTTACATTATGTATGTAAAGTGAGTAAGCCATGCTTTGCATTAGACTTTGTAGGTAGCAGTATTATTACAATCCCCTTTGTTCCAGGCTACTGCTGAGATTAGGCTTGGTCTGATTAGACTTGCGTTATTGATCATGTATTTTGGTTTCTCTACTTCATGAAGCAATGTTTAATGGGATGGTTGTGTTGAGCAATAAGCAATATCCATGAAACCGGGTGTTCTGTTTCAACCTCAATGAACTGAACAAGTCAGAAACAAACAAACCAGAAGCAATGGCCATGATTGCTAAAATGTTCGAAGGAGCCACTTTCTTTTCGATTCTTGTAATAGTTCCATACAAGCAGCCAAATGAACAATGCAAGAAATGTCACTAATTTTAAATGGAGAGTTTACTGCAAATCAGAGTTTGCAGAAGAATCCTTTTATTGATTGTGGTGTAATTGCCGTACAAACATTATTCTCCTTAACTACATCCTATACAGATTAGCTAATTTTTTCCTAGATATACTATATGCTTTAAAAACTAAAAAAAGCAAGGCAGAAAAAATCTATCATTTTGATTGAGGGAAAATTGCAGAGGACAGTACAAATGTTTTTATTTCTTGAGATACACGTACAGAAATGCACCAGTATCTTGGAGAGCATTCTTTTACAATGTAAACTAAGTCCTTCCTTGTGATGAACTTGGATAGCCATGGCAGACGAATATAATGCTCATCCGTAAAACAGAGGTCAAATAACATAAGGTCAAAACTTGTTTATTAAATTTAGAGGGATGGTCATTGGTGATTTCCACTAGGGAAGCTATGCTGAAAAATTGTCAAATCCGTAGTGGAATAAGTGATTGACAGGGAGAAGTGCCACCCAGCTACCTCTTCAAGAAGAGTGCAGGCAGCCGACAGCCTCTCACTGTCACGCCTTTCAAAGTGAGCATTAGTTTCAGAGCCCCCTTGGCCCCAGGCCACATCCTTCCAGGGTGCTAAGCAAGGTGCAGGCATTTTCAGCCTAACGTGAGAGATTCTGATGGACAATATGCCTCCAACTTTTTTGCTGGGTTGCCTGGAATTTTGACCAGCCAGCATCCAGTTCAGTTTCTCCCTCTGCCCAATCCTGCAGTTCACTCCTTCCTTTCATATTTATTAATCCCTAATGAATATCTTGCATCTCAAACTCCATCACAGTGTCTGCTCTAGAGATCTCAAATTGTGATCCTGAAGAATTGAGAAAATGAAATCGCTTCTAGAAATATATTTCATTTAAAATGTTTTATCTGTAATGACAAGAGAGAGGAAGTAGGTATAAAAGGAGGAAATAGAGTAAGAAAGAAGTTTTATTATTTTAATGTCTTGGGGTGATTGGATATGAGAGGGCTTGAGAGAGTGGGTGGATGGTAAGGATTCAGTTCATGGAGGCATTTCTTTAGAATGACCCAGAAGTTCAAAGTACACTCAGTAATTTGACCCTATAAGAAGAAAATGTTTTCTCCCACTGCATTCACCCAAAACCAGAGGTAATTGTGCATAATTAAATGAGTTCTCCCCTTTTTTGGAGACAAAAGAACAGTGCTTATTTGATGAATTTGAATTAGTGGTGAGACCAATGGATATCTTTATACTCCATACACCAACTTTTGTAAGTTCTATGATTCATTCATAAATAGTCACAGCATTTGTATAAATTCTATTAAGTTGCTGGAAATTTCAGGCATAAGTTCCCAAAACGAAAAATATTTCACTTTACTTTCCATGAACTATTTTGGTGAAGTCTATTTTGTTTCCTCCAGAAAGGAAAATTAAGTTAAAAAAGTAGATTATCAGAATTAACATTACTTATGACTTTTTGCTTTTAGAAAAGAGAATTTACATCTTAAAGTAATATCCATGAATGATGAAATAACTAGAAATAGCCCTACCAATATATCGTATTGCTAATTGCTTATCAGCAACATCCTGCTAAGAATATTGATACCTTTAAAGGACCTAAAATGATTTATTTCTGATCCAGAAGTTAGGATAGACTCAGACTCCTTTTGACAAGAAGTGAAATATGTGATTCATATTTGTCCAATCATAGGAAAATAAACTATACAATGACAAATATATGTGAAGCTAACAATGGAGTAAGTGCAAACAATATACAAGCTTGAGAAATTAGCATTTTATGAACAAAGTTCTTGTTCACCGCACTGTTGTGAAAGTTAATAGATGGTTAGCTTTGAAAGAAACCTTTGCAATGAGGAAGGGACCATGTTTCTTTCTGTTTTCATTTTATTTTAATGATGCCTAGGAAATTGCCTAGAAAACAGCAGAACGGAGAGTTTATACTTCTTGAAATTGAAGGCATTATCTCATACTAAAATCATTAATGAATGTAATTTACTAACAATACCTCTGTTCTAATGATCTAATTGATTATTTTAATTGAGGCTGGAATTAGAATCACTAGTTCTGCTGTAGCAGGAAATACACTTATGCATGTACACAGAGATGACACACAACCAGCGTTCCACTCTAGTGTCCACGCATACTTTTGCTCCAACAGCCTGGCTAGAGCATCTTGTCATTACTTACAAAGCACAGGATGGCTAAGAGAAGCGGACTGTGAATCAGAATCCAAAAAAAAAAAGAAATCTACTTTGAGGCTGCATGCATGTAATGCTTCCCTGCTGCATGAAAAGTTAAAAGCAATTAAAAAGCTAAACATCTTTTATAAATCTGGAAATACTGAAGGCAGGATGACATTTCTTAGACACACTATTGCAATTGACAGTTATCTGAAACAGCATAAGAAGTGATACAAAATTACAAGTCCCAAGTACTTTGTATAGCTCTGGCAGTCTATCAAGTTTTTATTTACACAGCATGATGACAGCAAAATAATCGACATCAAAGTCATATTAAAGTACTTTGTGCCATATTCACTGTTAGTAATAAGATCGAATTCCTTATTTACCAATGTATAGACAAGGATGCTTTCATCAGTGTAAATTTGAGTAGTAGTGGGTAAACAGAATATCAAATACTCTAGAACTAGTAACATTTTGCTTACTAAGCGATCTTATTCCCTACCTAGCAGAGCTTTTGACAACTGTGGCAAAAAAATCCATATATATTGCATGTGAGTACATATACCATGTGTATGCATAATGCATATGTGTATATGTACAAATTCATTTTTATGTCATCTACATATATAAAATATACATCTTTTCCTTACTGTATGTGGTCATTCTGCTGTCTTTCCACTGGGTATTTCAGAGAGATTTTCCCCAGGTTTATGAAAGCAGATGCTATTTACATATTCTACCTCAGAGGGCACAGCCACCACAAAATTTACCAGGGTTATGATATTTTCTTTTTTACTTAAATGTCCACTTTCTTCACAATTGATTATATTGGTTGTGGAATCAATCGAAAGGATCCCTTAAGGTATTAGCAATGCCTTTTTTAAAAATCTGTGTTTAGATTTGGTAATTTTGATTCTGCACAACCATGCACTACACACTTCATTCAGTTCGATTAAAAAGAGTTACATATTTTGTGACCATTCATAGGGTGAATTTTAGCTCCTTCCAGATTGCCAAAACTGAAAAAATATTTGCACTTTTGTGATTTAAACATTTTCAGATTTCTTAGATCAGATTATGAATAGTCCAAGAATTTGGTATTCTCCCCTGTCTTCATTTACTTACTTTGATACATGCTGCAATTCTTTTTTTTTCTTTTTTTCCCATTTCCTTTTGAATTTTGTAACAGTGGTAAACAAAACCACTATATCCCTGGGCCTAACACATTGATCTGGCATAATATGTCTTCAATAAATATTTGTTGAGTAAATAGCTAGGTTGTCAATCTATAGTCTTAAATATCTTACCGACTTATTATCAACATCCTGGGTAAATTTCATGATTGATTTTAAGAGATTTAATTGGATGCATTATCTGGCTATAAATCTCTACCCTCCCATTCCTGGACTGTACTTCCAATTTCAAAACTTCAACCATGCTTGTGAACATGTTAAAGTGAAAAAAGCATCAGGAAGGGAGAAGATTCATAAACATGTTTTATAACCTTCTGATTTTTTAACCCAGAGACATGAAGATTCTTGAAATTTTAACAAGTTCCCTTTATGTAAATCAATGATTTAATGTGATATGGGATTGAATTTATGCTGTGTAAATTTAAAGAGCAACATCAAACCAAAACCAATCCATAGGAAGGTAGGGACAAATATTATGCTTGTCATACAAAAGACACTGTAAAGACTTAGATCATTTAAAAATGAAATGTAATATATAAGTAGGTAATATGTTTCTTGTCATAAGTTGGTAGGTAGGAATATTTTCTATAGAAATATAAATATTAACTGTGAATTGAATCAGAAGACAAGTTGAGAAAAACCCTTACAAAACTGTTTTTAAGTTCTTCTGAACTTAATCATGTTTCTTGGCCCCTCCCTGCAAAATAGTAACTACTGTATCTTCCTTTTAAAATTTACTACTCCTCACCTTCAACAGTATTAATTACTTCAGTTCTTTAAACATATGCTCTTATCCAATCCTTTCCAAACACTTAGAGAAAGGTAGCAGTCAACCTTGATTTCACCTAGTAAGTTCATTAATTTGTAGTTTCTCTTGCCATTTTGTTTATGAATTTCTCAAAGTGAGTCATCAAGAGCTATCTCATCGGGAATTTGGTGACCTGTACCCCTACTCCACAAGAAAGGCCCATTCCTCTATTAGGCATCTCTGCCTGCCTTCCTAGACTTCACTTTACCAGCTGTCAGCGGTTGTATCTTACCCACAGTCTGTTTTCACATTTTTTAAAAACTGAATTTGGATGAACACGAGCTCTATTATCCCCACAATCCTGACCACTCCTTATTTGGTATGTGTCACCTATTTCACTAATTTATATGACTTTGTTGGTCACTGTGGGTATCTGAATTACAAAAACATACTTAGACTGGGGAATTGGATCATAATCTGACAGGAATCCAAGAGCAAAGTGGGAATGTGCTTCCCTTCTTTTTTTTTTCAATTTGGACTAAAACGTTTTTGAATTAGAGGTATTTTTAAAATGTTATGGCTATGGGGATAGTGTTGATATTTTATTGAAGATTTGATTTGTATAACATAGTAGAAGAAACTTGGGACTCAGTATGTTTTATTTCCAGTCCCGTACTTCGCTATGTGAAATTGAATAAATAAAATTCCATGGAGGCTCAACTTGCATATTGTAAAAACCAGGATACAATTATACTTTCCTTATTTTTTCCCCTAAGTTAACATTTCATTTATAGTAGAGAATGTTGAAATAGTGCTATTTGATAATTAGTTGCCATTATTATTATTTGCTACATCAATAGATCAGTAAATGCTGCCTTATTATAATCCCTGATCCTATATATTTCTATTATTTATTTTACATGGACCTAATCAAACTATTGTATAAACCTCTGCCACAACAGAAGCCAACCATGGTTCCAAGAATCAGAATCTATCCCTATGGCCATTTGAAGAATGGAGAAAAGTATCAGTTTTTTCTAACCCTCAGGCGTTCACTGTGGGAAGAGTAGGAGATTTGGGTCAACATTTACAAAAATGTTTTAACATATTTAAAATAAAGGGCATTGACGAGATAGCCAAATGTTAGAAGTATAGAGATCTGAACAGAATCAAAACTACAGAATGAGAAATGAATCATGAACTATTTCAAGCAAAGGCTAGCAATTTTACTTAGATTTTTAGTAATTTTATTTAGGATCTATAAAAATAAATATTGACAGCATTTCACTAGTGTAACAGAATGATTATTCCCCTATATTCCTGTTTGCAAGGGTATACATCCTTAAAAAATATATTCAATTTGATTTGAAAAATAACAATATCATAAAAAAAACCTCACAGTGATTTTTATATGTTTTTTGCTACCACCTCGACAGTTAAGTTAGGGGACAATTATGAATAAAATGGTTCTTAGAAATATTAATCCCAGTGTAGATAATCAAAGTCCAGTTCCACAGGGATATACAAGAGAAAATTTGTTAGTCTTACTGTTCTTCTTGAAATAGACCAACACTGTTGAAGGCAAGAGTCAAAGGGTTTGTCACTTTTTAAAATAAATAGTCAAGATATTTATAAAACTCTAACCTTGCCTTTGCATGTATTCCTAATTCATATAATATATGATGTGGGCTTCATGCAGAGGTCATTTGAAAGAAGGTAGAACAGAGTTCCTCAGTAATAAATAATGTTTTATCAGTGCAAAAAAAATTGAGTTACTGAATCAAAGATGGATTAAATCACAATGCAATTTTTCTTATTGCAAATAATAAATTAAAGTAGTGAGAGGCTGGCCTACATGACAGAGGGTAAGGATTGTGTCCTGCAGCTCTGATTGTATAATGGTGAGACACCAATTTTAACTTGCCAGTTTATTTTCAAGGGATGCTGAATATTACTGATATATCAGCATTCCTCACTAAATCCAGCTAATTTCTGGTGCAGTCTTTGTTAACAGCATTAATCTTTATTTTTAAATGATCATTTTATAGCTATAGAAAGTTCTATAAGTTGTTTCAAAGTCAGAAGGTCACATAAATCTTTGAATATTTAAAGAATGGACATAAATAATACTTATTTTGTAGAATTGTTTAATGGTCTAAGAATGTTTATTCCATTATAACAGAAAAGTTTATATGACAACAGACCTCCTATCAATAAAAACCAGGGAAGTGCAAAGCTCTGCAATCTAAACAGTCTAGGTAAAATATGAAATGTGAGACATTTTGCAGTCATTAGTATTAGAGCCGCTGAGACCGCCAGGAGCTGAGGGATCAAGATTCCCCACGGAAGAACACTCACAGACATGAGTTTCCTAGTTTTTCTTTTTAGTGCTTCCCATTTATTTCTTCTTGTCAAGAGACTGAAAAGCCAAGCAAAAGGCAAGTATGAGCAGGCATAAAAGCCAGGCAGCAGACTTTCCGGACATCTGTGGGAGTAGTGAGATGTTAAAAATGGAGTTCAGGACTGTCTAAGGAACCAGGAAATGAAAGGCAAGATCTTATGTGGATTTCCCCACAAAGAATTTACTGCTTTTAAAGTTCCATAGGGAAGTGGAAGTTTAAAAGCAGAGCAGAATTTTCTGTAGCCTCATCCTATTGGGAATAAAAAAAAATTGGAGTTTAAGATCTGCAAAAGAAGTGTATCGGAATCTAGTAAGCCAGTGTCTTAAGGTAGGAACCTTAGATTTTAGGAATAGTGCTATTTGACAGCAATTCAGATTTATATAGACCATAATCTAGACTTTACTTGTTCACATCCAAAATTGGATTGAGGTAAACTTTCTGCGTAAGAACTGACAGCGGTGAGACTAACTGTGCCTTTTCTGTAGGGAGATAGCACCACACACAATCCCAGCAATTTTTTATTACAATATATAAGGTGTTCAACAAAAAATTTCCAGATGTAGCAAGAAATGGGATAAAGAAAAAAAGCAGAAAATTGAAACAGACCCATATGTTTCAGCTATTCGAGTCATCAAGCAAGGAAACTAAAATAACTATAATCAGGAAAAAGTGGTAAAAAGAAAGAGAATTTCACAAAAAAACTTGCATTTATAAAAACAATCAAATGGAAATTCTAGGAATAAAATAATACAATCCTGACAATTAGAAACATGTAGGTTTAAAAGCAAATGGAACACATCAGAGAGAAGATTCATATATTGGATAAAAATATCATATTAAAAGCAGAGAAAGAAAAGAAAGGGTAGTAAATTGAAAGAGAGAGAATAGTGAAAGGTCTAATGTATGTAACTGTAGATTTTCATGGTAGGGAGAGAAAGAAGGGAGAGGAATTACAATTTGAAAATAATAGCTGGATTTTCCAAAATTGCTGAAATATATCAAGCCACAGATATAAGTAGCTCAAGTGAGACCTAACTTGAAGACACAACTAGGTATACTGAAAGTAAAATACAAAGAAAACGTCTTTAAAAAAATGAAGAGAAAAACTAAGACACATTATTCTAAAGGAACAATGTAATGTTGTACTTTTCAACAGAAACAATGGAAGCTAAAAAGGAATGGAATGGCATCTTAAAAATTATTAAACAAAATAAATCATTGAGGAATTTAAAACTTAGCTAAAACATTTTCAACAGTGATGGTGAAATGAAAACATTTTCAAATCACCAAAAACTGACAGAATCTACTACCAGAAAACCCAAATTAAAATAAATATTAAAGAGAGGAAGAAGGAACATAATCCAAGAGAAAAACAGGCAAATGGAAGAAGATATGAAGAACAAAAAATTTAGGTAATATGTGGGTATACATATTAATGATTGCATAAAATTATAAAATAATATCTTGTGTGGAATTACAATGCATGTTAAAAAAATAATACAAAAAGAAAATTGTAGAAAATAGTCTTACATGTTCTCAAAGATCCTAGCACTGCATGAGCAGTGGCAGGTAGTGATTTATAATACAAATTCCTTAATTATATTGTATTCTAATAAATCAAAGATTCATATTAAAATATCTAAAGTTACCACTATAACATAATAAAAACATAACTAAAAACAATTTGAGAAGGCAAATGCATAATAATGGAAATAATGATTAATACAAAGGATGCCAAAAAGAGAATAAAAGAAACATGAAAGAGAGAAATTGGCAACAAATATTTAGATGATAAATATGAATCCATATATATTGGTAATTCTATTAAATATAAATGGACTAAATATCCGGAGGAAAGTCTTAAACTGTCATACAAGGGAAACTAATAAACCAAAAATCTTTATGTTCCTTGTAAGAGACACACTTTTAATATAAAGCCATAGAAAGATTGAAAGTAAAAGTCAAGTAACAAGCATTAATAGAGATATAACCACAAAAAGTTCAATCCTTTTTGAAAACACAATTATAAAAGGGATATGGATTCAATTTATATAAAGCAAATATTAACAAAAATAAAGGGATATATATAAATCCACAATCAGAATAAGGAATTTCAATAGGTCTCTTTCAGTAACTGATAAAATAAACAAAGTAATCAATAACATAGATAAGAAAACCTGGTCTGTTTGTTACATAGATCATTCCACCTAATGACAACATAATATTTATTATTTTCCAATATATGTGGAACACTAGACAAAACTGAAAATATTCTGAGTCATACACAAGTTTCAACAAATTTCAAAAAACTTCAAAGAAACAATAGAATAAATGAATAAATTGTGGAATATTCTTACAATGAAATATGTTATGGAAATGAGAATGAATGAACAACTATTACATATATATGTTTCAAGAAAAAAACTTCATTTGTACGTGGTTAAGTAACTCCCTTCTCATTTTCACTGACACTGAATCTAATTTGAGATCTTTGCACTAAAAAATGGTTATATATATCTTCATTATACATATATAAATAAATGTATAGACACATATATATGTAGAGGTATATAGCCTAACTATATCTTAGGAATGACATTCCACTGCTGTAGTATAAGATTAATAAGTATTATGCAGATCTTTCAAAAACAAACCTACTTACATATTTGATGATATTCACTCTGAATCTGTTAGATCTGCCATCATACTTCATTTATTGTTGTTTATCATAGGCACCCTTGTTATTCAAAGTTTTGGAGACATGGAAATAGTATTATGCATTTTGGTATAGGTGATGATCCACAAAACATCACTATAACTTGGCCACAAAAGTTATAAAAGCATTTTAGGATTAAGTTATATATTTTTCAGGCTTAAGAAAACTTCTCTTAAAAGTCTGTAAGTGAAAGATATTTTTCTTCTATCATCAGTTATGGTTTACTTACACAGGGTATATATCCAAAATGGTTTATAAAAATGAATATATTAAATATTTAATGTTAGAAGCCCATTAAAAATATTGGAAGGCTCTATGAATAAAAAGTAGAAAACAATGATTAACTGCAACATATTGGATGAATAATATTCCTATACCATACCCTATGTTTATATTTAAGTTGCTGAATCTTTATATAAGGTAAAATAGATAAGCTGACTCTCTGTAAAAGAAAATAAACCTATTTTTACTATTACATTTTCCTGTAATGTCTCACTATAATTTCTATTATTAACAGCAAAAGCTAAATTTTCTTTTTAAATATAAACTCCACAGGTTCCTTGCCACAAATTGAAAATGCACATTGTCAGTTGTTTACTTTTCTTTATTAAGTAAACCATTTATTTGCAAATACAGCCCTAAATAGCTAATTAGATTTCCTAATAGCTCTAGAAACTACCATGGGGATAATGTACAAGAATTGTATCATCAGCAAAATTAAAGGGGAAACCAGCTAATACTTATTTTTGTTTTGTTTTGCTTTGCAATTTAAACTTCAATGACTTTTTATTCATATATTTTTTTAATATAGCAAATCATTGCTCTCTCTAGAGCTTACATTAATGGGTAAAGGACCAAATTAGAAGAGTAGGCTAATTTGTGCCCAAGCATTTTATATTAATGAAATAGATTTTTCAGATATCAAGAAACTATACCCTTTGTAAGTTATTCTTTCTCAATTCCTACTATAATGGGAAGTCCTATTGACCGAATTGTTTCCTCAAAACACCTCACTAGATATAAGTAAAATATGAATGTTCCCAGGGGAGACATGGTGCCACCAGATGCTGTGAATATTTGTAGAGGGGTTTTTGTGGATAGACAGTGAAAGAAAAAAGGAAGGCCTTGTTAATGTGAGATAAGAAGAGAAATTACAAAGCTTACCTAAAGGATGGCTTTGTAATATTTCTATATAAAAGTGAAGAAAACTTCATCATGTGAAAATTGTTTAATTTTACTTAAAGATAGAAACATGTTTTCACATTAAATTTGACAAATCATATAAACCACGTTGCACATCTCTGTTTCCTTCATCATCTGTCGTGAGAATGGCTTTGTTCATATATACAAGCTGTTTAATGACAAACAGGTAAGATGTGCTGAAATGTGGAAGAAAAGAGAAAGAAAAGATGGATGAGTCTGTTTGTGAATTTCCTGCAACTGTGCACAGAAAGAATATTCTCTCTACAACATATTAAGACAAAATGTTTCTCGTAAAATGCTGATATTCACTTATTTTCCTAAATAACTTAAAGTGTGTGCATCAGAAAGGCCCTGTTCTTAATTGAACTACAAAGTTAGTCTCTTTCTCCCTAGTTTTGATGAATGTTTTTATTGAAGAGAAGTATAAAATTATGCATTATAGTTTTGCTTATAAATAATTTTTAATTCCTCATAATTGAAAGCTTATTGGATAGAGCAGTAGACTGAGCATGAGGATGCATGAATTTGAGTATCTTTTATGGCCCCGACCCATTGAAAGAGTGGGTGATTAATGCAAGAGTAGTCAGTGTATAAAACTTCTCAAAGTGTGCAATATTAATATAATTGCAAATTTATCAACACTATCAAAGACTCAATGTCAAACTCCTGTAATATAAATTGCAACATCTTTGTTTATAACTGGAACCATTCAAATTTGTTAATTCTTTTCAATTAGTACGGTGAGTTCTAATAGGTTTTTGTTACTCAATGTACATTTCCAGCACATTTTTACTGGCTTGGTATGAGAAGTAATTGCTTGAAAAAACTAAAGTTATGAATGTCTGAACCCTGTTTTTTTTCTTTGCTGTCTGCAAACCAGCTGACAATTTTTAAAGATCTCGCATCATTCTTACAGTATTTTATCAATGCCACCAATATTAACCAACACATACTACTGACCCTTTTTCCCATCTCTTGTCCTACATTATATTTGTATGAATGTGTGTGTGTGAATAGTATATAATCATATTTATCATTACATGAATTACCTGCCTTGCAAGTTACTGCAGGCTTCAGGTGTACCAGTGTTTTGCTACTGCACAACACAAAAACATGAACTTAGCTCATTTGGTCATTTGATACCGTGTACTCTATAACCTACAGCCTGGTTTCTAAGCCAATGACTCACATGTTAGGTCTTGTATAGTAGTAAGTATTGCTTCATTTCTAGGAACCAATTTGTGTATAGATCAGGAGAGACTAGCTTATATCACAATAATAAACCACTAAGTATCAGTGTTTTAAAAAAGTGACTACTGTCTTCTTGCTCCTGCTACATGTATTTCCGGGTCAGGAAGAGTGCCCTACTCTACATAATCCTGCAGCTCTCCAGCCTCATGAAATAGTAACCATCTTCCATGTTCCCAGGCTCCATGTCAGAGTGGATATCAGCTGTGGAGATCTTGTACAAGCAATGGAACATTCCAGTCTGCACGTAACACTAGAAACTCATTGGTCAGAACTGGTTATGTGGCCTTACTCAACTCTAAGAGGGCTGAAAAGTACAAAAATACCAGAAGCCCAAAAGTTTTTATATTTAACTGGGAATATTTAACAATAGCTTGGCTTCCTAGAATTTAAACAATGCCAAATTCAGTTTATTTAGCTGCTCACCATTTTTTCCAGACCACTTTTACAAAGTTCCCTCATTATCCTAAGAACAGTTCCCTAATTCATATTCAACAGTGTAATTCCATATTTTTAATTGCCAGTGGGATAACCACCATCTCCTCTCTTATTTCAACTGAAATTTAAAGATTTTTAACAGCAAATGTGTTAGTGTATGTAGATTAAGAGGTTAGCGTGAATATATAAGTAAATTTACAGAGTTAGACCTTTGGAACACAACTGCAAAATAAAATCTTAATTGAATTTATCTCATATCTAGAGAGCAAAACGTTTAATTACTGAAAGCTCAAGAATTACTTCATGAATATAAATAACAGGTACATTCCTTTTAACTAAGAGAAGCATTATGTCTTAATTATTTCTAGTATTATTATTAGGAATATATTTTCATTCTAATAATAGTATTATCATTAGTACGTTATTCCTGATACACTAATCTTATTCCTGACACGCTATCATTCATGTTTTCAGTATGCCTTGGTCCTACGTGATCTGGGCTATAACATCTAACTACGGCCAAACATTATTTCTCCATTTGCTACTACATACAGCCAAACAAAATCATAGTTCTGAAAGCATCATAAATTATCATTAAATGAAATCTAAGTAATCAGAATAAGAAGAAATGAGAAATAGTGAGTTCCTGACATTGCAAACTATTTTGAATTTACTTCAAAGGTTATACTTGATTTTAAGTTGAGTTTCTGACAATTGTTTAGGTCAAGTAAATTAGTAAAATTTATTGATACATAGACACAATATTGATGACTTCTAAAATTTGGTTTAAGAAAACATGTGGTTTTCAGCACTTTTGAGAAATTCAACAGATATATACACATAATCCAGAGTATAATTTAAACTACTTTATTTTTTCTTGGTTCGTTCCCAGTCCTGCTTTTAAGGAACTGCACTTGGATTGAGAATATGTCATTTCAGTTTTTGCTCTAAAATTAGTTGTGTTAATAAGAGTACTTGACAGTAATGCTTTCTTTGCTCCCATTAAACATATTAGAGCAATCACACAGGGTATCTACGATATTTCTATCAAATACAGCATTTTCTCAGAATAAATTTATAGAATTTACGATGCTGAGAAGAGGGAGAACACACATTGGGCGTTTCCAATATCAGACACTCTTTCCTTTAGAATTGAGAAAGGCAACATATTCTAGTGGAAAACAATTTATTTCAGCAAGGCACTTTGAAAAATTCTGGATCTCATCTCAGCTTTCAATCAGAATTGAGAGAAGTGTGAGGTTTGAACTGAAAAACACATAAAAGTTAAAATGGAACACAGCACTAGGAGACAGGAAGAACTTGCCTTACCAGCTGTGTGACCCGGAAAAATGAATCTGTCTGAACCTCAGTTTCTTTCAAAGTTAATTAAGGATAATAATATCTCCTGCAAAGAGTTTTATAAGGTGTGTTACTCAAGACTGTGTGCAAAAACATTGGGCAAACTGCAAACGATGTATTATGCACACACGTTATTCTACCCTCTGCCTTCTCATGAATTCAGTGGATGTTTTCTCTATTCTATCAATATTATATAAGATAATATAAAGCATTGGGAAGGGCAGCAGAACCTGTTTGCATTATGACTTATGTCTTTAGTAATCACTGTTACAGCCTTTTAAATGGTATTTAGCAGGTTCTAGTAGGATTCAGGATGATGAAGTTTAGTCACATAGCTTGATTACAATTTCCATATAATGCCCAAATACATTACAAACATACTTAAAAATGGTTATGAATATATATGAAAATCTACACGTGTGTGATATGTACATGCATGACATATACACATGTAGATGGATATGTGGCAGCATAACATAGAAGTGTATTAAAAGTAGCAACTCTGGAGCCCGTGGCTGTGTTGGAATGCCTGCTTTTTAGTAAACATTTAGCCTATTCAGGCTTCTGTGTGTTTATTGGCACAATGGGAAAAGCAATAATACCCACTACACATGGGTGTTAGGAAGATCTAAGATTGAATGAGTTAATATTTGTAAAGTGCTTATAATAGTACTTAGCACATAGTAAGGGTAGGTCAAATTAATAAAAATCCTTTAAAAAAGAAGCCATAATGTTAAAGGAGCTGCTCTTTTTATTTTTTTCACTAAACGTATCACAATATGGAAGGATTACTTTTTTCCCACGTTATCTTAATGATTGAGTAATTGGACTGGAGTACCTATCAATACCTTTACTTCAATATACATTCTTTAAAACTTTTTATGATTTAAATAATGGGATCCTTATAGCTCACTTTTTATGTATGTTTGTCATAGTTTTCTTAAGACAAATTCCCAAAATTTCCAATGAATTGTTATATACATTTAAACTTTTTTTTATATATATTGCCAAATTTCCCTTTCTAATGATAGTATCAATTTGCACTCTCATCAACTATCTGAGATTATTTTATCATAAAAATCCTACTGTGGGATTTCAAGTTTAAGCACTGAGCATATTCTGGGTTGTGTTAAAAACAGCAAAAAGTTAAAAAATAAGGGTTTGGAGATTATGTTCCACGTAAGTATATATAGAAAACTACTAAAAGATGCTGAAATTTAAGCAATCATTAATTACTTTTGGATAGTGTGAGGAAAATAAATGACTAGTATTTTCTTTTCCTCTGTTTTCTACTTTTTAAAGTTATCCCATTTTGTAGTAAGACTTGTTAAAAAAAGGCAGACTCATATATTTTGTTTATTTTCTGTAACACCGGAGTCCAGTGATGCGTGCAAGTAGTATTGGTGGTTTTATCTATACTCTCAGCTTATCATTTTGTTACATTTGTGATAATTAGTCTCTAAATAACTGAATCTACATCATCAAGAGAGAATCATCCTTCAAATGTCTTAATTATCATTTTTATGAGGTTTTAAATCATACTGATTAATTTGTTTATTTATTCTTTTCTGAGATTTTTAAGACTGAATACATATTTTGTCCTTTGTTTCTGTATGAATTTGTTTTAAAATGCCTAATTCTTGAATGCTGCTTCAAACTAACGAAATTGACAAGCGTCTTGCTGGTGCTGACATAAGTACATGAATCACAGAGGCCCATAAGAACTTTCTCCGGTGTTAGTAATTAGAAGTCAGCATGTCATGTACTAAGTTGACTTTCTTTTGTGGATGGACTTCATCCTTCAGGCATTTCTGAAGCTTCTAGTCGCTTTACTGCTCCTATGCTTTCTAATAGCTAGGTAATTTTCTGGTGGAAAGGGATAAGAACTTGAAAAAACACTTTTAAACTCAGCACATTTTCCTGGCTTGTCATAGGCCCAGAATTGCCTAGACTTTCTCGCATGGCAGCAGGATTCCAAGAGAATGCAAAAGCTTCAAGGCCTTCCGAGACCTAAGAACAGAACTCACACAGCATCATTTCTGCTGCAGTCTTATCAGTCAAGCAAGCCAGGTTCAAGTGTGGGCAATCAGACTACCTACTGATGGGAGATACTGTACAGTACTGTGGCCATATTTGCAATCTACAGTCTCCCATGTTTCCCCATCCCATGTTCTACACGTGTCTACTTTTGTTTATATAATAAAAACCATTTTTGAAGTACTGTTCTGTAATACCAGGAATTTTGTGTTTTTTTTAAAATCTATCTCCCTTCATCCTTACTTTTTATTCATTAATATGACCGTATAAGTACTCCAGAAAACACTTTTCAAATCTTTTGAAATTACCTGATTTCCTTTTTATTACAAAAACTTATGTGGCCATTTTTATATCAACAATTACATCCCCTAGTTAAGCTAATAAGCAGTAATTCATTTCTCATTAGTATTTGGTGATTGTATTTACTCATCTAAGTATCTAAAAGACACCATAATATTCAATAAAAACAGGGATTGTACAGTTTTTGTTTAAAAGTGTACCTCTCAGGTATTAGAGCCTGCAGATAAAATCCTAAACTGATGAAATTTCTGAGACCACAAATCTGAGAAGCTTTCACTCTTGAGTTTTGATATGAATGAGAAATGACTGGGTATAATAGTTGATTATTTTATGCAAGTTTTTTCTATTGTCTCTTGGGCAGTTGACCACTATCAAAGAGAATTCCAAGCTTGGACTGTCTCCAGTTATTCTGAATGTAATATTGTAATGATGATGAAACCTCCCTATACAGCTATATGTCTATACCTAAGTCCTTTTCTCCTTATTGCTGTTATTGGTATAGCTGAGAATTTTAGAATTATCTTTTATGAGATAAGGTTTTTTCCCACTATTATACAATATCTCAGTGTTTATTTCTGCTAATTCACATGTATTATTGGCGTTTGTGTTTATTTGGTTTTAGAAATAATAGCTTATTAATTTTAGTTTTTTGACCATTAATGCCCTAACATTTTCAGTCTCCGACCTGACACCACCATGACAGACTTGGCCTGGTGTTATGTGACAAGTCATATTAATATATATTACTACAGTAAGTTTGTCTCTCCATAGATTGGTTTTTATAGATACATATAGTAATGTTTTTTTGTTTCATTTTTTTCTGTTCATGCTGCTTCCTTCCTGTACATAAATTCCACTCTCAGAATTCATCAAGGTGTCTGTCTCTCTGTCTCACACTCTTTAGCCTTCATTTTCTTGCTCTCTCTCTCTCAATTTGTGTGTGTTTTTACACAGGATGCTGGCTCAACTCCAGTACCTTACTGCTATGTGCTCACTTGAGTCACTATGTTGAAGACAACTTCCCATCTAGACTCTCCCTCTTTCCGTTATTGATATATAGCCCAAGTGTGAAACAGTTTGACCATTCTTGAGCACACAACATGTACCTGTTTTCATGTTAGGCACTTGGATATGTCCTTCAAGCTATGGTGTCATCAGAATGCTATCTTGGGAAAAAAAAAAATCCATCATGCCGAAGTTTTCCATTGCATTGCAAAGTCATTTGACGACTCTATTATTCTCCTCTGGTTTAACTTTGGTGGAATTAAGTGTCAGCAGAAAAATATTTTGTTGGGTTTTATTTCCCAAAGTACATATTAAGTTTGTTTTTAAGAAACTGCAGCATGATATTGTTTCAATTCATCCATAAAATAAATGACTCTCAAAATATTCTATAAGATAAAGTGAAAAGCAATATTTGTTTTTTTTTCTTCCCCTGGTATGATAGGATATTTTACAACATAAGCATAAGAATGATGTTTTGTATACACAATTTTTTAAATCTGTCTCTTTAAGCTTTAATGGTGAAAACCTTTCTGAAATAATTATCATTTATGGATTTAATTTTTAGGGGATATAGCTTGTGTATCTCAATAAATGTACCTGGGTCTACCTGTGATTAATGCACAAAACTTGCATGAAAAACAGTAATGTAACAAATGTTCATTATGACTGAACACTGTAATATCCTGTAGGATCACTTTGGAAGTGACTCCACTACTTGACTTGAACTATCAATACACAGAAGAGCTTAAATATCAATATTAGTATATTAGTATTGGCTCTGCTTCAGATGTCATGACTGTCACATTTGTGAAACCATTTCCCCAGATATCTCAGATAAATAATTTAATTTCTGTATATTTGCCTATACACACATATGACACTAACACTGGGTAAAATTTTGCAAAGCAGAATGGCTAGTCAAAATGCATATGTGGTTTAGAGTCAGTCAGATCTGGTCGGTTTCCATACCCACTGTTTTTACTTTATTTTAGGCTAGGTTTGAGTCTTCTGTTCTATGAAATGGAGCTATTAATTTCTAAAATATAGGAATACTGGGAAACATAAGTGCATTTGTGTATGTAAATGCATTATGTTTAGAATCCACTAAATCATATTAGTTTCCATTTTGTCTTTTCTTATGTTTAGTAAGAATGTTTTTATATATGGTCATTGTTATCTCAGAGGACTGGTACAGATTTCTTTTCATAATGGAGCATGTAGAAATTTTCATGCCTTTTTCTCCTATAATACACGTGCATATACTGAATTTGCACTTAGAAAGCTAGGTTTTAACTTCCTAAATATATATAATCTTTTTAACAGAAAATATGTATTTCTCATGCATTAAGTTTTATGGTTACTCACTGACATTGTGCTAGGCACTGATATGGGTATTGTTGCATAAACTGAAGAGTATACCACCCATAAAAATAGATAATTCCATTTTTAAAAGTGTATGAAAAAAGAAGCCTAGCGGAATGAAGATATTTTATATGGCAGGTAATTTGGCTCTCTGGCCCTTTAAGTGTTTTTGCTTAGGTTTGCCTAAGTGATTCCTTATGCAGGGAAGCCAGTTTCAACAATTCAACAGTTCAGGTTTTTTTGCCAATGAATACCATCCATACACATTGATTGACTTTTAAGAATTTTCTCCATTTTGACTCAGCTTTCTATTCCAGATTTTTCTCTGAGACTTTTCTGTGTATAGGATTCCTCTAAAAAATTTGATCTTTGTGCGATCGGACCTACTCTGCATTTTCTTGCATCTCTGATTTTATTCATGCACACCTTCCTATATTATTTTGCTCCATATTATTCTTTTCAACATTTTGCCTCCCCTTTTTGAGGCAAAGCCCAACTGTTTTTGTGCATATGATAATGCTTAACACCTTAATTAATACAGCAGTAACTAAGATCATTTTGTATCTACTAAATACTGGATCTTTAAATAAACTCAGTTAATCCTTAAAACAGTCCTATAGAATACAGATTTTCTCATTTTGTTGATAGAAAACACTAAGTCTCAGAGATTTAAGATAATTGACTTAAGTAAGAAAGGTAGGGTGGTAAAACTTGATAGTGTCCAAATTTTATATGAGCTAATTTTCTTTGTTTTCTCTCATTTCCCATTTTTATAAGAAATCTCACCTAATTTAATGCCACTCTTGGCACAGTCTACCATTTATAATGCCTATTTTATCACCCTACTGAGATGTAAATTTTTTAAAGGCAGCAATTGTCTGTTACTCATCCAATAGGAACTAAATAAAATCCACTGAAAAAAAATAAAGAAACCTAAAGATTATCACAGATTTTGAGATAGCCCCAACAGGCAAAAATAATAAGCTAACAGGCTACATTCTTGTCAGATTTCTGCAAGCTCGAGAAATCAACCAAAATCAACCAATAATCAAAAATTGCTGACATATGAAAAAAATCAAAGAAATTCTAAAAATAGAATCCTAGAATGTAGTCTTGAAATGCGTCAGCATCATTTCAACAAAGCAGTCTGTAAATATGCATCTAGGTGCTAAATACATCAGAAAATGATATCAGAAAAAGGTCAGCCAACTATAAAGCTGAAAGAACAAGGCAGAACGCTCAAGAGAGCAAAGCTGTTTGATTGAACAGACATAAATGCGAGCTACAATTTTGTTGTTATTGTTTGATTTACAGAAGGATGGAGAGCTGCTAGTGTTCACTGTGTTTTTATTGCTTAATTTGTTATTGGTCCTAATCTTCTACAAGATTTAAAGGTGATTCTGGGTTGCTGTTTGCCTGGAGCTGAAATGGAACCTTTGGGAAGTGCTCTGTGAGCAGCTCTTAGGTCTTTGACTTTTTTCTCCTTTGTTTCTGCCGGAATGTTTTTCCTCTTTCTCTGCTGGCTCTGACTTTAATCTTTGTATGTGCTCACTTTAATTATTTTGATGATTTCCATTAAAGGCTTGAGAATCTTTTTAAAGGACTCATTTGAAGAAATTAAGAGATTTAAGAGGAAGAAATGTGTACTTTGAAGGGAGAAACAACTACTCCTATTTTCAATCTTTATCTCATGCTGTAGATCTAAAAAAAATTCATGCATCCTATATAAATTAGAGGCATAAATTATAATTTTGTTTCAAACTTATATACCACTGATTAACTAAACCTTGTTTGAGACCAGCATTTGCTGTCCTTATTATACCATACCTGACTGTAAATGGACAATGGGAGCCGGCTATGAGAGATTAGGTCTCCTCCAATCCATACAGTTCAGGTTAAAATATGCAATATGATTTAGTTAGTTTCCACAAAGAATCAGAAAATTTAGGTGAGAATAATCTAATCTCTATGGGTAACTAGATTTTCTGAATAGCTTTCCTATTTAGGATATTTATTTTATAGTTTTATATATATACAATCTAAATAATTACTCACAGTTACCCATGCATATGTTATGGGATAACTATTTAGATTATATGTAACCTACTTTTATATACACTAACATACATATTAGTATAATATAATAGTATATATACACCTATATACACTACTATATATAATCTATTTAGATGGCATATAATCAATTAATGTTGTTTTCCTGAATTGTGTTTTCCAGGCTTCTGACCTCTGTAGGACTCTAGAATTTTTAAGTAGTTCTCAATTCACGTGTCAAGAATTATCTGTAAATAAATAAACATTTTGTTAAATAAATGCATAGCTCATCTTTTTCACATGCATATAATATATAGATACTATTATGCTGAATAAAGTAGAAGACATTTAAAGGTATTCAATTCACAGTCATCTTTTGCCATTTTCTAATTTCTATGTCAACAATACAAACAATGCAACTACTGTCATGGGGGAAAAAATTTTCTTCAGGTTAAATTTGAAAATACTCCTCTTATTCAAAATAACTGGGAAGTACAGATAGAAATATATATTTACTTCTCTATATACACTCTTCTATAAGTATTTGCAGTTCAACCTCAAGATTAAGCATTTTTGGTAGTATGTCTGCTTTTAATCCAAAATATCTTCTTTCTATCCTGTTTGCATGAAGACCTCACTTGGAATTCCTTGTCTCCCATTCACTGACATTGTCTCAGAAGTTCTCTGTGCTGACTGCTACAAAACTCTATTCAATCAGTATATTTTTTAAGAAACCAATAGAAAATTCTAAGCATGCTTGGAAAGATAATTTGACAAACAATTTTCTTATGATAAAGAGTTAAAATACAAACTTCTGTATTAAGCAAAGTAAAAGGGACCAGATTTACCCTCTCCTATCAAACAACCAAATAGTGTAAAGAAATGTATGAAACAGTGATTTTAAACCATTGGGCATTTGGCAACAATGGGCAGTGATCCATGAGAGACTGGAAATGGAAGAGGTGAACTCTGTAAGTAAGGAAGCTTATTTCCTTGAAAGCTTTTCTTAGATTTTGGCACAGAGGAAGAGAAGCTGGACAAAGCCCAATTGACTTTCTGGGTTAAGGAGGTGAAACTGAGATTCTGAGGAAACTGAAGTGGGTGGAGTCAGAGGATGGAATATGGATGAGAGAACCTCACAGACAGAACACTGGAGATCTATTTATGTGACCCTCAAGCATTTAGAAAAGTCCTGATTACCATATGCATATGAAGAAACTATCTGAAGTGGGAAAAAGAATCACTCAAAATGATTAAAGGGAACAGTGCCTGGTGCAGACACATGATCAGTAATAGTGCGGAGTACTCATAGAACCTTATGTCCACAAAGGGAGAAATACTACACTAAATACTGCTCTGGTTCACCTAAGTGAGATCTGAAAAAATCAAGTGGTTCCCAAATAATTTAACATAACATAGCACATGAATATTTATAGGAAAACAAAACTATCTATCACCCAACAAAGCAAATTCACAATGTCTGGCATCTAATAAAAACATGGCAGACATAAAAAGAAGCAGGAAAATAAAATCCATATGAGAGAATAAACCAATAAGTTGATACATATTCAGAAAAATAAAAATATTAATATTAGCAGACAAGGACATTAAAAGAGTTATAAATGTCTTAATATTTATTAAATATATGCATGTGTTCCATATTTTCAAAAAGAGACATGAAAGGTATTTTAAGAACACCCAAGTTAAACTCTTAGAGATGTAAACTATGATGTCTAAGATGCAAATAATGCACTGGATTATATCACCAGATTAGATATTTTAGAATAAAACATTAATGAACTTGATAAAGACAAAGAAAAAAATACATTTTTAATGAACAAAGCATCAGCAATCTGTGGGAAAAGTTTAAGCAGCCGCATACACATGGATTAGAGTAGACTAAAAAGAGAAGGCTACAGTGTATAGAAAAAAAGATTTGAAGAAATAATGGTCTAAATTTTTTTAATTTGATGAAAAATGTAAAACCAGAAAATATAACACAATGAACCTAAAGCACTAGAAATGAGGAAAACTACATTAAAGAACATAGAAATCAATTTCTTCAAAACTGGTGATAAAGAGAAAATCCCTAAAGCAGCCAGAGCTTAAAAAGCACAATTTGTATAGAAGCACAAACATACAGATTAACAGGAGCTTTCCATTTCCCACTAGAAACAACGAAAGGGAGAAGACAGTGGAGTAACATCTTCAAAGTGTTGAAAGAAAAAAAAGGTCAATCTAGAATTTTATCCTCTGAAAAAATATCCTTCAAAAAAAAGAGATGTAAGACTTTTTCAAATAAACAAAAGTTGAAAGAATTCATCAAAAGCACATCTACACTAAAAAAATAGAAATGGAAAAGTAGACCTTCAGGCTGAAGAAAAAGCATATCAGATGATATGAATCTATACAAAGGAATGAAGATAACTGGAAATTGAGGCTACATGGAAATATATGTAAGATTATTTTGCATTGTTTAAATACACTTAAAATACATTGATTTCTTAAATAAAAATAATAATGTAGATACAATATAATAAGGGATTTATAAGAACATACTTTAATAAAATTAATGAAAATCATATCACAAGTTTATGAGAGAAGGAATGTAAGTACACCATTGTGAGGTTCTTAGAATATGTATGTGTATAAAATATATGTTATATATATAATATTAATGTTATAGTATTATATATATATAGGAGACTCTAATCCATGTACATTTGGCTGCTTTAAGACAGACAGGTAGATGGGATACACACACACACACACACATGCATACATGTATATATCTTGAAGGTCAAGATGAATAACATAAATCCTAAAGCAACCATTTTTCTTAAAAGAGACATAACAAAAAGCTAACAAAGGAAAGAAAAATGGATTCATAGAAATATTAATCCAAAATATGCAGAAACCCACCATAGCAAACTTGTACAACATGTCTGCTTGTACAACATTGTTGTGACAGCAATTTTGTAGGTACAGAACCACAAAGCACAGTAACTTTCCTGAAGTCAAATAGCTAATAAGTGTTCGGGCCAAAGAGTCTAACTTCAAAGCTCAGTCTCTCTGTCATGTTGTTCTTGGGAGATGTACTTCAGTCTAAGCTGGTATACATCCTCCTGCTATGGAAATAAAATCACTCCAAGCGCTTGTCTCATACTGACTCTGAATTCAGGATTAATAATCAAAAGAGACTTATGCCTCTGTCAAGAAAAATTGTAAAATAATTTAAAACGGACAAAAAATACATAAAATGATGTTTATCTATCTCATTTGGGGCAACCTTTGGTGTTCATTCTACCTTTCACTGTCGTTGAGCTATTTTACCATTTTGCATTTTGTAGAAGCCTGATAGGAATACAGGCAACTTTTGGCCATAGAAATGCAAAAATGAATTGTGTCCAGTGGAATGCAATTGACTGTTGCCCTCTAAATACTGATCTATTCTTCATCTATTTGTAAGTTCATTTCAGCATTCATGATGGTATATCTGTGTCTGAAATTTCGAACTCTCCTTTGAACCTGTTGTAAATCTTACTGGTTTCCTTTTTAAATTTACTAGTTAAATAGTCACTGACACATGTTCATTTTGTATTTTTTATGAGAATTATGATTTTACCTTTTTAAAAATATGACTGTATATCTACTAGATATCAAAATTGGAAAAATAAAAATTGACTATAGGCCATCAAACAGAAAGTATGCTGAGTATCCAGGATATTGGCTCCTTTTAAATAAAACTGGCATTTGCTTCAGTTGATGATTATGGTAGTTAATTTTCTTAAGTTGATAAGTTGATGTAGTATCTGATGACCAAGGCTTTCAGGTTATGTCATCAATAAGATCCTGGTTTATGTCATTGATAAAATTCTACAACATCCATAATGAGACAACTGGCTGGCCAAGTTGTTCTTGGCCGCTATCCTAACACCAGCCCCTTCTATAACATACATCTAAAAGTTGATGTCTACAGGTAGTTAAGGCCTGCCTGAACAGACCCCGTCTTGTGACTGCACAATGTAACAAATATTCTAGTGGTACTGAAAGACCCTTTTCAGGAACCATCTCCTCACCACATAGCTCCTGGCCGAGGATGCAGGGTTAACACTGACTTTGTATAAAAACATGAAAGTTTTTTCTGACAAGCCCCCATCTAAGACACACTTAATGTTCCTAATGTGATCGGCATCACACATGTCTAGTCCAGGTATGTAAACAGATTTCAGAGAATATCACGGCTCTCTTGTGAACTTCAACCGTGTTAAACCCAATGTGTTTAAAAAAACACACATTACATTTCAAATAGGTGGCTCACAAATAAATGTTTAAAGCATGACTCTCTCTTAAGTTGATAAATGCCTTTCTTTCTTTTCTCAAAGGGATAAAGTTTATTAGTTATTTATCTTTCTTTATCTTCATTATGTCAAACAGGCTTACTTTTCATTTCATGGATCAAAATTTAACAACTTTTTAGTGTGATATCTTTATCAAATATTATTCTATTATTCTGGCATTTTCCTGGGTTTTAGTTGTCTGATTTCAATAGCATGATAGCAACAGTTCTTATAGTTTTAAACGACAATGATTTACTGTGACAAATCAAGATATATCCTAACAAGTTAAGTTTTTATAGCCAAGTTCAGGTATAAGTAGACCTTATCTGTGGATGTTCAGGATCCAGAACATATCATTAAATCATCTGTTCTATAAACTTAATATCTTTATGCAGATTGAATTTGGAAATTTTATTCTGGTGACTATTTTAACCAACAGTAAGCACAGACATCAAGAGAAGCCGTTGGTCAGCAGGTTGATGATTTGAGGAAAGAGGTATCACAGAAGACCACAGAGAGCTGAGGCAGGCCTAGGGAACAGGTTGCATGCTGATGCTAATTGTATTTTACATATTGACACTAATTATATTTTAGCCACCAGCTGCTAGCTGCCTTTTTTCCCTTCTCCTCATAGATCCTGAGGGTCTGTGGGCAATTGCATCAATTTGCCTTTCCAGGAGGACAACCCTGCATACAATTAAAGTCCCTAGTAATCAAGAAGCTGAACAGTTTCTAACTGAAAATGGAAATGTATTCTGTTAAAATCTATCAACTAAACCAACCTTTGGCATTTTTTTCTGAAATTGTGTTAAGAACTGACCTGAGGACAGACTTTAAGTTTTCTTTCCCTAACACAAAACAAGTTGAAAAGTGACTGATACCGTCAATGGTTGTCTGGTTGTTTCATTATATCCAGTTAAAAATGAGAACTGATTTGACTGGCTGTTTTCTCACTATGTAAACACAATGGAAGGGGACATAATTCCAATTGCTCCCCTCTGGAATGTTTTATGGTAAGTGTTTCTTCTTACGATAATGTATTTTCCCACTAGGAAACATTACCTACACCTCCTATCAGTACTTGCTCCCTCTTAAGCTTTATTTCCCTCCTTTTATGCTGCCAAAGAGTCTTTTAAATACTTTGTTGGACAATGAATTCTGCATAATGGGTCCTGAGTAACTGTAGAATTTACACTTGCTATTTTAAATTAATTACTCTGATAGTAAAATAACTTTAAAGACTGCTTTATAATTCTCAGCATCAAATTATTATGGTTTGATTTCTCTTTCTGTTTCATTCTCATTGTCAGCAGCACTACTACAGTTCAGAGTAAAATGCGAGTGTGAAGAAATAAAACAACTCTCTTTGGTTGTTGCGCTCTATAATGTCATCATTAGAATTGGTCTGGTGACAATGTTTCTACTTATAAGTATTTTTAGAGGTTCTTTCCTCCTAAATCTGTTCACTCTGTAAAATGTGTTACTACATTTATCATTTATTCCCTAGAACTTGGTGCTTACAACATTGTCAGGTACATAATAGGTGCTCAATAAATGAGCATTGAATAAAAGAATGGCACTCCAAATGAACACTTTTGAAAATTTTCATGTATCTTTAAACCCATGAACTGTGGTCTAGAAGAAACCTCAAAAATATGAGACTAGCTCATAAAACAATTAATTTTTGACTGAATGATCAGAATGAATGTATTTAGATTGGGAAGGTATTGGTGATACTGTCCTGTCCGACTTCCTACAAAGACCCTCATCTTTAGATGTTTACCTTCTAACAAATATGAAATATAAAACAATGGGCAGAGGACATGAATAGACATTTTTCTAAAGAAGACATACAGATGGACAACAGATACATAATAAGATGCTTAACATTACTAATCATCACAGAAATACAAATCAAAACCACAGTGTGCATCACTTCACACCAGCCAGAGGAGCTATTACCCAAAAAACAAGAAATGACAAGTGTCAGTCAGGATGTGCAGAAAAGGGAACGCTTGTGTATTGTTGGTGGGAATGTAAATTGGTTCAGTCACTGTGGAAAACAGTAGAGAGGTTGCTCAAACACTACACATATAACTAACATATAACCCAGTAATTCCACTTCTGGGTATCACCCCAAAGAAAACAAAATCACTCATTTGAAAAGTGATGCATCCCATGTTTATCACAGCATTATTTACAATAATCAAGATATGAAAACAACCTAAGTGTTCAACAATAGATGAATGGATAAAGAAAATGTAGCATACACACACTCGCACATACACACACACACAATGGAATATTAGTCATAAAAAAGAATGAAATCTTGACATTTGCAACAACATGGATTGATCTAGAGAGTCATCGTGCTATGTGAAATAAGTCAGACAAAGACAAATACCATGTGATTTCACTTTTATGTGTAATCTAAAATAAATGAGCTAACATATAAATAAAACAGAAATGGACTCATAAATACAGAGAACATACCGGTGGTTGTCACAGGGAGGGAGATGGGAAGATAGGCAAAGTAGGTAAAGGGAATAAAGAAGTACAAACTTCTAATTATAAAATGAAGTCATAGGAATGAAAAGTGTAGCATAGGGACATAGTCAATAATTTTGTATTGTCTTTGTATGGTGAAGGATACACATGCTGTGGTGAGCATTTCATAATGTATAGAGTCATGAAATCACTCTACTGTATATTTGAAACCAATATAATATTATATATTGACTGTACTTCAATCATAAGTATGTAAGTAAATAAATAAATAAATATGATTCATTAGTTTCCTGCAACGTTTATCCTTGATTCAGTCTCCATAACTTATCTAAACACTTTAAAGGTTTCCAGGGCCCAAAGAAATCTTGGGGGAGAAAAGGAGGGCAGGTCTTGATTCATGTGGTTTGAGACATGCTGTAAGAACAAAGGCTGTCAGAACAGGTAGGGACAGCCCATGTCTGAGAAACAAAAATCCAAGTGTTCCCAGTTATCTGGATTGTCATTTCAGTAGTGGTCTCTGTGAAAAACCCACTACTAAGTAAAGCATAACCGTACTTGGTATCTATATTCACATATTCCCAATTAAAGTGATGAATATCTCAGAAATTCTGAAATGGCAAATGGAAAGATTGCACTGATTATCACAAAGAAATGATCAACATCTGAGAGTCCCTGGGAGTAGGTCAGCAGTGAAAAATGCCTCTTCTTTCAAATTTCCCTTCCACTGTTGCCCCATGACAAACGGCAAGTGTTATGCTTATCACTTCATACAAAGTACCAGATGTCCACCTACCTTTCCTAAAGTGCAGGAATGTTCCCCGGATGCCTATCTCCTTAAGTTAACAATTACAAAAGCAACACAGAGTTTACCATCTTAGTAACCACAGGTTGCAACTCCTTAGTGGGTTATAAAATCAATTTATTGAGACCCACCAAGCATTTTTAATAGAGGGAAATTCTAGTTAATAGAAAATATACTTCTTTACACATAAGAAGGGTAAGTATTAAATTAGGAAAATGTCATTTCGGTTATGTGTATGTGGGTGTGTATGTTAAGTTACAGGATAAACATATATTTTTTACTATGGCTGATAATTAAATAAATGTCTGAGTGCCCCTACATCAGAATGTCTGAAGCGTGGGATGCCGCACTGTGTCTCACCACCCTGGACAGGGGAGCGTTAAGGTACCGGCATCTGAAGCAAGGGAGAGAGACTGTTAAAAAATCAAGGAACTCAACAAACACAATGTTAGCCAGTATTTTTTGCCTGCAACAGTTCTATTAGGATAACGTGGAAGTCACAACTGGTAAGAAAAGGGAGTGCAATGGAATTATAACATAGTTGGAAATGATAAAGTAATCTAGCTCAAGCACCCTGTTTACAGATGAGTGAAATGAGTCGGAAATACTATTTCTTCAACAATTAACACATTGTCGGATTTTGAAATCCATTGATATCCCTTCAATTAAATGGTGTTTTCCCTGGGAAAAAAAGCAATCCTTTGGAACAGGAGGGTTGTAAAGAGAACTAGATGAGACTGGAGTATGGCAAAGGAAGATTGCGTTAGAGTAGGGTGGGAAGATAAGAGTCTTCCACCTCTAGGTTCCACTTATCCCACATCCACAGTGAGCGGTTAGGGCTGGCGGACATCTAACGTGCCTGCATCTCAGTTTAACTGTAATTTCATGGTTGGAAAGCCTTCCTTGACATTTCCTGAGATAATATTTTGACCTTTCATATATGCTTATTGTATTTTCTTGTTGTGCCTTATAGTTGATAAATCTAGGGGAAAGGGGAAGTCGGAATGTTCATCATGAATGCTTATTAAGAGCGCTTGACATCAAAATAGAATTAGAACATCTGGGAAGCATTGGTCTTATTCTTTGCTAGTCAGATATACGGACTTTATGTTCATGAGTAAGCAGAGATGTATCAATCAAAATTCTTCTTTCCTTAGTAGATAGGACTCTTTTGTCAATTAAAGCTGTCAGACAGGGAACCATCTACAGATTTCTTTCTCCAGTCATCTAAGACTTTTTGTCTATAGCTCTTGAAACTCAGTGCTTCGCCTAAGCTTTTCCTTTTACCCTACGGGCACGAGGCAGCTGGACCTTGGACAGGTAAAGTTCTCACCAAAGTCAATTGGAGTTTTGACCGCCTGAGGGCTGTGGCACGGGGCCCCAAGTCATCTATTATAAACATTTTTGACACATCAGATTCATACATGTTCAACTCCATCTGAAAAGGTAAAAAGGTACAGACTCTTACCAGTTATTTCATGCCTTGAAGGAAAACAACTTCACTTAAATGATATTCTTTCCTCATCTCAGATCCACTTGGGAGTTGTGAGGGTTGCCAAAGACTGTGTCTGCAACTGGAAAGAGCTGAGGTGTTTTTCAGTACAGAGAAATTTGTTTTCTGCTAAGGCAGGCTGCAGTGTAGCAAGTAAGTTTCCACTCTTTACCATTTACTACTTAGAAGAATATTTCCAGTATTGAGAAGATATATAACATGTGTGCATATACATATATATTTTAACACATTTTTGATAATACAAATCTAAAATTGTGCATTTATTAATGGTTTACAGAAAAAGGACAACACATAAAGAACAAAAAAAAATTACAAAACCTGAAACTACACCAGTTCCTCCTGCTTTTTGAATTGGGCTTTGTGTTGTCCAGCACTTTTCTTCCTCTTTTAAGTTTCTTTTGAAGTGAGTTAATACACAACTGATTTTTCAAACTATGTAATTTCTCATTTAAGCTCTTGATAGAGGGGAAATTACTTGTGATTTTGTCTATTTTATATTACAACTTATATCACAAAACTTAAGGAATAATTTGGGGATAAAAGAAATACTTACATATTGCTTCCACTGGTAAGGCTCACTGTAACACCTAAATAAACATTATTTAATGGGCTGTACATTGCTGAATGCCCTTTAGTGACAACTTTGGTACTTGAAGTCTCTGTGAATTGCTTTTCATCTATTTCCATTTGAGCAATTATTATTATTACCAATTTGTGTAATTCTGAATAACAAGACTCTCACAGTACCATGTTATTTAAATAAATAAATATAAGCATTTACCTTTTAAACATTTGAAAATATTTTCACTGGATAGAGAGAAAAACATATACCCAGGCTTTAGTGCAGTGAAAAAATTTCACTCTTTACCATTTATCACAATCTTAATAAGAATACAAGAATATTTCAGGTAACAAGTATAATTGTATATGTGTGTATAGATAAAGAAACATGTAAATATTTTACACATATTATGTGCATATATGTGCATCATTTGGACTGTTATATATGACAATAATAAATATAAATAAATAATAATATGTAATAATAAATTTATAAAAATTCATATTGTTTTTTATGGATGAAGTACAATTAAGTACAACAACAAAATATTCTTACCACTAAAATTTTCTGCAATCTAACTATAGGGTCCTGTGAATGGCAGGAAAGCAGAAATAATTCTGTTGCTACTTATAGTTAATGAGTCACGACAGATCTAAATAAGCAAATTATTCAGTAACATCAGATTTGACCACTCCAGACTCTATCTACCCAAAGTCCAATTATTTGAACAATTAAGTAAAAATGTGGCCAAACTAAATGCCTTGTGTTGTGTAAACAGACCATTGGAATAAATAATTACGTTTTCTAATTGAATTGGCTTATTTGTGGCAAGTTGACAAAATATAAGTTGTCAAACATCTGGTTATTTTCTCCACATGATTTTTAAGCAAGTCAAATTAAATAAATTAACTATAATTTTGATTTAGTTAAATGAGTTTTTAAACTAAATACCTTGAGTAGATTTGTGTTATAGATACATAACTCAAGCTAGAGCTTATTTGTGTATGTGTGTGTGTGTGTGTGTGTGTGTGTATGTGTGTGTGTGTGTGTGTGTGTGTGTGTGTGTGTGTAGACACACAATGTAATTATGATAAAACAATAGTTAATAGGCTGAGCTTGTGCCAGGCAGTGTCCTAGTCCCCTGGATATATTACCTAATTTAATACCATAATAACCCTAAGAAATTCATTCCATTGTAATCTCTATCTTACATATGAGAAACCTGAGACCAAATAAGTAATGCAGTTAGTTCTGGAGGAAGCAAGATGTAAGGTGAGCTCATTTGATTCCAGGGCCCACTTTAACCCTGCTGCAATTGTCCACATGCAAGCAAATGAACAAAAGCAATCAGTGTA
The DNA here is from genome assembly GCF_040802235.1 of Manis javanica. Classification (NCBI taxonomy): domain Eukaryota; kingdom Metazoa; phylum Chordata; class Mammalia; order Pholidota; family Manidae; genus Manis; species Manis javanica. The sequence goes on along the minus strand of NC_133168.1, from coordinate 13,891,614 downwards.
TTTAATCAATATGCTGACAGAAGATAAAACTCAAATTTGTTGTTGGAGCAAATTGATCAGTCAATTCAATGAAAATCGTCAATCTTGTAGCTGTGTTTGTACATAGTCACAAATTGATTCCTTTCTAAGTCCACAGAGTGACTCACCTTTGACTTTTCCTTTGTGTTCACTCTGTAAGACATTACAAAAATAAGTGACAAATCTCAAACAGTTCATTGTGGTACAAAGGAAAGCAAAAACATCTATAGATTTTCCTAACTCCATAGAAATTTTCAAATCATATGACTATAGCAGATCTGATGAAACACAGCCATCAATCATTTTGACAACTTTACTACACCTTAACCATAAAACCCACAAAAATCCTAAATCTCCATAGTACTGGGATTCATCTCACATTTTTCTCTACAGTAGTATTAAGCTCTTCACAACAAATATTAGTTGACAGCCACCTTTGGGTTATAGGTAAATGCTCTTATACTATCCTGAAACCCTCCAGTGGTGTAGCTGGGAGAACCTTTTGATACCACATGAAAAAAAAAGGCGTTTTGTGCTTAGCAAGAAGGTGCAGCTCACTATTCATAGGCACAGATGTATAGCATATTTTTTCACTTCTTCATGGGAGAAGACCAACTATATCTTAATACTTAAGTCTGTGGAAAGAATAAGATCATTCATTTAAATCAACATAAATTTATAATTTAAGTCAAGTCAACATAAAATAATAATGACATGAGATGTGCTTTCCTGTCTCATATCTCCAGACATTCCCAAGCTTTCATATATTTCCTAAAAATATCGATGTTATTTTATATACATACTCAAAATTAAGCTAAAGATTTAGTTATGTATATAAGGTCATGGTGCAAATTATCCATATGGTGGATTAGTATTTTATCCTGAGCCTAAGTTAAAACAAAAGATGCAGAGAAATAAGAAAGGCTGAGCTTACTCTTGGTGGAAGCATTTCTACCTTTGTATGGAAGGACTTATGAAAAGACAGATCCAGTTCAAACTACATAAAGCAGCTTTAGAAGAAATCGTCCTACTTTACTTAAGAAAGTTGAGGGACCGCATGCTAATGTTCAGTCTGACTGAAGCCTAGGCAGACTGAGAAAAGGCTTGACCAGAGAGGTTTAAGGCAGATACGTTGAAAATAAATAATCAAAGAAGGGAAATGTTGAAACATATTTTAGTTTCAATTATGGTAACAGAGGAATCAGAATAATATGGTAGGACAGAAAACAAACAGTCCCTTGAACCAGTTAATTGAAATTTGTGGGTACATTTCTTAAATTAAAAAATGTAAGGGGTTAATATTCACAGAACTACAAGGTAGATTAAATGAAAACCTTAATATATGACATGTAATATGTCTGATATATAGTATAAATTTAACAAATAGTAATTAGTCATATATCTCCAATCCTATAATAAAGATGAGAAATACTTAAAAATAAATGCTCTATTGTTTCAGGTAAGTACATATGTTTCTGGCTTAAAGAGGTTTTTCTTAGCTAAGAAAATATTAATTCATTAATTTATCAAATATAATTTTCTTGGACATTAGGCTATATAGTGGGAATACATTAGTAAATCAGATAAATACCTGGATTTGCACTACAATGGAGACAGTTACAATATAGACTTTAAAGGCCAAGATCATGTGAGTATATGGGCACAAATGAAAGAAATGTCACCTGCCTTCCACGGGACCAAACTACAATTACAGTGACTGGTCCAATCAAAGGCAGCCCAGTTTTTTATTTCAGGTTTTATCAGAAGATCACACATGCATCTCCATATGTATTTTCTTGTTTTAGCATTAATGACTTCTTTCCAAATCTTATTCACATATTTATATCTAAGTTTCTAACATCTAGTCCACTCCCCTCATTCAACTGATGAATAAATTTCACCCAAAAGACAATGACCTGACCAAGGTCTCACAGTTAAAAGTGACAGAACATGAAGTGGAAATCAGGTCCCTTGATTCCTAGTCCATCCACAGTACCATACGGTATATGTCTCATAAAGTTAATACTCCCCAACAATCCCAATATTTCTCATTCTGACTTTTCTCCTGTTGCCTACAAATTTTACTAGTCTTCTCAGATTTGCACACTTTTCTTGATGTATCCAACCTTACCACCTTTTCCATCATTACACAGGAAACACAACTACAAATAACTGTGTTTGGGAGAAAGGTAAGTCATGTTTTACACACATATCTATGCAGTACACACAGAAAAGATCAAGTGAGTAGATACATGGCTGTTCCCATCATCAGAGATGAAATGGTCACCAGTGGCAAAAGGTGTTGCCTCGTCTCTAATTCTGCCCCGAGGGTCGCGATAGTGACATGCCTGCTTAACAGCACCTCAGACTCCATCTCCAGCATATTCAACAGTGTGTTCCTGCACTAGCCTGTGCTGGACCACCTTCCCCTTCACTCTCCCACAGCTGGCCCACTTGTGCAAAAGCAGGCACACACACAAGGGATATTTTCTCTTCTCTTCTATCCTTCCTTTGTCTTTCTATTCTTTCAATTTTGCTCTTTCTCTTTACCCTTTTCTCCTCCTTCTCTTCCTCCTTCTCCAACCTGTTTAGTGGCTCAACCAGTGAACTTTTGTGGTTTGTATTAAACGCCTCCGGATGCTGGTGGCAGACCTCAATAGACTTGTTTATATACCTAAGACGTCAGCGTAAGGAGAAAGAGCAAAAATAGAGTGGCATTTACGTCAAAGGAATACCCATATCAGAGCTGTCTTGTTTTCTGCAATGACATACCTCAGAGAAACTGCAGGTTTGGTTGCAGGCTTCCATAATAAAGCAAGGATTGCAATAAAGTAAGGCAAATGCATTTTTTGGTTTCCCAGTGGGTATAGAAGTTATAGTCACTATACGTTATGTTCACTATATGTCCACACTATACTGTAGTCTATGAAGTGTGAAAGAGCATTATTTCTACAGAAACACTGTACATCCCTTAATTTTAAAAATAGTTTATTCTTAAAAAAATGCTAACCATCATCTGAGCTTTCAGTGAGTCATATTTTTTTTTTGCTGGTGATGGGTCTGGCCTCTATGTTGATGGCAGGTGACTGATCTGGGTTGTGGTTGCTGAAGGTTGGGGTGGTGGGGTAATTTCTTGAAATGAGACAACAGTGAAGTTCGGTGCATTGATTGACTCTCACTAATGGCCTCTCTGTAGCATGGAATGCTGTTGGATAGCATTTTACCTGCAATAGAACTTCCTTCAAAATTAGACTCGATACGCTGCTCGATTCCCGCTACTGCTTTATCAACTAAGTATATGTAATATTCTAGATCCCTTGTTAGCATTTCAACAATCTTCACAGCATCTTCACCAGGAATAGATACCACTTTCCTTGCTCATCTCTAAGAAGCAGCTCCTCATCTCTTTAATTTTTATCATGAGGTGCAGCAGTTCAGCCACCTCTTCAGGCTACACTTCCAGTTCTCCTGCTCTTCCCACCGCATCTGCAGTTACTTCCTCCACTGAAGTCTGAGCCCCTCCAAGTCATCCATTAGGATTGGAAGGCCCTTCTTCCAAACTCCCGTTAATGTTGATATTTTGACATAAGTCTATGAATCACAAATGTTCCTAATGACATCTGAAGTGGTGAATCCTTTCCAGAGGGTTTCCAATTAACTTTGCCCAGATCTATCAGAGGAATCATTACGTACGGCATCTATAGCCTTACAAAATATATATATTTTTAAATAATAAGCCCTGAAGATCAAAATTACACCTTGATCTATGGGCTGCAGAATGGATGGTGTGTTAGCAGGCATGAAAACAGTATGCATCTCTTTGTGCATCTCCATTAGAGCAAGATCTTGAGTGACCAGGTACACTGCCAATGCGCAGTAATCTTTTGAAAGGAAGCTTTTTTTCTGAGCAGTAGTTCTCAACAGTGGCCATGTTGTAAAACAACGCTGTAAACAGATGTACTGTCATCCAGGCTTTGTGGTTCCATTTCTAGAGCACAGGCAGAGTAGATTTCGCATAAATCTTGTGGGCTCTAAGGTTTTTAGGATGGTCGATGAGCATTGCCTGTCTTTCACTTCAAGTTATCAGCTGCATTAGCCCCTGAAAAGAGAATCATCCTGTCCTTTGAAATTTTGAAGCCAGGCATTGACCTCTTCTCTGTATTATGAATGCCCTAGATTGCATCTACTTCCAAAATAAGGTTGTTTTGTCTGCATTGAAAATCTGTTGTTTAGTGTAGCCACCTTCATTCATTAATTACTTTAGCTAGGTCTCCTGGATAATTTGCTGCAGCTGCCCTGTCAGCACACGCTGCTTCATTCACCTCACACTTTTATGTTATGGAGAGAACTCCTCTCCTTAAACCTCACCACCCAACCTCTGCTACCTTCTGTGCCCTTAGGCTACCTTCCCCACTTGGTTCATTCTCCTCAGCATAGAAATACACAAAACAGACAAATGCTTTCATATATTTAAAACTGTTATTTTCTTTTTATTCCCCATCTTCTAAATCAATATATAGTCTGCTATAATGACTGTTTTGTTTTTTGTTTCTTTTCCCTCTCTCAACTCATTTCATGGAAGCTTCTAGTCCTGCCACACTACTGAAGGTCTTCTCTCTAGTGTCATGTATGATCTCCAACTGCCAGGTTAATTTTCTAGCTTTGATCATTATGAGCACTGAAGTCAGAAGACTTCCACAACATTGACCATCAACGCTCTCATTTTTCTATTAAAATGAATTTGACTTTTCTAGATTATAATACAAGCTCATTGGTAGAATAAAGTTGAATTCAGTTCCCACAATAAGCATAGTTTTATTACACTCAAAATAATAAGTCTTGACTTTTTTTCTAGGAACAATTATTTACATGAAATTATAATTCTTACATATTTTATATCCTATTTTCATTTGAATAATACTGTTAGATTTCTTCATGTCATCAATTCTATAAAACTATAATTTTAATGACTACATAATATTTTATCATAAATATTAGCCAGAATTTGCATCAACATTTGGGGAAATTTTGTTTGTTGACACCCAGTAACAAGTTGTGTTATGAGGAAATCCTTGTACATGATATTTAACTAAATCTCTATTCCTGGAAGTTTATTCACCAGGTGACAGGATGTGAATGTTCTGATGGTATTCAAACAGATGCACTATTCCTTCTTGTAAAGACTAATATATATTCTCCCCAGCAGCACAAGAGAAGGTCCTTTTTTTCCATATACAGACATTCTTTCCTGTAAAAAAAAAGTTAGTAGATATGATATGTTATATATTAAACTCTTTCCCTTTGATGTATAAGACAGCACTCCACTAGTCCCGCTTCTTTCATCTCACCGTTCTTTCTTAACACGGGGGGCCTGCTGTCACCTAGTGTTTCACCTGGGTCCTCTTCCATTCGTGTTTTTCTTTCCTATACCCATGAGCTGTCTCATCCTCATGTGAGTAATCACCACTTCATGTTTCTGATTTCCACTTCTGTGACATATCTCTTACCTCACACTGAAATTCAGACCTGTATTTGCAATCAAGTCTTACTTCTCTTCACCCTTTAGAAAGTTTGTTTACCAGGAGGAGGCTGCATTTTCCACTGGCAGCTGCAGCTTATCTGAAGAGGCTTAGGTCTTAGCCTTGTGGGGCTCCTGTAAGTTTGCAGTCCCTTCCCTGTTCATTCTCCCTCAACCTGGAGGGAGTAATGACTTCCTGCCCCTGCAATTCTCTTCTCTTATATAATTCTTGAAGTTCTGGATCACCTTTAAATTCATAATTCTGTATATTAAATTATCCCTGTTCAAATTACTGGTGTGTGTTCCGTCTCTCTCCTGCCTGGACTGTGACTGATTCATGAGCTTTTTACAATTGATGCTTATTATCTTACGGTATATCTCATGGTCTATCTTCTATTTATCCTTCCACCTATGTAGGATTTGTCCTTCTTTTGAATTATACACTTTACATTTATCCACCAATCAGAGGCTTTTTGAGAGAAATGTGTCTTTTAGTTTATCTGATGTTTCCTTCTTGTTAAGATAGAATATGGTCCTTTGCTGCCCTTTACACACTGACTAGTAGGGGATCCCTGTAATACCGTAGCTGGCCACACTGTTACCTTGAGAAACTATTGAAACCAGCCCCTGGCTACCATAATTTAAAACCTCATCATTTCTCAGCTTGATATCAAAACAACTGATTTTTTTTTCTCAGTCTTTACATAAATCAGTCTACCACACTGCTGCCAGAATTATGTTTCTAGAAAGCAAATGTGATAATATCACTTTTCTGTTTGAAAAAAACGTCTGATGGCTTCTTCTTGCTGAAAAGATAAAATCCATAGATAGCCTGTCACGAGGTGAGCCGAACAGCGCTCCCCATTCTCTCTTATCCATGCTTCATACTAAGTGGTCCTATTAATTAACCGCTCAGATTTCCTCCACATACTTCAGACAAATAATGCATTCCTGTGAGAACCTGATGTTGTTTTCAATCTTGATACTCTTTACCTCAACAAAATCCACGTCAGCTTCTAAAATACGTTTAAATTGTTTGAACCCCATAGGCACTGTGAAGCCTTCCTCGCTTCCGCTGGTTGGAGCTAACTTCTCCCTTCCTGCCCCACCACAATTGTTTAGTTTTCTATTACAGTACTTTAGTTTAATTCAGTGGTTCTCAAAACTTTACCTTGCATCAGGATTACCTGGAAGCCTTGTTAAACTATAAATGCTGGTCCAACCCTAATTTCTAATTTCACAGTAGATCCGTGGTGGTGCCAGAGATTTGCATTTGTAATAACTTCATAGGTGGTGTTTCTACTACTAGTCCAGTACCACATTTTATAAAACAATGGTCTAAAGAATTTAGGACAGTATTTCAATAGTTAGGTAAAATATAGCAACTTATTCAAACAATTTGTTATAGAGTTGGAAAAGGTCATAATGTTTTCCATTCAAACAATTTTACTTCTTTTTATTAAAATATAACTTTAAAAAATTGACTGAGTAGAGTAGTTGATAAGGACACATTAAAAGGAGTAACAAACCAAAGGCAGTTTCACTTTTCCAGCTATATGCCCCAGAAACATCTCCCAATAGCTAATCCCCAAAGTCTGTAACAATACGAAAAACATAACAATTTCAAAAGGAAATTTTAGCAAACTCAAGTTTCTTTTCAGTAATTAAGCTGCATCTCTGTGCCAAAACCAAGGGTATTGTTCAAATTGTTTCATCATTATGGCTGTATAAAACTTTACATATAGGTTTTGGGATAATTATATTGGTTGTCAGGAATATAAATGTTTTTCAGATAAAGCCAATCTATGGATAGATTTCAGGGTCTGTCGCATTTCAGTTGCCTAGTGTGATTCTTTGAAAACCTTAGCTTATTAGGAAAGAATGGCCCTTGCCATATGTGCAGCATTAAGAACATCTGGAAACACCATCAAAGCAAGAATTTTTTTACTTTCCACTGGCATGAAGAAGCCATTGGAAATTTCACAGATGTTTGAATTTCAGGATCCCTGGATGGTAGGAAATTGAAGCAGAATGCTGGCATTGACCAAGTGATTTCTCCAAGGAATTGCACTGCTACTTGATAGAGAAAAATGAGAAGTTGTTCCTAACGGGAGTAAGTTTCTTTCTAAATAAAGTTATGTGTGAATAATCTAATTTGTTGTTGCATCTCATTGTAATTTATATGAGGTTAAAATCATTGACACACTCACAGTGGTCACAAATAGGATCATATGAACAATGGAATATTAGCAAAACTCATGCATGCCTTCTGTTTAATGCACTTTGGCATTTATCTTCATGATTTAGGGCATTTCTCTGTTTTCCAGGGAGCCTATCTCCAATCTGTCATTACAACAAAATCAAAATTACTCTTAATATTAGTCTCAAATTTAGTAAAGCCATTTTTAAGCTCTACTAATTACAGGTTCATATCCAGAATCTAAAGATTTTGTGCATGACTCTTATGATTACCAAGCAATGGTTCTAAACCCCTGGTAAAGATGCATTGTATTAGAATCATTCGGGCATTTCTACCATTTTGACTTTGTTCAAAATATCTATGACCGTGTCTTCTCTGACATCAGTGATCAGTTCTCAGCTCTGTTTGGAGACATGAGTAATGGAGGGAAGATGGGCTCCCCCATGTGCTTTTAGAAATAGTTTCTCAGGTAATTCTGTTAGTATCCTTTAGTTAGAATCATCTGCTATAAAGCCTCCATACTCAAAGTGTGGACCACAGACCAGCAGAATCAACATCAACTGGAGACTTATAGTTAAAATGCAGATTCTCAGGCCCTGAAGCATAATCTGTATTTTAAGGAGAAGCTCACATAATTTTTTTATGTTAAAAGTTTTCACACTAAAGTACTACTGTAATAAATATTGCCTTAAATGTGAAGCTAATTGTTTCTCATCTTATTTTTTTTGACTGAGAGTAAAAGCCCTGTAATTAAATAAAAATGAGAGAACTATCCATGAGGGTCATTACACTTTATGATACGAGGGCTATAATGAACATTGCACAGGGAGCCACTCTTCTAAATTCTGAAAGCATAGTCGTAGTGGGATTATAAATTTTACCTTACACTGCATCTCAGAGAAATGCATCCCCTTTATGTTGTCTATTTCTGATCTACTTTACAGCACCATTGCCATCTGCCAGGTAGAGGGAAAGAAAAAAAAATAAGTAAATGTCCAATACTAATTAAAATAGCCTTTAGTAAGTTAAAACCCTTTTAGGAACTTTTCATTTTCCCTTGGCTAAAAATGCTCAATCCTTTACATAGCTTGACCCCTCCTCAAGCTTCTCTTCTTAGGATGCTGCCATCCTAATCGTGCACCCTTGGATGTTAAGGGGTGGTGGGGTTACTGCAACTCTTCTGCCTCTAAGAGTCTCCAAAAGTAGGTATTTTGCTTCCTGGAGCTGCTTGTCTGGTTGGATGGAAGTTAAAAGGTAAGAGTGACTCAATTTCTTCTCAAGTTTTTCAGAGTCCAGTAGCCTTCTTGACTGCCTTATATTCACCTTAGCTCTCCTTAATTAGCCCTGAGTATTCCAATAATCTCCTACGGATACCCTGTGGATGTTTTTAAACATAGAGTTTAATCAAGCAAAATATTTCAACAATAGCATGCACTGAAAAAAAAATTGGTTATCTATCAAATCCATTTTATACTGCTAGCAAAATCCTGATACTGAAATTTGACATTCATAGCTTAAAAATAGTCTTATTCCTGAGTTTATTTTTTAAATTTTCATGTAAAATACTACTTAGGATGTTCAAAATTGTGTAAGAAGTATTATCTACCACATAACCAAGGAAGGTATGCCCCAGGAAGCCAAAGATGATTAATATCAGCAAAATTACTCATATAAGAAACCAATTCCAAGACAAATTATCCAATTAAAAAGAATGAACAAGGATTTGAAAAGATATTTCTTCAAGAAGATATATAAACGGCCAGTAAGTGCATAAAAAGATGCTCAACATCATTAGGGAAAGATAAATCAATACTACATGAGATAATACTTAAGATCTACTAATATGGTAGTAATTACAGTCTGATAATAAAAAATGTTGGCCAGTATGTGAAAGCATCAGTAACCTCATATGCTTTTGGTGGGAATATAAAATGGTGCAACATTTTTGACAGTAGTCTGAGAGTTCCTTAAAAGGTTAAACCAAAAGTTACCATATAACAGAGCAATTCTACAATTCTACTCCTAGATATTTATTCAAGAGAAATGAAAATGTGTCCACCCAAAAGCATGTACATAAATGTTCATAGCAACATTATTCATATCAGCCACCCAAATAACCAACTACTGATGGGTGGATGAATAAAATTGTATACCCATGTACAAGGCTTTCCTTTTCTCCACATCCTCACCAGCATTTATCTCTTCTCTTTTTGATAATAGACATTCTAACAGGTGTGACGGGATATCTCATTCTGGTTTTGATTTGTATTTCCCTGAGGTTTGGGGATGTTGAACATCTTTTCATACAGCTATTGGTCATTTGGATATTTTCTTTGGAAAATGTCTATTCAGGTCCTTTGCCCATTTTTGAGTTGTTTATTTGCTATTCAGTTGTATGAGTTCCTTATACATTTTGGCTATTACCTCCTACTGGATATGTACTTTGCAAATATTTTCTTCTGTGTCATAGCTTGCCTTTTCATTTGTTGATGTTTTCTTTTGCTGTGCAGAAGCTTTTTGGTTTTATGTAATCTCACTAGTTTATTTTTTATTTCGCTGCCTTTGCTTTTGGTATCAAATCCAAAAAATCTCCCCAAGATGAATGTCAGGAAGCTATTTTACAGTCTCAGGTCTTACATTCAAGTTGAGTTGATTTTGTAATAAAATGAATTCTTTTGAGTCGATTTTTGTAGTAAAATGAGTTGGTTTTCCAATTTAGTCCCCTCATTGTCTCTTTATATATCATCTTTTGTGGTTTTTTGTCTTTTGGCTTTTGGTTTTAACATCCTTAATTTTTTATACTCTTTGTAGAATCAATATTCTACCATTTCACATAAATGTAAGAACATTAATGCAGCATGGTTACATTTATCCCTTGCTTTTCTAACTCATATTTTCTATATTTAAAATTTTTTCTTTTTAAAAACTTAATAGTTAGAAATATGAGTCTTAATGTTTCCTTACATATTGACGTTACAGGTTCTCTCCTGTAGATAGAAACTTTCATCTGATGTCATTTTACTTCTTGCTGAATACATTCCTGTAGCATTTCATGTAGTTTTAGTTTCTTCTAGTGAAAAATCTTCATCATTCCTTCATCTGAAATATGTTTTATTTTACCTTGCTTTGTTTTTTGTATCGTTAATGTACAATTACTTGAACGACATTATGGTTACTAGACTCCCCCATTATCAATTCCCCCCCACATGCCCCATTACAGTCACTGTCCATCAGCATAGAAAGATGCTATAGAATCATTACTTGTCTTCTCTGTATATACTGCGTTTCCTGTGTCCCCCTGCTACATTATGTGTGCTAATTTATTTTACTTCACTTTTTAAACAATATTTTCAAGGAATACAGAATTCTGTTGACTCTTTTTTTCTACCAGCGCTTTAAGAAATAAAAATAGTAAAGACAAAACTCCATGGAATAGAAATTTTAAAGAGGAGAAAATATTAACAAAAAAGAGCAGGTTCATCCAAAATGTTTTCCACATCTATGGAAATATGTATATTACACATACTACATCATATATATATTTATATACACTATGTGGAAAATATGAACAAAAAAATAAATAACAAAATCTATTGCACATATAAATTTGTATTCATAATAGTAAGTCAGAGTATTATAAAACCATTTTTATACTTGAATGAAGAGCCCAAAACAGATGCATAAGTATGGAAGAACTTTATATTGTGATGAAATTGGCTCTAAAAATCAATGGGAAAAACAAAAATTTCTTAATATATGGTATATAAGACCTGACTCACTGTAGAGAAAAATATAAACATGGATTCCTATTGATATTCTTGGGAGAGCCTCTGAGAGCATTAAAAGAACTCAGATGCTAAAGGCAAAGAAAAAAATAATGAAAGGCAAATGGTTACTTATGTAAAACTTTGCCATCACAGACCATAAGATAAAAATAAAAAATAAAATTCATAAATGAAATTTGAAAAAAATTCAGTGGAAGATTGCACAGAAAATGATAAAGTAGGTGGAATATGTAAGACATGCCTTCAAACCAACAAGAAAAAAATTTCATTGAAAAAATGAGTAAATGATCTAAGTTGACAATTTATAGAAGAGGAATATAAAATGCTAACAAACACATGACAAGATGCCCAAATTCATTAGGAATAAGAGAAGTGCAAATTCAACCAAGAATGATGGAGTATTACATTGCACTGTTAATTAGGCATATTTAGAAAGCTGTGTATACCAAGTTTTGGTAAATTATGGGGTTGTAAAAACCCTTATATTCTATTAGGTTGCTACAAACCAAGGAAGGAGTCTAACCAAATTAGCAAACCAATGCCTTAGGTCCACAGGAATGTTTATCTTAGCATTCTTTGCAGTGGTAGCAATTTGGAAGGAATCTGAGTATCTTTCATTTGGGAAGATTTGAGCAAAATGTGGTAGATGCAAACAATGGAGTATCTGCGGCAGTTAGAGATAATGGACTGTAAGTACACACAAAAGCATGGATAGACCTAAAACACATAATGAAAACTTAAAAAAAGAAAGTGACGTGATATAAAACTATTCATATAAATTACAAACATGTGCAAATAAAATTTCTAATTTTCCCCAGAATCTGTTTTTCCCTTCTTTTATAGTATCATTTAAACTGAAATGTGGCCAGCTAGTGATGATACATATCCCAGGTCTGTAGATACTGGATGCGCCCATTTTACCAAGTTCTTGCCAATGGATTGTGAGTGATTGACATGGACCTTCCCGGGACTGGGACACTTGAGCCGCGTCTCACTCCTCCACACTCTCTTTTACTTTCCTAGCAGCTTCAAGCCCCTTCAAGTGAAAAAGGAAATCTCTGAAGAGGATGACACAGAAGGAAGGTGGAAGAAACCCAGGTTCCAAAACACCCATTTGGAAACCTGGAAATCAGATCTGGAACAAACACCAGGCCCACAACACAAGGGGAGAAAATAAGTCACTCTCTGAGACGTGGCAGTTTTCTGTTTTGTTGTTTTTGTAGAAATTCAGCCTAAATCTCACGAACACACGTGCAAGGAACAAACACATTATAGTGCACATGTATAAACACAAGGATGTGTAGTAAAAGTGTTAGGATAGCTGTTGGCAACTTTGGAAGGATGGCAAAAGGAATGGAAATAAAAAGGAATCTATGTATTACCCGCAGGCATTCCCAGCAGCGAGTCATTATTCGGGTGAATGATTCCTATGCGCTATCGTACAGTCCCATGGTAACACACACCTCTGTAATTAGGTTAAAAAAAGATGAAAGAGAAAAAAGGAAAGAAGTAAATAAAAATTACAAATTACAGCTATTTTTTTCCTCAAGAGTAAAACCGTTTGCTTTATCGTGTAACACTAGAGTCAACAAACAGATCTTGATTATTGTGCACAGAACTGAAGATCACTACTAGGAAAAAGAAAACACTTGAAAAATGTTGAATGGACAATGGAGCTGGAAAGCTGGGCAACACTGCACTGTGTTACTGGCTGAAGATTCCATCATCTTCCACAAGTGCCTCGCATGTGAGCATCCCATCTCCCCGGATGGTATTCCATTATACTATACACTCTAGAACATTCTAATTACTTTTTTATTCCCACCCAACCACAACCATGAAAGAAACTTTGTTCAGATGCCACATTCTTTATCCCTGACCTTTTAGTAACTTTATTTTTATTGGTCTTGAAAATAGCATTTTTAATTGAATTTTTGGCGACTTTAGGAATATAGTTATAGTTGAATTCCTTTCTTCCAGGGATGAGGAATATCTATTTGTTAAGTAAAGTTACTGTTGATTAATTTGCTTGAATATAGACCTGAATACCTAACACAACTTTTTGCCAAAGATGAAAGCCTATTAACTGATAAATCATTTACCAGGGGTTTCATAGCCTTTCCTTGGAGGAAGCACCTGCTGCTTTGAATTCTGGGTTGTCATTCTTCAATAAACTTCACCCATAATTCCAACTCAACAAAACCCAGTGTTGTTTTTCTTAATGAGAAGGGAGAAATGTGAAGCAAAATATGAATGGCAAATCTTTCCAGATTATAAATTCATCTCTTTTTCTCTCTATTATCTCACCTACACATAGTTACCAGGATTATTTTAAATAATGACCTCTTGTTTTAAAGTTTTTAAAAATAACCCAACATAATTTTCAGAGTAACAAGTTTCACTCTTTTTGAAACTCTTTTCTGTTGTTTTACATAACTAAATACTATAATTACAATAATAGAAGACCTGGAATAAACAGACTTGTGTACAAACCAAAGTAGCACTTGTTGAGCATAATCAAAGGTGTAGCAGGGTCCTAGGAGAAAACAGTCACTATTCATGAACATTAATTGTGCTTCAGTTCTGATGCTTTACTATCATTTTATTTGTATCTAAGAATAATCTATGCCGGTTTATTTGTAACAGTAATTATCTAAGAGAAAAGAATGGTGAACATCACTTAACATGGTAAGTTGTTTCATTAGAGGCAAGTTTTTTTAAGCATTCACTGAATCAGTAATAATCAGACAATTTACCTACACTAATTTTCACAATTTCTTCAGAAGAAAAAAGTCATATTTTTGGTAACTGAGATCCACCATTCCCTTACATCATAAGCCTTTTATTTTTTAAAGTGTCAGTCGTACAATTATTCTATGAATACATATTAAATCTCTGAAATTATGCTTTAAATGAATGACTATGAATTATGGAATTGTCTGGCTCACTGCTGATGGTTTAATATTTGGTGATTATAGTTAGCTTAATTCAAACCAAACTCTCTTCATTGGATCCAACTACCAAGATATTGTCTAGTTTCAAAAACTGAAGAATTGATGAGTGAATTTCACTATTTTCTTTCTCTTAATTAGCAACTGATTTGTTCATAGAAGCTGAGAAGCACTAAGTGCACATATATGAAATACATAATTTCCTTCTAGCTAATACATGAATCTCAGCTCTAACCGTGTGTTCTTATTTATATGAGGGAAACCACATGCTGTGAAGTGTGGCTGGGTCTTCTACTGGTGTGTCCTCTTATGATAAGTGGCTGTGTGGTGCCTCCTACCCTCTGTACTTTGTTACCTGGAATTTTTTTAGTCTCTCTTTTTATTCCCCGAAACATAGTGAACTTTATCATTGACTATATTACATAGAGAATCTTAAATCATGTCTTTGAAGATTGTAAATTCTAGTTTTAGCAGTGCCTGAAAATTCTTCATGCCACAAAGAAAAAAAAATGCCACATTTTTTTTACAATACTACAGCAAAGCTCATATTCAAGTGAATGTGAACCATTATCTACTACTTAGCCTTAACATTTTTCTCTTCCTATCTAGATTTTAGCCTAGAGTTGACCTCTTTCTCATTACTGCCTCCAACTCCCTGTCCAAACCCACGTTAGTCATCAGCATCATTATTTTATAAATGTAAGTTTTAATAATAGAAATTATTATTAATTTGCTTTCTGTTTACTGACTTTTATTGGAGATGTTGTAGACATTTTGTTATTGTCTGAAATTAGTCAAGGTTAAGGGAGATCACTATTAACATTAACTTTATCAAGGAGTCGCTGAGTGACAGACGTCATGGGTAAAGGTAGAGAGAATGATGCCTGGGTCGTTTTAGTGAGATCACAGAGGAAGAAGTCTCCATGCTATTATTCTCGCTGATAGATACAAAGATAAATTCTGGAATAGAATCACAGTGACATTCTTCAACTTCTTTGTGTTAAAGCTTTGTCAAGTATATACTTACATCCTAATTAGCTGCATGTGACACATAATACTGAACTGTAGGAATGTGCGTTATGTCTGTATATAAACAATTACATCCCTTTCAAAAGACTGATAATCGATGTACACACATAGATATAGTTAATGAAAGGTCATGCATACCTCAAATGACCAATAATATTTCTAAAATTTGTTATATTTTGAACTTTTGAGTGTTTCCTCTGGAACATACATTGTGCTGAGTACTTAATAGTTTATGTAGGAATACTAGCTATGAGGAGAGAAGAAGAACAAGTTGATAAACACATCATTAAGAAATTAAATCACTTGTGTGATCTCTTGTATAATTAGTGAACTTGCTGCTAGCCAGCTCAAAGTTGTTAAAGAAAACAGGGAAAATAATTGAAGCAAACAGCATTAAAAAATAATCCCACAATTATATATCACTTCAAATTTTTTCCAATACATGAAAAATAACATTGAATTGATAACTTTTTATAATCTTGGCCTTTCATTTTATGGACTTGGAGTCAGAAGACATTTGGTGCAGTCCTGACATGAGCAGTTCCTATCTGGGAGACTTTTGCCTTTATCCTTAGTCAATTCCTTAACCTCCAAAGAAGGGTTTAATAATATGTCTGCCTCTTCACAGAACATTCATCGGGATTAAATGTAGCAACAAAAAGAAACCCATTTCTTGAATTATAAAAACGTCATACAAATGTAATCTGTTATCAATCAAGCGGGAATGTAATGAAATATTATGTAATAGAAGAGGGAAAGGCTAGATCAAAATGTCCTTTGAATAATTAGTAACTAGGTATCTAAAAATTATCTGCAAACTTCCTTATAAATTGAATTACAAAAGTAGAGTCTTAATTTTTAGTTTTAGAAAATAGACTTTCATTTCGTAAATTCAACTATGAATATAACTTCAGCCCTCTTTCTAGAATCCTATTATGCTGGTTCATGAAGATGCATTCAATCATTCAACATCTCCTTAGTTTGTATCTACAATAATCTATGCCTGCATATTAATTTTAAGGTGGTGGAACAAAATAACTCGTAAGCATAAGAAGTGAAAGTTTACCATTGCAGAATTTTAGTTGATTCGCCATAATGGTGATTGAAATAGTGAAAGAAGCACTTCCTTTTATGTCGCAAACAAATAGAATGCTTTCACATTAAAAAAAAAAAACTGACTTTTATTTTAAGAAGGAAACTCTTATTACATACTTATCACTGTCATCTCCCCATTGAGCTCCCATTAATATTAAAGGGAGTTCAGTTCAATACATTAACATCTCAGTGAGGATCTGTCTCGTAATTATCACTGACCTTGTCAATTTTAAATTTTAGCTTGGGTCGAAATTAAATTTAAGCTATTAAGAATAAAGTAAAAGTAGAGTGAAAGGTACAGCACTCCTAACTAAGGGACTGATAAATTAATGTATTAACTGCAGAACTTGAATGTAAACATTAACTATATGTGTATATGGATGCATGTTTCTATGCACTAATAATGTTGAAATGTATGCCCTTTCAATGACCTTGTACTTAAATTGCTTTCAATCCTATATATCATAATACCTGTAGAGCTTTTAAAAATTAGAGATACAAAGGTTATTCCTTGAGATTCTGATTCAGTGGGTACAGATGAATCGCATCCTTTGTGTTTTTTAAAGTATCACAGATAATTCTGATACACTCCCCTGGGTTGAGAACTTCTGTTTTCTGTTACAGATGATTTAAGCACCTATACTTTAATGTATGAATTTGAACCCTAAATCCAGTTGCAGTTCCAATAAGCCTCTCTAATTGCCCTCAGAATTGTCATTTTGGCAAGACTTTTGGGACACATATTTCCCATCAGCGCACAAATCTTGTGTTAACCCCAATGACACTTAAAAAAACTACAATTTTCAACCATTGCTCCAAACCAGATAAATAAACAACCTCTTAAAGAAAAGCTGCTGCAAAGCTACTGTTGAGATAGGCAATTTAAATGATTTCCAGGTTTTAGAAATAAGTAGATTTCACTAATAAGCATGTTTCTCCATTTTCCCGACATGATAAATGTTTACTGATTTCACACCTATGTATCATTATTTGTTTTGATTTTAGGGAGTTTCATGAGGGAGTGATGGAGTGCGAGGAGCAGGGAAGGGGGAAAGGGGTTAACAGGGGAGGGAAGGAGAGAGGAGCCCAGAGGACCACCTATCCTGTGAAGAGTATCCCTCTTTGCCTATCGACTTCCTCAACTGTTTTCAGTGTATCTTGCCAAGAGCTCCATGTATCGGCAGATAAGAGGGGAGCTACTCCTGTTGACATGAGTGTGTGTGCGCTGGGGTGGTGGGGGTGAGGGGTGTGATCTGGGACTGCAGTGCAGAGAACCACCTGCTGCTCTTCTTCACATTGAAGATGTTTAGGAACCTACAGAAAATAATTTGCAAAAAAGATCTTTATCTCCAGGGGAAAAAAAAAATGGCCTTCTCTAAAACCTCGGCTCCATTATTCAGTAATTGTATAATTTAAGTCACTGTTCTCGAAATTGCTTTGATTCGGTTTCTTTTTTTTACAAAAGTGACATTTTCACACCCACTTTCAGCATTTTTTTGTGAGTAGATCTAGTGCATACAAAGTTCCTAGTATGTGACGGCTTTTAATAAATAGTAGCTACTCTTATTATCACTTACAGAGTAAGATCTATACTTGACATCTTTTAGTACATGTCTTCTGTGAAAAAACACTTTTAGCTATCAGTGTCTGAGGGTTACATCATCTGTTTCAGTCAAACATTATTTTTGTCGCTTCTTGTTCTTAGCGATATGTACAGGGGGAGAAGGGGGGTTTACTTTTAAAAACATTTCAGAAGTGTAGTTACTCCTCACCAGCCAGAAACTTAGCTAAATCTCCTCTGCCTGTAAGAGTTGATTCATTTCCCAAAAGTTCTATATAGACAGGATTTCATTATGTATATGTGTCTATGGTTATCTGTATTTGTATGTCAAGATATATTTTTCTATTAATATATAATGTAAAGGCAATAACAGAAAAGAAAGTTCATTTTTTTAGATCTATTGCTTAGTTTTACTGAGGGGTATCAGTTAAAGTAGATGTTGATATTTGCTTGGGTATTCCATGTAATATTTATTATTCCCTTCTGATTATAAACAAATAGCACTTAGAAAATAAAGAAAAATTTAGAAAAGAAAAATTATCTCAATCCTAAAGGTTTAATTCCTAGTAGTAAACTTCTAGGGAAAAGTAGTATGAACTTTCTAACACCTCTAATAAATGATGACAATTTGCTCTATGGAAAAATAATGCTGATAAATAACCTTATCACCATCTTATGAAAGTGAATGTCTGCTACCAATTTGACTGAAGAAATAATTTGTTTTCAGTTTTTAAATATCAAAGAACATTTATTCAGCTGTGCATAGGCCTTTCAGATTTACTTAGATGTCGTTGTGCATTCATTTTCTTTGACCATGAATGTTAGTGTTTTCTTTATAATGTGTGGATCACATTGCAATCAAATATCTCTTTGTCATGTTTGCTGAAATTATTCTATTTTCCAGACTAGAAAATGTTTATAATTAATGCTCCTAAACAAATAGTAAGGGAGAAAATCTTTCCTTACTGTCTCTTAATATGCATCACACATCCATCTTCCATGATGACAGTATGTCGTGATTGAATGTAACATTGAATTTAGCTCCTTTCCTGCATTTGAGAGGAGGCATTGTTTTTCAGGAATAAAAGAGGATTCACATTTCCCATTTTGTGCATGATTTCTTTTGTTATTCATATCCCCCACTCTAGATCAGTTAACTATTCATTTGTAATTTCTAAGTATATTTTAAGATATTCCTAATTAACATTTATCCATCATGATTTGACTCACAATGGAGACTATTTTGAAATTCTTCAAAAACTGTTATTCACTTTTCCATATACCATTTCTGAATAATCCATTTTTATGCTCTGTGGTTTGCTAAAGATAATAATGATAGAGAAACAGCAAGCAAGCAAGACAGATATAAGGAGGGAAAAAGAGAGGGAGGGGAGGGCGGGAAGAAGGAAAGAAGGAAGGACTCTGGGTCTTGATTATTTCTTCCTTTACTAGAAAAGGAGATTAAAGAGACAAGTGGCATTGGTCAAGAATATAATGCCACACTAACTAGCATGGTCATTTCAGTATTTATCTCTTGTAACGAAAGAGTAAAAGAGCCTTCTCCTTGTTCAAAGAGATTGACTTGGAAATAGGGAAATAGCTACCCTTCTACATTAATATCAATTTTGTTAATGGAAGGGACTGTTATTGGCCAAACTCTGAGTAAGGAAGTCTGATGTTGTTTCGCCCTGGGGCAAAGGGTTTACATGTTGTTTCACTCGTCTAAATGCCCTGCTTTGGATGGTAAGTTTATGGTCACATAATTATAATGCACTGGACCTATTGAAAGCCAAACAACCAAGCAAGTAAACTAAATAACTGGTTAAGACAAAGTGAAAGAGACCTAAATGGGAGAGCCCATGAGCACACTGAGCTAAGAAAACTAAGGCGTAAAAACTTTCTCACGCTTTACTCGTGAGAATTTTGGATGTCAACAGGCATTATGGGTTGTCCTGGTAAAGTTCCCTGGGTGTTATCCAGACAGAATGAATCAAACCTTGGAAATATACTAATGTAGGACTGAGGAAATGAAGGCAGCAAAAACTTCATTGGTTGCCCAGGGGTTTCTTGCAGGTGAGTACAATTTGCAAGGAGCAGCTGAAGAAGTGAAGCGTGTTGGAGAAATTTTAAGCTTGGTAATAAGTGTTAGCCCAGAAAGATAATCCTTATTCCACTTAGGTGTCATCTGTTTGAACTCTGAAAAATGTCTGTGTGGTGTATAGCTTTAACAGTTCCTCTCATTGATGAAAAATTATCACAGATAATGTTTAAAAGAAATGTGTGTACTTGTACAGCCTGGTGTGAGGTCTGGGGGAGTGGGAAGGTTCTATCAAGGGAGATCCATTCTATTCAGTAGCCAGCAGTATATGGAGCAGCAGACAGGACAGCTGAAGGAATTTTATCTTTGTAACTATATAATCTATCTTAAGATATGATAAAGGAAATTTGTACACATTCAACTGCCACATTTGAATGATTAAAATGCAAAAAATAAAAATTAAGGGCCCTATGGAATAGTAATAACTATAACTCCCCATCTGAAACAACAAAAAAGTATGGACATCACTATAGGAGTCACTCAACATCAGGCAAAAAAGAAATGATTTCTGACATACAGGAAACAAATATGGTAACACCTATGGTGGCCTTAGCTTGCTGCATTAAGATGATTTCCAGCCTGTGGCATAGGAAGGGGGAACTCAAGCCAAACCCAGTGGGATTCTCTGACTGAGGAGACAGAAGTTGGAATCCAGGGGCACTAAGGTGTCTAAGTCTGTAGAATGGATACAAGGGAGGAAAGAGCGGTACAGAGCCTGAGAACTAAAGAGCTATACTCAAGATTTCCAAAGGATTCCCCTAGAGTATTTAACTAAATAATAATCAGAACTTTTGCAAGGAAGGTACCTAAAGCCAAGAGGGGGAAAAAAAGGCCTAAAAGAAGCAGTGTCTAGAACTCACACAGAACCAAGAATAATCAGGTTCTCACCAGACAGAAAACAAATGTCCAAAATTTACAGGGTATTGAACAGAATACACAGAAGTGTTTTGCCTTAGTAGTAGAGGATAATTAGTTTTCAACTGAGCACCCCTCTGGTCTTTCATAGCAAATATGAAAGTAAGACCCCAAAGGATCTTGGTTCTGTTGACCTGCCTGGCTTTGCTATCTCAGGTGTTTTCTCACTGTGGGGTAAACTGCAGAATTTTCAGAATCCCTGCCTAGCCTTAGGTCATTTTCCTATCAGTAGGTGTTTTCTGCTGCAGAACCTCCCAGTCTGGCTGGGCAAGGGGTGGGGAGGGAGCGGCCGTTCTCTCCTTGCTGTTCCGGTGGCTGCCAGAAACCAAGGACCTGCCTACTGGAGTTCCTCCCGGAATGGGTGGGCGGGAAGTAGAAAGCCACTGCCTGGCAGAGTGTGAGTGGCTGCTGGGAGCAGATGCATGGGGCAGGGCCTAGCTAGCAAATTCAAGCAAGCTGTGAGCAATAAAAAGCCTTTCTCCCAAACTATTCTTTCCCTTGACTTAATTTGGTTTCATCAGTTTCATAGAGGATTCACACCAGTTTCATAAGGGATTCACACCCGGGAGCTACACTCACCAAATCCTAATAACATAAGCCTTGAAACTGCCGGCATCCACTGCCTGAGTATTGAGACTATTTCTAGAGATGAGGCACAAGATAAAAAAGATAAACTTGGTGACCCCAAGATGATACAGAATCCAAGAAAATTTCCCAGGAAATGACAGGATCCTGGCAAAAATCCTTTTCTTTTAATAAAAATCCTTCAGTTTTCTTACTGAATACAAAAATATCCAACATCCAACAAGTTAGGATTCACAATGTTTGTCATACAATCTAATTTTGATAGACATGCAAATAAGGACAAAATGCACCCACTAGTGAGATTAACCAGTTAATCAGGACTAATGTAGAGCAAATACTGGTATTAGATGTAGCAGACAAAAGCATTATAACAGTCACTATAACTGCTCTGTGTATTCCAAATTTAAGTAGACAATTGGGGGACTAAAAAAATAGCTAAATTGAGCATTTAAAGATGAAAATGATGATATGTCAGATGAAAAATATACCAGATTGGGTTAATAGCCAAATAGATATTGCAGAAAAAAAGTTAACTTGATGATGCAATGAAAAATGAAACACAAAGAGAAAAGAGGTTAATTTTTTTTTTTTAAAAAAAAGACTGGATCATCAGTAAACTGTAGCACAACTTCAAACGATCTGGTATATGTGCAATTGTGATAACTGGAGGAGAAGAGGAAAAAGAACAGTATATATATGAAGTATATGAAGAAAAAAAGCATAAAATAATGATATTTAATGAGAACTATAACTACACATGTCTAAGAAATTCAGCTAACAAAGAAAAATAGATAAAACATCACAGTCATACCACAATAAAATTGCTTAATTAAGATCTTAGACACACACAGATGGAAATATGGTTATATTGATTATGTTGTATATAGGTGTACAGATAATTGACATTTCTTACAGCAAATGATGTAATTAAGAAAAAAAGAGTAGAATCATGTTTTAAGAACCAAAATAAAAATATGCTCTCTCTCTGGAATTCTATACCCACTGAAAATATCTTTCAAAAATGAAGGTGAAATAGGGACCTATTTAGACATAAAAAAGCTGAAAGAATTAATCACCAATAGACTTACACTATAAAAAATGTTAAAGGTAGTTCTTTGGGTGGAAAGACAATTATAACAGATGGAATTATGGATCTATGCAATAGAATGTCAAGAACTGGAAAGACAAAATCCAACATAAAATACTGATCAAAAAGTCTCAGCAAACTAAGAATCAAAGAGAGCTTCAGAATCTCATATAAGGCATCCACAAAAAACCTATAGCTAACATTATATTTAATGGTGAAGCACTGAATGATTTTTCTCTAAAATCAGGATAAAAACAAGGGTGAGCACTCTCAACACTTCAGCATTGTATTGGAGGTTTTAATTAGCACAATCAGGCAAGAAAAATAAATAAGGGTATCTACATTAGCAAGGATGAATTAAATCTGGCTTTATTCGAAGATGACATGAGTGTTTATTTAGAACATCAAATATCTGCAAAAGCTGGAATAAATACATGAATTTAATGAGGTTGAAGAACTAAAATTTCCAGTAGCTTCCAAGGGTATGAAATACTAAATGATAAAACTGACAAAGGTTATGAAATGCCTGTACACTGAAAACTATAAGACGTAGTTGGGAAAAAATGTAGAAGACTTAAATAAATGGAAATACACTTGTTCGTGGGTTAGAAACCTCAATATTATTAAGATGTCAATTCTATACAAACTGGCCCATACATTTAACAAAATTTTAATCAAAATATCAACAAACATTTTTTGTGAAAATTGTCAAACTGATTAGAAAATTTATATAGAAATAAAAAGGACCTACAAGAAGTAAAGGATTTGAAATAGAAAAACAATGACATTTGACCAACACTATCTAATTTCAAGACTTATTATAAAACTGTAGCAATCAGTTCAGGGTGGTATTGATGTAAGGATAGACAAATAGGTGATGGAACAGAATAAAGAATCCATAAATAGAATGGCACATGTCTTTTCAATATCAAATGTACAAGTCTGAACTTAAATAGATATCTCACACCATACATAAACATCAAAATGGATAACCGATCTTAATGTAAAATCTCAAAGTCTAAATTTCTAGAGAATTATAGAAGAAAACCTTTGTGATCTTGGGTCAGGCAAAGTTTTATTTTGACATAACACCGACATACCAATCCATAAATTAAAATAACTGATGGGACTTCATCAATATTAAATTTTTTCTCTTCAAAAGACACTTAATAGAATGAAAAGATTTGCTATGGAATTGGAGGAAATTTGCAAAATATGTATGTGATAAATACTTGTCTCTAGAATATATAGCTAACTCTCAAAACTCAAGGAAATTAACAAGACTTTTGCTGGAGGTTCTGGAAAAGAGTCCCCTTACTCTCTGTTTACTAAAGTTCAGCCTAAAAGAAAATAGCAGCAAAAGTGACAGAATTCAGCTTGTGCCTGCCTGAGACTAAATCAGAGAGAGGGAGAGAGAGAGAGGGAGAGAGAGGGGGAGAGAGGGAGAGAGAGCCTGCTTCCTAGTGACATCAATTAAGCCCTGGATCAGCTTAGCTGAGGCCAAACCACTTTGGGTTCTTCAGTTCCTTGAGCCAATAAATCCATTTTGATCTTAAAAGTCAGTTTTAGTTACAGTTTTTGTCACATGTAGCATATTCACTCCCTGATGAAGACAGTGAAAATTTTTTATTCAGAGTACATAAAAGTAAATGAATATATTAATACATAAACAAATAAATAAAACCAGTTAGCAGCCTCCCCTTACAGAATCCAATCTAATTTGTACTCCATATTCATTAAGACTCCGAAAATCTTGTTTTTTGACTGTTCCAAAGTCAGAGTTATTTCACATTTTCTTGATGATGTCAAGTATAGTCATGATTAGACTGTGTTATCTACAGTAAGTCCTGAGGTGCTCTTGTATCCAGAAGGATATTTGAAGTCTGATCTAAAGCCAAAAACTCTAGTCAAAGACATGTTCCCAACGTTTGTCAAATTGTCTTAAAAAGAGATGTTCGGAGCAGCCAATAATAATGCAGAATTGCTCCACTGAATGATTATTTATAACTATCATGCAATTAAGGCCTGGTAAAAACAAACAAAATTCTATAATTGTCTGGCCTTTCAGAAACACCCAGAAACTGGGTATGGGCTTGATTTGTCATTCCAATGGACTGTGAATACTTTTCTTATTAAAACAGTCCCTGAAGAACCTATGGAGAAATGACAGAATCTCAGATGGCCCTGAGAAAATTTTCTGTGCTTTAAACCATGTGTGAGTTGAGATTTCTGTGACGACAGTCTTACCACATGGGCCAATGTTTCAAATCACCTTTTGTGTGGGTTTTCATCAGCCAGTGTACATACAGGAGTAAACATGCACTAATATTTAATTTTCTCCACTATTGTCAGTCAAGGCCCTCCTTTCTAGCCCTTTTATCTATAATATTTACAATTTTACTTATCCAATAGCTGTTCTTCTATTCTATATGTGCTTAGGTATTAAGGGAAATCTTGCTCTAAATATTTTATTGTACTGTATTTACTCTTCTTTTTGTGATGATGTATGATAATAAAATGACTACATGATGAGGTGAAGTGAGATGATGATATAGGCACTGTGACATAGCATTAGGTTACTGCTGACCTTCTGATGATATGTCAGAAGGAGGATCATGTGCTTCCAGAATGTGGTTGACCCAGAGTAATTTAAATGGCAGAAAGTGAGATCACAGATAAGAAGGATCTACTGTATAGACCATGCAAAGACCCAAAGATAAGAACATGCCTGATATGTATGCAAAAGAGTTAAATTTAACTGTAACAGGGAGTGGGGGAGTGCAAGGAGCTATGTATCAGGACATTTAATCTCATGGGAATGGAAAAGATTATCGATGGATCAGAGGGACAAAAAAGTACATGAAAAAGTGGACTGAAGAGAACTTTGGAATCTTTGAACATTAAACGTTTGAGAGAAATTGGAACCAGAAAAGAAGACTGCGGAGTGGCAAGCACTACAGGTATAAAGCCAGAAGACAGAAGAATATCCTGAAGTTAAGACACGTTTTTCAGGGAGCAGGGAATGATTACACTGTGTCCATGCAGCTGAGAGATCTGGTAATCTGTGTAATGACATACTACCATTGGGTTTAGCTGCATAGGAATCTTTGTTGACCTTGACAAGAGCAGTTTTGATGGAGTAGTACAAATAATTTAAGAAAAAAATAAGAGATGAGTTGGATGCAGGAAGTTCAAGTACCATTTTCTAGTAGTTCGGCTGTAATGGGAAGCAAAGAAAAGAATCACACATACACACTCTCTAAAAACAAAAATAATTTTTAGAGACTGTGAAGCCTCTAGGCTTATTTAGAAAATAACTATCTTCTGCATTTTACTAAGGGAAACACGCTTTTCAGAGTTGCAAGTCTGCTAATTAAAACAACATTTTTTACATTATTCTACAAAGCAGTTTATCTCCTTGAAGCCATAGTCTCAAACTTCTGTCCATTCCAAAAGAATGTCATTGCATCACATTTTTATAAATAAGAGCCTATTTGGTTGGTTTGGGTGATTATGGATTAAGAAGATTAGTTTATCTTAAAAGAAAATTCAAACTCTGCTTTCTTGGGCACTGCAACTACTTGAAATTTTAAAAGTATGGATTTTTAAGAACAGTCTATTCTCATAAAAGGTGCAGGATTTTTGCCAGGATCCTGTCATTTCCTGGGAAATTTTCTTGGATTCTGTATCATCTTGGGGTCACCAAGTTTATCTTTTTTATCTTGTGCCTCATCTCTAGAAATAGTCTCAATACTCAGGCAGTGGATGCCAGCAGTTTCAAGGCTTATGTTATTAGGATTTGGTGAGTGTAGCTCCCGGGTGTGAATCCCTTATGAAACTGGTGTGAATCCTCTATGAAACTGATGAAACCAAATTAAGTCAAGGGAAAGAATAGTTTGGGAGAAAGGCTTTTTATTGCTCACAGCTTGCTTGAATTTGCTAGCTAGGCCCTGCCCCATGCATCTGCTCCCAGCAGCCACTCACACTCTGCCAGGCAGTGGCTTTCTACTTCCCGCCCACCCATTCCGGGAGGAACTCCAGTAGGCAGGTCCTTGGTTTCTGGCAGCCTCCGGAACAGCAAGGAGAGAACGGCCGCTCCCTCCCCACCCCTTGCCCAGCGGGACTGGGAGGTTCTGCAGCAGAAAACACCTACTGATAGGAAAATGACCTAAGGCTAGGCAGGGATTCTGAAAATTCTGCAGTTTACCCCACAGTGAGAAAACACCTGAGATAGCAAAGCCAGGCAGGTCAACAGAACCAAGAGCTGAGGTGCAGCCAAGTGCAAAAAGCAGAGTAATTCAAGAATTTGATAAGCTCAAGTGATTAAAAGGTAAAATCAAAACTAGCATCAACATGACTCCAAGATGAAGTTTACTGAAAGCACATAAGGTAGTTGACTGTGGTCAGAAGAGAAGGTGAAAAAAATTGACTTCAGCTCATGTTAATGTGTCTGCAAAGATTATACTAGAATTCATTTTAGATCTTTCCTTCAACAATGAACTGCTTACCATACGGTAAGCTTTGTGCTGAGCACTGGACACAATTGCAAAAACAGGTACATGTGATTTAATATTACTAGGTACCTACTATGTGCCAGAGTTATAGCCTCTGACTTTTAGGAACTTATAGTCCATTTGAGAAGACAGAGTTGTAAGCAACTTATTTCAGTACAAAATTAAGCAGGCACTACCTTTTGCAGCATGGATGGAGCTAGAGGGTATTATGCTCAGTGAAATAAGCCAGGTGGAGAAAGACAAGTACCAAATGATTTCCCTCATCTGTGGAGTATAAGAACAAAGAAAAACTGAAGGAACAAAACAGCAGCAGACTCACAGACTCCAAGAAGGAACTAGTGGTTACCAAAGCTGAGGGGTGGGGATGGAGGGAGAAGGGGGTTAAAGGTCATTATAATTAGTACACACAATATAGGTAGGTCACAGGGGAAGGGAAGTAATGACTCTACAGCATCTTACTATGCTAATGGATAATGATTGTAGTGAAGTTTGTGGGACTTGATAATATGCATGAATGTTGAAACCACCATGTCACCCATGTGAAACCTTCATAAAATCATATATCAATGATACCATAATTAAAAAAAATCCATGCAAACTTAAATTACTAAAGAAAAGAAAACAAAAACACTCAAATACTTCAAATATTTCTTTAATATTTTTTACCTTTCTGTAATGTATTACTATTTTTTTCTAGAATTAACTTCTTCCAGATACAATCATACATGATTCTAATTATTTTTTTATTCTTAATTCCTATATTTAAAAAAATTATCAGATTGTTAAAAAGGTGTCAATCAAAATACCAGAAACCACTCTGTTGTATCATTAAAGCAGTTTTTTAATTTAAAAAAATAAGCAGGCACAAATGGACACAAATTAGACAAATGTGAAACAGTAACACTTCTTAGGTCCATAGAGAACTCCTTGATATGTGTAAACATTTCATTTCAAGGCCACAAAAAGAAAAGAGCAAAGAATAAAAGACTAGAGATATAAGACCAAATTAAATTTTTTGGGGGTTGGGGCATTTTACATTAAAGAAAATGGTTAGGTAGTCTTTGTTAGAGTGGATATGAAAAAGGAAAATCTGCAGATCCTTAGATACCCTCATTCTTGTTCTCTATGCAATTGGTTAGGTGGAGATCTAACTTTTAAATATAAGGCTGCCCCCAAAATCTCACTGACCATCACAATGAAGGACTCCAAATCCCTGCTTACAGAGACAGACAGGCACACAGAAACTGCTGAAGCAATTATACAATTAGCTGCAGATAATTGCAAAAACAGACATAAATACCTACACAAGCAAAACCCTGCAGGCAAAACACAAAATATCTTCCTGTAGCCAAAACATTTCTGAATTAATTATACAATCATCCAGCCTTTCCAAGGACTTGGTCATTTTTCAGTAACAGTGTAATCCCAGCCCTGCTATTCTTCAAAGCAATCATGGAATTTCTCAAATATAAAACATTGACCAGCTGTAATTTGTCATGTGATTCCTCAAAGATCCAGGAATTCTTCAGATACAAAACACTGACAAAAATCTCTGGTACAGCACCTGACTCTCTGTGGGGCCACCCCCCCCTCCCCCCAACCCTCTCCCCCCCACCTACCCCCGCTGCCATCAAACCGCTTTTGTAGACTGTCACTGTGAGGGGTGTTTACCTTCTGACCCAGACCTTATAACCTTATATCCAAATTATTAATTTAGGTTTCTCTCAACGTCACCAGAAGAAACACCTTTAAAGTGCCCACAAAGTTATGTTTAAAAAGGGCTCTGAAAATGAGCTGAATTTGCAAAGTATCAGCAAAACTTCATTGGTTGATCACAGCATCTGAAAAATTGGAGACACACGAAGCATCTCAATAGCAAATTTGTTGTGACTGTTTTTCACCCAGGGCGTAGCACTGGCTTTATTTGAATGGGTCCCTCATGAAGCATGCAAACATTTATAGGATGTTCACAGCAGTTTAAAAAAAAATTGACAAATTAATTATTTGTACATGTCAACGTTTATTTCCAGCTTGCTGCAAGAGGGGAGCCGTATGCAGGCCTGTTTCAGAATTCCTTCTTGGAAAAGACATCTTATAAGAAAAAGGGATAGTGAGATAATGAGAGTTAAGTGGGAGATAAGAAAAAATATTGAGGTAAAATATCACTGTTAGTTGAGTGTCAGCTAAATGGGCGAGTAATAAACTTTCCCTAGGTCCTAATATCATTCAATTCCATTGGAAAACCAAATATTTTATCAAAAATGTTACTTTACTCTCTTCCGAGAAAGAGATTTGCAAAATAGATTCTGTTGAAAAGTTACATGAGAAATAAAGTTTCAGGTCATTTTTCTTCCACAGTAAGTATACGAGTCTTCCATTGATTGCCCATTTATTGAATCTATACTGTGCATCAGGTATTGTGCTAGGAAATGGGGATGCAAAGTGAAGTCAGACAGAGGAAAATTGATGGGGTGTATTTAGGAAGGAAGGTGTCACAGAAAGCATTTCAGAAGGTCACATTTAAGCTATATCCTAGAGGAACACACCTTAAAAAGATTCAATGAAGGACAATCCAGGCAGTGGAAAAGTGTGACAAGAGCCTTCTGAGATGGAAAAGAATGTGGTGGGATCTGGGAACCACGGGAAGGTGAGTCTGGCCAGAGGACAGACAGCTTAGACTGGACGGACAAACTACCAGTGCCCAGATGACCCAGTGTCGCCAGACTGAACAGGAGACTGACTTTTTATAAAAACAATAGAAAGTGTGGAAAGCAATAGAGTTTTGAGCGAAAGCATGGAATCTCTGATTTTAATGTTGAATTGACCTACTGATCATGAAACTTTTCTTTGATCTCTTCTTCGGTCATATGCTGATAACTCCTCCTTTTCTGCCCTTTGGCAAGAAACAAACCAAACAAAAAATCTCTTCAGCAAAGAACTTACTTTCAGATATTAAAAGCCTATGTCAGTTCAAACCTTTGTTCTCAACTTTATTTTAACTTGCACCTCCGCCCTTGACGTAAGAGTGGACTAAGGTTGGTTCCCTGAATACACAGACGAGTTGGGGGTGAAGGGAGTTTATTCTGTGGTTCTGAGATGACTCCAGCCCCTTCTTTTCACATCCCACTTTACTTCACTCATCAGTAATTCTCACTGCTTCACTGGGCAACACTGACTGGCCTTCAATGCCATCTCAAGGCGAGACTTCAAATGCTAGCTTCTAAGAGGTGTTATATGAATTCTTCAAAGGGCAGGGTCTGCCCGCTGTTGTTCCAGACACGTGAGGAATCCACCTCCTTTCAAGTCTTATGTTCTGCCCTGCAGACTCCCAAACTCCCATTCTCATATTTTTATTCCAAAAGCCCTTAAGCTGGGCAAGCATTTTGCATGGGATACCAGCCAACTCGGCTCTATGATGCTAGTAATGTATTCGTTCCTTTTTCCCCTACCACAGAAAAGTCACAGCAATTCCTGTAGACCAACAACCCTTGACTTGAAAGACTTGGTAAAGGGAGGCTGGTGGAGGAGTTGATTTTGGTAAGGGCAGTTGATCAGCCCCTGGCTAAATAGACGCCAGTGTTGAGCATTCTTTTTTGGATATTAGTGTCTGTTTTTTGTTTGGTGGTGTGTTACTTTGTGGCCTCTGGCTCTGAGCCATTTTGTATTTCTAAGGCAACAGTAAATGTCCCTATTAAATATCCTGTTGCTATTGAAAAGCTCATTTTGTGTGCTGTGTGGAGAATGGCTTTGACGAACATAAAAGCAGGAATACAGAGCAGTCAATGCAGAAATCTAGGGAAGGATGATGGCAATTTTCACCAGGATAGAAGGAGCCAATCAGTCAAAATTATTAATGAGCATCTATTGTATTTCAGGTTTTTTTAAGCACTTACAATTTGGAAATGAACAGTATAGACAGAAGCCTTGCTCTCTGAGTTTGCACTGTATTTGGGAGAAACAGACAATAATGTAAAATAATAATAATAATAATAATAATAATAATAATAATAATAATAATAATATCATATCTTATAGGGATAAATGCTCTGAAGAAGCATTGGATTTGAAAGAAGTAGATAGATTTGAGATCTGTCATGGGGACCTGTAACTCTAGGGGGAAAATATCTCCCCAGCCCAGGGCAAATAAACCTTTGAAGCCAAAATCAGTCAAAGGGAGAAGTAAAGTGGGACAAACCAGTTTATTGCTTACAAGCAGTCATCTACTCCTGCTCACCTGTGTCTCTCGTGACCTGGCTGCCTAGGTCCCAACACACCTCTCCAGTCCAGGTGCGTGCTTGCTCTCCACCCCCTTTGTCATCACCTATTAATGTGGAGATGCACTAAGGCCAGGTGAGAGATTCTAGAAGTACTGCAATTTTTACCCACAAGCCCTAATTTTTGAATCTGACAGTACATTGGCTTGGATGGCGATAGTCAAAGCTGACTCCTAGATTTGGCACCTGATCATCGCCATGGTGTGGATGGTCATGGTACTTACTGAGATGGGAAGACAGTTGTAAACAATAAGTTTAAGGGTAATTAAGAATTCATCTGGGCTATATTAAGTTTCAGATCTGTGAGACATCATCCAAGTGAAGAGGTCAGTGAGTAATTCAGAGTAAGATGTTGATAATTTAGAGGACAGTCCTCATTTTACAGATGGTATTTCATGCTACAGAAAGAGATACGATCACACAGAGACAGACTGGAGAGAAAGAGGAGTATTTTAATGTTAACAGGACAGCACAGGATTCTCATGGAAGTCTGTCAACAAGATACCATGGGGTAGGGATATCTCTGTTTCCCTTTTTCTTAAAGATCATGTTGAATTTTACTTTCAAGTTGACTTTGGGTGTCACTTCTTTCAGAGAGCTTTTTCTTAATACCACGGAAAGGAAGAATAAAGAGGACAGTACTGGTTGGGATTCAAGAAGCTGAGCTCAGGTAGAGAAAGTTGTAGGGCCAGCCTGTTGAAATGGTGCTTTAAGGAGACAGGGAACCAAAATGATTCCATGGTGGGGCCAGCTTAGCAACCACAGAGATGAGGTAAACGTTAAATCTGTTAGGCCAGGAAGAGGTAGATAAAGATTCAGTTAATACTGAGTGGATTTATGAACAAGAACAAACAAAACAGAAAATTATATTGGGGCCAACAAGAGGTGGAGCTGAAAAGACATCCTGAAACAGAGCTGCCCCCCAACCCCATTATGAGCCATGGGGCAAGGTCTCTGTGTGGGGAGCTTGGTAGTGAGAGGGCGAATCAGTCAGGCAAACAGAAAGAAGAGCATGAGCAAAGGCCTGTGGTTGAAATTGGACGGTGTTTTCAGTCCCTTTGTGTCATACACCTTTTCTTACTTGGGTTGTTTCTGGACACAGCTCCACCATCTTGACACCTGTTTACAGCTATAAACCAATTTGCATTTGGTTCTCTTGCATGGAGAATTAAGAGCTTAACAAAGAGTGTGAATAAAAAGCAACAGTAAGATGTGAAATGAGGACCCTGAACCCAGAGAATACAGCCCTGCACAAGTGCGCTTGTACACTGGCAGAAGGACTCCAAGAATCCCTAGATTTCAAGTATGTATTACTGGGATGGCTTTGACGGTGAGGAGGAAATCAAGGAGTCACTGTTTGGGAGTGAAGAAGTGTAAAATTGTTAGTTGCTTTGGGACCAGAAATAAAATACTCCAAATGTGACAAGGTTTCAAAATCCTTTCATTTAAAAATGTCTCTTGAGGGGAGTAATATTTATGCAGAACACTCTTGTTTTTTATGGCTTCAGAAATGCATGGCTGGGTACAGTTGAGTTGTGCCTAATCAGATATTGTCTAAGGCTGGAAAGAGAACTACTGTGCCCTGATATGATCAACTGCTTGTTGAGCGTCTGTTCCATTGTTTTGGATGAATGAATTGAATCAATTAATTCCATTCCATCACCAAATACTTAGAGTGCATGTCTTAACAAGCACAATCGGGACCACTGGTTGGTCAGTCATAAACAACTTGGTTACAGCAGGACATTTTTTTCAAAAGAAAGTTGATGCAGCCTTAACGCATTTTTAAGCTCCTCATCCAAATCGAACTCAATACCATGTTTTGAGTTTTCTTAGTGACTTGGTTTTTTAGTTCTTTTCCAAATCACCCAAATTAATTGCAACAGCCTCTCTTTGATTATGTGTATGTCATTAGTTTATTTATGTAGTTCGTTTGTTTATTGTTCTCTATTGACCTAATTACAATAATGGATACGTCTGAAATAAGCAGTGTCTTTTTAGACTACAGCTTACCATCTCAGAGTAATGTGTGGCTATAATAAGGAGCTGCTGCTAGCTGTATTTTTGGCATTGGTGAATACTTTTTAAATTAGAAAATGAGAGCATTGATTAATCTGGCAGGTTGTTTAAATGGAATTTGGATAAGAGAGATTCCAGTGGATTTACATATTTAGGATATGTTCTAGTACATAGCAAACAGTTGTAAAAACATAACTGCACCTCCTAAATATCCTCTTTCCATATTCCAACATACATCACCACCACCTCTACAGTCACCGATGGGCCACGAGGGCTAGGCAGTACCAGGAGGGGATAACAAAAAGCAAAAGTAACTGGAGAGAGAGAAAATCTGCTAAAACACAAAAAGTGGTTTGGGGAAGTAGAAATGGCAAAAGGCTTTTAAGAAGAGTAGGAAGAAATGGATCACTTTCCTGATCTGTCTGCTTCTAAAATTCCTAAATTTGATCCTTTATCCAATACCTCTTCCTAGGACTAAAGTCCAGGGTGTTCAAAACTAGAACATTGACCAATTCATCAAATATTCTTATTTATTTCCTGGGTCCTACATTCTTAGTACTACAACTATATTCATGGTAGGAATATTTTCACCAGTACTAATTTATTTTTTATTCAGTCAACATTTATTCTCCACCTTTACCTATCAGACAATATGATAATCACAATAAAATGAAGCCAAGAAAAAAAGTGTAAGAAAATGAAGTCTTAAAGAGAAATAGCTATTTATCTCTTCTTCCCCAATTTAAGTAGAAAATTGTCACCAGTGACATCTCAGATATTGATTTCACTATGAGCTTGTCCAGACTCCCAGGGTAGTGCTGACTGGTGTAGTGCTTATGAGCTGAGCTATCTGGATTTAAAAGTTGGTAAATTACTCTGTAAAAATGTGCCAACATGGACATATATATATATATATATATATATATATTTAAAGCCACATTTTAAGGTAGAGTTTAAAAATGCCTTGGAAAATCATGGATGTGAGAGGCCGATATTAGCTTTCAATATAAAATGTTCTCAATCACTTTTTCTCAGATTGTCTTCCTTTGTCCTAATATAGTCTGAATTCTCAAGATAGGTTTTAGCTTCTTTTGGCCTATGTAAGTCTAGCCTCAGAAATGTTTATGCATATATGTGTGCATTTATTCATATATTTGTACTCTCATCTAGAAGACCTTACAAAATATGTCTGATTCAAAACAATAATAAAGTGTTACAGGAATCAAAGTGAAAGAGGAATAAAAACTAGAAAAAAAAAATAAAGACAGCACGTAGAAATAGAGATTGTGTGTTCCTATAGAGTTGTTAAAAGTTGTCTTAAAATTGACCTATAAGCATCCTTCTACGAAAATCCATGAAGAACGCAATCAGCTTCAAGACTAATAGTCTGTATGATATATAATAAAAATATTGAGTCATTTTGGTAGAGCCCACTTCTCTCCTCCAAAGTGAAAAGTGAACAAGACATACTAAGAGATGTTTCTCAAAGCCAGGTATACCGGGAAGGACACAAGGGCTACAAAATTAAAGGTCAATGTCAGGTCCACTCCAGGTACAAAGGGAAAGATGGGTGCAGACAAAGGCAAGAGCTCATACTGAGCACATTTAGAGATTGGCGATATTGCATTTTTAAAGTGATAAAAAGAGTTTGAAACTCTTCTGAATCCATGTGTCTAGTAAGTTAGAGTAGCATAAACTACTTGGACTTCAAAGTCCATGTCTTCCTCAATATAGCATGTTTCCTCTTCATGGAAAGAAATAATTGATAAAAGCGAAGACACCAACTTTTCAAAGGTCTCTTATTTAATGGATTATTTCTTCTTTTTTTAATATGAGGGAGCTCTCTCTCCTCTAGTGCTTTCACTAAGATGTTTCTGTTGCTTAAGAAATTGGCGTTGTAATTAAAAATTAAAGTTAGCAGAAAGACATGAAAAATCATTAGGTTAAAGGCTATTTTCTCAATTGAAATTTATTGCACTTTTGGATGTTTTCCCGTGTTTTAATGCTCTGAATTTTAAACCAAAGTTCAGTCTTTGGTAGTCGGGATTTATAAACTGCCAAATACTTCTAAGGGGGAAAAAATGCATTTCAAAGCCTAGGGGGAAAAGGGACTCATTTTGCTTTCTTGACATCAAACAGTCCTTGTAAAACAACACATTGATCAGTTAAACACAAATGAACTTGAATCATATGGATATAATTCTCTTAAATTAAATTTCCTTTAAAATAGGGATGGAATTAAACATTAAAAAGCAGAGGTTCACAAAGTCAAGCTTTTTTTTCCCCTTTGACATCTGTCTGCACAGCCTTAAACCCTAAAAGCATAAATCTCAGCAATATTAAATAGGTGACACGCTGTCTTACTTAATACATAACTGATATATTACTGTTCATTATATTGATCATGAGGGGATTTTATTTGAAAAATATTTCAAAGTAGTTATAATTTCCCTCCTATTTCGTTAGACAATTTAATATTTGGTTGTCTTGAATTTCAAGAATTGGGAGGAAATAGCGGTTAAGTCCTGGGAGAAGGGGTAAGGGTCATTCTCTCAGGGTTTTAATGCCCCAAAAGTAAATGAAAAGAAGGACTGGCGGGGGTATGGCGGACATGTCCAGAGATTGGAGGGAACCTATTTGGAGACAAGGAGAAGGACTTGATGCTGCCAGCTGGGAGAGAGCTGAGTCGAAGCAAACCTTAGTGGACACCACAGATCCCAAAGGGAGCTACTGGGAATCGATCCTCTGAAGCTGATTTTTACCCACCTAGATAGACAGTGATAACAAACTAAATTGTCTCAGTATTTTCAAAACCATGCATGTGGGATATTTTAAATAAGTCAGTTAGAGTTAGGAATAACTAAAAAGAAAAAACAGCCTACTTGCCAAGGGCAATAACAAAAGGAACCACCTTGGAAGAGACACAGGCAGAAAGAAAGCAAACAGTGTTTGGGAAAGAATAAAAGCATCCTCGCCACTTCTCTTTCCCAAGCCTGGCCTATCCTGGAGGTACAAATTAAAGTTTTAAAATGGACTTAGTACAAATCAAAATTATGGGATTTGATCATTACTGGAACCCACTATTTAACAAGATAAGGGGTTTCAACCAGCAAAGGTATTGAAAAGAAATGGCTGCTTGCTTATACTTCAACAGCAATGATACCAGTTACACCTTTATTCTACCTTCAGAAAGGATATCTCTTAGTCTCACAATATTGTTCTGCATCCTCATTAGATCTGAAACACAGACTTGAAAAAGGCATTTCTTTTTGTTTAACAATTGTCCTGACATCTACTACATGCTTGATGCTAAACATGTGAGATGAAAATGCCCCTCAAGGAACACAAACTCAGAAGGAGATGATTGGCATATAAACAAGTGTCTCAGAGGTCAAAGGTGTATTACGAACAATTGTTACCAGAATTCCCCTTGGAAAGAATGAATTGTTGGTGCAGCACCCAGATAAGGAGCTTGGGATAGAAAGTGAGACAATGATGAATTGGGAGTTAGTAGAAATACTTTAGGCAGAAATACACCCATGCAAGCAGTGTTTCCCGAGTGTTTCCGGACAGCAGTGAGCAGGCAGAGAGTAGGAACATGCTAAGTTAAGCCAAGACTTAAGAATATCCAAAAATGAATTAGATATTGACATTAAGATTTTATAAGATCAGCATTATCTTAATAAAAAGAACAGATAGAACACTATAAGAAAACAAAATTATAAACCAATATCCCCATGAATACAGAAACAAAAAATTATCAACACAGTGTTAGCAAACCAATTTCAACAGCACATTAAAATAATCATACACAATGATCATGTGGCATTTATCCCTGGGATGCTAGGATGATTAAACATATGCAAATCAATAAATGTGTTACATTGCATTAAGAAAATGAAAAATAAAAATCATATGATTATCTCAATACATGCAGAAAGGGCATTTGACAAACTACAACATCGTTTCATGATAAAAATGCCTGACAAATTGAGCATAGAAGGATCTTACCCCACCACTATAAAGGCCATATATGACAAGCCCACAGCCAGCTTTACATTCGGTGATGGTTGAAAGCTTTTACTCTAAGATCTCAAGCAACCGAAGAAAAAATAAGTAAATGGGATTATATCACATGAAAATGATTCTTCACAGCAAAAGAAATAATAATATGGAAAGGAATGTGATATAATGGGAGAAAGTATTTGCAAATATTATATATACTAAGGGTTTAATATACAAAATAAATGAGGAACTCAAATAACTCTACAGCAAATAAATAACCCAATTGAAAAATGGGCAGAAGAACTAAATATATATTTTTCCAAAGAATGCATACAAATGGCCAACTGGTATGTGCAAAGATGCTTGGCATCATTCACCATCAGCTAACACAAATTAAAACTGCAAGGAGACATTACTTCACACCTGTTAGAATGGCTATCATCGAGAAGTCAAAAGGCAAATGTTGGAAGGAAAATGGAGAAAAGAGAGCCCTCATGTGCTGTTGGTGGGAATGTAAATTGGCACAGTCACTATGGAAAATTCAGAGTGGAGTTTCCTCAAAAAATTACAAATGGAACTAGAATATGTTCCAGCAATTCCACTTCTTGGTACATATCTAAAGGACATGAAAATAGGGTCTCAAAGAGGTATCCGTATTCCCAATGTGCATTGCAGCATTATTCACAATAGCCAAGATGTGGAAACAATCGAAGTGTCTGATAAAAAGATAAAGATGTGATATGTTACGTACATATATTATTTAACCTTAAGAAAGAAGGAAAATCCTGCCATTTGCAACAACTTTGATGAATTTTCCTAAGTGAACATTATGCTGTGAAGTTAAGTCAGGCAGAGAAAGACAAATACTATATTATACTATTTATATGTGGAATCTAAAAAACCCAATCTCACAGAAACAGACTGGTGGTTACCAGGATTAAGGGTTGGGGGAAATGGGGATATATTGGTCAAAGGATACAAACTTCTATATATAAGATGAGTAAGTCCTGGGATATCATGTATGGTATGATTATTATAACTAATACTACTGTAGTATATACTTGAAAGTTCCTAAGTGTTAAGAGTAGATCTTAAATGTTCTCACCACAAAAAAGAGATGTTAATTATGTAATATGATGGAGATTTTGTTAAAGTTATGATTTTCCAATATGTAAACAAATCAATATATTGTACACAAACATACAATGTTCTATGTCAATTATATCTTAATAAAGTTATGAGAGGCTGAGGATAGATACTGTTAATATCTCCAATTTAGAGTTGACATAACTGTGCAAAAAAAAGAGGACAGCCAAGATTTGAATCTAGATCTGTTTAGTTCCAAAATTGTTGATCTTTCTAGTCTTACATAATATTGTGCACATGCTGAATGATGTGATCTAGCTCTTAGTGGTAAATTGTATTAATGGTTCCAATTCTTCACTGTTTCCTGTATATGTGCCCTTTGCCATGTAACTTTATAAGGCTCTTCCAGTGTGGGCAAAGAGGAATTGCCATATTAGGCTAGTCTAGTCATGTGACTTGCTTTGGCCAATTGAATATTAATAGGCATAATGGAAGCAGGGGCTTAAAAGCGTTTGCCTGATTGGGCTCACCATTTGCACCTCTGCCAGCACCATGAGACAGACTCGCTGGTTCAGTGGGACAATGCGAACCACATCAAACAACTCCACCCAGCCTGGATCGGCTGAGCCCAGCAAGCTGAAGGCACATGAGTGAATGCAGCTAGACCAGCAAACCATCCAGTCACACCCTGCCTAATCTAGCCACCTTCAGCCAGTCTACGGATCTGTGAAAATAAATGCCATTATAATAATTTTTTTTAATGTGGAGGTAAGTAGAAATGGCCTATGATAATTTTCTGATCGGACTCACTTATGAAAACCAGAACCCATTAATCAGGATATGAAAATTTTAGGAGGAAATTTTTAATTCACTTTTGATATATTTAGATTGAAGGGCCTTTAGGACATTAACTTTTGTTTTTCAGATATTTCTCAATGGCCACATAATATCTCAGCGCATTTTTGCTTTCATCACTCTAAAGAGATGCTGTTCCCCATAACTCATGAAAAAAACAACTCTGTTACGCAGAGTAAAATAATAAAAATCCTATTCCCAAACTGATGGTCTTATCTTCCTTAATCTCCATCATTGCCTTTTAGTCTCAGATGAATGGAATACTTTTACCCTTCAGAGCTAATTATCCTCTTATGTTTTTTATCTCAGTTTCTTCTACATCTTAAAAGAAATCATTTGCCATTGCCTTCTACTATACATGTTCATTTGCTTCCTGACTATCGATTTTATACAACACACCACATAAATATGACCAAGCCTTGATTTATATATCCTATACACATACACACACACACATATTATTTAAAGCTTTTCTTACACAATGGGCAAGTCAGAGGATAGAATTAGAGAAATCAGAATGAGTGCAGGTTTAAAGGCTGAATAACACAGGACATTACCAAGTAAGTGGAAGTTGGCTTAAATACTATCAGAGAGTAATGGAAGATTCACATAAAGTTAGGTACATGGTATTGGAAGTTTTGGATGCCAGGCTAAAGGTGCTGAATTTATTTTATATGTAGTGCAGAGTCACTATAGAAAGGAATTCGTGGTATTTATACCTGCAGTCCAAATTAAAGTAATTGCCATTTTATT
Organism: Manis javanica; assembly: GCF_040802235.1. Lineage (NCBI taxonomy): Eukaryota > Metazoa > Chordata > Mammalia > Pholidota > Manidae > Manis > Manis javanica. Next base: position 13,851,266 of record NC_133168.1, on the reverse strand, counting down.
AATTTCAGTTATAAGATTAATTTATACTTACCTGGTTGAGTTATCCATTCAGTCATTCAATCAACCAGTACTTATTGGACATGTATCTTTTGTAACAATCCATCCTGGGAGAAGGAGTTTACAGGAAAAAGTAAGTATACATCTGAACATATTAATATTGATATTTTCCCAAGGAATTACTTTTTAATACTCAAGCTTTCTATGGTTTTCCTCCAGGCATATTTTATGTTTCTTGATATTAATTTTGGTTCCTTGTGTTAGTTCCTCAATTTAATTTAAAATCTGTGTAATTTATTCACTTGAATGCATATCACAAAGATTATAGATTTAGGTTGAAACAAAGATTAATGAATAGGACATAACATGACTAATTTCCCCCTTTCTTTTCTCATCATTCTTCATATTTCCTAACACACTCATATGCCCATTGATTTTTGTCAGTTATTGCCCATATTTGGGTCAGTCATTAAAGATTTGTGCTGAAAGCTTTGAGCCATGTTTTGTCAGGGAAAGAGCAAAGGTTATTGCCTGTATAATAAATAGTATGTGAAGGTGAATAGAAAGAAAAGAAAACACATTAATCCACCTGGCTAGAGCTTAGTCGGTATGTAAATTTTTAAAAAATAGATAGGAGAAAAATTACTTAGATCAATCTGAGGAGATAAGCCAGAGAAAAAATGTCAATGTTTATGAAATCTGGCAATGAAAGGACAGTTTTTTAGTATTGAACCAGAAACAGCATAACATTGTCATTATAAAATAAACAGAAAGATCTTGATAATATCTTATAAGGATAAAGCACCTAGTTGTTCTTGATGCCCAAGTAGAAGTTAGGAAGTTAGTTTTCCCACTATAAAGTTAGTCTTGCTATTTATTTCCCTAAAACATGACAGATGGTTAATGTTTCTACATATAATTCTCATTACCCACTTGCTCATGGTTGGTCCATCATGACTGATGCTACATTGAGTCTCTAAGCACATATATGACCTACCATCCTTCAAGACTGTCTAATGAGACTCTATGTATCCATTGCTAATTCTCAGGAATGAAGAAAGAGATCAGGTAAGAAGCTGTCATAATCATCCAGGTGAAAAGATAGAGTCAAACTAAAGCAGTTTTTCATGGGAATCATGAAGAGATCAACTCAAAAATTACATAGGAGAGGATTTTCAAAATTCAAATTGTCTACACTCATTACTAACATTTTTGATCACATGTACCAGAATTCAATCAGAGGAACAAAACCAACATGAGCAATCAAGGGATTTATTTCGAGGATTAATTTTTACAAGATCCTGGGAGCCATTAGGCAATCTATGGAAGTCTGTTGCCCAGCATCTGTATGTGATATGGGAGAGAATCTGGACAAGCTGAACCTACAGGAACGAACCCATACTAGGAGGATGAACTGAAGCCTGCATCATGTGCCCCAGCCTCTAAGCCTCCAGCTGGGATGATGCAGAAAGCCTATGGAACAGCTGGTGCATTCTTTCCAGACCTTCACGTTCTCCTGGCCTGGGGAGCCAGGGAGACTGAAGTGATTTGATTGCAGCCATGGGATCTACAGATGTGGCTGCTGCCAGCCAGCAGGATTGAGTTAGCAGGTTCACCACAATGGCTGTGAGTTGCAGAAGTACCTGTCTTGACAAAGATCAATGTGTAAATATGTGACTACTCGATTTCTACATTCTAAATTCTGTGTAAATGTCTCTTGCATCCAGCTTGAACTGAGAACCATTGAGAGAAGAGAATTCTGGGATCATTCCACACTCTATGAATTAAGCCTATGTAGGTCTGCTTTCCTGGTACTGGATACAGCTTAGGTGAATGGACACAATACAAAGATACAGCAGATACTGTATATGCTGTGTGTGCTTATGTTACCATTACATTAAAATAAACATGATAAAAACAAAAATCAATATAAATAAACATCTACTCCCAAACCTCAATAGACTCTGTTGGTGAGGTTGTATTAAAATTACTTATTTATGTTTTTAGGCTTTGTGATTAAGGGGAGCAATACAATGACAAACATAATCTAGAAACTAGTTTTAAAAGGAATTTGATGAGATGGGTCATGAACTGTTGGCTTTGAGATGAAGGCAAGATGTTTAATTGGAGTGGTTCAATACATACTAAATATATGAATGTGGAGCATAAGAGTACAGTATCAACTGGGAGACAGTTTGAACTAAGCACAGAGGTGATGGTCCTTTATAGCCATGAAGGTTGATTAGAATAGTAAAGTGAAAAGATATTCCAACACATTACAATAATGAAGCTCAGTGCTCAATTTAAAACAAATATTTCCATTCTGTTTAAAAGTAAGTTTAAACAAAGTTATTGTTAAAACATACTATATTTTATTTTAAATATTAGCACTTAAAAACTCGAGAGATTTCATGAACTTGAGATTTTTCTAATGAATTAGATAGGCTTGTGCTTATAAAACAAAAATTAAAGTTTTATGTTAGTTCTAAGTAGCAGAACCACTTATTATGCAGAAATGTTTATACAGAAAATACTGAGTTTTTAAAATGTATGTTTTCTTACATAAGAAATTATTTTTGAATGCTATTATATTTTTCCTCCCATTCTCATCAACTTTTGTCTTAATGTTTTGTTGTGAATTTTGGTATGTTTCCATTTAAAGTTGGACTTTCATTTTTTTCTTCCTAATGCAAACTTTGTATTTTTTTGGAAGGATCATTTTTGTTATCAAGGAGTTAACGTTTTGGTTTTAGGAACATCAATATTTGTTCTGGCTTGCCCTGTCTATATACATATATAATTTAATCAACTCAAATATATGGTCTTCATTTTTCATTTGGAAAATTTGCAGGCAGGACTTTGAAGAACTGCTACAGGAAAAACATAGCTCTCTATACACGCTGAGAATAACAATTAATAGAAATTTCAACATGTATATTGTATATACAGCTGCCCAGATTACGACTATAGTAAATCCCTATGGAGAATAGATTTATTGACTTGGATAATTGATATATATACATATATTTTTTCACTCAGTTTTCCTTAAAGCCAATTTTAAAAGTAAGAAAACTGGATTTTTATTTTGCGTTTATACCATGATACTTTGCTGATGGGCACATACAATCAATTTTAATATAACTGAGAACATATGAGAACTTTCAAGGTTATAGAACAATTAGGTCACATGAAAATGACAGTCATGCTGATAATATTTGGGGTGGAATAATATGATAAAAATTACTACTTCTCTCGATATAAATTGTACCGACCTTCACTGTATCAACAGCTTTGATGAAAAAATACAGAATAAGTTCCAAAAGGAGCTGTTCAAGAATTAAAAAGGCTTAATGCTGACCTAAAATAATATTCTGACTTCCAAGGTTAAAACAGAGATGGAATGCCCTCAGTGGTTGACTTTCTTAAGCAAAGGTGGTGGTGGTCACAATGATTACTGTTATTCTGTACTTTGGAACTATAATTGTTACAGTATTGCATTTTATACCATTGCATTCATTTGTTAGGTGTGAGTGTATGAAGGAATAACAAATTTTGGGGCTGAGTAAGCCCCTTGAGCATAGAGGTCACCACAGAAAATATTTTTCTTTCTCCATATTTATATTTGAATTAATTGAAATCCTGAAATTATTTAAAGGCTTTGAAGTTTTAAGGAGAATATTTGGGATTGAGTCTTTATTTTACAAATATTTCAAACATTTTTTTGTCAGTTTTGTAAATTTCTGTTTATTAAGAGGAACAGGAAAATATTTTTTTCCATACATTCGTTGTTTGCAGCAGATACCTAAAATAAGGGAAAGCATTTTTTCAAGGATGATGCAGTACAAACTATATGTAGGATGCAGAATCTAAACTATATTCTTTCTAATGAATGAAATAATTATTTGCTAATAGCAAAAATAAAATTATATTTCCCTAATAATTCTCGTATTAGATAAGGAAGAAATATACTACTTTTCAGAAATGATTTAATACTAACTACACTATAATTATAATTGCATTCTGATTCATTTAAATAACTTTTAAAAATAAATCCTAACTGATGAACTTATCTATTACAAAGGTTTTTTTCATAAGTACTACAGTGGTTAAACCATAGAGAAAACTGATTCTAGATTTAAAACATCTGAATGAATTCACTTGTGAGTATTTCCAATTTGCAGGATCATTGATGACTGATTATTTCATTAACTGCATTTTTGAGATAGCTCTTTTGCAGTCTCCTCTCCAGCATAAAAATTGCATATATTGGTAACTGAATTTAAAACCTGTTTTTTTTCAATTATCATATTAGAATTAAAAGAAAATTCTTTTCAAAATACTCCTTCAAATAAGAATATGATAAGGCTGCACATTTTGATGCTCATGAGTATCACTTCCAAAGGAGAATATTATACAGTGTCAGGTAATTAAAGGCAAGATGATCGCTGTTGCAGGAGAGGAGCTGCGAAGATGTAATAGAAAGTTTATGAAGGTTCTTTTGTCTGCCAGCCTGCTCAGTACCAATCTGTATTTATCAAAAGGTGTTTTATATACATATATGTACTCACACATACGTATACATGTATCCATATATATCCTTTCTCTTCCTTTATAATGCACCTGTAAATCGTATCTTCACCTTGTTGTGTGGATAGGGAACTGAAGTTCAGAGAATTGGGTAAACTGGGGCCAGATACCACAGTTAGACCATCCTCATTGTCAACAATTGGCCTTTGAGGTATTATTTGCCTGGAGGGTCCTGCTATGCAGCAGAGTAAGATAATATTAGTTATGTAGTTTCAGTCCTTTATATCTGTGAAAATAGTTTCTTCAACCCATTAACCTGCATAATTTCAAAAGGACTAAAGATGAGAATGAAATTAAGAAAGACAGTTGTTCTACAATTGAGTTCTCTGAGGACTGAAAATTGAAGATGCTTAGTTAATAAATATTCTATGTACTCACTTAAAGTATATGATCACTGTATTATGCTTTAATGTCTCAAAGAGTCTACAATTAGAATCTGTTTCTAAAAAAGACAGCCACGAACAAACAATAGATCCAGAATATGGTATAAGTTATTTCCCCACTGTTTCTACAAATCACCTTTTAAGGCATATAGACTTAGAATAAGCTTCTGGGAGTTTCTATTCTGGTCTCTTTATTCTTCTCTCTACCTTTAAATGTTTTTGTTTCTGTCACCTGTCACAGACCCATTTTCCCCTGGCAAAGGTCCTCTAGAAACTGAGCATTACTTACTGCTCTACCCAGGAGGAGGAGCTGAACCTTCTCCTTAACCATGTCACCAGAGAGATGGCTTGACTTTATTGGATTCTTCAGAGGGAGCACCTGTCACATTCTTGTTAGGAGGAGAATAACTCCTGCCAAAACAAGGAGACAGACTCTGTCAGTGTGACAATCCATTCAAGCTCCACGGCAGGAGACTGGTATCCATGAGAAAAATTTGTAAAGTGTAAGAAACTTTAGAATATGTAGTTCATTTTTGTAACTATCTGAAAACATAATATAAATAGTTAACAGCAGGAGAGTCTCCTTGTGAATAGATAGAGTTACATGAATTCAGGGGCGCACTGGCATCTGTTTACAACTACATTGGGTGTGAGGTCTGGATTTGCATTCGCTCCTTCTGTTGGAGGTGGTTTGTTATTGTTTTAACTGAGAGAATTTTGATCCAAAGATTGCAATGGTTTTTTAAGAAGCTTGGGAATATTAAATAACTGAGCATTTAGTATAACACTTTTATTTATTCTAAAATCTAATTCTTCTTGGTTAAGAAGCTAAAATAACTATGGGAATTATTTCACATTTTGAAAATAACTTTGACTAAATAGTTTTAGTTGTTTTACATAACTTACCCTATGATGAAAAACCATCCATTCCTAGGCTAGTAACCTGGGAGTAGAATCTATTTTTCCTGATTCTTTTTTTCCTCATTTGCCTTAAGGGAGATTTGCATTTGAACATGTGTTTAATTCTAGCTTTAAGCTTTTTAGAGTAACCATATTAATAATAATAATATTCACTAAATAATGCCCACAACTTCCTCAATTTAATATTCCCAGAAGGTATATATTGGCGTTACCTACATATGACAAGAGTCTTAGACGTCTCTTGGTCAAGATCATGCAATTAGCCCAGGACTAGGACAGGATGTAAACCAAGGACATTTATCACAGAAACTCATTGTCTGAAACCCTCAGTTTCCAGGCACTGCAGAAAGTTCTTTATGCTCATCATGCTTATGATACCCCCAGTAGCTTCTTGCCAAACAACCCCACAGTTCCATCTTTTTCCATGTTTTCTAAATCTTGAGAGTTGGGAGATATTCCTCTTATGACAATAAATAGTTGTTTCTTCAATCCCTTTAGGGTATGTTTTTAATGGTTTTAGCCAAAAAGAAAATGATTTCCTTAAAAAAACATCGAAGTGAAGCATAATCCAGCTGTCAAAGTCCTGTTGCTAAGGTGACATTGTGTTCTGATTTATTACCATGGTCAATGGCAGCTTTATTTATAGGCAAGGCTGTACGATCCAGAGAGAGCTTTTAATCTTAAATTAAGATCTAGGATCAATTACAAAGAAGCATTCTAGTCAGGTCTAGATCAGACCAAGAAGAATGTGAGTTTTTATTAATAGCAGTTAAAAATGAAGAAAAGTGTTGTATACATGAGTCTATTGTCTTTCAATTTTGTCCCGTGGTTTTACACGTGAAGAGATACGTGGGGCTTTGAGGCATCAGCACAGAGATGCAGGCTGACCTCCCTGTCGGTGAAAGCACGGCTGCTTTAGGAAGCAGGACTGTGAAGACCATGAGATTTCACTCTTCCAGCAAGGCCCTGCTCTTTGAAGGGTAAAAGAAACCTCCTCCCCTTTCATCGATCATTTCACATGATATAATGTTGCACACAAGAAAAACTCACTGTGAAAGAAGAAATTAAAAATGAGAGCTAATAATCAATTAAATGAACATTCTCCACTTTTCTTCTCCTTCCACTTTATATTCCTCTCCTCCCCATAAAAAACACTAGCAGTTTCGTTGAATATAAATAAACTTATATTTTAAAATTTCTACACAGCATTTCATTATACAATATAATTTATTTGACTGTTACCTAACTGAAAGACATTTTAGGTTGTTTCTGTTTTTTTTGTTGTTGTTACTTTGCTACCAAAATAATACTGCATTGAATGTCGTTTGATAAGAATCTCTCTGCCAATGAATAAGGATTTCTTTAAAATATGCTATTAGAACTGCATTATGAAGGTCAAATATTTTACACCTATTTCAAAAGCTTGGTGATATATAAGTATGATTTGCAACTTACTGGTTACTAGTGAGATAAAATATTTTTCATGTTTTCAGAAATATCAGCTGTTCATATTATACATCATTTCTATTTACTGTTTGCCTTTTCTGTTTATATGTAAGAAAAAATATGTTAAGTATATCAATAGTAAACCTTTTTGTTTTAAATCATTGTTGTCTTTTTACTCACTTTTTTATTGTTATTTGTTAGTGACATCTTTCCTTAACAGCATTACTGCTGTCTAAAAGATTGAGAATTTCTAGAAGTCAAAAACTGTCTTTTTAAACTGCTTAGCACAGTACCAAGCACAAATGTGTGTGTGCGAGTGTGTGTGTGTGTGTGCACGCAGGTATGTGTGAAAATGATGATAAACTCTAAACTATATGTTAATAAGACAATTATAATTTACATCAAGTATGATGCATGAGTAGCTTTATGTGAGTAGAGCAGAATTAAACATGTCTGAGTGGTGCGGAGGGTCTATGTTGTGTGTTTCGCGGACTCCAGCACCGAGCGGGATCATCTGGACATGTTCCCTCCAGCTATACACAGGTAGACCCACGTGACCATCAGCTCAGCTGTGACATACATTTATAACCTATGATTAGACTCATAATAGACTGCCCAGAACAGAGCACAAGGTTGAGGAGAGAGTTGGAAATACTAAATGAAAGTAGAGATTTATGGCACTCCATCTTGGGCAGTGCTGTTCATCCAAACAGTTTCTTCAATTAGTAGTTCAAATAGTTCATTTCTAACTGAATTGTTTAAATAGTTGCAATTACATAAATTCATCCATATTGTTCAGCTTGTGTATAAAAGACAGCTATTTCATTTTTAAATTGGTGGAGACATTTCTGAAATTTGAGCATATTTTAAGTCATAAAACTATATGGGACATGCTAGTTTTTTTAAATAGATTTTAAGTGACTATATCTAGATGACTTTACCATTTTAAATGAATTTGAAACATAGTGGTGGGGACGATAAATATAAACATCCTGTGAAATGCTGATGACGAAGTGGGTCATTCTAAAAAGCATAGAATAATAGGCAAAATATCATTCACTTAGAAAATAAATAAGATTTATAAAACATCAGGCATATAGAAGAAATATTTATTATGTTGGCTAACTTAGTTAATGTCTACATGACAATTACAGAAAAATATAAAAAGAAAAATTGTAAAAAGAAAAGCCTAAATTGTGAGATTGTTTCCATGGACACATCCAGGACCTAAATATGAATTATTCTAGTCCATCTACTTGCAGAGCATCTTAAAGATTCACATAAAGTTAGGAAGACTGATTCTTTCAGATTCACTTGATTTCATTCTGTTTGGACAAGAAAGCATTTCATTAGGAGACTCTTGCTGGTGCACGTATGACCTAGGATCATGTGAAATGATTAGTTCAGAGAGGTAATTAAGGAGCCATGGTGAGAGTGACCTCACTAAGATGGTGATATAAGTCTTTCCTGATCTTTGTCCACCTTACAACAAGGACAATAACATCTATTCAAGAATAAGATATCACTGGAAGAAACCTAGAACATGAGGGTGAGGCTGAAGCACCTCCCTGTACCACAGAGACCAAAATACAATACATTAGAAGGGTAAGAGAAGTGGTTACATGCTGACTCCATTGCCTTTTGTCCTCAACAGCACAGTAACATGTGGAGAGGTCTCCCGGAGTCTCTAGTTCCTTGGGTGGGAAAAGAAAATCCAGGGAGGACACTGCCCCCACAGCATCATGGGCCACTCTGTGGGAGCCCCTACTCTGATCTTACACCATGGGGATGGCAGAGGAAGCTGTGAGCAGGAGAATCTGAATGCAGTGGAGAGGGGGTAGGGGTTTGCAACAACCCGCATGTGGATATTGGCAGACCTGGTTCATTCCTGCAGTGCCCAAGTGGTCATCCCAGCCAGCAGCTTTGCCATATGTTCAGACCCAAGTCAGTGGTACACTCTGACCAGGAAATTCAGTGAGGTATAGGTTTGCTTAATTCAGATCCTCAGATGAAATATGCTGACCCTAGAGCCTTGTTTGCCCACACCCAGGCAAGTTGTTGAACCAAAGCCCCACCTGCTGTGGAGACTGTCCTCTGGCCCAGAAGGGCTCACAATAAATCCCAGAAGCAGTGCAGCATAGCACTTCAGCCAAGAGGCAATGCATTAGAGCTACTCACCCCAGAGCAGCTAGTTCTAGATGTGGAGTGTTCCCATGCTATTCAAAGGCAGGAGAATTAATTCCAAGCAAGGATATTGGTATCTTCCATCCCCCTCTCAACCAAAGAGTCTGTTTGGCAAATTGAGAGTGGCCCCTTCACTTTCTGCCCAGGTAAAGGAGCTACAGCATGATCCCATTTGTTCTGGAGAGTGTCTTTTGGAACTACCTGACCAGAAGGGCTGGTGACAACTCCTGGAAGCTGTGTGGTCCAGTGGCATTTGAGCCAAGAGGCAGGCAAGCAGAGCTGATAGTTTGTAGAGCAAAGCCAGTGGTCCTGTTAAGTTAGGGAACTTGGGGTGCAAGTTTGCTTTAGTTAAGACTACAAACAAAGAGTTTTACTGGCTTTAGGGTTGCTCTCCCTGTTGCACCTGGAGAAAACCTAATTCATAGTCCTACTCATCTTTGAATACAGCCGTTAGCTTGTCTGACCAGGAAACCTAACCAGAGCACACAGAAAACTGTACAGTCCATTCGATATCCCAATGTACAGTGGCACTTGAAAAGATCACAGCATGTGGCTTCCCCAAACTATAGAGCAAAATCAATGGCCTCACTTAGCTAGGGAATTCAGTATACACTCTGCCCTGATTCAGGTCCCCAAACATGAACTCTACAGACCCTGGGTCCTACCCTGCTGCCCTCCCAGGGCAAGGAAACAAATTTAGAGCTACATGTAGTACATAATATAGTACCCAGTCCCAACCATCTTTTAAGCCTGACCAGAGAATCTGGGCAACTGAGGATCCCCTTAGTAGAGCCTCACTTGGGTAGGGAACCAAGTTATCAGTTCAAACCAGCTGTTCTCAGCCAGTGGCATGACCCTGTCCCTGTCTTCAGAGCTTGAACAGATGCCTCACCCAAAAATGTACCGCCACAGAAGGCCCTGCCTTCCCGAGGACATCAGCAGCAGACACACCCAGAAACCAAACTGAGCTGACCGGTAAAGATCTGTCCCTGACCAAGCAAACTTGTAAGTCTGCAAGAAGGGTCTGATTACGCAAATGTGCCGATACCAAAGTAAGGAATCTAGGATCACAAAAAATCAGGCAAATATGACACCACAAAAGGAAGCCAATAAAGCTCCAAAAACTGGCCCTAAAGAAATGGAGAGCTATGAACTGTCAGACAAAGAATTAGAAATAATCGTCTTAAGGAAGTTTAGTGAGCTACAAGAAAACACAGATAACTATACAAATTTAGGAAAACAGTACAAGAACAAAATGAGAAGTTTAACAAGGAAATAGCAACTATCAAAAAGTGACAACAACAAAAGAAATCTTGGAGTTTAAAAGTACAAAGATTGAATAATTTAATATTTTCAAGAGTAGACTTGAACAGTAAAAAGAATGCAGTAAAAAGAATCAGTGACTTGGGGGATAGGACATTGGAAATACCCAGAGAAGAAAAATTGGCAAAAGAGCGAAAAATAATTAATTATAGGAAATAATAAAAAAAAGCAATAATCGCATTATGGAAGTTCCAGAAGGGGAGGAGGAAGAGAAATGGACAGAAAGTATATTTAAAGAAATAATGCCTAAGAACTTCTTGAACCTGGGGAGAGAAATAGATATACAGATCCAGCAGGCCCAAAAGACTCCAAATAGGTTGAATCCAAATAGGGCTACACCAAGACAATTTTAGGAGCAGCAAGAGAAAAGAGAGAAGTTAATTACAAGGCACCACCCACAAGACTATCGGCGGATTTTTCAACAGAAACTTTTCAGGCCAGGAGAGAATGGGATAACATTCAAAATATTGAAAGTAATGTCAACCAAGAATTTTATATCTGACAAAGCTGCCTATCATAAATAAAGGACGAATAAAGACTTTGAAGCAAATAAAAGATGAGGGAGTTAATTACCATCAGACCTGCCTTATAAGAACTGCTAAAAGGTGTTCTTTGAGTGGAAGTAAAATAATACTAATTAATGTCATAAAAATATAGAAAGGCAATATAAATCTCACTGGTAATGGTAAACACATCATCATAGAGTCTGCAATATGGCAATAGTGGTGCATAATTTACTTATAACTCTAGTTTAAAAGTTAAAAATCAGTAAAAATAACAATAACTACAATAATTTGTTATTAGGTGCACGATATAAAAACATGTCAATTATAATAACAATAACCCAAAATGTAGTGGGGAGAAGTAAAATGTAATGTTTATGAATTCTATTTAAATTAAGTTGTTGTCAGTTAATATAGGTTGTTAAATTTTCAGATGGGTTAAATTAAAAAATAATGGACTAAATTAACCAATTAAAAGACAGAGTTGCTGAATATATTTTTAGAAAAAGATACAACAATATGCTGCCTACAAAAAACTCATTTTATCCTTTAGGACACACATATATTTGGACAAAAGGGATGGAAAAAGATATTTCAAGCAAATTGAAAACCAAAAAAAAAAAACAAACAAAAACAAAAAATGAAAAGCATGGGTATAGCTATACCTGTATCAGACAAAATAGACTTTAACTTACAAAAGGAAAAAAGAGTAGGAAGGTCATTATGCAACAATAGATGGGGCAATATTTCAAGAAGATATAACAATTTTAAATATTTATATGTAATATTGGAACATCTAATATATATAAAGCAAAACAAATAGGGCTAAAAGGAAAAATTAACTGTAACATAGTAGTTGGGAATTTGTATTAAAATCCACTCTCAACAATGGATAGATCATTCAGATGCAGAATCAACAAGGAAACTGTGGATTTGAACAACACTATAGACAAAATGGGCCTAAAAGACAAATACAGAACATTCGATCCAACAACACTAGAATGCACATTCTTCTTAAGTGCATATGGAAAATTTTCCTAAGATAAACTACAAGTTAGGCCACAAAATAGGTCTTAGAAAATTCAGAAAGACTGAAATTGTACCAAGCATTTTCTCTAACCACAACTGCATGAAATTAGAAATTAGAAAGTAAGTAACAAGAGGAAACTAGAAAATGAACACAGAGAATTTAAACAATACTTTCCTGCAAACAATGGATCAAAGAAGAAATTAAAGGGGATATGAAAGTTTCTTGAGACAAGTGAAAATAGAAACACAACATACCAGAACTTCGGGGATAAAGCAAAAGCAGTTCTAAGAGGGAATCTCACAGCAATAAATGTCTGTATTAAGAATCAAGAAAGATCCCAAATAAACAACCTAACTCAATAACTTAACGAAGTAGAAAAGAATGAACTGAGTCCAAAGTTAGAAGAAAAAGAGGAAATCATTAAGATTACAGCGGAAATAAATGAAGTAGGGAACAGAAAATCAATTTGAAAGATTCACCAAACTAAGCATTGGTTCTTTGAAAAGATAAACATAACTGACAAATTCCTTAGCTAGACTAACCAAGGAAAAGAGAGACCCAAATCAACAGAATTATAAGTGAAAAAGGAAACACTACAATGTAAACCAAAGAAATTCACAGATCATAAGGAGTTACTATGAACAACTATATGCAACAAACTGGACACCCTCAAAGGAATGGAAAATTTCTTAGATGCACACAATTTACCAAGAGTAAATCAAGAAGAAATAGAAAATCTGAATAGATTAATTACTAGTAAGGAAACTGAATCAGTAAACAAAAATCTCCCAACAAAAAAAGTCCAAGATCAGATGTATTTGCTGGTGAATTTTAGATATTTAAAAAAGAATTAGCACCAATCCTTCTCAAATGCTTACAAAAATGGGAGAGGGAACACTCAAACTCATTTTATGATGTCAGCATTACCCTGATCCCAAACCAGACAAGAACACCAAAAAAAAAAAAAAAAAAAAAAAAAAATTGCAGGCCAGTATCTGAAGAGCATAGACACAAAAGTAGTCAACAAAATATTATGAAATAAAATTCAACAATACATCAAAAGGATCATACACCATAATCACTCGGGATTTATTTCAAGGATGCAAGGATAGTTTGACATGAGTAAATCAATCAACATGATACAGCATATTAAAAAAATGAAAGAGGGCGGAGCCAAGATGGCGGCGTGAGTAGAGCAGTGGAAATCTCCTCCCAAAAACACATAGAGCTATGAAAATATAACAAAGAAAAATCTTCCTAAAATAGAGACCACAGGACACAGGACAACATCCAGACCACATCCACACCTGCAAGAACCCAGCGCCTTGTGAAGGGGGTAAGATACAAGCCCCAGCCCGGCGGGACCCGAGCGCCCCTCCCCCCGGCTCCCGGCGGGTGGAGAGAAACCGGAGCGGTTTTTTTTTTTTTTTTTTTTTTTTGGCGAGTGCTTTTTGGAAGCCTTAGAGGGACGGGCCCCCATTGCTGGGGAGGCAGGGTGGCGGGACCGGTGAGGAGGTGCCTGGGAATGGCACCGGAGGACAAAGAATATCCCGCGTTTCTCCCTGCGAGACCTGGGGGCGGGTGCCTGAGACCGGTGCCTGAGGACGGAGGAGGTCGCGCGTTTTTCCCCTTTTTTTTTTCTTTTTTTTTCTCTTTTTGGCGAGCGCTTTTTGGAAGCCTTGAAGGGACGGGGACCCCAGTGCTAGGGAGGCACGGTGGCGGGACTGGTGAGCGGGTGGCTGGGACCGGCGCCTGAGGACAAAGAATATCCCCCGTTTTTCCCTGCGGGACCGGTGGGCGGGTGCCTGAGACCGGCACTTGAGGACAGAGGAAATCGCGCGTTTTTCCCCTTTTTTTTTTCTCTTTTCTGCGAGTGCTTTTTGGAAGCCTAAAAGGGACAGGGACCCCGGTGCTAGGGAGGCAGGGCGGCGGGACTGGTGAGCGGGTGCCTGGGACCGGCACCTGAGGACAAAGAATATCCCGCATTTTTCCCTGTGGGACCGGTGGGTGGGTGCCTGAGACCAGCACCTGAGGACGGAAGAAATCGCGCGTTTTTCCCCTTTTTTTCTCTCTTTTTGCCGAGTGCTTTTTGGAAGCCTTGAAGGGACAGGGACCCCGGTGCTAGGGAGGCAGGGCGGCGGGACTGGTGAGCGGGTGCGTGGGACCAGTGCCTGAGGACAAAGAATATTGAGCGTTCCTTCCCTGCGGGACCGGTGGGTGGGTGCTTTTTGGAAGCCTTGAAAGGACAGGGACCCTGGTGCTAGGGAGACAGGGCAGCAGGACCAGTGAGCGGGTGCCTGGGACCGGCACCTGAGGACAAAAAAAAAAAAAAAAAAAAATCGCTTGTTTTTTCCTTTTTTTTTCCTTTTTTTTTTCTCTTTGTTTCTGTTCCCTCTCTCATTGTTGCTGCTGTTGTTTTGGTTTGGAGAGTGCTTTTTGGAAATCTTAAAGGGGCAGGACAGGTCACTTAGACCAGAAGCAGGGAATCTGGGGATCTCTGGGCACTCTAACCCCCTGGGCAGCAGGGAGCACAGAGGCCCCTTACGGAGATAAATAGTCTCCTGGCTGCTCCCCCTCCAACGGGGCTCCACCATTTTGGAGGAACAGCACCAGCCAGGCCAAGCCCACAGCAACAGCGGAGATAAACCCCAAAGCAACTGGGCAGGAAGCAGAAGCCCTGTCTGCGCACAGCTGCCCAGCACAAGCCACTAGAGGTCGCTATTCTCCCAGGAAAAGGCTACAAACCAACAAGAAGGGAAGCTCTTCCAGCGGTCACTTGTACCAGCTCTGCAAACTATCTCTATCACCATGAAAAGGCAAAACTAAAGGCAGACAAAGATCACAGAGACAACACCTGAGAAGGAGACAGACCTAACTAGTCTTCCTGAAAAAGAATTCAAAATAAAAATCATGAACATGCTGACAGAGATGCAGAAAAAAATGCAAGAGCAATGGGATGAGATGCAGAGAAAAATGCAAGAGCAGTGGGATGAAGTCCGGAAGGAGATCACAGATGTCAGGAAAGAGATCACAGAAGTGAAACAATCCCTGGAAGGATTTATAAGCAGAATGGATAAGATGCAAGAGGCCATTGAAGGAATAGAAGCCAGAGAACAGGAACGTATAGAAGCTGACATAGAGAGAGATAAAAGGATCTCCAGGAATGAAACAACACTAAGAGAAATATGTGACCAATACAAAAGGAAAAACATTCGTATTATAGGGATACCAGAAGAGGAAGAAAGAGGAAAAGGGATAGAAAGTGTCTTTGAAGAAATAATTGCTGAAAACTTCCCCAAACTGGGGGAGGAAATAATCGAACAGACCATGGAATTATACAGAACCCCCAACAGAAAGGATCCAAGGAGGACAACACCAAGACACATAATAATTAAAATGGCAAGGATCAAGGACAAGGAAAGAGTTTTAAAGGCAGCTAGAGAGAAAAAGGTCACCTATAAAGGAAAACCAATCAGGCTAACATCAGACTTCTCAACAGAAACCCTACAGGCCAGAAGAGAATGGCATGATATACTTAACGCAATGAAACAGAAGGGCCTTGAACCAAGGATACTGTATCCAGCACGACTATCATTTAAATATGATGGTGGGATCAAACAATTCCCAGACAAGCAAAAGCTGAGGGAATTTGCTTCCCACAAACCACCTCTACAGGGCATCCTACAGGGACTGCTCTAGATGGGAGCACCCCTAAAAAGAGCACAGAACAAAACACCCAACATATGAAGAATGGAGGAGGAGGAATAAGAAGGGAGAGAAGAAAAGACTCTCCAGACAGTGTATATAACAGCTCAATAAGCGAGCTAAGTTAGGCAGTAAGATACTAAAGAAGCTAACCTTGAACCTTTGGTAACCACGAATCTAAAGCCTGCAATGGCAATAAGTACATATCTTTCAATAGTCACCCTAAATGTAAATGGACTTAATGCACCAATCAAAAGACATAGAGTAATAGAATGGATAAAAAAGCAAGACCCATCTATATGCTGCTTACAAGAAACTCACCTTAAACCCAAAGATAAGCATAGACTAATAGTCAAGGGATGGAAAAACATATTTCAGGCAAACAACAGTGAGAAGAAAGCAGGGGTTGCAGTACTAATATCAGACAAAATAGACTTCAAAACAAAGAAAGTAACAAGAGATAAAGAAGGCCACTACATAATGATAAAGGGCTTAGTCCAACAAGAGGATATAACTATTCTAAATATATATGCACCCAATACAGGAGCACCAGCATATGTGAAGCAAATACTAACAGAACTAAAGAGGGAAATAGACTGCAATGCATTCATTGTAGGAGACTTCAACACACCACTCACCCCAAAGGATAGATCCACCGGGCAGAAAATAAGTAAAGACACACAGGCACTGAACAACACACTAGAACAGATGGACCTAATAGACATCTATAGAACTTTACATCCAAAAGCAACAGGATATACATTCTTCTCAAGTGCACATGGAACATTCTCCAGAATAGACCACATACTAGCTCACAAAAAGAGCCTCAGTAAATTCCACAATATTGAAATTCTACCAACCAATTTTTCAGACCACAAAGGTATGAAAGTAGAAATAAATTCTACAAAGAAAACAAAAAGGCTCACAAACACATGGAGGCTTAACAACATGCTACTAAATAATCAATGGATCAATGAACAAATCAAAATAGAGATCAAGGAATATATAGAAACAAATGACAACAACAACACTAAGCCCCAACTTCTGTGGGATGCAGCGAAAGCAGTCTTAAGAGGAAAGTATATAGCAATCCAGGCACACTTGAAGAAGGAAGAACAATCCCAAATGAATAGTCTAACATCACAACTATTAAAACTGGAAAAAGAAGAACAAATGAGGCCTAAAGTCAGCAGAAGGAGGGACATAATAAAGATCAGAGAAGAAATAAACAAAATTGAGAAGAATAAAACAATAGCAAAAATCAACGAAACCAAGAGCTGGTTCTTTGAGAAAATAAACAAAATAGATAAGCCTCTAGCCCAACTTATTAAGAGAAAAAGAGAGTCAACACAAATCAACATAATCAGAAATGAGAATGGAAAAATCACGACAGACTCCACAGAAATACAAAGAATTATTAAAGACTACTATGAAAACCTATATGCCAACAAGCTGGAAAACCTAGAAGAAATGGACAACTTCCGAGAAAAATACAACCTCCCAAGACTGACCAAGGAAGAAACACAAAAGTTAAACAAACCAATTACAAGCAAAGAAATTGAAACAGTAATCAAAAAACTACCCAAGAACAAAACCCCGGGGCCGGACGGATTTACCTCGGAATTTTATCAGACACACAGAGAAGACATAATACCCATTCTCCTTAAAGTGTTCCACAAAATAGAAGAAGAGGGAAAACTCCCAAATTCATTCTATGAGGCCAACATCACCCTAATACCAAATCCAGGAAAAGACCCCACCAAAAAAGAAAATTACAGACCAATATCCCTGATGAATGTAGATGCAAAAATACTCAATAAAATATTAGCAAACAGAATTCAACAGTATATCAAAAGGATCATACACCATGACCAAGTGGGGTTCATCCGAGGGATGCAAGGATGGTACAACATTCGAAAATCCATCAACATCATCCACCACATCAACAAAAAGAAAGACAAAAACCACATGATCATCTCCATAGATGCTGAAAAAGCATTTGACAAAATTCAACATCCATTCATGATAAAAACTCTCAGCAAAATGGGAATAGAGGGCAAGTACCTCAACATAATAAAGGCCATATATGATAAACCCACAGCCAGCATTATACTGAACAGCGAGAAGCTGAAAGAATTTCCACTGAGATCGGGAACCAGACAGGGATGCCCACTCTCCCCACTGTTATTTAACATAGTACTGGAGGTCCTAGCCATGGCAATCAGACAAAACAAAGAAATACAAGGAATCCAGATTGGTAAAGAAGAAGTTAAACTGTCACTATTTGCAGATGATATGATACTGTACATAAAAAACCCTAAAGACTCCACTCCAAAACTACTAGAACTGATATCGGAATACAGCAAAGTTGCAGGATACAAAATCAACACACAGAAATCTGTAGCTTTCCTATACACTAACAACGAATCAATAGAAAGAGAAATCAGGAAAACAATTCCATTCACCATTGCATCAAAAAGAATAAAATACCTAGGAATAAACCTAACCAAGGAAGTGAAAGACTTATACTCCGAAAACTACAAGTCACTCTTAAGAGAAATTAAAGGGGACACTAATAAATGGAAACTCATCCCATGCTCATGGCTAGGAAGAATTAATATCGTCAAAATGGCCATCCTGCCGAAAGCAATATACAAATTTGATGCAATCCCTCTCAAATTACCAGCAACATTCTTCAATGAATTGGAACAAATAATTCAAAAATTCATATGGAAACACCAAAGACCCCGAATAGCCAAAGCAATCCTGAAAAAGAAGAATAAAGTAGGGGGGATCTCACTCCCCAACTTCAAGCTCTACTACAAAGCCATAGTAATCAAGACAATTTGGTACTGGCACAAGAACAGAGCCACAGACCAGTGGAACAGATTAGAGACCCCAGAAATTAACCCAAACATATATGGTCAATTAATATTTGATAAAGGAGCCATGGACATACAATGGCAAAATGACAGTCTCTTCAACAGATGGTGCTGGCAAAACTGGACAGCTACATGTAGGAGAATGAAACTGGACCATTGTCTAACCCCATATACAAAGGTAAACTCAAAATGGATCAAAGACCTGAATGTAAGTCACGAAACCATTAAACTCTTGGAAAAAAACATAGGCAAAAACCTCTTAGATATAAACATGGGTGATCTCTTCTTGAACATATCTCCCCGGGCAAGGAAAACAACAGCAAAAATGAGCAAGTGGGACTACATTAAGCTGAAAAGCTTCTGTACAGCGAAAGACACCATCAATAGAACAAAAAGGAACCCTACAGTATGGGAGAATATATTTGAAAATGACAGATCTGATAAAGGCTTGACGTCCAGAATATATAAAGAGCTCACACGCCTCAACAAAGAAAAAACAAATAACCCAATTAAAAAATGGGCAGAGGAACTGAACAGACAGTTCTCCAAAAAAGAAATACAGATGGCCAAGAGACACATGAAAAGATGCTCCACATCGCTAATTATCAGAGAAATGCAAATTAAAACTACAATGAGGTATCACCTCACACCAGTAAGGATAGCTGCCATCCAAAAGACAAACAACAACAAATGTTGGCGAGGCTGTGGAGAAAGGGGAACCCTCCTACACTGCTGGTGGGAATGTAAATTAGTTCAACCATTGTGGAAAGCAGTATGGAGGTGCATCAAAATGCTCAAAACTGACCTACCATTTGATCCAGGAATTCCACTCCTAGGAATTTACCCTAAGAACGCAGCAATCAAGTTTGAGAAAGACAGATGCACTCCTATGTTTATCGCAGCACTATTTACAATAGCCAAGAATTGGAAGCAACCTAAATGTCCATCTGTAGATGAATGGATAAAGAAGATGTGGTACATATACACAATGGAATACTACTCAGCCATAAGAAGTGGAAAAATCCAACCATTTGCAGCAACATGGATGGAGCTGGAGAGTATTATGCTCAGTGAAATAAGCCAAGCGGAGAAAGAGAAATACCAAATGATTTCACTCATCTGAGGAGTATAGGAACAAAGGAAAAACTGAAGGAACAAAACAGCAGCAGAATTACAGAACCCAAAAATGGACTAACAGGTACCAAAGGGAAAGGAACTGGGGAGGATGGGTGGGCAGGGAGGGATAAGGGGGGGGAAGAAGAAGGGGGTTATTAAGATTAGCATGCATGGGGGGGAGGGAGAAAGGGGAGGGTGGGCTGCACAACACAGAGAGGACAAGTAGTGACTCTACCACATTTTGCTAAGCTGATGGACAGTAACCGTAATGTGGTTGTTAGGGGGGACCTGATATAGGGGAGAGCATAGTAAACATAGTATTCTTCAGGTAAGTGTAGATTAAAAATTTAAAAAAAAAAAGAAAGAAAGAAAGAAAAGGGGGATTACTCCTTAACAGGATAAAACTATTGGTAAATCAAAGATCAACGCATGCTTTAAATATCCTTAATGTTGATCACTTAAAGGGTGTCAGATGATCAGCTATGGAGGTACTCTTTTCTGATAATATTCCTTTCTCTTAATTAAAAAAAAAAAAAAAAGCAGTTACTGTGTGCTGACCTCCAATGAGTTCTGCACAGTGGTATAGAGGGCATGTCAAAGTGTGGGCAAAGGGTCTGTTTGTTTCTACGCAGAAGATCAAGGCCTAGCTTGGATACCCAGAAAATGAACTAAGATACGATATGAGGAGGAGCTTCCGGCATCAGCACTCTCTGGAGGACTCGTGCCGGGGGATGATCATCAAAAAGCCTCCACAGGGATCCGGACGATGCTGCGGTTGTGGCTGCATCCAGCCCACCGTCTCCTGGACTTGCCATAAGAAGGAGGAGGGAGATGTCTAGGCTGGCAGGTGCATACAGTGAGACAACGAATTTGACTGGATCTGTACTGTTGGAACTCAACCAGGAGTTGGGAGGGGTGCAAGTTGTAGCACCCCAAAATCTCATGACTATAGACTTTCTATGGTTAAAAGAACATATGGGATGTGAACAGATCCCAGAAATGGGCTGCTTTAATTTGTCTGATGGTTCAAGTACAGTTGGACAATATCCATCATATCATAGATAAATTTTCACAAATGCCTAGGGTGCCTAAATGGTTTTCTTGGCTTCACTGGAGATGGCTGGTAATTATAGATTTGCTTTGTTTATGTCACCGTATTCCTATTATGTTAATATGTGTGTGCAAATTAGTTAGTAGTTTAAAACCTATACATAATTAAGGTACTATACAAGAAGATATGTCAAAGAAATAATCAATCCTCCCAAGTTTCCTTCATATGCTACATCTATAGCTTTTCTTCTTCCTTCCTAATTACAAACCTTAAATAGAATTCGTGCCTCATATCGAATTTACCGAGTATCATAATTCCTCCAGGTGGTAAAGATACCTCGAGACAAGTGCTGGGCATAGAAGCCACAGGGCATAAATCTGCAAAGAAGTAAAAAGCTAACCTTTGCAAACAATATGGCTTCTCTCTCACTTACCAACTTTACATTTCCCTGTATGGCCCCGGAAGATGACTGGTTAGCCAGAGACGGGTAAGATTCCTCAAGGGAGGAACAACCTAAGACAGGCACAGTCGCAGGGGGGCCATCAGGTGAGAATTTGGGGATCAACAGAGGTGAGGCTCAGAACCTCACCCCCCCTGCTTTGAGAGAAATCTTCTGCATCCGTGGATGTCTTGCTGCCCTTGTCTAGCCTGGATTAATACTTAGTCTATAGGCACACACCTGATCATCTGATCATCTATATTTGCCTTCTTACAGCACTAAACTATGTTTTCTACCTTTATCTTGCATCTACCTACCACTTCAGCATTTTATTAAAAATAAAAATAATAATAATAATAGGAGAAATGTGGGATCAACATATAAATCAAGTACAAAAATCAAATGAATATTCATATTTGACCTGATGGTTTATAGGTCATATTGCATGATCAAAACCGAAAGTTTCTGTGATGACTGCCCTTGTACTGTTCACCATGTAAGAATTTATTCACTCTGTAAGAATTCGTTCACCATGTAAGAACTTGTTCGTTATGCTTCAGAAGATTGGAGAC
Organism: Manis javanica; assembly: GCF_040802235.1. Lineage (NCBI taxonomy): Eukaryota > Metazoa > Chordata > Mammalia > Pholidota > Manidae > Manis > Manis javanica. Next base: position 13,829,127 of record NC_133168.1, on the reverse strand, counting down.
TGACGAGAATTAGGCTTGAGATGGATTAATGATTGTACATTGAGCATTGACCCCCCTATACTGAATTTTATTGTTGTTAACAACCATTTGATCAATAAATATGAGAGATGCCCTCTCAAAAAAAAAAAAAATGAAAGATAAAAATCATAATTATCATCTCAATAGACACAGAAAAAGCATTCAACAAAATCCATCTGTGATAAAAGCTCTCAACAAAGTCAACATAAAGGAATGTACTTCAACATAAGAAAGACTACATATGACAAAATTCACAGCTAATATTATACTCCATGGTGAAGAGCTGAAAGCTTTTCCTCTAAGATCAGGAAAAAGACAGGGATGCCCACTCTCCCCACTTGTATTCAACATAGCATTGGAAGTCCTCACCACAGCAATTAGGCAAGAAAAAGACATAAAAGGCATACAAGTTGGAAAGGAAGAAGTAAAACTGTTACTATTTGCAGATAACATAATACTATATATAGAAAATTTTAAAGACTCAACCTAAAAACTGTTAGAATAAATGAATTTAGTAAAGTTTCATGAGACAAAATTATCATATAAAAATCTGTTGCATTTCTATCCATTAATAGTGAACTACCAGAAAGAGAAATCAAGAACACAATCCCATTTACAATCACGTCAAAAAGAATACAATTCCCATGAATAAATTTAACCTAGGTAATGAAAGACCTATACACTAAAAAATATGACATTCAGTAAATAACCAAAGCAAACACAAATAAATGGACAGAAGTTCTGTGCCCACGGATTGAAAGAATTGTTAAAATGTCAATACTAACAGAAGTCATGTACACATTCAATGCAATCCCTATCGTGATTCCAATGGCACTTTAAACAGCAATAAAAAAAGCACTCATAAAATTTATATAGATCCCAAAAGAACCCAAATAGCCACAGATATTCTGAGAAAGAAGAACAAAGTAGGAGGCATCACACTTCCTGTTTCAAGATATACTCTAAAGCTACAGTTATCAAAACAATGTGGCACTTCCATATGAACAAATAGATCAATAGAACAAAATTGAGAGGCCAGAAATAAACCCATGCATATAAGGTCAACTAATATTTGACCAGGGAGTCAAAGGGAATGACAGTCTTTTCAAGAAATGGTGCTGGAATAATTGGATATTCATTCATATTTAAAAAAGGACACTATACCCACATCTCACACCACTCACAAATATTAACTCGCTTGGAGTAAAGACTTAAATGTAAGACCTGAAACCATGAAACCCTAGGAAAAAAGAAAAGAATAAAGCTCCTTGACATGGGTCTTGCTAGTGATTTTTTTTGGATATGAAACCTAAAGTACAAGCAATAAAATCAAATATAAAAGGACCACCTTAAGTTAAAAAGCTTTTTCCCAGCAAAAGAAACCATTAACAAAATGAAAGAAAAACCCACAGAATGGGAAAAAAGTATTTGTAAACCATGTATTAGATAAGGGGCTAATATCCGAAATATATAAATAACTCATACAAATAAGTGGCAAAAATAACCCATTTAAAAAATTGGCAAAGGACCTGAATAGATAATTCCCTGAGGAAGATACATGGAAGGCCAATAAGTACATGAAAAACCTTTATCAAAAAGACAAGCAAAAACAAATGCTAGCATGAATATGGAGAAATGGGAACCCTTGACCACTATTTGTAGGATGTTAAATTGGTAAATTGGTAAATTGGAAAAAAAATGGAAGCCTTCAAAAAATTAAAAATAGAACTACCATAAGATCCAGCAATTCTGCTTCTGGGAATATATCCAAAGAAAGTGATAACACTAACCCAAAAAAGATATCTGCACTCCCATGTTCATAGAGAGTAAATCCTAAGAGTTCTCACTACAAGGAAAAATATTTTTCATCTTTTTTTTCTAGCTCTTTTCTTTTTATTGTATGTACATATGAAGATGGATGTTAGCTGAACGTATTGCAGTAACCATTTCACAATATATGTACATCAAACCATCATGATATATGTCTTAAACTCAAACGGTGATGCGCATCAATTACTTCTTAATAAAATTTGGGCAGGGTATGGAGGGGGCTGCGAAGGACCATAAGTCAAAAATTGAAGTTTGTTATGTGTACGACCTTGTGTCAAGTAAAATGGAATATAAAGGGAAAATTATTAATAAATAACATTATTAGTGTAATGTTCTACAGAGGGCAAAGATGCAAGAAAAGTCAACCATAAAAGAATGAACAATTTTTATATTTCAAGGATCAGCGAAACAAATTAAATGTATGGTAATACATATATTCCAGGGTTTTTCAATACTGACATTACTGACATTCCAGATAATTCTTTGATGTGGGAGGGCTATCCCGTGCACTGGAGGAAATTCGGTAGCATACCTAGACACTAACCAACAGATAGCACTCCCACCCCCCACTGTGACAAGGAAAAATGTCACTAGACATTGTCAGATGTCCCTTAGGTGGTGTGGGGCAAGATCAGCTGACTGAAAAAAGCACTAATATATTCCATTAATGTTACGACTCTAAAGGAAAGTTCTTTACGGAAATGGTTTGTCTGTCATTGCATTGTTTATCACTTTGCTTTTAAGATCTACTGGGTTGCATGGGGAGATATAATTTGAGACTGTTTTCCACTTGGAATGAACTTTTATGATTGGAATACTGGATTGACTGAATAATATTGAGTAATTACCACTTAAAATTATATGGTATGAAATTATTATTTTAATTTGAGGAATGCTTTTCCTTTGGGAACATTACATGTGAAAGAGGTCAACCTTGAGTTTGAAACTGGTACTTTAAAATTCTTTACTGTCCCTCTTTAAGATATAGATATTTTTGACAACCATAATAACTGGACATTACTAGAACAATGCCAACACAGTGGATTAGCAGCTTGCACTTATACAAAATACTTGCAGTCAGTCACAAAGCCATTATTATGACCTTGTGCTGACCATATTCTATGAAGTGTTACATGATCAGGGACAGGGAAGTTGGTTAATGGAAGTTATATAGTAGCTAGATGTATCCTTGTCACACTTCATCTAAACTGATACATTGCAATGGTCCACACTGCTCGGACCTGGCAATTACTGTCCAATTCCAATCTATTCCACACTGCCACTATAATGAAAAATAATTAGGAGCCTGAAAATGAGTTTTCACATGAAATGGTTTCAGTGCTTGGACACAATCGCCTTTGGCAGATGGCTTTGGGTTTGCTTTAATATAATAAAGACAGTTAATCATCTCTAAAGAGTGCACTGAATGAATAAACTTTTAACACTACTTTCTACAATGAAACTCTTATATTGATCAAATGTTTAATGCTCAGGGGTGGAGGTTGCTTTGGTCAAATTGTTTGGAATGAGCACCTAAATCACTGGAAAATAAATATTAGAAAAGAAAAAAATTGGTTCAAATTGATTATCTACTATTGATGGAGAAAAATAGAAAAGCTGGTGCTAAAGTCAACTACTCTTCCTGAGTACTACCTATGTAATAGATAAAGGTATTTTTTTAGATGTCTTTAGGAACACTTTTACTTTGATAAAACTGAAATAAATCACTTTATAACAAAAAAGTATGAGTGATGGAACAAAGATAGTCTTTTCAAGAAATGGTACTGGAACAACTAGACAACCCTGCACAAAAATATGAATCCAGACACAAACCTTACAGTCTTCACAGAAATTAACTCAAAATGGATCATAGACTTAAGTGTAAAACACAAAATTATAAAACTCCTAAAAGATAACATAGAAGTGGTGATTCCATTTAGATACAACACCAAAGATATGAGCCATTAAAGACACATGAAAGAAAGAATTGACCAGGTGGATTTAGGTAAAATTAAAACTTCTGTTCAGAGAAAGACATTGTCCATAGAATAGAAAGCCACAGATTGGGAGAAAATGTTTGCAAATGACACATCTGATAAAGGGCTGTTATCCAAAAACATACAAAGAACCCTTCAAATGGAACAGTAAGAAAACAAGCCAATTAAAAAATGGGCCAAAGATCTTAACAGACACCTCAGCAAAAATGATATATAGATGACCAATAAGCATATGAAAAGACAACTCATATCATGTATCATAAAGGAAATGCAAATTAACATAACAGTGAGATACCATAATGTATCTACTAGCATGGTCAAAATTCAGAACAGTGACAACATCAAATGCTGGTCAAGATGTGAAGCAGTAGGAATTCTGATATGCTGCTGGTTAGAATACAAAATGCTACAGCTGTTTTGGGAGAGAGATTGGCAGTTTCTTATAAAACTAAACATACTTTTACCATATGATTCACCAGTTGTGCCCTTTGCCATTTACCCAAAGGAGTTGGAAACTCATGTCCATACAAAAACCTGCACACAGATGTTTATAGCAGCTTTATTCACAACTGCCAAAACTTAGAAACAACCAAGATGTCCTTCAGTAGGTAAATGCACAAACTGCGGTATATCCAGATAATTGAAGACTACTCAGTACTTAAAAAAAAAAGAGCTATCTAGGCATGAGAAGACATAGGCCTTAAAAATCATATCATTAAGTAAAATATGTCAGTGTTCAAAGGTTACATTCTGTATAAATCCGCCTGTACAACACTGTGGTAAAGGCAAAACTGTAGCAACAGTGGAAAGACCAGGGGTTGCTAGGGGTGGGGTTGAGGGTGGGAGGTGAGTAGGCAGAGCGCAGATGATTTTTGGGCAGTGAAAACACCCTGTTACTGTGAAAAAATGAATATATATCATTATATATTTGTCTAAACTCAAAGAATGTACACCAAAAGTGAACTCCAAGAGACACTACGGACTTCGGGTTCTTATAATGTCAATGTAGTTTCATCCGTTTTGACACAAGCCCCACTCTGGTGAAGGATGCTAATAATGGGAGAGGTTGTGCCTGTGTGGATCAAAGGGTACAAGGAAAATCTGTGTACATTCCTCTCAATTGTGTTGTAAATCTGAAACTGCACTAAAAAACTAGTCTTTTTAAAAAATGTGTGTTTTTGTATGTCCCTATCTACCTAAATATATTGTGTCTATGTACTATATATAATGTATATATAATTTTTAAATGAATATATTTCCCATGAAGGGAAAGGAATCCCTCTGTTAGAAAGAAAACTCAAATGTTAACAATGACCTAAAAATCAAATATCACTTTTTTTTTAGAACAAGTGATAGGTGAACTTAAATAATTCACATTTCTTAATTGAAAAAAAGATCTCACTGAAAAAATAGAAAAATACCAATGCTTTAGAATTTAATCAGTTTATCAATTGTATGCTTGATCAATATTGAATTACACTGTGAAGTGTTTATATTCAGAACTGCACCAAACTAAGATCTAAAAGTACATAATTGAGGTTTGTGATTATTAGTGACTTAGAAACCACTATTTCATAAACCATTAGCATTTCAGAGTATTCAGCCAGTGGTCATTTTTCTTTGTGTGTGTGTGCACGTGTTTTAACTAAAGTATCATTCATATGCAATCAGGTTGTTTTCAAGTATACAACACAGTAGTTCCACAGTTTCCCATATTATTAAATCCTCACCTCCACAAGTGCAATTACTATAGAAGATGTTACAGAATCACTGACCAAATTCTCCATGCTGTACTACCATCCCCATGACCAACTTATATTATCACTGAGATTTTTTGTGTCCCTTTATCCCTCTCCTTCCCCCCACTCACCCACCCCAACTCCTCCCCCATGGTAACCACTAATCACTTCTCAGTGTCTCTGCTCTTTTGTTCATTTTGAGTTTTTTTGTTTTTATATTCCACAAATAAGTGAAAGCATATGGTGGTAATTTTTCTTCTTTAAACAATTTGATTTTGTAAAAACAGCATTGGGACACTAATGATTTCCAAAACTAAATAATTATTTGGGTATTTATATTCAGCAGCACTACTAATAGTACAAAATATGACTAAATTTTCTTTTAACTTTACAGATATGCTTAGATCAATTGTTTTTATTGTTCTTTCTGGTTATGTAAATACATTGCATTGTAATCAGTGTTTGAAGTTTTGATTTGTTTTACTTATATCGACTTTCATTGAAGGGTATTTAGTACTTCTGAAATATCCATACTTTAAAACAATAACAACATAAGTCTAACATGGAATTGTTTTCATCTCCAGTTACTCACTTATAATGCATTGTTAGAACCGATTTTTATAAATTGTGAAATTGTGTTTAGGAGCAGGTAAGTAGTTTTGCAAAGCGAGATATGACATTCTCTATTTACTGTTGGCTGTTAAGTATTATATTCTATTTAGATATTTGACTGTTAGTTTTCTGTTATACCAATTTTTCACCAAACAGTTTTTGCTGTACTGAGTACAGGAGGTTTTTTGTTTGTTGGTTTAAGTCTTGATGAGCATATAGCCATGACCCATGGTTCATTTCTTCATTTCAGGTACTATGCTCCTTGTTTTGATTAGCAATTAGAATATCAGTTTGAAAAATATCATTGCTAATATTTAAGGAGCATTTTTACAAACCCAATTAAGTATCAACAAATAATATCATATTGATAATCTCTCACTTTTATAGAATGGAGATTACAGTGGAAAACATTTTGAAAATTTTGTGGCTTTTTGACAGTTTAAATCCACTTGACCTGAGTCACTTCTACTTACTGCAGGCAAAGTGGGTGCAGGTTGTCTTTATCTGCAGTCCCTAACAAATCACACTAGGTTGCAGCTTTAGAGCTGCATCCTAATTCTCAGAAGAGGATTTACGGCATAGTAAATCTAAATAAATTTGAGCTGTTATTATTACTAATATGTAATTATTCTGTCATTTCAAAACACCCTTTCTTTATGTCTCTTCATGCACTTCCTTGTATTTGACAGAGAAAGTGAAGCACATCTAATGATTTGTGCATTAATTTGTAAAAAAAATTAATGAGAATATTATGTTTTTTTCATTATATGAACTAACATGAAAATACCAAGTTAGAGTCAGTGAACTGTATAAAGGGAAAAGAGGAGTTGAAAGATTAACATCTGGGAGGTTTATACTAAGAAAACAGTCTTGATTTTTAAAAAAGAAAGGATTACTAAATTTGGCTTGTGAAAAATACAATGGCCTACCAAAGTTAGTATTATATACTGTATAAATGTTATTATTAATTTTGGTTAATTTTAAACAGAAAAATCAAAATGTATTATGAATAAAACAAAGAATACAAAGGAGGTCATCATTTTAGGTTTAGAATTTTGTCAACTTGGAAGTAATGATCTTTGTTTTATAAGAATAAACTCTAGACAAGATCAAAAGGAATTTATGTGGTTTATATCTGTTCCTTTTTTTGGTTTTACTCAGTACACATGTGGTCTACAAAAATAGAAAATTTTCAAAATTCAACTACAAATAAATAAGTTAAAGGATCTCTATTTTCAGCAAAGGATTTTGCTATTAGGTAATTTAAATATTAAATATGTACTCAAATTTAATACAATTATGTATTAATTATTGATACTTTTTATACAGTGTATAACATGTACATTTTATACACTTATACATGGACATATACTGTATTTCAAAAATTAGTTAGCAATTAAGACTGTAATTTAAATTATATCAACAAAATTAAGGATGGAGAAATGTGGGAAATTCATCTACCTATAATATTCTGAAATGATATTTAACTTGAGCGCTTTTGTGGTCTAAAGTATGATTTTAATGTTTTTTCCAGTTTTTCTGGACCTAACATCGGATATTTAATTTCTACTCATGCTTTAAGTAAGTTGCTTAGAAAACTGACTGATAAGGAAAGTTATATCAGTCTTAATTAAGATCTATCTTGTACGATTTCTGTCATAGTTATTATCTGTATTTATACCTATATCTATAGCTATAGCTATATTTATATGTTTATGATCTTTTTCTTTCTCTTAACATTTTATTCCAATTTATACCAACCAATCTATGAAATTTGATATCATATATTTATCAAAATATTTATCCAATTTGAATACAGCTAAGCTGCCCTAAATTTAGAGAATTTAGAATTCTCTAAAGCTGATCACTAGGATATTCCAAAATAGAGTTTTTTTTATCTTGGTATGTTACATTCATCATTTTCTTACATTTACACTTGTTCAGCCAACTCCCTACCCATGTGACAGTGCTCACATCCAGGTCAATTTGAATTCATTGTGTAAAGTCAACATCCGTGAGATGTAGCATTAGATGCATTTCTTTACTTTAGTCAAGAATGTGTATTTTAGTTTCCCAAACTAACTAAATCTATCTGGCAAAAGAAGCTTTTCACAAGTTAAAAGCAATACAACTCTGAAAAAATTAAAGATTTTGCCCCCAAAATAAAATATTTATATTTCAGGTGAATTAATGAGGATTTCACTCTAAGAACAATCAAAATCTTCAAAAAATTTTTAAATGGCAAATCCATTTTTACTTTTCTGGAATTTCTCCTGAATTTTAGCTGATCCTAGCTAATTCAGAAAAACTGAAACATTGAATTTGTAGAAGTATGAGAAAACATGAAGGTTTGAAACTACATAATATGTTTAATAATTAACCCTCAATGTTGAAAAATATTTATATGAAGGGAGCTGAGGAAAATATGAGCAGCTAGCAGAGTCGATCTTGAGAATGTCTGTCTAGGCTCTTAAACTTGAATCTTTATGAAATGAATTCTAGAATGTGAGAAATGATCAGTCATATAACCTAGAAAGTTCACTTTGTCAGAAGGGCAGGGGAAAAGAATTGGAGCAGATTTACCACAAGTAGCTATTTTAATAGTCCAGGCGACGGATGAGGAAGACAAAACCAAAAATATTAAATATAAGGTGGACTAAATATTTAGAACCAAATAAATTAAACAAAAAAATAATAAAAAGAAAATGTAGGAAAATATTTGACATCTGGAATTAGAAGTGTTGCTAAGTACACATGAATTTAAAGAAACCTTAAATTGAAGGTAGACACGTTTGGCAAGAAACATACACATGCATTCACATAAAAGTATTGAAACTAAGCTAATATTAAAATTAATATCACTTTCTCAAAACTGAGATCGGCTGTGAAAGTAAAAAAAAGTTAAATTGTATAAAGACAACATAAAAATTAATAATAAATATTACCAAGAACTTAAGAAAAATTAGCAGGAATCGTTATGAGTAATTCTCTACATGAATGCAAACTGATAATATACATAGTTTACCCACACTGTTGATCAGAGATACAAGAATTAAATTTGAAATAACATGCTTTATTCTAAAACTCAGTGTAAAATGTTCTGTCACCAGTTTGCTTAAAACATTTCTTAATGGTGAACTCTTCTGATTTATCAGTCTTCATAGACTTCAAGGTATGTACACTTATTTTGTTAAGTTTTTCAACAAATATTCACTGAATGCTTATTATGTTCTAGGGACTGCCCCACACATTGAGGATGTAATGGGAAACACAGTCGTTCCCACTATTCACAACTATATAATACTGCTTGGATGAGTTATGTGGACATTTTTATTTCTAGATAATAAAGATCCTATTAATTTATTTTAACTGGCTTTTAGTGTGAGCCTGTTGCTTCTTGACAAATTCGTACCTACATATCTGGGTCAGTATTTATTTTTTCTACTTGAGGATCCAGCAAAATTAAGTCATATACCTCTCATCTGACAATTCGCATGTTTTTCAAAACTTTGTGTAAATAACTTTATGGGCATCATAAAATATTTGGAGAGCTTGGTGCATATTCTGAAGACTATAACGCTGTAGCCACAAACTAGTTACGTGCATTAGCTCAGTTCTAACCTGTGTCTCTTGATGGTTACAAGAGAACTGGGGCTTACATATCAGTATAAAAGTCAAGACTAGTAGGAATGGTAATATAATACTGTCACAGGAATACTTTGGGATTCTTTCGATTTCTTCAGCCCGTGTTCTAGGTTAAAGTATTAATTAAAACAACAACAAAAATTACTATTTTTCTGGGACTAGTCAGGGCCTGGGACACACGGTGGAGAAGATGAAAAATAAAACTCAGGGGCCTAAGGGCCTAGTTTCATACTGTACTTGATGAAGTTGGGTCTTTTCTTCCCGACTTTAAAAACAGAAGGATAAAAGCCTTGTTTGTATTGGATATATGGCTTTATTATCAGGCCCAAGGAGAATCCTCAAATCCATTCTAACTAGAGTCTAACCTAAACCATCAAAGAGCTAATAGATTTTTCCACTGAGGCCCGTATTGAATTGCTTTTGTTGAATTGAACTCTTCCATATTGGATTCAGAACAACTACTATTAATCCAAAATTATTTAGTGGACGCTTTTCAACTGATCCAATCATTCCGTTTCCTTGCAGAACAATATTACAGGGTTTAACAAAAGCCACATTGATGAAATGAAAAAATACTAACGGGTGCAAAATTAAAATTTCTCTGTGGCTATGGTTAACAGAATTTCAGAATTCTTCAGAGTATAATTATTAAGGATTTTCTAATGATGTAAAAATTTAGAGCTTCTTTTCTTTCCCATTCTAATGCTCTATTCTAGATTTTCTAGAAGTTTGGTTTTTACATACGTGTACTAACTTCCTGTGCTCCCTTGTACAGGTGGAGTGGTGGTTTATCAAGTGCATTGTATGGTTAAGTCTTCTATGTTTTCTTAAAAGCCAGCTTTAGCTTTGCTCTCCAGTTAGCTCTTTTAATAAATAGTTGAATGTATTTTAAGAGGTAGCTTATAGGAACAGCACAGAAGACAGGCAACTCAGAATAAGTATATAGTGACTCAGTGGAGTCTATGAATGATAAAAATGCTACAAACATTGTTTAGTTGGTTTCAATAAGAGATAAACCTGTTTTGAAAAATGTTAAAAATGTTACATTCTCCAGAAAAATGTAAAAGGTCTACTTCTAATTGTTATAAAGTTGGAATCCTGAACTACTGAACTAGGGAATCATTTAGACTTGCCATACTGCTTTATATCCATGCATTTATATTAAATACTCACCCACAAAGGGAAATGGAAAAGCTACCATTACCTGATTTATGTCCCCTATTTTTCCACTTGCAGTCATATACTTAGGTGGCTTTTGGCCCCATGGGGAAAAAAAATGATCACATGTTCAGAATAACCAAGTACAGGAAGAAAAGACAATAATATTTTTGATAATACAATTGTTTCCCATCACAGTAGATTCTTAAACATATTGTCCATGTATGCACCATGCTAGCTAGACGTCTTTTAGCACAGTTGTCTTACACTTGGCACAGATGGAGAGCGCCTAAAGTGGTGTCTTCTAAAGAGCCAGCCAAATGGCCTCACTTGCATCCTGCACCCACAGCCACGCGCTGGAAGCAGGGATCTGCTGGGGCGTCCCGGAGCGGCAACTCCCATTACACGTTGGGAGGAAGTTGCCACTCTAATAAGTCTAATTTCACAGAATTTTCCAAGGAAGTAGACCTGTTACTGAAGAGGTTTCTTTACTCTTGCTATGGAGGGTGAATTTTTTGTAGTGACTTTATAGCCAGTGGCTTCTTGGGTACTTTACCACCAGTTAGATTGGCAGGAGCTAAGCTTTGTAGGAGCCGTGATGTAGAGACGTTCATACTTAACCGCTTTCTCCTTTGGCTGGGGCTCCTTGAGTAAGGCAGCGCTGGCACTAGAGAGCCAGGGGGCTGCCAACACAATTCTCCATTTACCTCTTAATCAATAGTACAGACTGTGTGCATTCGCTATGATTATAATCAGAATTCTCTGCTATTCAATCCCTGTAGAAAACCTGTTATCAAAAGCTGTTTGAGGACATCCACTAATCTAGTGTTTCCCTTTGTATTATAACAAACTCATGCAGAACTGAAGACTTCTCTTCATTCATCTCCCCTATGGGATAATTTACAACATTGATGGAAGTTCTAAGAAACAAATCCTGCCATTTGCTATTTTGTGTACTTCAGAAATATTTTTCTGGAACTAGAAAATGTAGACCTACATTTGAAGATTAGAGTACAAATTCCACTAAGGACCCACTGCCTGAACTATGTATATACTAAGCAACTGTTTTTTTATTTTAATCTTATGCAAGCTGCATTCATTCTTGTGGTTGTCATTTTTCCTTTGCAAGGGGTGCTGTAATCAAACTCCCCACTTAACACTTTAAGCGACAACTTTACAGAAACATACTACTGTATTAATTAAATACCCTGGTCAGCTCTGTGGTTCCATTTCTAGGAAGCTAACCTAAAACAGTTTCAGAAATTCAACACATTTATGTAAAAACTGTTCCTCACAAATTTATTCATAATCAGAAACTAAAATATGTTTGATATTTAGAAGAAGATAATTGCTTAAAAAATTGTGGTTAATCTCCAAGATAGGATATTACCCAGCTATTAAATTATGTTTAATAATAATTTCAATGACATGGAATACATTACACCAAAAATGTAGATTCAGAACTGTGTTCTGAATATCCAAATTGAAGGTGTATATGTACATATATACCAAACAATGTTTATCTCTTAGTGGTGAGATTGCCCTAGATTTTAACTTTATTAAAAATTTATTACAAATCCCCATGATTTTTCACATAGCTCATGTTTTCATAATGAGTAGGCACTACTTTGGCAATTATTGAAAAAAACTATAACTTTGTCTTTCACAAAAAGAGTGGACAGGCATACTCAGTACAATGAGGACAAATTTATGAAACTGAATGATTTTTGTGAAGGAAAATACAATAGAAAATGACAGGCTATGCAGGAAAAGGGTTGGGTGAAGTAAAGGGCGATGTGTGGTAGACTGCAATTTCTAAGAATAAGTATATAAATTAGGAGAAAAAGTAGATAAATATAAGAAATGAAAAATCACTTTTGGACTTGACGTTTTGAGATAACATTGAGACCCATGTAGAGTGACTCCTTGGGCAGTTATATATAATCTCTAAAATTTGGGATCTTTTGAAATATTTGGTGGACTTTGGGCAATCTTTAAAGATTCTAGTCCTTAGTATTAGGCGTGAATCATAGAGTTGCAAATTGGATATGGTTATGAGAAACGTGTTTTAGATGACTAATATGAGGAAACAGATGACCGCATATGAGTTTTAAATTTTAAAAATTAAAAATATTTGCATTATATATGTATAAACTCATGTCCTTAGGCCTGGGCTAACAGCTCAGGGTTTGGGTGGATTCCCTGGTAACATTTACTGGGAGTTAATATCGTCCCCTTGACTAGTTTTGCTCACTTTTCCAGGGTCTATAGCAAAAAGAGAAAATGCTTTATCTTCTCAGTTGAGCCACGCATTCCCTTTAGAAATGTACCTGCCTGAATTAGCATCCGACCCTTACTTCTCCACTGTGCATGAACATACTTATACGAAAAATGGGGATGCTTTAGGGAATTAAAAATACTTCTTTCTCAAGAAAATAAAGGTCAGCAACTCCTGACTTAGAAAATATTGAAGTGGGTCACCTGTGAAGTTTTAGCTTAGCTTTCTTTTTCTCTGACAATAGTCATTCATTCATACACATACACACACACACACACACATACAAACATACAAATGGATATTTAGGAATATGTATATACACAGACATATATAAGATTTTTGATTTATATAAAGCTAAAATATTCTTAATTGTGCATAAGTCACCTAATTTTGTCAGGCGTATTTAGGAAAACCAGTGGGTACTTGAAGGCAGATTGAAAATAGCTGTTTTTCTTTCAGTCAGTGCGTCGCATTTATAGGACATAATAACATGCAGGGGAGTCATGTTTCTCTGCTTGTCACTTTACATACAGAATCCCAGCATAACACCACCCAGCATGCAATGTTATGTTTGGATAGGCAGCAATATGATATTTTTCCTGAAGTTTTAAAGGCAATAGTAATTTCACATGTTGTGCATTCAATTTCAATTCATAAATATGGTTTGAGTGGGGAAAGGTTGAATATCAGATCTTGATTATTTTTTGTCACTGGGCCAAAGCATGGAAACCACCTCAAGTGGACCTTTATTTTCACCTGCAGCCCCGAAGTGTAATTGAATTGCTCGCTCAGGATGTTGCGCGCCGCTCATAAGGAGCAAATGAACAATTGACTTTATAATTTACCAGGTGTGCACAACTTCTCTGTGAGTATAGTTAATAAATGTATAAATAACTGCTAAAAGTCAGGCATAAGGTCAGGATTTTAAGCATATAAATGCTATTATAAGGAAAAGTGATGTCCTTTCATAAATTATTTCATTCTGATGAATGAGACATATTGAATAATTGTTACTGTAGTTGAAGAATGAAAAACCTGCAGATTAACATTTATATTAGATCATCTCTATGTTAAACACTGTCTTTTCTTGGTCCTTTGTTTAATTGCAAATAGCTATGAAAAGATACAGTTAATTTTTAAATGCATAGAAGCATTTTTGTAAAAAGTTGTTCGTATACCTTAAATATATTTAGTCTTAATCTTCAATATGAGAATAGTTACCCCTAAATAAACATATTTTCATAATGCTGTATGTGGTGCATAGTAATCAGTTAACAATTATGATAATAAAGTGGGAGTATGTTTTTCAAGAAAGAGAGGAATAAATAAAATGAAAAAATCATATATATTTCCTACACTTTCAAAGAACCCTATTTTCATTGATGTAGTGAAAAGTACACTTTCTATCCTGATAATTTCCCACCTTTCATAAAGTTCGCAAGTATTTCAAGACAAAATTGGTTGACAATTCACATGTTTTCATAGTTCTACATCCAAACTGGTTCAATGAGAAAAGAAATATGTGCAAGGTTCACATTAAAACATTGTATCGTTATTTACTTTAGTCAAATGAATTCCATGATTGGAGAAATGTTTGGTGGTGAACCTGACCAGTATAAAGCAGGTCTTTGTTTTCATTGATTCTGTCCTGTTGTCCAGGATCTTATCTGTGATTTTAATAAGAATTAACAGTCCTTATTTTAAGCCTGTTCCTTAGTTAATCATAATTTTTACAGTGGATGTGTCATTCATATTGTTGAAAAATATGCACATTCTTTATCTGAAAATAATTTACAAAGTTTTCACGGTTAAAAATAAAACTTAAAAACTTAAAATGAGCCAGGAACACTGACAATGATACACAGAGAAAATGAAGGCCAGAGGTGGTTACAAACCCAAAATGTGGCCCCTAATGTTTCAGTTCTATAGCAACACTTTCTGTTCTGAATTGTGAAACATATCTTAGAGATACATGTCAGGAGAAACTCTGGTGTCTGGAAACTATTCCTAAAATATTTAAGAGTTCTTAACCAACATTCTAAAAACCTGGTAAGTTTGGGGGAGCACACGGAACCGAGGGAAAAGTAGATTTGCTTTCCAAATTAATTATGAGAGCTGACTCAACTTAATGAGGTGTTAACAATGTAACCTTATGAGTTGCTCCAGGACACTTGGTATAAGAATTAGTTTTGTTCTGTTTGCTTTTTGAAATCAGATTAAATCTGGCTCTGAGTTTCTACTTGGGAGAGCTAGTAAGAAGTCTTATCAGTTCCAATTTGTCCCCTTTTCCTACCCATCTCTCCCCGCACGCCCACGGCCCACGTTGCACGTCTGCAGAGGCCTACAGGCTCCACTGCTGCCTCTCCCGCGCGGAGCCGTGTCCCCTGCTGGTCCCTCACCACGCCCCTCACTGCTGTCCACTTACCGTACTGAACTATTACTGTCCCTTCTGGCCTCCTGCCTTTCCCAAGTCAGTATGGGAGCGGGACCCCAGTCTCTACCACTGCTGGCTCCCTCAAATCCAGGCAAAATCCACCCGCACAGAAGGCAGGGTTTGCATCTCAAAACAAAAAAGCCCAAACTGCCTTTTCTGTGGGATGGAGGGAAAACTGTTGTATAATTTTTCTGTTGTGTCTGCAGCAGTGGGGAAAGAAAAGAAAGGTACCAATTAATTCATCACCAACCTTTTCCCGTATAAAAGTCTTGTGACTACGTGGCTTTCACCTTCTCTTTGCTCTTCTCATTTTTCCTGGGGAGCTGGGCAAGTTTAAGGGGGAAGAACATTCCCATTTCCTCCTCTAGTTCTTGCACAGTTTCACCTTTCTTCTGCATATTTCGATGCTGTTGGTTCCTTAAGTCTCTCTAAATAATATATATTTCTTCCCCAACTCATAGAAGAAGGAGAGATTTAGTTTAAAATCTGTTCTTTGTCTTTGTATTATTTTAAAAAAGATAACTATGCAAAACTTCAAACTGGCGTCTTCCTCCTTTGCACTTTCAAGCTCTCGAAAAAGTATCATATGAAACAGTTCAGTCTGCAGTTCTTACTAATTCTTCCATTACTACTTTCAAAATTTAGGTTACAATACAGCAAAGAAGGAGCAATGATCACTGTATCACAGGTAAAGATTCTGTTCGACAATTAAGTAGTGACAAAGGTCTGAGTCAAGGCTTTGACCAACTAGGCAGCGGACTGATGGTGGGGAAGTTGGGCTGGAAAAGTTTTTGTTCATTTTCAACAAAATATAATATTTAACATTGTTTTTCTCTATTTTAATAGAAAACTAAAACTTTTTTTCCAATTCGGTTGAAAAAGACCATACCATTAGTTACCACAAAGACAGGTGTCTTCTGAGTGGCACATGCCATTTATCTCAAAATCATTTCCTGCTGTTGAGCATATCAAAGTTAAGAATTATGTGCTGTTTGCTAATCAAAAACACACATTAAAATTTAGGTTTGGACATGGAGGTGGAAATGAATGAATAAAACGTCTTTGCCAAATGTGTTTTAGACTGAGTTATTTAACAGAGCTTAGATTCTAAACTCAGAAATTACAGAAAATTAAAATTGTTTCTTGGTGTAAACCTAATGCTGAATAGACTTCACTTTGAGAGGACACCTGTTTTAGTATCAAATCAAAGAAATAAAGTCTTGCAGGACTTAAGCAGGTATTTATGAAATGCTGTATATGATTGCTCTCAAATGCTGCCTCAATGCGTAAATAAAGTCGGCTCACCTAAGATCAAGCCCAATTTTTTTCTACAGCTACAATCTTAGAACAACCTTTGAACTTTCAAGATTTGACTATGTTAAGTGATAAAATCATTCCCTCCTTTAATTCAATGACTTGAATTCAGTTCTGTTGGAAAAGCAAACGGCAATTTCATCAGTGTAATTCCTCTGCCTCCAATGTAACTAGAAAAGTAGTGTTCCAGGTGGTCTGAAACTACAGAAAAATGTGGCAAAGAAGCCTGAAGTAGCATAGCATTCTTGAATTTAGATTATTAATGGTGTGTATATGGATTGAGTCACAGACATTTCTGGTATTGGTAATAAATGACAGCTTAGTAAGGAACGACTGAGTATGAGCTGATGATGCTTTAGTGATGAAAGAAAATATTGCCCCCCTTCCTCTAGACTAAGGTTTGTTTAGTTTTGTCTACACATAATATCCAAGTGAAAAAAAATTTTCTTTTGACTAAGACTCAGGTATGAAGTCAATTGATTTATAGCTGGATCAGAAGCCAAGAGATTAGTGCCAAAGTAGTGGTGAGATAAAAAAATACTGAACTTGGACAGAATCCAAATTGCTCAAATATGAGTTATAAAGAAACTGCTGACCAGTGAAGACAGACCACAGGGGCTGTTCTCTGCTTCCACTATTAACAGGAATAATGATTCGGGCCCAGGTTTTGGTTGGTTTCATTCAAGTTTCCTTTGTACTTGTTCAAGTGGTACACTGCAAATGAGAAGACACAAATAGGGTCCATGCCTGGGGTCCCCTCATATCTTGTGAAGAATGTTTTAAGTTCAGTGTCAATCCATAGCTATGAGGAGGAGAGAACTATTAAAGCTACTGCCATAGACTAGAGAATGTAGCATTCAGGGCCAGCCTTATTTCCAAAAAATGAAATTCTGGTGTCCGTAAACTGTATATTTCCAGGTTCAATTTCTACTGCTTCATTGGATGTACAAAAAGCCTGACTATGGGTCCTCACAGGTCTTTGTCCAAATAAAATAAAATTCAAATATTTTTATTATTAAGGGACACGCTTTTCGTAAGAGGAGTGGCTGGAACTTAGAAGGCCACCTCTCATCCCATGAAGTTCAACTTCTTTTCCCCCTTTTGATAATCAGTTACATTCACCATTGCTGGCTTCATGTCAGCACGTCTCAACCGAAGTATAGAATGTGACTTTCCCTTACGTTTCCTGTTTCATTGTTTAAATAAAACTAGAATATTTAACGCTTAGTTACATAGAAAGGGAATAAATAAAAAGAGAATATGCAACTCAATAATGTGTTTTACAAAATGCTGGTTACTGCTGTCACTCTGAGGTTCGCTTCCAAGGCACTGTCTCATCAAGCTTGTTCCAGTTGGCAGTGACCATCTTTCCCCACTGCCAAAAGCTCCTTCCATCATATGGTGAAAATCCAGACTTCAAAAGGGAAGCTGAGATACATTATGGTTTCGTTTGAAAAAAAAAAATCCCTAATCCCTCTGTGCTTCACTTCCCTCCCATGTAAAATGATGTGGAATTAAATAAACACTCTTCTGAAAGAAGTATTTCATGACTGAATAAAGGTTTTGGATGGTATAAGCAGATTCTAACATCAGGTTCTTGCCAGATGCATCAGTGGAAATAATGCTGATGATTCTTTTAATGTAGACTTGAATTCAAAATATATATGCTTAAGGTGAAAATTCTGAGTTTAATATCAAAAGATTAAACAAATGTGAACTCAGAAATGCATAAAAGTCTTTCAAGCAGACACTCCCTGCACATCAGCTGGCATATTCATAGGCAAGTGACAACTGGCAGCTTTTGCAGCCAGAAACTGGTGTGGTCATGTGAAAATCAAGGCCAACTGAACTATATATAAAATACTTAAATTTTCTGTACATAGAGATAAAAGGTAAGGTGGCTGTAAAGTGATCGGTCAGTCTGTCTAATATTGCCAGTGTGTATAGACTAGATGTTGGGCGATCAGAATGATGGATAGACCTTTGACTCTGGTCCTAGATCAAGCCCCTTCTGTACTGGCTTGAAACTGGGGTAGAGCTGGGAGGGGAGGCCATGGGCTTTCTGATTTCTGCTGGGAGTTAGGACTTCCATCATCCCAGCCGTGCCCCTCTGGCCTACTTGCTTGAGTACTAAAGTGATATGTTCCTTCTTCCTATCTACTCCCTTCCTTCCCAAATATTCTATGAAAGTCAGGGCTTGCTGCAAGAGCCAGCTTCGCTGGGTAATGCTTTGCTCCAACATCTCTCCTCTTGTCCCTCTGGAATTCTACTCAGGAAGCACTGGGCTGAGCAAGCAAAGCCAGTGAGTTCTTAACAAGCAAATGATATGCATGGATTTTTATCCCCATTTTGCTATTTTTTGGCTTTGATAACCAAAGCATCATTTGACCTCTCGGAACTCAAATTTCATCATCTATAAAACAGATATAATAATAACAACTATCAAATAGTATTATGGAGATGCATGAGGTCATGGACATAGATTATTCAGTATTGTGTCTAGCAGAGAGTAAGTTCTTAATAAATTGTAGCTAACATCTTCTAGAAAAATTAAAAGCCCTACCTCAGTGGTTCTCCTTACATCATACTTAATGCCATACTTCCTCTTGACCTCCTTCTTCAGACCAGTGATCCAGGTAATGCTTTTATGTTTTGTGCTAAATATGAACTGAGAACCTATAACCGGAGTAATTATCTAACCTCAAGATAGTTACACCAGGGCAATGTGTTTTAAAATGTTGATAATCTTTGTACATTTCTTTCCAAACATGAAACATGCCTCCTTTTTTTCTTTCACTAAAGAAAAACATAAATTAGAATCAGACACTGTATGACAATTTTTTTTAATGCATAGACATGTGTTTACTGTTGTGCATAACAGCTGTAATTTGACTGTCATTTACTAATTCTGATTATGTTTGGTTTATGTCCTTCAAGAGCTGTCACAAAGAATTTACTTATTTGTATTTTATATAATTTAAAAAATTGTTCCCAACAATTATGTGTAAATTTTCTTCTTCCTTTTACCTTCATTATTGCTTAGAAATACAATTGTATCTTCAAAGTGGTTATTGAGTCTATAATCTACCAAATTCATGGGGAATGTAGAATAATGTCTTAGAATATGTCAAAATTCAGAAATAAATGAACTACTCTGAATTATCATTTCATGACTATTTTTGGGCATTTGTGAAGATCTACTAATGTTTCTGATGCTATAAATGTATGATGTGACAAACACTATTTCAACATTAAAAGAAAGGAAACCTGCCAGACTTGATAAATCACCATGCGTCACTGGGGACAGCCAATGAAAAGATACACACAGGCATCATCCTAGGACATTTCTCCCTCTAACATCTCCCTCATTCTTTTCCTTCCTTGGATTATTTTATTCCTATATCTTATTTGTTCTTTCTTTTTAATATCTCCATAGTTTAATAATTTTAAAAAATGGTAAATTTCCATCTTAATAAAGGGATTTGAGAACAATTAAAAGACAAATGCACACATTATTTTAGTGACTCTAGGTTCATTTTTTGTTAAGAGAACTACAATTTTCTGCAAAGAATGCATTGTGTTGATCTGGCTACTGATAAACTCCTGGTAGGTTCTGGTGAGGAAAGGAACAAAGAGAAAAAGAAGAGAAAATTGTGGGATATATAGCATCTTAGGGTACAAAGAGTCAATCATGACCGGGTAAAATATAGTGCTGCAATACTCCTCAGGAAAGTAAGACCCTTGGGTAGCTTTCAAATTAATATGTCGGTCTAGATGTTTTTGGCATAGTGAGAACATCTTTCATGTGTCAGAACAGGTTTTGATTATAACTAAATAAGTGAAAGCACAGATATGTTGTTGAGGTGACCTTTATAATAAAGTTTAAGATTAATTGTCTGAAGTACTTTTTGAGTTGGCAAAAGTTGACTAGGAATAAAGTGTGTGAGTTATAGGGCTGCCTGACTGTATAATGCAGATGTTTATGTTTGAATAAAAATAGCAATTTAAATACAAATAAAATAGAAGTGTACTAAAATGAGATGTTTATGTCATCCCTTAATACCTTTTTCTTCTACCAAGAGTAATCAAATTACCCTTTGGATAAATCAGTCCTTGTACTCACGCACTCTTTCGCCCCATACGAATTTAAAGCATTTGGAAATATATGTTCATTTCAAAGGGCAGGAAATGGTCCTAGAAAACAGCTCTATTTAGAAATTGTATGTTGGAACCACCCTATCTGTCTGTTACGTGGTTTGGTTGTATGAATGATACTCTGAAGCATCTGGCATTGCCCTCATATTATAGTGATTCCTGGAGAACCGCTTCCACAATTCTTCCCCTCATACTGTGCCTTCTTATATGCTTCTTTCTCGCAACACTTCCCTCATCATTTCTCTCCCCATCTCCAAATCATTTCATTCTTTAAAGCTAAATTCCAGTGCCATCTCTTTCACAAAAACTTCTTTGAACCTACTCCAGGCATATGTAATTCTTTCTTTTAATTTTTCACAGAAATTCTTCCAGACCCCTTTGTAGATCACCTATTACTCTCATATGAACCATTTGAGCACCTTATAAGGTTATAAGCTTTCATTGGAGTGTGATGTGCAGAGCTGGATAATAACTCTGGTACCTTGCATATGGTAGGTTTTCAATAAATACATGCCCTGGAGATACTGCCTGAATATAGCATTATCTGAATATATAATAATAAATTCACAATAAAAACTAATTTCCTGCATATATGAATGCATTTACACAATCAGTGACTGCACTAACAATTTCACATGATGACAGGGTCAGCTGGGTAGTTATTTGTCATCAAAACTGATAAATTTATTAATTGTCAGTATTTGGTCATTTTCTTTATAGTAATATGAATAGTTTGCTTAAAGACCAAGTTGGTTTAAGAGGGACAAACATGATCAATATTAAATTCCTGTCTTTCCAAGTTTACTGCATATCAGAAAGATGGTGAAAAACAACCTATCAAGCAGATTTTATTTTTGGTCTTATATTCAGTGTGCTATATGCCCCAACCCAAAATTTCCAAAGGTTTAACATAAATAGAAATGGAAAAATAAAACAGAAAATATGCATGTGAGTTTCCAGAATTGTATTTTAAAGTAATGCTTGGACTTACTGGATATCAAGGATCCCTAGTGAAAAATAATCCACTTTAAACTTACATAAGAGTGTGGAAATTTCAACATTGAGTCTTTAGAAATCATATTGAGATTCCTACTTTGAATCTGATCTTTCATTGCTACAGGAATAGTGGAATCATATATGGTCACAGGATAGAATTTTATTTCATTGGACACATGGCTACTTCCTCAATCTAGTCTCCATTCCTCCCAACTATGCAAAGACACTACCAGAACCCTAATGAGATAATGTTAATGAATGAGCATCACACAAGAACACAAGCTATTCCTCTCCACAGGGTTCTCATCATTATCTGAATTCACTGAGTGGTATTCATTCTGTAACGCAGAAGCTGAAATGCCACCAAGAATGTTTCATGTTACCAACAGAAAATAGGAAAATGGAAACCAGCATCCATACTTCCTCCCTATCATCTGCACTCAATAAATACTAAGTCAGATTGTTTTATTTTTTCCTTATGACAAATATACTTAAGTAATTGGATGTTTCCATTTTATGGAACTGGGAATTTCGCTCATATTGGAATTCATAATCATGGCTTTTCATATGGAAATTTCTATTCCTCAAGTATACCAGGATAAAAGTCTAGTTTTTATTAGTTCAAACTTTGTAAAGAGAGACCAGATCTTGCTGTTATATAATGTATAATTTACAAGCATTTCAGATTATAAGGAAAATTTATTTACCATAAATATTATGATGGTTCCTTTGAAAACAAGCATGTTGTTTTAAAGTGGAATCATAATGGATCTAAATATTTATAAAGGATGACTTAAGTAATATATTGAGTACCCACAGGATATATTGCATATAAATACATATTTAGGGAATAATTTTTGTACTTTATGGAATGGTGTCTTCTTTCTAGTCTTCTAACTTTATCTCCTGACATATAAGCAGACTTCAGGCTAAGCCTCCTTTATCCTTGTTAGTGCATTTGCCACACTGTCTCAAAATTCTATTTACAATGTTTATTATACTATGCTATTGAAATGATAAATTACTAAATAATGAATAGAGAATAACAAGCCTACCTTTCTGTTTTTTAGCATTTTACTTTCAAATTGCGCATTGAGTCATAAATGCTTAAAATCATATAATAGAATTATTGGGATGGAAGAGCATTTAAAAGTTACCTAGTCAGTAAGTTATAGCTTTATTATTAACATTATTATTCATTATTATGATCATATATTATAATATTTATGTATCTATAATATTGCCACAATACAATATTATAACGTTATTATTGGTCACTAAACCAGTGACTTATAAATGTATTATCATTATTGTTATTAACTTATTACTTACCAGAAGAACTCTGTGCTTCCAAATTACATCATATATGGAACCCCAAAATATAAAACAGATGTATCTATAGCAGCTCTGGTTTAAGAGCAAGAAAAAAGCTTGGCCTCATCCCCTGCAGCAGAAATCTGAAGTTCCCCAGAGCACAGTTTGATAACTATTGATCTAATTTACCCAATCTGCTCAAGATCATTTCTAAAACATATTTTAACACATAATCATACTGTCTTTCTATAAGACTTCCAGGGAGAGGAGACATGACAGCTCACAAAAGAGGCTATTTCATTTTTTGGAAATGTTTCTGTCATTATAAAATTAAAAAAAGGATCCCCTATATTAAGCCTCCAAACAGCGTTTCCCCATATCTTAATCTCTTCACTAATTATTTTATATAACAACTTGTTTAGATATTTGAAAACAGTATAGCCTTATAACCCATGTTACTCCGGGAAAAAATACACTTGGTTAAAAGTGTTCAGATTTCCCAAACCTGGTCATCTACATTTGCTCTCATACAACACTAAACTATGTTTTCTACCTTTATCTTGCATCTACCTACCACTTAAGCATTTTATTAAAAATAATAATAATAATAAAGGGAGAAATGTGGTATCCACATATAAATCAAGTATAAAAATCAAACGAATATTCATATTTGAACTGATTATTTATAGTTCATAATGAGTGATCAAAACCGAAAGTTTCTGTGATGACTGCCCTTGTACTGTTCACCATGTAAGAACTTTTTCACTATGTAAGAATTTGTTCTCCATGTAAGAACTTGTTCGTTATGCTTCAGAAGATCTGAGACTGACGAGAATTAAGCTGGGGGTGGATTAATGATTGTGCATTGAGTCCCCTATACAGAATTTTATTGTTGTTAATGACCATTTGATCAATAAATATGAGAGATGCCCTCTCAAAAAAAAAATAAATTTGAACTCCTACCTTACACAATACAGAAAATCAATTCAAAAAGGATTAAAGACTTAAACATAAAACCTGAAACTATAAAATTCCTAGAGGAAAACATAAAGGAAAATCTTGACCCTTGGTTTTGGAAATGATTGCATGGATGTGACACAATAAACACAGGCAACAAAAACAAATAGACGAGAGGGACTACATCAATCTTAAAAGCTTCTGCATAGCAAAAGAAACAACAGAATTAAAATCAACCTACAGAATGAGAAAAATCATTTGCAAACCATATATCCGAACATTAATCTCCAAAATATATGTATGATATTCCTACAACCCAATAACAAAACAAATATGGGCAAAAGATTTAAACAGATATTGCTCCGAAGATGACATCAACAAACAAACAAATATGAAAAGATGCTCAACATCATTAGTTATCAGGGGAATGCAAATCAAAACCTCAGTGAGATATAACCTCACATCTGTCAGAACGGCTATATTCAAAAAGTCAAGAGATAACAAGTGTTGAAGAAGTTGGGGAGAAAAGGGAAAATTGTGCACTCTTAGCAGGAATGTATTGGTGTAGCCACTATGGAAAACAGTATGGAGAGCTCTCTAAAGTGTAAAAACAGAACTGTATGTGATCCATCAATCCCACTTCTGGGATATACCTAAAATAATTTAAGCCAGGATCTCAAAGAAAAGTATCTACACCCCCATATTCATTGCAGCACTACTCACAATAGCTAAGCTTTGGAAACAACCCCAGTGCCCACTGACGAATGGAAAAGAGAGTGTGTGGTATATACACATGGAAGAGCATTCAGCCATAAAACAGGAAATTCTGCCATTTGTGATAATATGGATGAACCCAAATGACACAAAACTAAGTGAAATCACCCAGTCCAGTCACAGAAAGACAAATGCTCTGATTCCACTTACATGAGGTATCTAATATAGTCAAACTCATAAAATCAGAAAATACAATAGTGGTTGCTAGGGATTAAGAGGCAAGGAAAATGGGACATTATTCTATGGGTATCAAATTTCTACAGTCAAACTTTTTTTCCTTTTATTTATTATTATTATTTTTAAATAACTAATTAATTAATTTTTATTTTTTTGAAGAACATTATGTTTACTAGGCTCTCCCCTACCCCAAGTCCCCCCCACAAACCCCATTACAGTCACTATCCATCAGCATAGTAAGATGTTGTAGAATCACTACTTGTCTTCTCTTCCCTTTCCCCCACCCCCCACATTATACATGCTAATCATAATACCTCCTTTCTTCTTCCCCACCCTTATCCCTCCCTACCCTCCCATTCTCCCCAGTCTCTTTCCCTTTGGTAACTGTTAGTCCATTCTTGG
The DNA here is from genome assembly GCF_040802235.1 of Manis javanica. Classification (NCBI taxonomy): domain Eukaryota; kingdom Metazoa; phylum Chordata; class Mammalia; order Pholidota; family Manidae; genus Manis; species Manis javanica. The sequence goes on along the minus strand of NC_133168.1, from coordinate 13,803,327 downwards.
GTTCTGTGATTCTGCTGCTGTTTTGTTCCTTCAGTTTTTCTTTTGTTCTTATACTCCACAGATGAGTGAAATCATTTGGTATTTCTCTTTCTCCGCTTGGCTTATTTCACTGAGCATAATACCCTCCAGCTCCATCATGTTGTTGCAAATGGTAAGATTTGTTTTCTTCTTATGGCTGAATAATATTCCATTTTGTATATGTGCCAGATCTTCTTTATCCATTCATCTACTGATGGACACTTAGGTTGCTTCCATTTCTTGGCTATTGTAAATAGTGCTGCAATAAACACAGGGGTGTATCTGTCTTTTTCAAACTAGAGTGCTGCATCCTTAGAGTAAATTCCTAGAAGTGGAATTCCAGGGTCAAATGGTAAGTCTATTTTGAGCATTTTGAGGAACCTCCAGACTGCTTTTCACAATGGATGAACTAATTTACATTCCCACCAGCAGTGTGGGAGCGTTCCCCTTTCTCCACAACCTCGCCAACATTTGTTGTTTTTTGTCTTTTGGATGGTGGCCATCCTTACTGGTGTGAGGTGATATCTCATTGTGGTTTTAATTTGCATTTCTCTGATAATTAGCGATGTGGAGCATCTTTTCATGTGTCTGTTGGCCATCTGAATTTCTTCTTTGGAGAACTGTCTGTTCAGCTCCTCTGCCCATTTTTTAATTGGATTATTTGCTTTTTGTTTGTTGAGGAGCATGAGCTCTTTATATACTTTGGATGTCAAGCCTTTATCAGATCTGTCATTCACGAAAATATTCTCCCATACTGTAGGGTACCTTTTTGTTCTATTGATGGTGTCCTTTTCAGCTTGATATAGTCCCACTTGTTCATTTTTGCTTTTGTTTTCCTTGCCCGGGGAGATATATTCATGAAGAAGTTGCTAATGTTCACATCCAAGAGATTTTGCCTATGTTTTTTTCTAAGAGTTTTATGGTTTCATGACTTACATTAAGGTCTTTGATCCATTTGGAGTTTACTTTTGTGTATGGGTTAGACAGTGATCCAGTTTTATTCTCTTATATGTAGCTGTCCAGTTTTGCCAACACCAGCTGTTGAAGAGGCTGTCATTTCCCCATTGTATGTCCATGGCTCCTTTATCAAATATTAATTGACCATATATGTTTGGGTTAATATCTGGAGTCTCTAATCTGTTCCACTGGTCTGTGGCTCTGTTCTTGTGCCAGTACCAAATTGTCTTGATTACTATGGCTTTGTAGTAGAGCTTGAAGTTGGGGAGTGAGATCCCTGCCACTTTATTCTTCTTTCTCAGGATTGCTTTGGCTATTCGGGGTCTTTGGTGTTTCCATATGAATTTTTGAACTATGTGTTCCAGTTCGTTGAAGAATGTTGTTGGTAATTTGATAGGGATTGCATCAAATCTGTATATTGCTTTGGGTAGGATGGCCATTTTGACGATATTAATTCTTCCTAACCAAGAGCATGGGATGAGTTTCCATTTGTTAGTGTCCTCTTAAACTTCTCTTAAGAGTGTCTTATAGTTTTCAGGGTATAGGTCTTTCACTTCTTTGGTTAGGTTTATTCCTAGGTATTTTATTCTTTCTGATGTAGTTGTGAATGGAATTGTTTCCCTGATTTCTCTTTCTATTGGCTCATTGTTAGTGTATAGGAAAGCTACAGATTTCTGTGTGTTAATTTTGTATCCTTCAAATTTGCTGTATCTGATATCAGTTCTGGTAGTTTTGGAGTGGAGTCTTTAAGGTTTTTTATGTACAATATCATGTCATCTGCAAATAGTGAATGTTTAACTTCTTCTTTACCAATCTGGATTCCTTGTATTTCTTTGTTTTGTCTGATTGCCTTGGCTAGGACCTCCAGTACTATGTTAAATAACAGTGGGGAGAGTGGGCATCCCTGTCTAGTTCCCAATCTCAGAGGAAAAGCTTTCAGCCTCTCGTTGTTCAGTATGATGTTGGCTGTGGGTTTATCACATATGGCCTTTATTACATTGAGGTACTTGCCCTCTATACCCATTTTGCTGAGAGCTTTTATCATGAATGGATGTTGAATTTTGTCGAATGCTTTTTCAGCATCTATGGAGATGATCATGTGGTTTTTGTCTTTCTTTTTGTTGATGTGGTGGATGATGTTGATGGATTTTCGAATGTTGTACCATCCTTGCATCCCTGGGATGAATCCCACTTGGTCGTGGTGTATGATCCTTTTGATATATTTTTGAATTCGGTTTGCTAATATTTTATTGAGTATTTTCGCATCTACATTCATCAGGGATATTGGTCTGTAATTTTCTTTTTTGGTTGTGTCTTTGCCTGGTTCTTGTATTAGGGTGATGTTGGCTTCATAGAATGAGTTTGGAAGTATTCCCTCCTCTTCTATTTTTTGGAAAACTTTTAGGTGAATGGGTATTATATCTTCTCTGTATGTCTGGTAAAATTCCAAGGTAAATCCATCTGGCCCAGGGCTTTTTTTCTTGGGTAGTATTTTGATTACCACTTCAAATCTTTGCTGGTAATTAGTTTGTTTAGATTTTGTGTTTCTTCCTTGGTCAGTCTTGGAAGGTTGTATTTTTCTAGGAAGTTGTCCATTTCTTCTAGGTTTTCCCTGCTTGTTGGCATATAGATTTTCATAGTAGTCTCTAATAATTCTTTGTATTTCTGTTGGGTCTGTCATGATGTTTCCTTTCTCATTTCTGATTCTGTTAATGTGTGTTGACTCTCTTTTTATCTTAATAAGTCTTGCTAGAGGCTTATCTATTTTGTTTATTTTCTCAAAGAACCAGCTCTTTGTTTCATAGATTTATTGTATTGTTTTATTCTTCTCAATTTTGTTTATTTCTTCTCTGATATTTATTATGTCCCTCCTTCTACTGACTTTAAGCCTCATTTGTTCTTATTTTTCCAATTTTGATAACTGTGATGTTAGACTATTCATTTGGGTTTGCTCTTCCTTCTTTAATATGCCAGGATCGTATATACTTTCCTTTTAAGACTGCTTTCACTGCGTCCCACAGCAGTTGGGGCTTAGTGTTGTTGTTGTCATTTGTTTCTATATATTCCTTGATCTCTATTTTGATTTGTTCATTGACCCATTGATTATTTAGTAGCATGTTGTTAAGCCTCCATGTGTTTGTGAGCCTTTTTTTTTCTTTGTGGAATTTATTTCTACTTTTATACCTTTGTGGTCTGAAAAATTGATTGGTAGAATTTCAATATTTTGTAGTTTACTGAGGTTCTTTTTGTGAGCTAGTATGTGGTCTATTCTGGAGAATGTTCCATGTACACTTGAGAAGAATGTATATCCTGTTGCTTTTGGATGTAGAGTTCTATAGATGTCTATTAGGTCCATCTGTTCTAGTGTGTTGTTCAGTGCCTGTGTGTCCTTACTTATTTTCTGCCCGGTGGATCTATCCTTTGGGGTGAGGGGTGTGTTGAAGTCTCCTAAAATGAATGCATTGCAGTCTATTTCCCTCTTTAGTTCTGTTAGTATTTGCTTCAGATATGCTGGTGCTCCTGTGTTGGGTGCATATATATTTATAATGGTTATATTCTCTTGTTGGACTGAGCCCTTTATCATTGTGTAATGTCCTTCTTTATCTCTTTACTTTCTTTGTTTTGATGTCTATTTTGTCTGATACTAGTACTGCAACTCCTGCTTTTTTCTATTATTTGCATGAAATATCTTTTTCCATCCCTTGACTTTTAGTCTGCACATGTCTTTGGGTTTGAGATGAGTCTCTTGTAAGCAGCATATAGATGGATCTTGTTTTTTTATCCATTCAGTGACTCTATGTTTTTTGATTGGTGCATTCAGTCCACTTACATTTAGGGTGATTATCGATACTTATGTACTTACTGCCATTTCTGGCTTTAGATTAGTGGTTACCAAAGGTTCCAGGTTACTTTCCTTACTATCTAAGAGTCTAACTTAACTCACTTAGTATGCTGTTACAAACACAATCTAAAGGTTCTTTTCTATTTCTCCTCCTTTTTCTACCTCTTTCATTCTTTATTAGGTATCAGATTCTATACTTTCCCTCTGTCCCTTGATTGGCTTTGGGGATAGTCAATTTAATTTTGCATTTGCCTCAAAATCAGCTGCTCCACCCTCCCTACCATGATTTTACTACCTCTGGTGACAGCTGTCCAACCCTCAGAACACTTCCATCTATAGCAGTCCCTCCAAAATAGACTGCAGAGATGGTTTGTGGGTGGTAAACTCTCTCAGCTTTTGCTTATCTGGGAATTGTTTAGTCCCTCCTTCAAATTTAAATGATAATCTCACTGGATAAATTAATCTTGGTTCCAGGCCCTTCTGCTTCATGGCATTAAATACATCATGCACTCCCTTCTGGCCTGTAAGGTTTCTGCTGAGAAGTCTGTTGTTAGTCTGATGGGCTTTCCTTTGTATGTGATCTTATTTCTGCCTCTGGCTGCTTTTAACTGTCCTTATCCTTGATCTTTCCCATTTTAATTACTATGTGTCTTGCTGTTGTCTTCCTTGGGTCCCTTGTGTTGGGGGATCTGTGGATATCCATGGCCTGAGAGACTATCTCCTTCCCCAGATTGGGGAAGTTTTCAGCAACTAACTCCTCAAAGACACTTTCTATCCCTTTTTCTCTCTCTTCTTCTTCTGGTATCCCTACAATGTGAATATTGTTCCACTTGGATTGGTCACACAGTTCTCTCAATATTCTTTCATTTTTAGAGATCCTTTTTTCTCTCTGTGCCTCAGCTTCTTTGTATTCCTCTTCTCTAGTTTCTATTTCATTTATTGTCTCCTCCACCATATCCAACCTGATTTTAATACCATCCATCGTGTTCTTTAATGATTGGATCTCCAACCTGAATTCATTCCTGAGTTCTTGGATGTCTTTCCGTACCTCCATTAGAATGTTGATGAGTTTTATTTTGAACTCCCTTTCAGGAAGAGTCACGAGGTCCATATCATTTAAATCTTTCTCAGGAGTTGTATTAACAATTTTACTCTGGACAAGGTTCCTTTGGCAGTTCATGTTTGTATATGGCGCCCTCTAGTGTCCAGAAGCTCTATTCTGGAGCTGCTGAGCCCCTGAAGCAATGTTAGGTCTTACGGGGGGAGCTGTACTGGGGGTAGGAAAGAGCTGTTCCCTGCCTCCCAGCTCTTGTGCCTGTCTCCACTGCCTGAGCCAGTGGGCCGGGCACACAGGTATAAGATTTTGTCCCAGAGCAGCCAGATATAGATCCCTTTTTTTCACAAGCAGCCTGAATCCCAGTCTCCCCAGGAACTCTGCCTGTATTAACTTTCCAACCCAGTATTCATGCGAGTCTCATGATAGCACCATGAAATGTAGGTTTGTGCATCCAGCACAGATTTATGGAGCTAAGTATTCAGCAGTCCCAATCCTTCTACTCCCTCCCTGCTCCATTTCTCTTCCTCCCACCAGTGAGCTGGGGTGGGGGAGGGGCTTGGGTCCCGTGAAGCCTCAGCTCTGGTACATTACCCCATTTGCTGAGGTCTGCTCTTTTCTCCAGGTGTGTGCAGTCTGATGCGTCCTCTTTCCTGTTGCTCTCTCAGGATTAGTTGCACCAATTAAATTTTCTAATTGTATCCAGTTTTAGGAGGAAGCCTCTGTCTCTCCTCTCACACCACCATCTTTAATCTGTACTCTCAAACTTTTAATTATGACACTTAACTGTTAAAAATGAGTTAGTAGATAAAAGATAGAGAATAATATACAATTTACACTTTCTTGTCTCAGAAGATGGTAAAATTTTTGAAATTTGAAATAAGAAATAAAATATTTGATAACACAACAAACTTAAAGAAAATGGGACCAGGAAGAGAGATAGGCAAGAAAAAATGAGGGAGAAATTTTTTTGTTTTTTAATAAAATGCTGAAGTGGTAGGTAGATGCAAGATATAAGGGAGAAATGTGGGATTCACGTATAAATCAAGTATAAAAATCAAATGAATAATCATATTATCTGACTTGATTGTTTATAGTTCATGATGCATGATCAAAATGGAAAGTTTCTGTGATATGACTGCCCTTGCACTGTTCACCATGTAAGAACTTATTCACTATGTAAAAACTTGTTCACCATGTAAGAACTTGTTCGTTTTGCTTCAGAAGATTGGAGACTGTCGAGAATTAGGCTTGGAGTGGATTAATGATTGTGCATTGAGTCCCCTATACAGAATTTTATTGTTGCTAACAACCATTTGATCAATAAATATGAGAGATGCCCTCTCAAAAAAAAGTGAGGGATAAATTGTAACTGGAGGACATAAAGACAAGAAATGCTCAGTTACTGAATTGTCAGCTGCTTTAGGGATTGCTAATCAGAACTGGTATGCATCAACTTAAATAAGAGCAGGAATATGTCCCAGGATGTAAGAGATGGGAAAACGTTGGAAAAAAATCAGAAATGAAGAGGAGAGAAATCTATATCAATCTATATTACTATAACCACTATGCTTGACAACAACAAACAGAACAGAAGTAATAATCTAGGCTATTATATGAGGACTCTCTCCTGAAATGAAAGGAAATTAAGTGATCAGATACAAATTCTTCACTCTATCTCATGAAATGAAATTAAAGGAGATAGGAATTTAGACACACCAGAGTGAAATAATGTAACTAAGTCACTCAAAAAAGTTCAAAATTCAAAATGACTTTGTTTCATTTAGATGGAAGTTTTGAGATTCAAGAGTTATGTAAAATTTGTTGTTATTCAAGTAAGATAGAAAACAGATAATGGGTGTACAAGGGCTGAAAATCATTAAATTTTAACCAAACAGCTTTCCTGAAACATAAGCAATTTTTAATCAGAAGTAAAGCAAAGACATCAGGAAAGGGTAAGTCATAATACATAGGATCAGAAATGTGTATTGAAATGGTAATTTGGGGTGGTATCTACAAATACAGATAAAAACAGAATATCATTTGTCAAAAATAATTGTATTTATTTAATAAATATACTAATACAATGAGAATTATTTGGTAGTATAGTCTTCCATAGTCAGGCTACAGACACCTGGAATTTGGAAAATCTAGTCACTCCAAAGCACAGCTATATTCTCAGACTTACTATAAAGTAAGTGGATAGTGTTTTTGTTTTGAGGTTCAAATTAAGAAAAATAGAAATGTAAGTATGATTCATTTTTAAACTTTCTTAAGGAAGTCACTAGTTGAATTAAATAAGGGTGTGTGCCTCCTCAAATAAGTAGAAAATAAAATGAAAGAAAGAAAGATTGAGAACTAATTCCATCTAAAAATCATACAAAGAAAAAAAATAAAGGAAAGCACAATGATGCATCAAAATTAGAATGCATAATGAAGATGAAATCCCAAAAACTACATACAAGTTAAAAAATACTCTCAGATTTGGCTAAAAAGGTAAATTGGAAAGATAAATTAACCAGAGGATTAAGAGTGGAAATATAGTTAATAACAAGATATGGAAATATTTTAAGATGTTAATGTCCAATATTGGCAAGGGTATTAGAAAATAAACACTGTCATAACAGTATTTCTGAACTGATTAGCTTTTTCTTGTCTACATTGTGGTAACAATACCAAAATTTCAGTGGCTTACAAAATTCATATTGTATATGAACTATGGTTCTGTTCTCTACTTGGGTTCTTCATTCAGGGATACAGGCTGAAAGAAAAGACATTGCCTGCGACATGTTCATTTACTACAGGGACAGAGTGACAGAGGCGTCATGTAATGACTCTTGAGGCTCAGTATTTAACATTCATATCCCGTTGGCCAAAGCAAGGTATACATCCAAGTCAATCTGTTGGAAGTTATGTACTTCCTACTGGAAGTGGTACTGTTAATGAAAAAAAAAGTAACAAAAATCTATCCATTGGTAAACACCAAAATCTTCGCAAACCATGGGATGGAGATCAAGGCACAAATCACTGCCTAATCCATAACAAATGTGGCTCATGTAATTGTATATTAATGATACCAAAATAAAAAATTAAGTAATTAATTAATTTAAAAAAAAGAGTTGTAGAATCCTCTTACATGAGACATGGAATGGTTTCAGACAACAATGAAATCTTACACACTATAAGAATGAAAATAAAGATAAACTTCAAGGATGGTCAGTTATCAATATGGACCAAAGTCCTTTCAATTGCTTAATCTCTACCTAGTAATTCTTTTGCTGGAACGTTCTCCTAAAAAAGAAAAATAATAACAATTTCCCAGATAATTTATGTACTAAATGTTGGCAAAATGTACATTAAAATATTCATAGTTATAGGGCCTTTAATAGGTTAAATATCTCCATACGACTAAATAACTTTCAAATGTATTTAGTGATGCAAAATACCTATATGTAAGAGAAACCTAAAATGGGCCATCATTTCCATTATTAAAAGTGTGTGTTTGTGTGTGTGTTTGTGTTTGGTTATCACCACGTTTTCAATGTTGAACAACGGGTAGTTCAATTTTGGGTGATTCTTTTTCACATATATCATCTTCTTAATAGACAATTATTTTGCTTTGCAACTTAGAATTAGCAAATAAGCATGGTAGTCATTCAATAAATAATGAAGACATAAGTAAACAAAAAGGCAATGACATTGTATTGTATTTACAAATCATCTGAGTTGCATATTAAAATACGAAAAATCTGCTCACTACAATATATCATGGAACAGAATGAGATTCATTCATCACTGGTCAAGGGCATTGGGATACATATATATACTACTATATATACTACCATAGATAGCTTCAGACAAGGTAATATAACAGTCACTGATATTTATTAAAATTTTCCATTTGCCAGGCATTGTGTTAGGATCTTTGCAAACAATATCCCATTTAAGTTTCTCATCAATCCTATATGTTAGGAATTTCTTTTAAAACTCTACCTGTTAGCTGAACAAACTGAGAAAGATAATAATACTTTCCCAAAGTGTCCCAGAATCCAGGCAGTCTGATTTCAGTCACTGTTAACATTGCCTGAAAATGTGCTCATATTCTCTTAAGGGATTAGTCCCGGATTACTGAATCTTAAAACTCTACAAAAACGTCTTTCTGTGGTAACTTCTTACAAGTGAATAATCTTACTAATTAAATATAAAATGTTTTCTACTGTTATACTTCAAGGGTATTCTTAAAGTTTAAATGTATGAGTACCTTGCTGACAGACCTGATTTATGGCCACACAGTACCTTATCTGTTCTCACCTTTCACACCTTATTTGTGACTACTGCTTTAACTTAAAGACCCTCTTCAACCATGCTTAGAAAGTGAACTATCAGTGGAAAGAGTAACAAATAGCCCTGTATTTTAACTCCAGATTCCTGTTTCTTTTATTCTCTTTTAGCTTCTGTGTCTAAGTTTCTAATGGCTAATACATAATGGAAGAATTGGGAATGAGTTCACTAAGTCTCTATTTTAGGGAAACCTATGCATGGTTTAACAAAAACCATTGCTTCTGGGGAGCTTGGCTGGTTATTAGGAACAAACCACTATGCCTTCTTTTTTTAATTTAGTTATGCCAGGGGGTGTTGAAATGTCTTCATTATGGCATCCAGTGATGTTTTTTCCACAAGCTTTATTTTACTTATACAGCGTAAATAAAAGCAGTGAGTTGAATCAACCAATTAGACAGGTAGTTTAGGTTCAGACAAATAAAACATCTAGATAATTGACTGTATCATTCATTTGCACCCAATTGTTTTGGCAATGAAAAGTCTCAGCCTGGGCTTTTCCAAAGTGACATATGCCTTTGTATGTTATGAAAAAACTTTTATCTTTCAAATTAGAAACAACAACAAAGACAAAACACATTTCTTCCTGGTCTACTTCGTATGGGTAACAGATATTATCACAGCTAGAATTGAGCAGCAGAGAATATGTAATTTCCTTTGTAAAAAATTATTTTCATCTTGGGGAAAAACAATATTTGGCAATGCATCAATTCCTCTGCTTTTGTTCATCATTTGTTTGAACAGAAGTAATTATGCTTACAACAAATTAAACATCAGAATTTTTCCTTTGGTTTCTCATAGTATATTTTATATTCAACTACCAGTTACATCATTAAATCTGGTTTTTATTATTTTCGTCAGAAAAGCAGCATTTAAAAAATTTAGATATAGCACCGCTGTAAGCCTTAGTTTGTTGATGAAAATTAATAATCATCATATCAATAAAAGACTATACAAATGCCTCAAAAACAAATTACTAAATATTCATGAATATTGATTTTTGAGATACATTTTAAATAAGTAAACTTAATGAATGTTGAGTAAATTTTAATTGAGTATTTTAAATGTGACAAAATCATTTCATTATCATGGTACTTTAACATGAAATTGAACCTAGTACATTCCAAATAACAGATAACATTTATGAGAGTCTTATGATCCTTAAAAACTCCAGGTGTTTCTCAGGCATGGCCTGTGGCCAAAATATGAGATTCAGGATGCTGAACTCCATTACTGGTTTCTTATTTCAATATTTTTTTCTTTATATTATAATTTCTGAAGTTTGAATATGGTATGACTAAGTATAATTTTTCTTGACATTTATCCTGCTTTATGTTATTAATTTGGGGTAGTTTTCTGTCATCACTGCTTAATATATTCTGTTCCTTTCTCTTTCTCTCCCTGTATTTCCATTCCATGTACGTGACACCCTTTAGCAATTGTCCCAGTTATTGGGTATAATACTGTTTTTTCAAGTTATTTTCTGCCTTTCCATTTTGGAAGTTTGCATTGAAATATCCTCCAGCTAGAGATTCTTTCTTCAGCTACGCTTCATCTAGCAATGAGCCTATCAAAGGTATTCTTCATTTTATTTACAGTGGGTTTTTTTTAGAATTTTTTCATTCTTTCTTAAAATGTCCATCTCGCTATTTACATTACCCATCTGTTCTTGCGTGCTGTCTGCTTGATCCATTTGTACCCTTAGAATATGAATGAAGGTTGTTTTAAATTTTTGGTCTGGTAATTCCAACATCTCTGCCATATCTGAGTCTTGCTTTGCTCTGACTCTTTATATTATTTTTTGCCTTTAAGTATCTTGACTTTGTAATTTTTTTTCTTGATTGTTGGATTTGATGTATTGGGTAAACGGAACCTAGCACATTCCTGTAGAGATTTCTATCCCTGGGTTTCTGTTAGATAAGTTTTGATTTTCTGTATTCTCTTGTATGTCTCTCCAATTTGTGGGGGGCACTAGTTTTTGCCCTATTATCTCACTTCTTTGATGGATCTAAGAAGAGCTGTTGATTTTCCAGACCGCTTAGCATTTTATTTTTTGTTAGAATGGAGTGATGATTTTGAGAATCCTTACCAGCTAGACTGAAATAAGTTCACACTAGTTTCTTAAAAAAAGGAAATTTTAAGATAATCCTTTATGGTCTGGTTTGGAAGTGATATCTAAATGAAGCCCATGTGTAAACAATAGAGTATGAAGTAATTAATTAAATTCGCCTCATCACACTTACTAATATCTATTTTTAGTTTTGGTTCAGTTGCTTAGTTAAAATGCTAATAATCAAGACTGAATCATTACGTTCCTAGAATTAAAAAAGAATACAATAAAACTCATGAAAAATAAGTTATTTACATTCATTTATTGTATTTTAAGGCATCTGAAGACACATGGGAAATGCCTTGAAAAAGTTCCTTTTTTCATAAAAATAAAGCAGATAATAACAGCATTCAAAATGCATTTGTTATGATGATCTTACATATTATTATTTTGCTTATTTCCATGGCACTTGTGGGAATTAATTTTTAAGTTAGTTTAAATTAATATTTGCATACTTCTATGAAAGAAATAATATACTATATAAATGGTAATTGCTGAAATCCAGTGTTCTCAGTATTTATAACACTACATTAAGGTAAATTTTAAAAAAATCAGTTTTAAGAATCTTGAAAAATATTAGGGGTAAAACAATATTTGTTACTACTAATAGTGTGTCTTTTAGGACACATTCCTTAAAAAAAGGAAATTTCAAGATAATCCTTCTTGGTCTGGTTTGGAAGTGATACCTAAATAAGGCCCATGTGTAAATAATAGAGTATGAGTTAATTAAGAATTAAGGACATGTATTATGACACTTTTTAGAATTACGGACACATTAAGAATAAATGGACATGCATAAGACCCTAAGTGTATATAATTTTTGTTAAATATACTAAAACTAATATGATAGATTTCATTCAGAAGTGAAAAACCAAAATAATTTAAAATCACCTGCCATGTACTTTATATTATTTAAATAATTTGGTAGTAAAGAAATTATTCTAATAATTCTAATATTAACCATTATTCTATTAATAGAATAATTTTTCTATTCTTTTAATAATTAATCTAATTATTCTAATAAACAGTGTCAGTTAAGGACCTAAGTTTTCTTGATATTTTGTGTTATCAATAAATGATTCTTATTTCCGAACATCCCATTGGTACTAGCATTACATTAACAAGTAAAATCCCTACAATGGATACTTAATGCTTATCACATGCTTTCACAAATGTTCATTAGAATGCTGCCTTAGATATCACGTAACTACAATATAGGCAATGTAACAACAAAAGCCTGTTAATGCAATCATAAATGAATTACATAGCTTAATGGGATTGTCCATCATTAAAAAAACAGCATTCTGTTTCCAAGTATGAGATGTTATCTCATAATAATTTCTTTGATGTGAACACATTAGATTTTCCTTTTCATGTTTACCTGAGCCTTTCGCCTAGAAATGCATTTATGCCTGTACCTCCTCCAACAACTAATGAATGCAGCCATGGATGGCTCACTGTTAAAAATGAACCCAATTACCCAAAGAGACAATTTAAATAAGGTATTATAACTATTTCAATAAGTTAAATTTAATTATTTGATAAAATATTTTGTGTTTTATGACCTTTAAATTAAACTATAGCTGGGAAAACAGGACTATGAAAGTTGTATGTGGTCTTAGGGACCATTGTGTTCGTCAAGACTATGGGATACAACTTTCAAAACTAATTGTATTGAGAAGGGAGAAAAAAGCAAACGGTTATATATGTATAACATAGGTTGCCATTTAGATAAAAAGCATGAATTATATATATAACAAACAGTTGGCTTCATTATTATTCAAATTGTTTACTCATTTTCATATAGTTTCCCCTAATTCTATTCTGTGCTCAAAGAATAATGATCATGGATATCAAAACTAAATAGAGTTTTCATTTCAACCATAGTAGCACACACACACAGTGGATCAGTCTAGAGCAACCAGCTATGGGTAGTAAGGCGTTATCTAGGTTTGAGATGTCTCACTTCAGTTCTAGCTAAATGGTGAAGGGACAGTGATTAAGATGCCAGATTAATGATTAACTACTATAAGTAACACGATGAATATCTGGAATATTCCCTGGAGTATTGGCTCCATGTAGAAGGGAAGAAAGGCATCACAAGAAAGGGATATGGGAACTTACTCAAGTACTAATTAAAATAAAAAGAGAAATGTAGCAGGAAAGTAGAAATTTATTTTGAATTTCTGAACAATGAATAAGGTCATATTGAAGTTACCTATTAATGGAATACAAACGTTTGGATATGTGTGCACCTACATGTGTGAATATCCATATATATAGATTGATTTTATATATAATACATACTATACATATAATTTAATTATAATTAAGTCATTTTTTGCATTTCACTATAGTGCTTGTCATTTGGATAAAATGTGTGAGATAGAATGAGAAGGGAGAAATTTCAAAATATTTGTACAAAGTCTTGTTTGGTTTAGGGTCCAAAATGCTTTTTATTATTAAAAATCAGCTTGCAGTTCAATAACCAACAATACTCACTATGCTAATTGATTTCAATAACACAGGAAATCAACTGTGGGACAGAAATGTGTACCATCCACAATACTGGGTGTGGGTGTTCTCTAGGTACTTTAAATCTCATCAATAAACAAATCTTGTACAAATGATTTTAAAAAACACACACCAAGTACAACCTAATTAACAAAAAATAAGGGCAGAACAATCCATCACAAAGGTAATTCACTTCTTAGTAGGTGCATTTTGTGGCCTAGGTGAAGAGTCTTATTAGGGCAGGCATTATTAATCTTTTTATAAGAATTCTGAGTCAGAACTGCACTTCATTTTAGTTCCAATTCAAGAAGGTAAGCAATTTTGTGGCACTGGAAGCAATATTTTTCCTGTGTTATCTTCAACTTTATTTATATTGATCTTCAAGCCTTAAGTAAACCAATCTAAACACATTCAGGTCACCTTTAGAAAACTAACATAAATTGCTGTAGATTTTAGAGTTTGTAAGACAAAAGTAAAAGTAGATCTTGCTAATTCAGCTCTACAGAAGCAAAGCATTTATGAACATGGTATTAGAGTAAGTATAATAGTAAAATGTATAAAGTTTCTTAAGCGATTATTTATTAGTGCATCAGTTATTTACACTTGAGTAACTTTTGTCCCTTTTTGTAGCTTATATCAGACTAACACTCCTGCAATGGGATATATACATATATTGAGAGATAGATATAGATATAGATAGATATGGAATTGAATGGGAGATATACACACACGCACATATATATATTTGGAATTGGAGAGCATCTTATACAGGAAGGAATAGAGAAGTTATACTGTTTTTAGAGGAGAAAGTCCATGCTTGGAGCGCTACATTCACTACAGCTTTTCTCTTTAAGTCATTTTCAAATCACAGATCAATAATGTAAAAACTAAGTGAAAGAACCAGCTTCAATAGAGAGAGGTTACTGTTCAGAGCTGGCAAAGAGATTGGGACTTGAGAAGCGATATCCCAGAACACAGAGACCAGTAGAGAAGTAGCCCACAAATCTTCATATAATGTTGCTAAAATCATTAGTGAAATCTGAAATCGTACTCATGGGGCACGATTCCGAGAAAACCCATAGAAAACATTTGTAAGATTAGTGAGCTGAGCAGTGATTTTAGCAGTTGTGAATGTGGAGCAGACATTCTGGAATTTGAACTCCAACAAGGTGAAAGGACCTTGGTAAATACTTCAGGCTTTCAGTTGAAATGTTAGAGGGCTAAGCATTAGGAATAAAGACGGAGAACCAGAGTAGAGAGTAAGGGGCATGCCTTAGGAATAAGAGCAAAACTGAAATACACCAGCTCCAACTCAGTCTAAAACGACCCTTCATAGGATCAGTTGTTCCACCAGTATTTCATCTGTCAGCCAAAAAAAAAATTAACCATCATCAAGAACCTCGTCAGTTTTCATCCATGATGTGCAACATCCAAAAGAAATTTGAGAGACATGCTAAATATAATCACATGACCCGAAACTAAAATGAAAGAAAACACACCTCAGAAATAGATATGAGACTTAACAGGGACTTTAACCATGATTATATGTTTGTGAAAACAGAGGAAAAAAATAAGTAGATGGAAAAATATAAAATTTCAATGGCAAATTTAACTCTATTTTAGAAAGAACCAAATATACATTCTAGCACTGAAATATAAAATACCTGAAATTAATAATTCATTACAAGGATTTAGTGACAACACAGTGAAAGAGGGGATTAGTGAACAGGAAACAGATTTTAAAGAAAATATCAAAACTAATGTTCAGAGAGAGGAGAGAATAATGAATTACATGAAACACATTTAATAGTCCTAAAATAATGAGACTCAAGAACCATGGAAAGATAAGGAAAGACTAAGAAGAACCAGTATTTGAAGAGATAATAGCTGAGAATTTCCATGTTATTCTCATGTAATATGAGAATATAATTATTCTCATTAACAATAAAGATGCATCAAGTCACTGATTTAAGAAACTGTGAACTCTAAGCAGGAAATACATGAAGATACCTCTATCTTGCCACATCATATTAAACTTCTGGAAAAAAAGGCAATGAAGATAAGCCAGAAGATTTTTTTAAAAAAACACATATCTACAGAGGTACAAGAATAAATTGATTATTGACTTTTCCATGAAAACTACAAAAAAAAGGAAATGGCATCTTTAAAACAGTTCAAAGAAAGAAAACAGCCCTCTACTCATCTGGAATTCTATCCCTAGCAAATATCCTTCAAAAATAAAAGAAATGTAAGGATAACTTTAGCACCACACAATCTGCTATAATTTATTGCCAGCATAGGTGCAATATAAAAAATACCAAAACTAGTTCCTCAGGTTGAAGGAAAATGATATGAAATAGAAGCCAAGAGTTCCTGGAAAGAACTAAGAAGGTTAAGAAGGGTAATGATACAGGTAAATAAATGAACATTGATGTGTAAAATAACAATAAAAATGTCTTGACGAGTTTATTACATGTATGAGATAAAATATATGACCAGAGCTCAAAGATGGTAAAGGTAAAATGTGCTTCAATTTTTCTAAGGTGCTTGCATTTTGTGGAAGTAGTTAAAGAACTAATTTAAGGTAGACTGTAATAAGTCAAGGATGCATATTGTAATCTCTAGGGTAACCATTAAAAGAATAATAAAAATGAGACCTAAAAGGATGATAGAGGAGAAAAATGGAATAATTTTTCATACTTGATAGTTTTTCAATTTAAATAGACGAACAATGGAAATACTTCATTGATTTAATTGAGTAACATATAAAATACAGTTTGTTCTTTTCTCTAATAAAGGAACATTAAGCTTCAGTTAAAATTTTATACCAAAATTTTAACTGAAGCTATTTAAACCTTTCAAATGAATGCATTAAAATATTTTATTTTCTATTAAGGCAAAGAGTTCACCCTAATAGTTGCCCATATTTTTATAATTAAATACTACATTAAATGTGCATATTAAATTATATCTACATGACAAAAATTATTGAATACAACTGAAAGATCTGACATTCTCTTTGCTTATATTCCTCTGTGAGTAAAAGTCAGCTAAAATATCTTTAAATTCTTTGGGTCTCATTGTTTTGGTGGATGGAAGATGTACCTGGATAAACAGAAGAGAGATGACGAGTTAGTGATCATCCAGATAGGGGAAAGCACGAATGAACCTATTAACTCTAAAATAGTTAGTTTAGCTCCCGTACTTACTAGCAATATGAGACTATCACTAACAAATTTGTAGTAATTAAGGAAAACGTGAAATATAAGGAGAAATATCATGATTCTGTAAAATAGTAAAGCAAAATCGTTGCAAGGTTTATTTCAGTAATTGTACTCATTAGTTTAACATTTCACAACTCATTATCTTAACACTGAAGTTTACCAATCACTATATTTTAAAAATTCATGAAAATACATTCCACTGAGATATGTTTTCACCCACAGCTACCAGTAGGAAAAAAATTCTTACTTTTGTGGCCTAAATATGAGTCGGGACTGGGATTTCAACTCCATAATCTCTAACTTTCTAAAATATATTTTTTAGAAGATTCTATAAATACTCACCTCAATAACAAAAAGCACTATGATCTTTCAGTTCTGAACATTATAGTAGAGAATTGCAGCTAAATGATTAAGCAAAAAAATGTCTATTTAAAAGTAGTAAATGAATCTCTTGTTGAGATTGGGATGGATAGAGAAATAGAGTATTAAGTTTGTATCATGAGAATAATTATTAATAAACTATAAGTCCTGAAAGGAGGATGTCAAATGCCTGTTTATTGTTTAGAGAATTGAGAATGCGATGCATTGTTGAGATAAAACACACGGAGAGGCTGAAGGCACATGCAGGGATTGACACTAAACCCATTTTATAATCCTCACATTATAGAGTAGGTATTTATACTGTCCTACTTTCTAAATGGGGAACTTGACCCTTAGAGAGATTTAATTATTTGCTCCAGTTTCCACAGCAAGTGAAAGAACATCTGGGATCCACCTGAGGCTCTCTGAGGTTTTTCTACTTTGCAACCATACCAACACGGACAACTTTCACTTAGTGGAAGTCACCCAATTTTTTTTCTGACTATTCTACTAGACAAGAAAAATTTCTAAGTCCTATATGCAGTAAGTGAAGTGAGAAGAAAATTACCAAACAGTTGTCCCATTGCAACCATAAATATGTCATCTACATTCCTGGCTCCACTAATTCTGTTTCATGCCTATGAGCAATGCATTCAGTATTTCTTATTCAACACCAGTTGGCTTGTGTCCTTGTCTGCTTACTGAGCACGTGGTGAATTGCTTAGATTTTATACTCAGGTTTTCTGCAGTGACCACTAAGGACGGCAGCTGAGAGAGAATGAAGGCTAAGTCAGCTGTGCCTTCCTAACTGCACCGTCTGCCTGCTTTTGTCCACCATTACATTGGCAGAACCATTTATTTTTTTCTAGGCATAAACACTTTGGTGTACGAATTTTGATTTTCATAGGATAGCGTTCGGGTTTACCAGAAGCAATGCCTTTTCCTTGTCAGGAAGCAGTGGACTATCCGAATGAAAAGCCCTCATTTTCGGTTTGATTGTCTACTATTCTCTAAAGGTTTTCTGATCAACCTTCAGGCTGAGATTCTTGTGGCAGCACTACACTAGTTCCCAGAGCATATTTTCCCCTTATGCCAAAGTAATTTATAAATTTAGCCTAGTTCCAGTGTCTTTTCAGGATAAAGAATGTTTTTTAAAAAAAGGCAGGGTAATTCTAGGATAGTGTGTAATCAGCATCAATATTCTCTCATGAACCCCTGTGTCATTTGCAATGGTTGTATCTGGCATTCTTCATCTCATGGACAAGAAAATGAGATTGCTGCTAATATAAATAGAAATATAACTGTGATTCACAATTACATCATAGAGGAACTTTCTAATTTTTACATAATTTATTTGTTTGTAACTCATTCCCTGATGCTATCACCTTCCTACTTCGTATTTATTTATAATGGCAACGTAGCAGATGCTAGAATGGGAATTGCCAGTCTCCCTGGCCCCTGGGCCAGAGTCGCATTATAAATATTGGGAACCATCAGAAACCAAAATGCGATCAAACCTTTGGGTTTAGTAAACCGTAAGAGCAAAACCATCAAGGCACTTATTAGTTAAGTATGACAGGAAATGTTTGATTATATAGGACTTGTATAGTAATGAATTCATTATTTAGTAATTTCTAAGGGTTATATTCTAAAGGAAAATAATATTTTAAGCTATGTATTTTTAGTTCTTTTATTGAAAACAATCCAACTCAAATGTTAATGCCATTAAAAATTTCAAGATAATGGACTGAACATGTAATAAAATGTCTGCCTTCCTTTAGGAGCTGTAGAATATTAGAAAACACATATTAAAATTAATAAATACATAGGCATGTCTAAAACACTACATAAGAAATTAAGAGGCATACCTGAGAGAGAATCAGAATAAAAGACATCATTGTATGCCAAGAATAGAGATATAAGCCAGAAAGCAAAAAATTACCTAGGAAAAGCACAGGGGAATTATTTCATAGAAGATAAACACACCATCAAAAATATTTAAGGAAACAAAGACATATAAAAGAGGTCTCAAAATCTACAAAAGGAGAAATTGACCTGCTATTAAAAGGTTACTAGAAAATCATAAAAAAGACATTAAAATAATCATTGTTAGTATCATTAGAGAGATAAAGGAGGGTGTATGTTAATTAAACAAGAATAAATAGTCATGAAAATAAATCTGTGAGAGATTTTGAAAAAGACACTGTTGGATAAACACTCAAATAATAGAATGTATAGCAAAATAGACAATCTTGAATAACTAATTACCAAGTTGGACGCTGAAATGAGGAATTTTTATGAGAACACTGCACAAATCAAGAGAGAATGAGAGAAATGAAGCACAGATGCTAAATTTCATAATCCATCTAAAGGGAGACATGGAAAGTGAAGATACAGGAAAGAAAACAGAAGAGAGAAACTTGAAGAAAAAATGGACTAGAATTTCCAAGAAACAGACCATTGGATCAGATATTGAATGGATTCTTATATAGAATAATAATGAGAGGCATGCTTAAAAACAAGGAGACAAAACAAGACCAGTCAAATACTAACCAAAAGAAAGTTGATGTAATAATACTAATATGAGGAAAAAATTCAAAGTGAAAAATTATTAAAAGCAATAAGAAGGATATTACATATTGATGAAAGAAACAACTCAAAAGAATAGAAAGCAATTAATTAGATGATGCTTCATGAATATTATTTTGAAATGTATAAAAACTGATAGCAATACATGAAGAAATTGGCAAATCCACCTTCATAAGTGAAAGGTTTTACACACTTCTTTTGGAAACCAAATGGCCTAATGGAACTCCTCCTAAAATTAGGATATAGGAGAGTTGAACAACAAAACAATAGCAATGTAGAATTCTGCACTCGATAAAGAGAGACTACCTGCTATTTTCAAACATATTTAGAGCATTCCAAAATTTGATCATGATTTTTGCCTTACAGGACATCTTCACAAATACAAACAACAATAGCATAATGACCACAACAGACTAAATTCTCTGACCATGTCAGAAGACACAGAGAAATTGAGAACAACAGCTTAGCTGGGAAACCAAATAAATGACACTTTCCTAATTTGGTAATTTTCAAGAAGAAATAACAATAGATTTTTTTCTAATATTCATGACAAAAGATAAAGACCAAAATTGACCTAAATATGAACAGCCTGTGCATTCCAACTCAAACAATCCACAGAGGGACATGGAAAGTCTTCCTTCACTTCTTCAACATCTCTGCCTAGTAGAGGCCGTTATCTGCAAGGAGCTTATCATAAAATGATGTTAGGCTGCTTCCATGTGCCCTTGCCTAGATGTGAAACTGTCAGTCATGGGAGAGTGCAGTCATTGGGTGGACTGTATGTATTTAAGCAATACTGTGTTTCCACTGTCAATTGTGTGCAAGTAGGTATGTTCCGTGAAGCCTTCCTCAATCGGCCCTTTTGGAGCTCCAGAGAAAAGAAACTGTGGCCACCATACCACCCTGTCTAAGTTTCTTAGGGCTGCTGTAATAAATGACTACAAACTGAATGTCTTAAAAAAACCAGATTTATTCTCTTATCCTTCTGGATGCCATAAATCTGAAACCAAGGCAGCAGTGGAGTTGCTTTCCCTCCGAAGACTCTTGGGAAGAATGATCCCTTGTCCTTCCTGCTTCTGGTGTCTCTTAGCTTCCCTCAGCCTGTGGCTGCACCCGTCCAGTCAGCTTCCATTTTCAGGCCTTCTCTTCCCTCTGTGTGTCTCTCCTATGTGTGTGTCTTATAAGGACACTTGCCATTGCTTTTCGGGCCTGCCGGATAGTCCAGGATGATCTCATCTCATGATGCTAAATCACATCTACAGAGACCCTTTTTCCAAATAAAGTGAAATTGATAGGTTCCAGGGGCTAGGACACAGGCATATCTTTTTTAGAGCCACCATTCAAACCACTACGCATCCCTGTATGACTCTCAGTATCAACACCCTCCTTTCATCTTTTCAGTTTTGAATTCCCTCCATATTCGTATTTGATGAAGTAAAAATAAAACTGAATAAACTCCAGCATACCAAGGTAAATTGTGAAAATATGTCACTCTTCACATCTAGCCAACTGCCCTATCCAAGTGTCAGTGTGTATCTGGTACAGTCACACAGTTCACAGGCCCTTAATGATTGTACAATTGCTGGCCCATCTGATTCAGAAATATTGTCTCTCTGATTTCCTGCCAGAGAACCCAGTGATAAGTTTAGACCTCAAACCATGAACCAAATGAGCGTTGCCACTTAGTTGAGTCATTAGAAGGTGCTGCATCACATCTTTTCACCAGATGGCCCAAGCAGAATTTTCAGAAGAAAACTATTTCTAGTTGTTTTCTCTAGCATTGCCTATCACTTATGCAAAAATCACAGAGGATTACCTAAATGTTATTCTGTTCCTCTAAGATGCCCTTGAAAAAAACAGCATTTATGTCCTTTTTCTGGTATAGTCACTTACTTCCTGGTTCCTTTCCTTTTGGCAACCACATTTCCCCTTCTTTGCTAATCCGGTGTAAACCATTCTCTCCTATGGTGAGATTTAAGTTGTGTGGGGCATAGGTAATAGGACCGTCATTGTGCTGAAAACCCCCAAGGCTGGCAAAAGTGAGGCGCCTAGCTTGCATACTAAGGTGCTGTCAGATTTAAAAGTATTCAAATAGTGTCTTGTGCTGAAATATCCCTTTCAGCCAGGATCAATAAGTTCAACCAAGACTTCAATACCACAGGATTTGATAACATAAAAGATGCATTCTGAGAAATGGATAAGCCAGAGAGTTATGTTATAGCATCAACCCCACTCCAAAGGAGCATCAAGAAAGAACCCCCTCCCACTTCCTGTCATGCCACACACTCACCAGTGTGGGCAAGCCACACCCCCATTTCTTTTTCGCCCTTATGTTTGGCATTGAGTGCTTTCATTTCACATTCAACGATTCTATAAAATCAGCACTCTGAGGATGATACGCAACGGGGTATTTACAAGCCAAGCTGCGTCTTCTTAGCCCATCCCTGCATCATAGTCACTGCGAAGTAGGTATCTTGATCCAAATAAATAAAGGTGAGTGTTCCAAAATAAATGACAGATGTGGTCTCAACCCAATCCTTTAATAATATTCAAGCACTATCAATTATCTATCTGTTTCTCTCCACGTTTCTGACCACTTAAAATTTGAACTTTTTCTCTTTGTAGCCATAGAGATACATACTGAAATCACATTGAAGAAGTTATATATATTGGCAATATTGTTATTGTCTCTTTCAGTTCTGTAGATGTAAAACAGTTTCAGGGGGATGTTCTGGAGGAGACGGCATATCAAGATGCTTCTTACCTTGGAAAAAGCGTAAGTAACTATGGGTAATGGGTGAAATAAGACAAATCCTTTCTACTCTATTTTAATGTGCACATTTACCTACGATAACTTTCTAAGAGTATGGTCAAGACCTGAACTCTCTGAGGTTCAGTGCTTTAGAACATTTCTATGTATGGACCTTCATAGATGAGAGCTCCTTCTTATAAACACTGGATCACTTTGGAGCTTCTCCAACCCGAGCCATCCTGGATTTGCGTCAGGGTTAATGATTACGTCCGAGTCGGGTATATACTGCAGGAAGCCCAGGTCCACCTGGAGTGACATGACTGTGTGCCTTTCTGAGAAGCGAGGTAATCTCCTATACTGAACCTGAAGAAACGAGTCTCACCCATTTTTTCCAACAGGCTTTTTTTTCTTACACTATCACATTTTGTTTTCATTGTGTGCCCATGTGTATGTGTGTCTGTGTGTACTATGAAGCTGAAGAATCATATGCCTCACACTTTGCATGTTAGACAAACAAGCAAGAGGTCAGGAGGCTTGTCTGCAGAAGGTGCATACTGGGAAGCTGTTTAAGAGAAATTTGAATATACAGAATGAATCCGTGTTATGGAGGACCTTGAAAGGGAAGAGAAATGTTCCGATGGATGAAGTAGGCAACTAAAGGCAGCGAGATTGTTAAAGTATGTTTAGGGAATAATTGACATTAAGATTCTTTAGAAGGAGGGTAAATTGCTTAATTTCTTATGCCTTAATGTCCTCATCTATTTAAAAAGGTGAATGATAATGCCTCCTATTTCATAAAGGTTTGGTGACGATTAAGTGAACTAATGTACGTATTTAGAGCACATATGCAAAGTGCTCAATAATGCTACCATCACCATTTGCAACCACCATCGCCGCCATCCTCACCTCACCACATGCAAAAAAACAAAAAACAAAAAAGATGCTTTATAAAGGAGATAATCCAGGTTTAGCTTCTTGAAAGGTTTCACAGTTGATCATGCCAATTTCTGTGTCCAGTTAGGAGGAGGTGTTGACTAGGACAACATAGTAACATAAGGTATAATTTTGTTTGAGGCAGGTGATCTTTCACATAGACTCATGTGCAAATCTAAGCATTAAAATACCGTTGAAATTATTTATTATTATTATTATAAGGCATGTTATCTATATCCCTTTCCTCTGATACCATGTCTTTTACCCATACAAATCCTTCTGTAGAAACTTTTTTTCCCTTAAGCTGTAGAATTGTTTGAAAATATAATAATTTTAACTAATTATATCATTATTTATTTATACATCATCTTAATACTCACTTCTTTCTCTGTTTTTTTGTAGTCAAATCACATACTTTATCCCTTAACTGAAAACACAAAACACTTGAGAATCTTAAAAGAAAATATGAATGGCCATGGAGGTAGAGTTATATAAAATCAAAATACAGGAATATTCAGGTAATCAGATGGAATGCCTCATGAGCGTGTGTGTGTGTGTGTGTGTGTGTGTGTGTGTGTGTGTGTGTGTATACCATACTCAATCTTGATTTCTTAAAGTATAATATAAATGTTACTTTGCCATAAGATACTTGAAATGTTTAAAAAATATTTAAGAAACTGTTATTAAATGTTACTTGTCTTTGTAGAAGGATTTTTGGAGATCTTTTTTCCCTTCATCAAAATATCCATATGCTTGTAGTAATAAAATGATTCCCTGAATTGTATCCAAGTTCTTTACATAAAAAAATTAATAGTTTTGCTTCTGTAAGTACTTGATGTAAATGAACAGAAATTTAAATATATTAGCACATTCCCAGATTCTTCTTTTTTATTAACCGCACAGCATAAATATAACAGAATAATGCATTATCAGGGACACAGAAATTAGCCCCATCAGTCAATACTGTTCTTCAGCCAAGCTCAACAGACCTTATTACCTAGATTTGGCTGTGTACCCTCAGGCTTATTATGAACCACATGAGCAGATGATTGAATGGGAAAAAAAATCTCCATTAAGAAAAATATTGAGATTTTGAATTCGACTGCCTGTCCGTTAGTGACATAAAGTGCTGACAAGCAGAACAAACAGTGAGCAATGTAATGTCAAGGCCTCTAGTGAAATGAAGTTTCATAACTTCACTAGGGTTGATGGATGGGTAATAACGACATTTTCAAGTGCAGGAATGTACTCTATTAGGAGCATCATAGAATTTTTCTGCACAAAGTAGTTGTTACAGCTTGGTTGCTCAGGGAAGATGACTCTATAGAATAAGAAAACAGTCATTTGCTTATAAATGTTTAATCAGGTTAATATTCTGTTGCTCTTCCATGCCAGAGAATGTCACTTATTTGGAGTTTAATCGTTTAGCACAGAATTCTCTTAGACAGTGAAAAGACGGTGGAGAATTCTACAACATCAAATACTCAAATATTTGACATTAACAACACCATAAATCTGGCATGAACAATTTATCAGTTTACAGGGAAACCTTGCAAAAAATGCATTACTGAGGGTGTTATCTGAATAGCAAATAATCCTTTAGGACTTTGTAAAATGCAACCTACTATATTCTTTATAGATTAAATCACAAACACAACTATCATCTTTCAGCCAGTCAATTGCAAAGGAACTGTGTGTCACTAATTTATGCCTTATCCTCCATAAAACTGGTTGCAGTCACATAAGGAATAAAACTGGGTGATTTTTGTTGCTATGTGTTCAAATGTATGCCACTTAGCTGAGAATAAACCAGGGAATCTTGTTCTTTTAGAAAAAGGAAATCTTGCTGGCATCAAAACTCACTTCAGGGTATGTGAAATCACAATTTAGGAAACAGTTTCTAAGAAAGCACAGCACCCCTATGTTTGAATGTTACCTGGCTACTCAGAACTTCCTGGAATTAGGATTTCCAGAAACAGTGAAGGCATTTCAACCACATCTGAATGATAAAAATCATTTGATAGGGAATGTTCATCAGAGTCCTAAGTTTTAAAAGTTAAGTGATTACTGCACTTCAAGTAAAACTTTCAGCAGATGATATGTGAATTAAAATATGTTACAGAAACCAATCCATTAGAGTTTTATTGTCACAAAATGACATTTTCTAATACCTGAGCTTTTTCCTAAATGATTCATTTAACTGTAAATTAAAACAATACTGTTTTACATATTTCCTAAAGTGAGACTGTCCAGCCACTTCATTAGGTTTATCCTTAAGCTAAAGAAAGAACAGAAATTGTTCAAGAACTTCATAAAATTTTTCTTCTTTTGTGCCTGCCTGCCTGCCTGCCTGTCTTCTTTTCTTCCTTCTTTCCATTTCATTCTCCTTTCCTATGATGAGCACAGGGTTCATTAGGCAACGCCTCTAACGATCTCACTGTATTTGTAATGAGGGGGGAGAAAAGCTATCAAAGGTCTCTGAGTTTTACTTGCACTTTGTAGTTATGAAAGGCAGTTTCATGTTAGAGCTACATATTAAAGTTTGGGATCTTCTGTGATTTAAATTTATATTATATATTGATCCAACGATTCTGTACGACGCTGGTATCTATTTTTCTATATTACCGAGCATGCTGACAATGCCACATTTCTCAGCATGAACTATATTCTCAGGAGGAATTCAGGGCTGAAATTGCCTGGATAGAGTATTGCAGGCAAAACGTTCTTTGAAAGGGAAATAGAACAAAAACAGCTCCATTGCCTAAGTAAATTAATTGATTAAGATATGAGAAGAAAAGAAAGGGAAATTTTGTTTACTAACGACTATTTAACTCTATCTTGAAGAGGAGGTGGAGACAGCCAGTATCTGAACCTTTTCCATCACAGGTGACCTTGCTGTTACCTCTACCCAGAGCCATTCGTGTTCACGGCGCGGAGGTACACAGCTCGTTCGCCTGCTCAAGCAACCACGTATTTTACAACATTTATTGCTGCAACTTCAAATTCTATTTCCGTAGCAGGATCCCTGGACTAACTTCTTAGTAAGAGTTGTAGAGTACTTCTATAGAAATAGCAATTTGGTTCTAGAGTTAGGTTTTGATATGACATGAAAATCACAAGGTGTACCTTAGGGAAATCTATCTTCAAAAAATCTGCTGGTGTTGACCATATGTCTGTTGATGTCTCTAACACTATCAGCTGTTTTTATACGTCAACCATGGAATACCTTCAAATGCTTCAAGCTCCTCAGAGCAGGTTTAGGTTGAAATTGCAGGGAATTGCACAGTACTTGTGAAATTTTCTCCCTCGTGCAAAGCTGGGTGCAAAAATACAATATTCCAGAACTGTTTTTATACGTCTGTGTACATGTGTATAGAATACTTCAATATTCCTCATTGAAACATTAGTTCATTATGAGGATAAATTGTTATCTTGATATTCATTTTTTCTATATGTAAACATGATCCATGAAGGTGAGAGATGTACTTCCATATTTGTCAAAATAAATGCTATCAGTCTAAACTCTAACTTGCATTTGAATAAAGTAAATTCAAACTTGCTCAACATGAAAAATGGAAAATAACAACTCATGTAATTAAAAAGTCCAGGGTGGATAATTAGCTTCAAATTTAGCTGGCTCAAGGTATTCATTTGATATTTCTTTCCCATTCTCTCTTTGGGAATTCTCCCAAGACTCATAGAGTTTCATTTATTCAGTACATTAAAATCAGTTTCAATTGTTTATTATTACAAATTTTAAGATTTTCAAGCTTTCTTATGTGAAACACTTTTCTAGTTCCAAAGTAGAAAGTATAAGAACTCTCACTTGTTATTTGGCTATTCAGAACTTCCTGGAATTATGATTTCCACGGGATTCTTCAAATGGTTCCAATATGCCACCTTCTTTTGTGAACATCTAGAGTTATCCATTCTCTTGAGGGTTTTGCATTTATTTGCACAAGACTGAATAAATCTGACTTTTTTTTTAGTCGCTCTATTCAAAACATCTTTTATTTCTCACTTATTGTGTTTGTTCTCTTATCTTTTGTTGGTTAGTTTAACTAACAGCTTACCTTATTTTGCCGTTGTTTCAAAGAATCAGCTTTTTAATGTATGTCTTAGTTTGGTGGTTTCTAAATTTCAGCTTCCTTGATCTCAAACTTTAAACTCTGACTTCTGCTACCTTCGTTTTTTCTTTTTGAATTGTATGTTTAATCTGCTTATTATCCCTCTTTCATCTTTATTAATATAATTATTTGAACCTATACATTTTCCTATGATCATTGCTTTACCTGTCCCATGAATTTGTATACATTAATAAGGAGAGCATAATTATGTTCTAGAAATTTTTTATGTTTAGTATGCATTTCTCCTTGACCAAAGCACAGGAAGTATTTAATAGATGTTAATTTTTTAATTGCCAGATGAAACTATACTTTTTATTATTTTATTATTAATTTCTGGTTTTGCATTGCCATCAGAATGTTGTTTGTGGGAATTCTATATTATAGCTAGGCCTTACTGAAGTTTTCTTTGTGTCATGATATAGACATACGTACATAGGAAATTTAACAGGACTTTCACTTATTCCATGAGCACTTGAAAGTAGATATATTGATTCATATATGTACATAATATGTATTATAAATGTTATATTAAATGTTCCCAATGGTAGTATATATATATATGTTCATAAAAGCCTTCCTCTCTGATTATGCTATTTAAATCTTCCCTATGTTCAATTACTATTACATATTATACACTTGTTTTATCTTAGATGGAGAGAAATATTTCAAAGTCCTAATTTATTTAGTATCTTTTTTTCTTGAATTCTCACTGTTTTCAATGTTATTAAGGTGGTCACTGTATCTTTTGGTGCATAGATTAATAAATTTTATATCTTCAATGTGAAATGTAGCCTGTTGTGCATTATAAAGAATCCTTTATCTTGTTTATTGCTCTATGAGCTCAATTCTGCCATGTCAGACATCAAGTAGGCAAGCTCTGATTTCACTTTGTTCCATTGTCAGGTGACCTGTCTCACCGCTTCATTTTTAGGTTTTTCTTCAATGTTAGGTGCATTAATTGTATAAAGCATATAGTTGGATTTTTGCATTGTGGACCCAGTCTGAAATCCTTCTCTTAAGTGTATTAGGCCAATTATATTTATTTGTATATGCATATGTTTGATCTGAAGTTTTGCTTTGTTTTTTTCACATATTTACTGTGGGGTTTTTCAGTGTATGGTTTGTTTTCTCTGCTTTTCTTTTTCTTTGTTGTAAAAGTGTTTAATTTTGTTTTAATTTCTTCTGGTATTTAGGAGGTTAATATTTTTATTCTAGTGGTTACCTTTACACTAATGTGTTTACACAATGCTTAGAAACCTCTTATCCTTACGTAAGTTTCTACCTGCTTTCCAAGCTTGAAACTTTTTCCATTATTTCCACCTTTTATCTCAGAGATGAATAGAGCTAATTCTGCTTTGCCCTTCTTCTCTCCTTCGTCCCATTTTTTTTGTTGTTCTATTTGTTTTGTTGGACCAAATATCGTATTACTCTCCCCTCCTTATACCCATATTTATTTTAGTCTTAGATTCTCAATTAAACATTATTCTTGTTTGAGATAGGCTCATCCTCTACTGTCCGGCTAGCCCTACAAATGTTGACATTTTTTTTTTAGTGTGTGTGTGTGCGGAGGAGATGGGGTGGTTTGAGGTTTTTCTGTTTGTT
Source organism: Manis javanica (assembly GCF_040802235.1). NCBI lineage: Eukaryota > Metazoa > Chordata > Mammalia > Pholidota > Manidae > Manis > Manis javanica. The sequence continues at coordinate 13,773,907 of NC_133168.1, read as the reverse complement.
TTTTTACATTCCAGTAGCCACTGTTCTGGTCCACTGGGTCTCAAATCCATTCCTGATCATTTCCACTCAGGATCAGGCATTTGCTTTCAGAGTAAATTCAGATTTACATTAACTGTGTCCCACTATCATTTGGCTTCTGCTGCAAGCTTACCGTGTGCTGGGCCGTCCCCAAGAAGGAAGACTATTTTAAAAGATCATCTCATTCTCCTATGTTTCAGGTCGCTCTAACCTCTAAAATTCCCAGCTTTAACACAAAGTAACTTGTTATAAAGACTTTACTATAAAGGAGTTGGCAAAAATTTTAATGAATACAAGAAAAAATGGAAAACACTAAAACGGCAGTCATTTAAAATCAAAACTGCATAAATGTGGTTATTTTACAATATAAAATTGGATACTTTCAACAATAATTCATTTCCAAAATATTCTGTCTCTAGCACCATCTGTTTACCTCAAGGAATAAAAACCCACTTTCCCTGTGTTTAAATGCATAGTACACTGATTTAAAATGTATGTCACAAAGACAACACAGTTACATCCCAATTTATATTTACATATGCTTTATCCAAGTGTTTCTTAAAGAATTGTGAAGGGGGAAAAGCCAGAACTTAACAATAATAACCTCATGCTTCTTAATATAGACATGAGTCAGAATGACTTCAGCTCCTTAAGTTTTCAAGCTTTAGCTTAATTTTTTATGACACTCATTGTTCCTTTTAGATACTTAAAATTTTTCATATCTACCAAAAATTCCAGATTAAAAAGGAAACATAAAAATACTCCTAATCAATAACATTTGATGAAATGCATTGTGATTCCTTTGAAATAAAGAAAACTAATTTTTCTCAGTGTAGGGAGCTAGAAACCAGCCCTTCCCTTTTGCAGTTTACACTTCATTCTCTACTGTGAATATTGAGGATATATATATGTGTAGAGGAAAATACATATGTATTTTCTTTTGTTTGGAACTACGAAGTGATGAGAAAGCAATTTTCTATGACCTAGTGGTAGACCTCAATTTGCCTCAGATTATTTTGGAATTGGAAAAGGTAAACGAAAAAGTGTACATTTTGTAGGTAAGTACAAAGGTGTCTTTGAATCTATGTTAATAAATAATGAGACATTAGAATCACTAGAAGAAAACATTTTCAGGAGAAAGTTTTTATATTTTCTTTGAAAAGTAATATTGTAAGTTGAATTAAGTATGTAAAAGTTTCCTTTAGTACAGTTCTTCCTAAAATTGTGGTTATTGATTGGAAAATAGAGTATTCTTTTTATAACTAGCATATAAATTAGGATACATTATGCCAATGGACCCCAAAATAAGATTTTATAAACTGTATCAGATGACAACGACTGTTACTTGAAACATATCACTTTAATTTCATATGTGGGGATGATTTTCCAGGGTCAGAAAACTGTATATGCAAAATATTTATGAAGACCTTTTCACTATTATTTTCTGCTTGATCTTTCCCTCTAAGCCTAAAAAGTGAAACAAAATATAAATACAGTTAAGATGTTTAAATATGCAAGTGTCTAATTTTTATTTTAACTTTTAGTAAAAGTGATTGTCAAGAGATTGAATGCTGATAACCAAATTGGTGACCCAGGAGAGAAGAGATAACATTATTTGTAGGAGAGGGAAAATAACTTTAATTTATATAAATAATTGAAAATAATTTTCCCTCTACTCTTCTGAGTTTTTAGCTGAACCCCTGTAATAAAAGGTAGATTTGCAAGAGAAAAACAAACAAGTTTATCAACATGTGTACATAGGATATAGTCAGGGAAAAATGAGTAACTCTGGAGTGGCTTAGAATTCAAGATTAAATACTATCTTAATAGGGAAAAGGGAGGGGGGATGTAGGCCTCTTAGAAGACAGTAAATGGTTCATGAAAGGACCCTTAGAAGATATTTGGGAGGTACGTTAGATGGTGACAAAGTTTGGGTGTGATGTCAACCTCTACTTTCCTCTCCTGTGGTAAAACTCAGTCTTCCCCAGTTGATGACATTCTCATGAGAGGCACTCATTACAGCCAGGTTCCTTTTGTGGGATCCGTCTTTAGGTAGATAAAGTGGGTTCAAATAAAGCCTCTCCCTGTATTTGCTACTTTTCAAATGCCTACAGCTCAAAGTAATCAATGTAACAAAGGTTCACATTTTCAGGTGACATTTTCTGCTACTCTTCACATTGTATGAACATGTCGCCTATAGGAATAGGATTCATAAACCATAACACTGGCCTCTGAGCCCAGATCAACCCCTGCTGCTCTGCATGCCCATAAGCCCATCACCAATCCCTCTATGTCTCAGTTTCATCATCTCTCTGTTCATGATAAAAGTAAGTCCCCTGTGCATTCTGCATGTCATGGTAAAATGCAAATGGAATGGCAGTTCTGAAAGCTATTTGAAAATTAAAGCCCTACACAAAAGCTCAATCACGTTTGTGAAGCCCTTGATTTTCTTTTGCAGTAGGAACTGATGGATAACATCATTTAGCCCCAAGACCTCTTTCTGTATTTCATTCTCTTAGTTTTTATACTGACAAGACAAAAATTCTGAAGTGTCCTAAATTAAGTAACATAAGGACAAGAGAATGATGGAGAGAGAAAAGGGAAGACCACGAGTCAATAGCTGTGGGTGGTAGCTAACTGGAAACTCCATGTCCCTGGATGAAGTCATTTCAACAACCACCCAGAAGGTTTCCAGGACACCATGTCCCCCTTGCACATGACCAGTGTCTGAGCATCATCAACATTAATTTATTAAGCTTCTCTAGGGACTAACCACCTATCCCTGGACTTTCTCAGCTTCTCATTCGCCCAACTTCCTCATCTGTAGCCAATGCGAATTTAAAGAAATTTCTTTCCTTGAGACCTCTCATAAATGTGCCCTGTTTCTTGAGTCTGGTGGACACATTGTCTCTATTAACTGGCCTTACTACTGGGGAAGCACAAAGTTCCTGTCCCAAGACTCAGTCCTTGTCTGGTTAGCATCTATTTAGGCTCTACAGACCATTTTATTTCAGAGATCTCTCAGTCTCAGAAGTTTTTGATTTGTCAGTATACAAAGAGATGCTCGGAATAATGTTTGCATGAAGTTAATGATAATTATCTTTGGTGGGATTGTGGACTTTTTTGTTCTTTCCTTTATATTTTACTGTATAATTGGATCATTTTATGGGAAGCATAGATTTATAAATAAATATTTTTCTTAGAGAAAACTAAAGCACAATTAAAATATAAAATATACATATTATTGTATCCATGATAAATTTTCATCACCATAAATTACTCCTATGTATCAAAAAATCAAATGTCCCAATAGACAATTCACATAAAGGGCATACAACTGATTATTAGAACTATAAAATCACTTTCTAGTAATCAAATAATGCAAATCTAAAATATGTATATATATGTTTGTCATTATAAACTGTTGAGACCCAAAGTTAAAATGAAGCTCTTCAGACGCTGTACGGAGGGAGTGACGGGCACACCAATGCAATTTAGCATCAATAGAAGGAACAACTGGTTTCTTAACTAAAACAATAAAAGCCATAAATTCACAAGCTAATTCTAAAATGCATACAGAAATGCAAAGAAGCAACAATTACCAAGGCAACCTTAAAGAAAAAGAATAAAACGTAAATATTTATTCTCCCAGGTATTAAAAATAATACCAAAGATATATTAATTAAAACAGCACTAGTACACGGAGAGAAAAAAATAGGGTAGTGAAAGAAAACAGGAAAAGGTTCACGTATACAATCACCTGACTTTCTTTATTGTTTTTGTTGTTAGATTTTTTACTAAGTGAGGCTGTAATGCAGCAGGGAAAAGATGAAATTTTCTATAAATAGTGTTGGGCCAACTTAAAAATTTTATTCACCATAATATCCTCCCATACGTCAAAAATAATAAATTACCTACCACACACAGTATACAAAAATGACTTCAGTATGGATTAAATCTAATGTGAACAGTGTTACAATAAAGATTTTAGTAGAAATATGAAAAGTATCTTCATGTACCAGATGTAAATTAAGGTTTCTTGAGAAGGACAACATAGTGCTAATAACAAAGGATAAAGAAAGAATGATATATTTGGACTTCTTTAAAATTAAGGAGGTCTATCCTCATCAAAGGACACAGGTAAGAATAAAAAAGCAAGTGATAAAACAGGACATTTTTTGCAACAGGTGTATCTGACACAAGACTTGTTTCTAGTGAATACAAAAAAAAATCCTATAAATCAATTGAAAAATACAGGGAACCCATTAGAGAAATGGGTTTGAACAGATGCTTCATAGAAAATAAATTCAAATGTCTAATAAACATAAAGTTCAACTTCATTAGTTATAAGGATATCCCCATTAAAACTACAATGATATACTACATCATACCCACCAGAATGTCAATACTAAAAGCCACAAATAATACTAAGTGTTGACAAGGTTGTGGAACATGTGGAACTCTCATACACTGCTTATAGGTCTTTGGGAATCTGCGAAGCATCATCTCTTCTACTAAACATACATGTGCCCTATCACCCAACAATTCTACTCCAAAGTATACACTTGGAATGTGTATATATATATTCAGCAAATGACATACATGAGATAATGCGTAGCAGCACAATTCTTTACAGACCCAAAATCTAGAAAAAAATGTCTATTGACAGTAGAGAAGATAATCAAATGTATTATTTTCATGAAATGCAATTCTCTAGAGTACCAATAGTGAACTCATCTTTACTTCATTTTAGAATATGGATGGATCTCGTAAATATGCTGAGTGAAAGAACCCAGACACAAAAGAATACACACCGTATGATTTCATTTCATGTGACTTTAGGTTCCCCGTTCCACAGCCATGGAAACCAACCGTGTTAGAAGTGAGAACAGCGCTGTGGTTTGGGAGGAAGTGAGTGGGAGGTATTACAATGGGACATTCAGATGTTAACAATGCTCTGTTTCTTGATCAGAATGGTCATTACATAAGTGTGTTCACTTTGTAAAACTAATGGACCTATAAGCATGTAATCTGGCATTTTAAATTTAAACATATTTCAATTAAAAATAAAAGGAAAAACATTTAATGGGATGGGATGCAATTTTCCAGCTATCAAATTGATCTTTTTCTTTCCTTTTCTTTTGGGACCAAATCTATAGTTAGCAATGAAGAAGGAAATCTTTTATAAATCACTTAATGGAATGGAAATGGATGTAGATTTTTTGGAATGGATGCTAGCTAGCAAAAGCTTTAAATACAGATACTCTTTCATCAAAGAACACAATTTTCAGGATTTTCTCCTATAGCATTTTTCAGAGATAAGAAAATAGTCTTATGTGAAAGAATATTTTGTACAATGTTATTTCCATATTTAGATATTAGAAATTAATTATTTAGGGATTAAATAAATATATCATAGTATATATAGATATAGATGTGCTACTTTAAACCATTTAAATTCATGCATTCAGTGAGCATTTTCTTACTACTACAATCTTAAAATTAAAATATGATATAAGCCAGTTACAAAGTGGCATATAAACTGATTCAAATTATACTTTGAATGAGAATGTACTTACTATATATAAAGGTAAACACTATTTTCTCTGAGTATGAAATTTATTTTCTGTTTTAGTTTTCTTATGCTTATCTTTTCCACTTCTAAAATAAAAGTATTTTATTATTATATTCCTATATCCTTATATTTTCCAGTTCTAGAGTAAAATAGTACTTACATAATGGAATAATCAGGCATATTTCAATCAAAACAATTTAATACTTTGAAAAAAATTTAAATCAAGCATTTATAATTATGCCATGTATACACATCACCTTTAGCATCACTTATTTCTTTCACTTAAAATGAATGTATTCAGGTTTTCAACCCATTTTCATGCTGCTGTACCATAATTTACCAAGCTTTTCTTTGTTGTTTGCTATACAAATTATTTCTAGTTTAATTTGCAATTTCATAAAATGCTGCACCAGGTATCTTCCAGATACAGTCTTTGATACTGCTAAATTAATTCCTTACTATAAATTCCCAGAAGTGAGACTCTTAGGTCAAAAGTATAAAGGAAATATTTAGTTTAGTGAACAATATTTTCTTACTGCCTAGAATGTGTTCAAGGCTCTCCTAGGCATATGGGGGATATGAAAATCCAGTGTTGAAATAGTTCTGAGGATAAACTAAGGGCTATAATAAAATATGACCATCAACAGGTCAAATACAGTTGGTGGAGGGGAATTCCATGAGAAAACAAAAGCAAACATTCAGTGTGTGCTATCTCATTAAGGCTCATCACCTCAGCCACTTTGCTCATGGCTACATCAAGCCCTAAACAACTACTCGTGTTCCCTCTGTGGATTCCACATGCTCACTAGGTACTTGTATCTAGTTGTTGGCTTGATCCGGGCCAACACTCCAGATGCTGTGTAAAGAAAACTATTATCTTCAAATTTTGGTGAGATGTGTCTGCCTTTTGTAGCTCTAAATTGCACTGTGTTTATTGTCACCATGTATCAAGTTTGTATCAAATTTGGTCTCTTCTATTTTTCACTGACTCATCTATATCATTAAGCATCTCCCAGCCTTCAACTCCCCTTTGAGCTCTTTCCTTTAGGTTAGTTTTCCTCAAGCGCGTTACCTTGTGTGTTCCAGGTTGTGTCTAATTTGGTTATGTTCTTTCATATCTCACACTAGCTGATCGCTCAATAAGTGTAGCAGAATCGTTTGAAATCTTCTGCTATACTTTGTTTTGGAATAGTTCCCTGAACTCTGAATACCTGAGCATGAAAATAATTAAGGTGAAGTATTGAATACAATTGATCTTCTTGTACAAAATATTCAATATGTTCTTTAGATTTAGGGCACTAAAAAGGCTTCCTCTCGATGGTATTAAAAGCCATTTTGTTGGCTATGCAACACTCTGTAAATCTTACTGTTTACACATTCATTTTCACTGACAATAGCATAAATTTATTCTACTCTCGTTATCTAGACCTCTTTTAACTTAGAACTAAGTTGGAATTGTTTTATGAAGTGAGTGTTGGTGACCACAGTCATAAGGAGTTGGAGAGAAAAACAATATGTAACCAGTCTCCGTCACTGAAGACCAAGCAGTTTTCAGGGTCTAGTCATGAAGCATTGTCAGGGAGATAAACACAACTCAACTAATCTGAAGGACTTAGGACTCCGGACCAATTTATCTCTGTTGCACAGAAATGAGCAAATTAACTTTTTTACATTGAAGAGACAGGTAACTTTTGTCTGTAAATTCTAAAACACACAAACATGACATTCCATATCACTTTATGATAAGTACAAGTGCCACATTTATTATAACAAAATTGTATCCAGTATTAAGAAAGTATCTATTCCTTAGAGGTATACTCTTGGTTTAAGGCCAATAAAATATTTCAATAGTTATGATAAAATGAGACAATGCAATAACGAAAATGAACACTGATGAGGACCCCCTCAACTTCTCCTTCCAGAATGTCCATGCCCTCTGTGCCTAGGACATAGAGCTCCAGTGCCATCTCACATTCTCCCTACCAAAGGAACCTCTGACAAGAGAAAAGGAAAAAGCAATTGTTCAGAATAAAGATCCTTGACCATAAAGAGAGTTTTTATACAGACCTTGAAACTATGCTGAAGATACTATTCTACATCTATGTAAAGTGTTTAACTTCAAGGATAATCTAATTTGTATGAACATTTGTAGGAACAGAGTGACTTTATGTTTGTTTACCTTTTTGCTGTTCTTACAGATTACAGGTAAAAAGTATTCCTAAATTCAAATGAATAGTGGTCTTTATTTCCATAACACCATAGATTTTCTTACAAGATTTTGTTATAAAGAATATTACTAAGTGGAAAGAAAATCGTATAAGATGGTTTCCTCCGTGTTGTTCCATAGCACGGAACATTTGGGAAAAGAACTTCAACGCTCACTCTCAATAGAATGAATTTTGATATTGCCCTACTTTTCATACATATGTAACAAAAGTTTGAATTGAACATGGACAAAGTGAATTTGGAAGTCATTTGATCTAAATAGAAAGTCATGCTTCACAGAGCTAAACATATCACACTTTCAGCAATTGCACATTCTTGATTTGGGGCACAGCACTGAACTACCTACAAACTTTTAACATTTAAAGAAATATCACTGCCACCTTATCAGATTTTTGTTTTCTGATTATTATGTGTCCAATGATATCAATGTGCTCTTACTAGAAGTCTTCTCAACCTTTATATCACACATCCTTCCAACCACTGATTTCCAAGTGACCCTCCACAGCAGAGCATACACAGAGTGGCCGTCAGGCAGAGCAACGTTCTTTATTGCAATTTCAACTTGGGTTTCTAAAAAGCATTTCAAACATAATATGTTCAAACAAGGCTGTTGAATCCCTACCACACACTCCCTTCCTGCTCACAGCAAAACAATCTAGGAGCTCCTGTGACTCCTTTCTTTCTCTCTTGTAAATGTATTTAAAAGCACAGAAAGATACATACCAAATAAGATGTGTGTTGATGAAGAGGGTGGATTCGTGTGTGTATGTATTTGTGTTTGTTTTGCATGTAAGAGAAAAGGGGAAAATGGGGAATTTCCTTTTATACTCAATATATCTCTTTATTACTTGAAAATTACTTAAAAATACAAATATATTCATTTACCACTTCATAATCCAAAATATTTTTAAAAATCCAAGAACCTGATTTCTATGCCCACTATGAAATTACTAGTTTGCATTATTCTACAACCCTTCTGTTTTACCCAAATGAGACCAAGTACAGTCAATTCTGTTCTGACTTCATTACATTATGGACTTAAAATCTGTGTGGTGTGGCTCTGCATCTCTGTATTTATCTACCACAAAGATAAATGACATTATCAATAAATGAATTGAAACTGCTTTTTTAAATCTTTTATAATTCAGACATCAAACTTGCAGTTAAACTTTAAGTTGACTAACAATTTGGAATAAAATTTTTTCTAGACTAAGAGATCAATTTTTTTCTAATATAAATTTCCTTTCAAATTTAGGTATCTATGATTTTAACATATTCTGAAATGTAAACAAGTTAAATTAATTTATTTTGGGCCCAGAATGAACTAAACAACTCAAGTAAAACAATTAAAAGAAAATAATTCATTATTCAGCTAACATAGAAAGTCATGCCTTATATTCATCTTTTTAAAATTCAATTATTGTGCTTGTTTTAGGAAGTACCATAACATATCAGGCAATGTAAGTTGAAAGAAGCAATAAGTGCACAATATTTACTATGGAAAACAAAATTGCATATTAGCCATTAAGTTCAACAAGATTTCATTTTATATAAAATCATTAGATCAAGCTTTGATCTGGATATTTGATACCTACGCATTATTTGAATTTTCTTTACAAGGTTTAACACACCATAAACTCATTTTCAGGTGTATAGTCTTAATTTTGTGGTTTGTGAGAAGTTAGAAATAGATTATTGGGATTTGAATAATTTCAGATAGCTTGGCTACCCTAACAAGAAACTGGAGATAAACTTTCATAATTGTGGTTCCCTTGTTTAGTCAGTCCTTATGTTAAAAGTAAAAAGAAAAACAAATGTTGACCCCTAAGAGAAACACCAAGTCAAATATTACTTCATACTTTTTTTAACCTCAGAAGTTGTAAACAGCTAGCTAAAACAATTATAGTATCAAGAAAACCCTAGGCAATATATTGCTGTTTAAGTTAATCATTAAAAAAATCAGGATCTTCTACTTAACTTAATATATAATATGCTTTATTATAATATAAAATTCTACCAACTATGCATTCTACCCTCCTATTTTGCTAAGTTCTAAAAAGCTGAAACTCAAAAATACCCTTTTCATTTTCCATTAATGATTGTATTGGTATTTCCTTTCTTTTACAGCAAGAGTTATCTACAGAATGCTCTGTGCCCATTATATGCCCACTTCTAGCTTAAATTTAGGAAATTAGTGTTCTGATCATTGAACTTCCGCACATGTTATCAATTCTCTTTCTCTTAGGTCTTGGTACAATCTTTAACCTCACTATCAGTACTTTATGGGCAATTTAATTCCATTGATTTGTGATTCTGCGATCTTTAGCCCCTTCTCATACTTTTCCATCTCTCATTTGCTGGGTCATCTCTCTGTATCAATGGAATTATTCTTCAAGATTACTTTCTTGGTTTCATATTACCTACTCTATAGTCTAAAATATGAGTAGCACATAATGTATTTTAAAAGAGTTTAAGGAAACATTGATGCAAGACGTCAGATTGAACCCATATGCTTTCTCCTCCTCCCAAGACCTCATCAAAATATGATGAAGGGAGTAATCTCTAACAAGAAAGGAAACAGACAATGGCAATGAGAGAATTCAACAGACATTTTGGAGATGAAGTAAAAGTGAAAAGGTGATGACAGATGATTGACACTTGGAGGAAATTGAAATTGAGGACATTTGACTCATCACCTATAATGGAAGCAGAACACTTTTCTGGAAAGAATCCTGAACGACTCAGACTCAGACGCAGCATGCAGGAATAGCACCAGAAAAGATTTGTGGAGAACAGGGTTTCACAGGGCAGCCAGGCCCCATTCTCCTGCCCTCCCCAGACGTGCAATGAGATCAATTGCCAAGCATCTGAAAAAATGCTAACAGCTCCTCTCTAAAATACTGATCAAACTGATGAGAGAGAAATAGGGCTTTCAGGATACTTGCATTCCTTCAGCAATACTTTTAGCACATCTACTGTCTGCCAGTCTGTGATTTGGTTGTCATAAATGCAATGTTGAACAATACAAAGTTCTTCTCATCATTAAGCTCAAATTGTAGTGGGAATAACCTATACACCGACCCACCTAAACACACATACAGACACACACACCCCAATCTCAACTATAAAAGCTATGAAAAAAGAATCAAGCAGGTTAAGGTGACGTGTGTGTGTGTGTGTGTGTGTGTGATTTAGGTAGTGGTCAGGGTATGCATAAAAGAGAAAGATGGAAGTAAACACCACGATGTAAAAAAGCTAATTCAGGGCATAAAAATCTAAAATAAGAATGGGATACTATGAAAACAGAAACACAACAAAAATACTCTTAAAAGCTAAAAATAACTCTTGAATAAAAAGCTTATAAAATAAGGTAGAACAATCCCCAAGAATTGTGGAGCCAGCATATAAGGACTCAGAGGATATGGAATATGGAAGGAAGCCCTGTCAAGGTTGAATTGCAGTTACCATTGACTTTAGAACCCAGGCTCTGCCTCTGTGATACAGCGATCCAAAATCCACATTTGTCCTTAAAACAGGTATGCTGATAACGTGCAGTGTTCTGAGTTGAGATACAATGTGTATAAATGATCGAAGATAGTAATTGACACATAGTACTGTTTCATAAATGTTAGCTATTATTAATATATTTTTATGCTCAGTCTTTTAGAGCTATCATTAAGTCTCACCTTCTAAGAGTCATCACAAAATCTTTATTTTCTTCCCTCATGTCTCTAAGGTTCAACAGTTCTATCTGTCTCCTTCATAGTTCCACTTGAATTTTATGCTTAACCTACTCTCACCATTGGGAAATGTTGTAGTGTAATAGAATTATTCTTAAAATCAGAATCAAAGCATTGTGTTAAAAAACATAAGATTGTGTCCAAATCTACCCTTAACGTAAGTTGTGTGACCTTGGTATCCCATTCAGTTTCTTCCTTTTTAGTTATCTGAAAATATAACTAAAAATTAGAGATTTTAAACTCAGTGAAGAATAAAGTGTTTTCTAACCTAATTCTGCAACCAGAGTACAGATTTCTGAATCATCTATGCCCCTTCCCAACCCCTTCCTCTTCAGACCAAAAAAAAAAAAAGATTGGCAATTGAACTTCTACTGTTATAACTGTTTTCTTATTAATATCCCCTTATTCTTTCTTGGTACTATATTAGCTTTGCCTGTTATTGCTTAACATCTGGGCTATTACAAAATCACCTCAGCTAGTCTCACGGACTAAGGCCTCCAACCCATCCAATTAGCACTACATGATGCTTCCCGCTTGGTTATCCTAAAAGATTACTTTCATAGGATTAGTTTCCTCTTCAAACACTTGTGACTTACTATGACTTTCAGAAAAAGAACTCCTGTAATTGACATTTAAGGACAAACAAAGCAGGTTGAGCGTTTAGCTTTCTTTTCGAACAGTTCACGACTCCAACAAGCTACTTGCCAACCTCAGTCATGGTTTGTGCTTTTTTGTCTCCTTGACTTTCCTCACAGTTGTTATTTTGCTTTGCTGTGTTTTATTTTGCTTTGTTTTCAACACTATACTCCTCATGCAATACTCTGAATGTAAGTTGGGCCTCCCCCACAGTGCCTCCCCAGTCTGAAGCCCCCACAGACTTGTTATATTTGAGCGGCTTTCCAACTTACTTCAGTACAATTACTGCATCATTTCTAACATATTAATCTGCTTTATAATTATTTGCATATATATCTTAAGACCTCTATTTGATTTCAAGTTTTGGGACGAAATAAATCATCACTGCAGCATCAGGGTGACACCTGGCATGTTGATGTCCTATAAATATATATATGACATGAATTAATGCATTTTTCCTTGGACAAAATAAATAGGGTTTCCTTTCTTTCACTTTAAATGTTATCAAAAAGTATATGATGAGGTCACTGACATTTTGCAGCATAGATTTGCCATTAAAATATATTTTGTTGAAAAATGGAAATAATATTAAGATGCATTCACATTGATAAATCTCAACCAAAGTGCATGAGAGAATGAAAATATTGCTATTCAATGATGCTTCCTCAGAGAAATAAACCTAAGCAATGAAATGTTAGTCAAGTATTGCTGATGAGAATTTTTTTAAATACCCAGCAATTAAATAATTACATATACCTTGATTTTGCCTGCAAGCTTGAATAGCACAAGATAACACAACCGAATTCCCTTCAGTATTAAGTCAAATAATAATAATTCTAATGCACAATGTAATAAATGCTCTGGAATAACCATATTAGGGTAATATAGAATTAGAATTAGTATTCCTTTTGCCCTGGAATTCTAGCACTGCATAGAAAGTTACAATGGCTCATGAAATGATACATAAACATGATAGCTTTCATCTATAAACATAAAATTGCCCTTCTACTTTCAATAACATACATGGTTCATATTTATATATATTCTGCTTATGAGCAGTGATATTCACTAATGAAATATTTGTTTGGCTTCAGATGATAAACATTAGTCAAAGTTGGTTTTTTTAAGTCATTTTTTTCCCCTAGAAAACTAAATTTTGTGTTACAATTTAGTCAAACAAATTTTTCTAGTAGAGAGATCCAGTCACTAAGAAGTATTTACTGACATTTGAATATATTTTCTCTTCACCAAGGTTGGAATAAAACAAAAATAAAAATAAATTATTTGTTAAACTCATCTTGAGCTTGATGAGAGCTACGCTCATTCTGGTGCTCATTTTTCAATCACAGTTCCTCCCAAGCATTCAGGAAAACTTCTGGTTGATACATTCTTATGACTTGGAATCCTCAGACTATTAGAGCATACTTGCTGCATCCTGACGAAACTGGTTCCCTTAAGAATATTTAAAAGGGTTATTGAGAAATAAACAAAATGAATTAAACAACTTAAGGGCTAGAACATTATAAGACATATTGGAAGATTATATGTGTGATATGTGAACCAAAAATAATACAAAATTCAGAACACTTTGTATAAATAGCAGAGAAAGGAAATGACACTGGCTCTTAATTAAATCTAAAAATGTGATAGTTCAGATTCTTAGACATTACTGTAATGATCCCGGCATGTAGGACCACAAACAATGAACATGTTCTTGACAAAAGGATTTATTGAAGATAGAAAAGTGCTTTTTTCCTATCAGCCAAACTGACTTTGTTTTATGTCTCCCATGCCACTTACACCCTGATCTTACAGAAATAATTCTAAGAGTGGTATAATGTCTTATATCCTAGTAGAATATAATCCTTATATTCCTAGTCAGATCCAACCAAAGCATAACTTTCAATGTAGGTCAGAATAGAACTCTAATGGAAACCTACCTTTAGAAGATGTTTACTACTTTCGATTTTTCACGTGTCAGTTATATACAACTTTGTACCAAGAACCAAAAGCTTCATGAAACTACACTGAATATAAATAGCCTATATGTCATGATCACTTAAAAAAGTTTCTCATTTTGTTCTCCATACTTATGTCATCCAGAATCCATTCTTACCTGAACCCACAGGTAAAATATGATTTTAGACATAGTTAGGGTCTGAAGATTAGAGCAGACTACAAAAGAGCAGGAGAATACTTGAGATGACTGTTTGTTTTTTTCCCCAGAAACTTAAGTTTTGTGTTACAAGCTTTTTCCCCCCACTTCATCGTGACATGAACCAAAGTGTTCAGAGACATCGGTCAATCTTCTGCAGACACGGGCACATTGGCTGATACGATGACTAAGAAAGTAGGACTGCTCCCTCTTTCACAGTATTTGTGGCTTTCCAAAAGAGGCTGGGCCAGACAAAAGGGACAGGAGAGGCTGACACCCTGGCACTGGAGGGCATCACTCTCTGACATGCCTGCTAATGACAACCAAATCTTACGCATTCATCATGTGTGAATTCCAGTCAATCCTAAAAATGCTCACTGACAAGTGGAGTATCGAGCCACAGGTAAATCTGAATATCTCCAAAGTGTCATACTATCTGACTAAGAGAACAATGAGATTAAAATTTTTTCTTGTTACTGATGGTATAAATCTATCATTATATGTGGAGTGGGTTAGAGAAAAATGCATAACCCAATTAACTTTTTTAAAAGCTAACATATATATAAAAATATGTTCAGATCATAAAAGCCCTGTCTTCAATTTATCTAGCCATAACTACAATCTATCTATGTATCTATCTATCCTCTATCCAAGCACCCATCTATGCATTGAAGAGATTACACAAAGCTCATATTATGGAGATATATGTGACATTCAGAATCCCATTACTGACCGCACCTGTAGTCTTAAAGAAACCATGTTCTCCTTGCAATGAGTAAAACGTGATGATTAGAATTATGCTCAGATATATTTTCTTTGACATTCAGCTCCAAGCTTTCTATCTACTTCTCCAATCTGTATTAATATTAATAAAATAACCCTACCTGACCCCTAGCTGCAGGCATTCTAACTGAACCTACATTTTCTTTGCACAATACTACCAATTTTAGGCATGCAAAATTAGCAGCAGTTGCAGTGAAATGGAGATCTGCCATTCCTCATCCACTCTCTGAGCTCTTCTCACTGAAGCAAGAAAAGGGGTCAGGACAGGAGGATAATCTTAGGTCCTTTCTGAGAGCCAAGGTCAGAAAACATGGATATAAAAAGAAAGGAAAGAACAGAGGTAGTTCATAGCAGGTAAGCTAAGGTACCATAAGATAGAATCTAAAGTTAAGCAGGAAGTCATATATAGTAAGTACTGCACATCAAATTTTTATTTTTTATTGTATGACTTGAAAATGTGTATGGTTACCTATAAAGAATAATAAATATTAAGCGAGAATGAATGGTCATATCTACATCTATAGCTATCTATATAATAGATAAACAGAGAAAGAAAAGAGGAGAAGGTATACATACATAGATATTTATATATCTAATATATACATTTGAAGGAATATATATGTATACATAATATTTGCTGTTTTATTTAGTTGTACTTTTATTTTCACCTATTGCGTCTGTGTCTCTGGGTTGACATCTCCTTTATCAATTTTTTTCTTCAATCCCTCTAGGTTTCTCATATGAGTAAAACATGAATATATATCCATTTATTTTACAGAATAGTTCAAGAACAGCTACCTTTCTGCTGGTGAATACAACCATCATAAATCTCATGGGAGAAACTCTCCCCTACATTGTAGAAATAACTTCTGTACTTGCTACACACAAATAAGATTGTAGGAAAAGTAAATACATTAAAATCTAACTTAGTCCCAGGAGATTCAACAACAATTTTTAAAACCAAGAAAATCAGAAAATCAGCGGAAAGGTATAAGCATTCACATAACTATACAAAAGTTAGAAAGGAAAATTTTCATAAATGACTTTAGTTATTCCTTGGCTATAAAGCAAACCTAAATAACTGAATGAACAATTCCAAGAAGCATACAAATATTAAGATTTTGGAGATTGTTAAAATGTGGATATTTTAGAAATCTATTTCCATTCCTAGTCCTCTCCATAGAGAGGAGATAAAAGCCCTCAACATTAAAAGAAATTTTAAAACTGCAGGGAAAAAAAACAGTCTCTGTCTTTGTAGCCAGCACAGTTTCCCTATTAGGTCACATAGTGCGGTTCTGGCTTTATCTGCCAACCATTCAGTCACCTACCACAGGGAAGATTTCCTCTCACTGTGTTTCATTCAGTGGAACATTTGGACTACCAGCTATCTTGGCTGCAGATCTGTAAACTGCCTGTTTTTGTCTTGAACCACATATACCCTATCCTGCATGTCTGATTTTTGAAAGCTTCCAGAGATCTCTATTTACAAGAGACTTACATTTGCATGTAAAATTCCTGATTGTTTGTCAAACAAGGAAGGAAACAGTTATACTGCTAGATACAATTTTTCTAAAGGAGGAAGAACAGATTCCTGAATAAGAAAAGAGTGTAGGTAGAGCTGACATTCCAACTGACATTCAGTGACTCAAAAAAACCAAAAATGATTTTCTTCACTCCTGGTCTTTGTTTCAATTGCTATTTTCTACATCCTATCTCCCCCAAAAAATATCAAAACATCTTATGGCATCCCTTGAAGTACAGAAGAAATTTCTCCAATTTCATGAATCAGATACAGAGGTAGATGTCATAGCCTTTAGCAGTATTTCAACTATATTCCATACATCTGGGGATGATAATATATTTCATTTGTATACTTAATGCTATGATTTGCCTTTTGATACAGTGTGTAAGGCTGAATAACACAGAAGCACCACCGTATTATTTACTTTATGGCTCTTAAATTCTCAACTCTGACTGCACATGTGAATCACTTTGGAATAGAAGCTCCACCCCTAAAAATTCTATTTTAACCTGAGATTTTTTTAATATCTAGTATTGATCAGATATAGTTGAACCATAAACCAACAAACTAGAGAGTTCACTCATAAGGCTATAACTAAAAAATAATGGAACTAAATATCCCTAAAAATAAAAGAAATTTCCACAGAGTTGGTCTCTCATGAATTGCTACATGTAGGTTGTTCCTTGGTTCACCAATACTCCTCAAATGAAGGTTTTCTATTTAGTAGGCAAAAGTTTTCCATTTTTGCAGTAGGCAAAAATGAAGTCGCCCCAAAATGACCATGTCCGAATCCTTGGAATCTGTGAATAGGTTACACTGCAAAAGGGAATAAAGGTTGATAATCAGCCAACCTAAAAATAGAGAGATTATCCTGGATTACCGAGATGGGCCCAAAATAATCACAAGGGTCCTGAATGAGACTGAAGCAGAAGAGGGTCAGAGAAAGAGATGTGATGACAGAGAGCCAAAACTACTGGCTTTGATGAAGTCAAGGAATGTGAACAACCTCTAAAAGGTAGAAAGGTAAGAAAATAAATTATTCTTAGAGCTTTCAGAAAGGAAAACACCTCTACTGACACTTGATTTTAACCTAGTAAGTGTTGGGTTTATGATCTACAAAATGGTAAAATAATACAATTGTGTTAAGCCCCTAAATTTATGGCAATTTGTTACAGCAACATTAGAAAACTAAGATAACTATTTTATCATAGACTTAAAATTTGCTTGCTGACATCAAAATAACAGTGTAGTAAAATATGGTAAACAATTAGGAGCAATTAGTCATAAAACAGAGATTAATATATTCATGCCAGTGAGTAATCTAATCAGTAAATTCAAATTCACTTAAAAAATAGAATTCTTCATATATGTGGATTACCTAATAAAAAGAAAATTTTGGAATTATAAGTAAATCAAATAGCAGTAGTTTAACTTGTATTTCACTTTTTTAAAAATAGAGATATAAAAACAGAAGCAGATGGCATGTAAATCATAACCTAGATTGTTACATGATACAGATTAAAGCACTAGGCTTGCCAGTTATGTGAAAAAGAGCTACATATGAGTTTTTCTAAAATCAAAAAGAGATATAATTTTCTACCTATATTGGAAGCATTAAATGCTCAGCAGGGAACATAATGATTTATGATAGTAGAAGTAGCATAATGTTCTGGTAAAGAAATTAAGATAAAATTATGCTGGATATCAGAGACTGTCTCTACAGAATACAGTAATCTCCCAAATAAATTGGTGGCATACTTACTACCTGAGAACTTAATGTAATAGTGACTTTTAAAATTAAACGCTCTTTGAAGTATTACCAAAGACTTGGAAAAATTCATTGCATAGGCTCATAAAAACATATGTAATCCCATTTTTAGAATGGAGGTACCCTCTAATATTTATACCAGATTAAATAAATATTAACATTTATATATATATAATATACATTTTTAAAGCAATCTATCCTTAAACTACTACAATCGCAGCTTCTAGAAATCACAAGTTAGGACATACTCCTATACACATGTCCCTGTAAATATAATCCTCCTACTTATATAAACTCAAGAGTAAAGAAAGAAAATTTACCTTTATATTGATTTTGTAAATCATTCTCCACCACACAATAATATCCATGTTTCCATAGAACAATGAGTGCTACCTAAAGCCATGTATCACCACACATGTTCTCAAAATTATTCAGATCCACGAGGATATGGAATGGTGCCTGTTCCCTGTAGCCATAATTGGGTAAAGGGTCTTGCCTCAGTAGTAGGGATAATTAGCTGAAGATTAGACATGGCTCTGGCTCTATGATTAAGAACAAGACCCAAATGATCAAGTAATTAAAATGAATTCTAGTAAGAGCACAAGAATAATTACGGGAACATAAAAATATTCAGCTCCCACCAAAGTAAAATTCAGTGTCTGACATCTAATGAGAATTTCCAGGTATTCAAAGGAACAAGAATTTATGATCTATAATGAGGAGAAAAAAGCATTAATTAGAACAAAATCAATATATATGTTGAAAATAGCAAGCAAAAACACTAAAACAATGATAACATGTCATATTAAAAAAGCTGAGTAGAGACATGAAGGATATTTCACAAAGATCCAAATCAAGCTTCAGGATACGAAAACTGCAATGCATGAGTTGAAAAATGCAGCAGTTGGGAACAGATTTGACACTGTAAAAGAAAAGGCTTGTTGAACTTGAAGACATAGTTACAGAAATGACCCAAAATAAAACACAGACAGAAAAAAATAATGATAATAATAAAGAGGATTCCACTTCTGGAAATATGGAATAGATAAACATTTCTTTGTTTTTGTCTCAGTTCAGCTAACAACCTTGGACAACATTAAACAAACATAAGAAGACTCTAGAAAGGAGAAAAGAAAACAGATTGACTAGGGACCATGGGACCAAAGAAAAGACAGTTGTGAATTCTTTAGATTTTCTTTTTGGTGTCATATGTTTCAGGATGGATACTAGAAAAAAACAGCAATCTTGAAATGCCAATAATAGCAGATAAGGAAGTCGAAGAAAATTCTCTTGGATCCATCTAGTTAAAGGATTAGGAAAGGAGCAGCCTAATAAGGCTTTTAGATAATAACCATTCTACACCAAGAGAACAGAAGAAACTGTGAACCTTTCCACCAGGAAATGATGAATTCCATCCTCACTAAGCTGAAACCAGTTACCGAAACCCTCTTTCCAAAATGGTGCCAGAGAAGGATGATTACATTTAGCACCACTCATTTGTAGTAACACCATCTCTTCTCAATCCATGATGTTGCTGGAGACCATGTGCCAAACCTGGACTTCTACCCCAACCTGGTCATACAGGTAACCATTGCCCTTCTTATCCGAGCAGCGTCAGAGGAAGCCCAGGAGCGTCAGGACGTGCATCACTGCCAAGTAGTAATGAAATAACCCTCATTCTGTCAGTGGAGGTCTTGTGGGAACAGTAACAAGGCACCTTTGCCTCTTCCCAGACAGGGTGGTATCCACCGAGTCCTAGTGGGAAACAAGGACCCCCAACCCCACTCAGTAGTGATAAGGAAGACTTAAATAAGAAATACGCATAAGGAAATAATAGATATCTCTACAAATTCTGAAGACATCAAAAGGATAATAAGAGAATACCATGAATAACTATACACACAAATTTGATGACTTAATTGAAATAAACCAAACCTTTGAAAACTAAAAACTACACAATTCACTTAACATGAAATAGGTGATGTGAATAAATCATCTGGCCTAATGGTTATTTTTTTCTGGAGTTTTAAAAAGTGAATTCAATTTCTTCAGATCCATTATTTCGTATAAATACCCAGGAGTAATATTGCCGGATCCTATGGTAGTGCCATTTTCAATTATTTGAGGGTCCTCCATAATGTTTACACAAGTGCTGCACCAATTTGCATCCCCACCACCAACAGTGCATAAGGGTTCCAATTTTTTCACATCTTCACTTTTGTTGCCTTTTGTTTTTCTGATGATAACCATTCTGACATGTGGTGAGGTGACATTTCATTGTAGTTTGATTTGCATTTCCCTGATGAATAATGACATTGAACATTTTTTCACGTATCTGTTGGACAATGTATGTCTTCTTTGGAAAGATGTCTATTCAGTTCCTTTGGGTTATTAGATTTCATGCTATTGAATTGTATGAGTACCTCCTATCCTTTGGGAATTAACTCACTATCAGATGGTTTGCAAATATTTTCTCCCATTCTGGAGATTGCCTTTTCACTCTGGTGTTGGTTTCCCTTACTGTGAAGAAGGTTTTGTAGTTTGATATCATCCCGCTTATTTATTTTAGTTGTTATGGTGCTCACAGTGTCATATCCATGAGATTATTGCCAAAACCAATATCTAGAAGTTTTCCAGTTATATTTTCTTCTAAGAGCTTTATAGTTTCAGATCATACATCTAAATCTTTAATTTATTTTGATTTTTATATATAAGAGTCTGATTTCATTCTTTTTTGTATGTGGATATCCAGTTTTCCCAACACAATTCTTTCACACTGTGTATTCTTGACACCTTTGTCAAAGATTGTTTGACTGAATATTCATGAATTTGTTTCTGGGCTTTCTATTCTGTTCTATTGATCTATATGTCTGTCATTATACTAATACTACATTGTTTTCATTACTGTAGTTTTTAAGTATATTTTACAATAAGGAAGTGTGATGTCTTCAGCATTGTACTTACTTCTCAAAATTAGACTATTTGCATTATTTTGTGCTTCTATAAGAATTTTGGAATTTTTTCCCATTTAATAAAATACTCCATTGGGATTTTGGTAGAGATTGTAAGAGTCTGTAGATTGCTTTTGGCAGTAAAGCCATTTGAACAACCAAGTCTTCCCATTCATGAATATGTAGTATTTTCCATTTGGTTTTGCCTTATTTAATTTCTTTCATCAATATTTTATAGTTTTCAGTATATGTCTTTTATCCCCCAGGTTAAATTTATTCCTGATTGTTTTATTCCTAAGTACTCTTATTTCTTTACATGTTGATTTATAGAATTGATACAATCCAAATAAAAATCCAAGCAGGCCTTTTTTTTTTGTAGAAATTGATAATTGATTTGAAAATTCAAATCGAAATGCGAAAGACCTAGACTGGCCTACCAACTTTGAAAAATAATAATGTTGAAGTATTAACATTATCTGGTTTCAAGACCTATTACAAAGCTATAGTGATCAAGACAGTCTGGTTTAGGTAGGAAAGTGGATAAACTGATCAATGGAACAAAATAGAAAGTTCATAAATAGGCACACACATTTCTGAGAACATACTTTCAGCAAAAGTAAAACGCAATTCAGTGGAGAAAGCATAGAAACAGTGTTGCAGTAATTTGACCTCTACATGAAAACAAATGACTTCTAATCCATACTCACACCATATGCATAAATTAACTGAAGTTATAGGCCTAAGTATAAAACCTATAGCTGTGAAACTATTGAAAGAAAACATAGGAGAAAAATCTTTGTGATCATGTATTGGACAAACATTTCTTAAGTATGACATTAAGTATACTATCCATAAAAACCAAATCGATAAGTTTGACTTCATCAAAATTAAAAATAGCTGCTCTTCAAAAGTCACTATTAAGAGAATGAAAGGATAAACCACTCACTGACCAGGAGAGAAATTACCAGTTATATATTTAATAAAAGGCTTGTATCCAGCATATGTAAAGAACTTTAAAACTAAAAAACAGGCATATAACCAATAAACAAAATGAGCAAAATATTTGAATAGATAATTCACCAAAGACACATAGATGGCAAATCAGTAAGTGAAAAGATGCTCGATATTTTAGAAGATGTAAATTAAAACTATTATGTGACACACACCTACAGGAATGCTTACAAATGCAGGTCATAACAAGAAAATGCTCATATCCTGCTGATAAAATGGTACAACTTTGGAATAGTTTGGTAGTTTCTTTAAAAGTTAAGCATCCACCTACTACATGATCTAGCCATTTGACTGCTACGTATTTACCCAAAAGAAATGAAAGCATATGTTCACACAAATATTTGTACATAATGTTGATAGCAGCTAAATTTTATCCTGAATTAAACAAAATGCAAAAATAATAATAATTTGTAAGACAATTGGGGAAATACGAGCACTACTCTTTGAAGATGTTAAGGAATTACTGTTAATCTTGTTCAGGTGTGATAATGGTATTGTAGCTATGCTTTAAAAAAAGAAAAATCTGCACCACTTGGAGATCCAAAGTGAAAATATTTACAGGGTAATGAAATGACATGTTGAATAGGTTTTAAATAATCCTGAAAGGGCTGTGCAGAATGTAGCCATAGGCTGCTAAGTGTTATGGTACATAATTACACCTTACATCATTAATACAATACAACACAATCTATTACTTTATTCACTGCTGAAACTTTTCTCTAATAAAAACTTTCTTTAAAAAAATAAAGATCCTGATTGAAAAAGATTATGTAAGCAAGTTTAGGAAATGATTGCAAGAAACATGTATATATAACAGAGGGTGTTTCTAGCTGTTCCATTTCAAGAAAAGAAACTTCAAAAGCTTCAGAAATTAGAAGCAAATTTCAATATAAAAATGGGCAAATAAAATGAAAATAAGTAAATACTAATATATAAGGAATGCGTAAAGACCATTCTTTTCACTTAAAGCTAAGACATCTAAACCAGAGCTGTCATCACCTCTTACAGTTCTGGAGGTCAAGTCTGAGGTCATGGTGCCAGCATGATGCGGTTCTGGTTGGAGTCCTCTTGTGGGTTGCAGATGGCTGACTGCTTGCTGCATCCTAACATGACAGAAAGGGAGAGGAAGGAAGGAAGCGGTCTATGACCCTTAAAGGAGCAGTACTCCCATTCATGAGGGCTCTATCCTCAGGACCTCGACAAATCCTTATTACTATTTAATACCATCATATTGGGGAGTAGAGTTTTCACAAATGAAATTAGGGGGAAGGACACAAACATTCAGTTCATAAAATCACTTTTCATCCATCAAATTGGGCAAGATGAGAAAAATTGAAACTATGAAGTATTGACTGGTAGAATTGCTATCCATTGAGTAATGAATGCAGATTGTTAACTAGATGAATCTTACAAATTTCTCTCTAACATTACTGTTATTGTTACATTTCCACCAAAACTGTGAAAGATTCTCTTCTCAAATAATCGTCAAAAGTTTGTATTGTCATATATATATATATTTACATTTTACAAGGTTCATGAGTGAAAGAATTGTCTTAATTTACATTTCCTTTATAACTTGGGAGTTGAGCAACTTTTCACATGGTAACGTCTTCTGTAGAAACTTGAACTTTTAAGCGCTACTTCATTGTAACCTGATTTGTTAACCACAAAAAACTGAATCATGTACTGAGTAACCTAATGGACATTTTCCAGCAAAAAAAAATCATTAACAATGGAACAAGGTATTAACAGGAACATTGACACTAAAGCATATATTAGTCATCAGGTAAGTATGTACAGATTCAATGAATTCTATTCTTTTTATTACTGTGTTCTCATCATAGCACTTAAAAAAGTATTTGGAAATCACATGCAACCTGTATTACTTTAAGAATGTAATACAATGTTATGAATTTTCAGTAAAAAATGAAATGCTGTTCTTTTAATTTACAACAAATATTTAAACTCCTGTTCTTATATTTTAAGAAATATAGCTTGAGATAGTAGTACGTAGTACGTGGACACCTGTCGACAGGTACAGTTACCTTGGGGACCACTTATCTGTAGAATTCTGGTACCAAGTGTTTACATGTCATCATCACTTTAACCCTCGGAAACAATAAAGAATTTGCACCATGAATTCTTGAAAATACAAATATAATTTTAAAGATCCAAAATATTTCACAGAAAATACCAATGAACATCTTTTTTTTTATGCAGTAAACTTTTATAGTAGAAGTATGCCATTTGCATCTGGTTGGTCTTTTAACATCGCTTACTTTCATTCTACACCCCCTTGTATGACTAATGAGAAGAGCAAGGAAACCAGCAGAAAAATTTTAAGGTAAGTTCTACGCCTTTCCAATTTTCTTTTCGACAGTTGTACAGGCCACTGATACTTGGTGAGATTCATATATGTATTAAAAATTCCCCAGAGCACAGCGTTCCCTTGTTTATTTCAAGGAGTTCTGATGATCCTTTTGATTAATTCCACATTCAATTTACAGAAAGCTTTAGAAATGCAAAGGTATGGTTTCGATTTCTCCAGCTCTTATTTGTAGAAAACCTCGTGTAATCTCTGCTAAAATCTCAAGTCTCACCTTTGATGGGTTATTCATGACCAAGGTCAAAGAGAGAGTGGTGCCCCCTGACAGACCACCCACCTCCGACTGACTAGAGTAATACGTTGTGAAAAATGATTTGAATTATGCATGCAACTACAGGCATGACACTGTCATTTAGCTGGTTCTAAAAAAAAGATCTGATGCGCAGTAAATACAACTGATTTTTATGTGTCTTGGAAGATGACACTTTATTATAAAAGTATGTCACAGTCATCCTCTGGCTGTTAAGACATCTAAAGTCATTTTGGTTTTACAATTCTGAAGGGTGGTTAGTGACAAGTGTGCAGTCTTTTGTCAAACTATTCAGTTTATACAGATGGAATGCTGTTCCACTCACCAAATCCATTACAAGTGCAAACATGTGGCTAAATGGACCAGCGTTTGTTTTAGACGTGAGTGCAGCCAGCAATCAGAATGTTTTAAAGAGCATCTCCTATAACTTTATTGAACACTCAGCATTCCACACTTCTTTCCAATGATCATCCTCTCTTATTAACCCCTTTGTATCTTACATTATCTTCAGTGCTGCACAGAAGCAATGGACCCTGTAACTAGTCCTGGGATCTCTTCTAGGGAAACAGACCCATCTGGTTACATCTATTAGGAGCTAGCATGAGTCTAGCATTTTCATACAGGGCTTGCCTCATTTTCTTCCTCTGATTTCAAAGGCTGTTTCAGAGATTACCAAAGGGCTAGTTTATACGTGGAGATAATGAGACATGTTCTTAAAAATCCCAGAGAATAGAAATGGTTTTACTCCTTTTCAAGGGAAAATACTGTGTCTTCCTGAACATCCATTATGAAGGAAGAAAGGGAGTCACAACAGCTATTTAAAATATGTTTTTCATATGGTGCCAGCTAAGCCAAGAAGCAGAGAGTAATGCAAAAGGGATAACAGTTTGTCCCTTCATACAGAAAATGCACAGCACCATGCTGACGGGTTCTAGTGTCATTAATCTTTTCCTACAATGCAAACTGTCACCATCAGGACTCCAGTGACACACATGTTCCCAGGTCCACATTAAGGATGAAGAACTACTTTGCAATGTTTTGAAATCTGTCTGGCTTCATGGGTAGACTGTCTTTTCCCCACAAGCTAAAAATCAAAACAAATCCATGATAAAGAATAATGGATTTGAATAGAAAAAATATTTCTTGATGTTTTCTTCAAGTGATGTCTTACTGTGGCAGAGCTAAGATCCCTCTGTCTTGAAGGAAACTCTCCTTAAAGCTTGACAGGGTCTCAAGTAATGCTATTCAAGAAAACTAGAAAATGATTTTGCACTTGTTTTATCTTTAGACCACATAAATGGAATACACTCTATCTCTTAAATCTGTGGCCTGGATAATTTTTCTTTAAATGATAATAATGCCAGAGTTCTCAAACTGCTAAAAGTATCTTCTGACTGAGACCACCTTTAAAAGACCTTAGTAAAATATCCTTAATTAAACGATAAATATGAAAGTGTCATAACCATAGGCTTTTGTACAGGGTTCTACAATTCAACTTTTTTTTCTAGTAGTCTGTTCCTTTTGTTCATTTCAACATTCTGTATCATCAGAGAGTCATCGGGGTGATGGAAAGCATATTGAGTCAGAGACATGAATCACAAAAGCCCCAGAAACCTCTGCCAAAGTCAAGGCCATTCCTCAGAGGACTGGGAGCAAGTACAGTCATAGCCAAAATGGCCAGTCTTGCACCAAAGCACAATTGCATAAATCCACCACATTTATTTGTCCAGGAAGTTAACTGTGGAAAAATAATGTGACAGTAAAGGGGTGAGAAAGCAGAACAGTTGTGGAAAGAAACAGAATTGAAAAATGATGAAGATAACAGGACATTTGTTATAATATAATAACAATAGGAAACCTCTTGGGGCTATTAGCCACAGGAGAAGGTCTAAACTCTGAGCCCTGAATTTCTTCATACAGCAAGTATGGCATTCAGGAGACTTCCAGGTCTGCAGCTCGAAGATGACTTAGAATTTGCTCACTGCAGGATAAAACTGGTTATGGGCTAACCAAGTCTGGAGATCTCAGTTAATCGCATTAGATCAAATCCTCCAAAAGACTTCTATTTATTCATGTACTTCTAAATATAAACCAACCATAAACCCAAGAAGAATATTTTCTGTTTTCCTCCTGTCATAGATTGGCTAGGATGAAACTTGCCTTGATTTGAATGCTTGGACAATTTGAGTTAAGAGCATAACAATGAAAATAAATAAATAAAGATTTCAAAAGGTTTTAATCTCCAAGAAAAGTCAGAAAATAAAGTAAGTTTACTCTCCAAGTAAAGTAAGATAATAAAATAAAGATCTGAGCCCAGAGAAAAATGAAGCAAGGAACAGTAGAGCAAAGGAAAAATGATGTCTGTATGTTATCTTAGGGCTGAGCTTAAATTGCTTGCAAGGTGCCTTGCCGAATTACTGTCAGATGTGACACGTGGAAAGGGCGAAAAAAATATGGCCTTTCCTGCAGTTCCGTTGAATTCCCACCCTTAGAGTTGTAAGTTCAAAGGGGGAAAAAAAATGAAAGTATCAGGTACAACGGGGGAGAGTCAGTAGGAGAAAAATATTTTAACAGACTCAGGGGCAGAAAGAACTTCACAGTAATAAGAGCAAACAAACCACATCTACTTCGCAGAGTTTTGGTTATAAAAAAAAGTCAGGCAGAGGCTAAATGCCGCATGTGGTCTGTTCATGCGTATCAGCAAGTCCATTCTTCTGTACCCGAATGAGTAAGTATAAAAAGTAAAGAGACAAAAGTGTTATCTTCTCCTAATTCAAATGAATTACATGTTATTCATAAATATGAGCAGATGCCCTACAGCACCTGGCCCCACAAAAAGTAGTTCTATGTTAGAAAAACCATGCAAACAGCACTTCAACTCAGGTTTTGACAAAATTGGTGAAAAGAGGATTTACCCAGGAGAGAGGTGGTCTTCCACGAGTGCCAAAGCCTCCTTTGTTCTTTCTTTGCCATCACCATTTCCTTCTTGAACTGTTCTTTCTGGGATCCTGTATCTTGAAAGACCCTGTGTCTGTATCCTACAGGATGCCGAACTGCAACTACAAAAGAAAATGGGCTTTGCTGAGTCATAAGAATATTCAAAATGCATAGAGTTTTCTTCCTGGAACGGATATTCTTCAGCATACAGCCAGCACAGGAGACCTAACTCTCAAGTCCTTCCCAAACTTTGGAAGCAGGTGGACTGTGTTGGCCTCAATTGTCCCCTAATAGCACCCACATTTTACTAATAATACTATTAACATATGCCTTCAATTTGTAACTGATGCATAACATTGCATGGCAGTCTTTTGTCTTTATGTATCTCTTTGGCTAGTGCTGCTTTAAGCTTTCGAACAGTTTTGAGCAGTAACACATTTATCTGTAAATTGGCAAAGGGGAGTTAGAAAGATGATTTGTGGGGCATTAAAGCAAATCCTCTAACTGAAGCCCAGATTTTTTAGGAATAGCTAACATAAACATTTCAGTTTCCCCAAACATCCTTCTAAAGCAAATGCAAAAATATAATTTTAAAAGAGTGATATTTTTACATATTATACACATTAACACATATAACTTGTAGAGTCTGAGCTGACTGGATCAGAAATATTATAAGTCTACAATTAAAGTCATATTAAACTACAGTAGTGATTTGAGGGGCATTTCACTTGCTCAACAGTCAAAACAATATCCAATTGTTTTCTAATTTACCCACCACGTTCCTGAGCATCTGCCTCTTGATTCCACCTACCTTGTGGATATCTCTACTGGATTATCTGCCAGAATCTCAATTTTGTCATGAAAAGATAAACTAGTCATCATCTTCATTAGCTAACCCTGTTCACTGTCCTACATTCTCTGTCTTTATTACAAGCAGAACCACTGTCCTTTTGTACATGACTGTACATGAGTGTAATATATGTCTTCTTTTTCAGGCAGTCATTGCTGAATCTTCTGGGTATTATCTTTGTGACTTCTGTGAAGTTCTCTCTCATTTCAATTCCCACTGTCATCTTCTATCTTAAAAAGAACACTTCTTTGCTGGGCAGATGTCTAAAACATTTTCTACTCTAAAAAGTCATCATTAAGTACAAGCTTAGAGACAGACAAAAAAGTAGTGAATCTCTTAATCAGCTAATTTGTCAATAAGCAAATGAATATGTACTTACAATGACAACAAATGGTGGTAAGTGCCACAAAGGTGGTTTTGCCCTTTTCTGAACAGTAAGGTGAGAGTCGAGCTGAACAATAAGAATTAAACAAAAATACAGGCAACCAACCAAAAGCATGAGGTAGATAGAGCATTGCAAAGGAAGAAAGAAAAGCAGTGCTCCCAGTGGTCCTGCGGATCTGTCTCTTGTATCAAACAATGTTTGGACGGAGCAGACCCAGGGAGGTCCCTTCTACCAGTCTCCTGCTATCCCCAAACCTCTGTTCTAGTTACCACCTTCGGAACTGTCTTCTCAGTCAGCCTCCAGGACCAACCAAAACTGTGTGTTGAGCTTAGCTTCTTATTGTCTATCAACCATGAGCTCCCAGATTCGTCAGAATTATTCTACCAACGAGGAGATGACCATCAGCAGCCTGGTCAACCTGTACCTGCAGGCCTTCTACACCTGCCTCTCTCTAGGCTTCTATCCACGGCAATGATGTGGCTCTAGAGAGCAGGAGCCAGTTCTGCGAGGTGGCCGAGCAGAAGCGCAAGGGAGTCCCAACATCTTCTGAAGATACAAAACCAGCGCAGCCGCCGTGCCCTCTTCCTGGACGTGCAGAAGGATGAGTGGGGTGAAACCCTGGATGCCATGGAAGCTGCCGTGGTACCAGAGTAAAACTTAAACCAGGTCCTTTGGGATCTGCATGCCCTGGGCCCCTTCTCCGTGACTTTCTGGAGAATCACTTCCTAGATGAGGAGGTGAAACTCATCAAGACTAACCTCCTCCGACTGGCTGGCCCCCAAGTATCTCTTCAAAAAACTCACCCACAAGCTTTCCTAGGAACCTCTGTAGCCCAGCAGCCGTTAAGGGGCCCCTCCAGCATTCCCCTGTCTTCGGGGCTGCTTCCTGAACCTCTCTCCCTGCACCTCTACCTGCAGCCACTAGGCAGCTTTCTAACCACCCTGGAGCCCTCCCCTAAGCCAAGGACCAAATGGAAGCAATAAGGTTTTTTGTAGAAAAAGAAAGAAAGAAAATATACAAAGCTCTTAAATTGGAGGACTTGAAAGGGGTAGGTGTGGCTGCAGAGAAAGAAGAGAATATAATAGTGGACCACTGAAGTGCTATAGGAAAAGAAGTAGAATCTCATTTCTGTTTAAAGTTATTCTGTGATGTGATATGTGATGTGATGTGATGTGATGTGATGTGATGTGATGTGATGTGATGTGATGTGATGTGATGTGATGTGATGTGAGAGGATGTGAGCAAGTCCAGAAGTCACAGCACCACGCAACCCATTAAGCCAGTGAATGTTTCAAACCGCACTGTCCTCCGCAATGCTCTTCTCCGACACTCTCAACATTCCGTTTGCGCTGGCGGAAATTAAACCCATTATTCATGAGACAGTCCATAAAAATCATCTTTCCCCAAAACTGCATTCAACATGTACATCTTTGTTTATATTTCAATTATAGCATCTTTTCCCTTCAACCTAAATATTGTTGTTTAGATCTTGAACTCCATATGAGGTTTCTCCTCCCTCCCCCTCCCTTCTTCTCCACCTCTCCCCTGCCTCTTTTCTTTCCTTCCTTCTACCCTGCTCACCCTCCCTCAGGTATTTCCTGAGTGGTGCTGTGCTATGGGCCCTGTTACGGTGTAAGATCCTTCTACAAACGTATTATATAATTCCTACATCATCTAGCACAGTGGTTACCCATTGTAGGTAAAAGTAGATTTGATCAATACCCTAGCGAAAATTATTTAAGTGGCTAGCTTAAACCTGCAATTTATAAAATTAAGCTGTATTTTCCACTAGAAAATAGTAAAAGTAATCTAGTTCATGCTATAAAATTACTATTAAAATCAGTATTTTAATATATTTCTTTTAACTTTACATAACTTCTGTTTTCTTCTGGCTTTACACATAAATACATAAAAATAAATAAATATATATATATGTCAACAGTTTGTTAAAACTGGAAATGTACTAAGGATACAGGTTTTGTTGCCATTTTATTAATAGAAAGCTATGAAATTGTCATCATGTAAATGAATCATAATTTACCTAATTTCCTTCTTCCCTCAGACTTTTAGTTTATTTCCACATTTTTTATTAGAAATATATCCACAAGGAAATATCCTGATATATAAATTTTATCATAATATATCTGATTTTACCTAAAATTCAGAAATGTGATAGAGGTGGGACATGTTTTGGATTGTCTTGCCAGGTAGGTTGATTCCAGTTGCTTTTACGCCAAAGTTTGAAAGTGTTCTTGTCCCTGCATTTCCAGCAAACTTAAAGATTATCATTTCAACTTCTACCATATTTTAAGTGAAAAATTCAGATTATTATTACTTTAATTGTCTTCTAGGTCATTACCAAAAGCCATATACTTCTACTTGAAACCCAGCTCCACCATGTAGTAACTGCTGGCCTTGGGCAAGCTCTTTGGAGCTACTTTACCTCAGTTTTTTCATATGCAAAATGGGAATAACCGTGCTTTGCTGACGACGTTGTGAAAATTAAAGAAGCTGGTAGATGTCAATTTTTAGAGCAATGCGTGGCATATAGTAAGCTATATGTGTCTGCCACTTTTAATTAAATAATTTAAAAAATCATGTAGTATCAGATGTAGCTTTCATTTCCATTGTGAAATCTTTCATGACTTCAATGCTCAAAAATGTACTTGAATATTAGCTTATACTCTTATAACATCCTCCTCCCTTGTTACAAAGGCTACATTATATGGCATGTCCACATCATTCCAAAGGAAACAACTTTCAGAAGATTTTTATTTGCATTGACTTCAGAGCCATGTTTGCTATATCTTAAGAATCTTTTTAGAGGCACGACATTTCCTCTTTTAATTTCTATGTATTTGCTTCTCATTACTTACCCCTGAAAGGAAAGCTAACCACAGATGCAGGTCAGGCTCTTGGGAGGAAGTTGAGAACACAGAACACTCAGCACAGGCCTGCACGTCCACGCTCCCATCTGAACCTGGAGATCAGGCCACCCGGGGCACTGGAGCTCAGCGAGCTCAGCGTGGCTGGGGCACTGACACCACCCGAAATCTCTCCAACAGACTCTGAGAACCTTGGCGGCAGGATCCAAGTCCATCCCTCCACCTCATTAGTTCCCTGGGTTGCAGTGCCTTGAACAGACAGCCCACTCCATCCGAATGAATGAAAGAAGCATTAAAAAAATGTCCATCTTTTACACTACTCCTTTCCTTTAAGTACACAGTAGAACAGTGCGAATTTGTCTATAGGTCATGACAGTATGATCCATAAAACTCAAACCCTCCTCCCCCGTCTCCCAACCAATCTGCTGCTTACCTGTGTTGTTCCTACTTCGGCCTCTTCAGTAATACTTTTTTCTCTGGAAGTAAAATATCCCAAGGGCAGGCTGGTTGCTCTAGTGCTGAGAGGCAGCACAACATACTGACCTTGAAGTTAGACTGATGCACCTTCAAATCCAGATTTTGCCCCTTTCTAGTTGTTTCACTGGCTCAAGGGACTGAATCTCTCTAAGTCCCAGTTTCTCATGTATGGACACAGATGGCATTCTCCTCTAAAGGTTGCCTTTGAGGATATCTAGAAAAAGCACTATTGATAACCCTGGCTCACCAAAAGATCTTACTAAAGAGCCCCTGTTGTGATTATTATCTATTTCATCATCATCATTAATGAATATAAAAGATGTCCTACGGGAAGAAGGAAGGTGTGGAATTATTTCCATTAAATGACACAAGTCGTGTCAGAGGTTAAAAAAAAAGTCACTGTGAATTTTAAAGCCAAATCGCTAATTTCACATAAAATGTATCTTGTAAAGACACAGATTAGTGTGCACATATGAAAAATTTCCTTCTGATATTTATTTTCAAGTTCTCTTTTTAAAGGATCCTAATTAAAGTTTAAAATGAGTAAGAAGTAGAAAGCTTATACCTTAAAACAGGTTTTTTAAATACCAAAATGGGCTAGTTCTCATACAGATATAAAAGGGTTTCAATTAAACCTATAAATAATAAAGCAGTATACATTTAAAAAGTAAAAGAATTGTGTTTTAATTCAATTTTCAAGAAATGGTATCTAAATATGTAGAAAAATCTGTGTTGGTGAAAGGATAAGGTGAAAATCATATCCTTGATTAGCCGTGTTCCCACCTCAAGGGGCGAAGATTATTAGCATCTCCATCCACCACAACAATATTTTTAATTATCCAAGAAATGAAGTCTCACTTCCTGATATACCTTCAAAATGCTTAGCGGCGTTTTCCCCTTTCTTTGGAAATAAAGAAAACTTAAGCTTTGTTCATTAAAACAAAAGAATGTTTAGAGTTAGATAGTTAATTTCAGACAATAATTTTTCTCAACACATGAGTGCCCTTTTCTCTCTGTTGTGTAATATATCCACTCTTAATAAGGGAGAGGTGGATTAGGCTAAACTAATTGCAAGAGTGATAAAAACAATTACAAAGGAAAGTAGTTGCCGAATTTTTTGTACTCTAAAGTGGAATTGAAGGGTAGTTTCTATTCTTCCATTAAATTAATTTTGGCAGAACACAAACTTACATTTAATTTTTCTAAAAAAAAAAAAGGCTCCCAGCATTTCCTCATGTTTAGGTAGAAAAACTCATTTTCTTGGGTATGTGTTTGATGGGTCATTTACTTACAGTCACTTACCCAAGATGCACTCATACAAATAACCACCTCAGCTCGGCTTTGCTCTCCAACAGTCCAATCCTTGCAGCCACTCTGCTCCAGTAACAATGAGACTAACAAGCCAAACCCTGAGCAAATCTGTGTTTTCAGGGGCTTGAGAAGGAAACGGCTTATGCCTTTAAGCTCTAAATTCAAGAATAATTAGGACAACTTATCTCAAGTCAACACACCAAATTAAGCTAGCATGTCTGCATGGTAAAACCCCTGCACCCCGAATTCCTTCTGACGCTCTGCTTGGATTCTCTGCATTCCTGTGATACACTGCTGCATTTCAGAGCAGGAGGATTCATTTGGTAGAATGAACCTCTCTGTTGAAAATAAAAATATGTTCAAGAGGAGTATAGACTTTTTCAGCTATTCACACATGTATTTGAATTTGGCCAGTCAGGTTGCATTCCTTCTCATGCTTAGCTGAGACAGATGGACAGAAGAAAAAAAAATGGAAAAGCTTTCACATTGAGTACGGTAGCAGGTAAATTTAGATATAATGTATATTGAGTAAAAGGAGGACGCTAGGTTACAAATTGAGTTTTCACAGGATCTGGCCTGGGGCAACTACAAGATACAGAGTCGTGAAATGAGGCTTAAAAAGATGTTAAATTATTTCAACAAGGAGCCCATTAGACTGGTGGCTCTGATTCTGGGGCACCTTCATAAGTGAATGGGAATCTAAGCTAGTAAACACCTCAAGGTCACTCAATGGAAACCGAAGGACATCAAATCACGAACAGCCAACTGTTGTAAGCTGTAGCCGATCAATAATGTCTTTACTTTGCTTCTGTCTTTCCTCTATAAAGTTTTCCTCAGCTCACTTTCTTACCAACAATTTGGCACCCAATTCAAACCAATTTTCACTCAGATAAATTCTTAAGAAGTTAATATGCCTCAATTTATCTCATAATAAAACAATAGAGGAACACCAAGGACTGACTTCTCTTTGTCAGACATTCAGGTTCCATCCTACGCCCAGAAAGAACCTTCCAAGACTGACCTACTTCCTGGGTCAGTCTTGGAAGGTTGTATTTTTCTAGAAAGTTGTCCATTTCTTTAGGTTATCCATTTTATTGGCATATAACTTTTCATAGTATTCTCTACTAATGCTTTGTATTTCTATGGTTTCCTTTGTAATTGTTCCTCCTTTGTTTCAGACTTTATGTGTATACTGTCTTTTCTTCTTGGTAAGTCTTACTAGAGGTTTATCTATTTTGTTTATTTTTTCAAAGAACTAGCTCCTAGTTTCATTGATTTTTTTCTATTCTTTTATTTTTCTCTATTTCACTTATTTCTGCTCTGATCTTTATTATGTCCCTCCTTCTACTAACTTTGATCTTCATTTGTTCTTCTTTTTCTAGTTTCTTTAACTGTGAGTTTGGACTGTTTATTTGGGGTTTGTTCGTATTTCTTGACATAGACCTGTATTGCTATGTATTTTCTTCTTAGAACTGCCTTTGCAGGATCCCACATATTTTATGCTGTTAAACTTTTGTTTTCATTTGTCTCCATGCATTGCTCAATTTTTGTTTTAATTTGTCCATTGATCCATTTATTATTCAGAAGCATGTTGTTTAACCTCCATGTATTTGTAGGCATTTTTGTTTGTTTATATAATTTATTTATAATTTCATACCATTGTGGTCTGAGAAGCTGTGTGATAAAATTTCAATCTTTTTAAATTTATTGAGACACTTTTTGTGGCCTAATATGTGAGTTATTCTGGAGAATGTTCCATGTGCACTTGAGATAAATGTATGTCCTGCTGCTTTAGTATAGAAAGTTCTGTAGGTATCTTTAAGTCCATCTGATCTAATGTATTGTTCAGTGTCTCTGTTTCCTTATTTATTTTCTGTCTCATTGATCTCTCTGTTAATGTGAGTAGTATGTTAAAGTCTCCCTTGAAATCAACCTATTGCCCCTTAATGTTGTTAGTATTTGTTTTATATATTTAGGTGCTCCTATGTTGGTTCATAACCATTTATAATGGTTATATCCTCTTGTTGGACTGACCCCTTTATCATAATGCAATGTTCTTCTTTGTCTCTTGTCACTGTCTTTGTTTTGAAATCTATTTTGTCTGATACAAGTACTGCTACTCCTGCTTTTTTCTCCCTATTATTTGCAATGAACTATTTTTTTCTATCCCTTCACTTTTAGTCTGTGTAAGTCTTTGGGTCTGAAACGAGTCTCTTGTAGGCAGCATATAGATGAGTCTTGGTTCTTTATCCACTCTGTAAGTTGAAATTCCCTATGGACAAAAAATAAGGAAAACATAATCACTTATAAGATTTATAGTGTCCATGAGACAATAACAAACCAATTACTGCGCAAAAGCAAAGATTTTTATGGCACAGAGTTCTGAAATGCATTTCTCTTGAATATTCATAAAAGGAATACTGAGTGATCTTATAGAAAATAACCTCAACATACTGCCTATAGTAAAAAAATAAAAAGAATTCCATGCAGTTGTTTTTATGCTGTCCATCAATGGAACTCAGAAACATGATATCAAAATCAAATGCAGTAAAATCTGAAACAGTGAGTTTCCAGTTTGTACTCCCTGGTGGTCTGACTTGAACTGTGGTTAAAGTTTTGAATTTTGAGAATCCTGGATTACTTTTTATGCATTCATGCTTGAATGTTGTTTCTTCCAAGCAGACAAAAATAATTCAAGGTTATATTCTGTAGTAATAACCTGGATTTCAAGCATTCTGTGCTGACATGCAAAGGTGGATCCACATACTTGAAAAGTTAATAAATAAATTAGAGGTTAGGTTCTTAGAGAAATGATGTGACCAAACCAGTACTCCTTATACAAATGGATGACTGAGGAAATAGGGTCGAAAGGCCATAGATTCTGGCATTGTAGCAAAAAGAAACCTATAAATCTTTGTAATACAAAGAAAAAAGTAAAAAGAAGACAAAAACAAAGTAAAATAAAAACCTCCACCCCACCTGTCCTGAGACCCAGTGCAGAGGCAGCTGTCTGAAAGACTTGCCAGCAGTGGGAGGGGTGCCAGAGAGGTAAGGGTTGGGCAGAGCACCCTTCTCAGGAAAAAAGGCAGGTGGATGATACCTTTACAGCTCTCCCTTGGCCCAACAGGTTGGGAACTGCTGGCTAGGAAAAAGGACAAAGAAACATGTTAAACACAAAGCAAGTATCAGAACAACTGTGAAATGTGAAGAATGTCTCAATGACTATCTGGGGAAAAAAGCCAGACATTTCCACCGTAAAAACAAGAAAGATACTAAGAGCAAATTCATGCAATTCTATATTTACTCTTAGTATATCATTAAAATTCTACGAAAATGACTAAAAAGCAAGCTGAAGCCTTTATTATTACATTATGAACAAAAATGTGAATGTTAAACTTGGAAATATACATACGGTTGATATCCTTAATTTCAGATTAGCCTAATACCACACACTTTAATAAAATCTTAATTACAATACAAGTAAACATGTGGCAAAGCCACAAATATAGCACTCATAGATGAAGACATGCAAATAGCTCATGACCATGAAATACAATGAAGACCTACAATACTCATGACCATGCTCAACTTCCACCACTAGACATCAGGAAAATCCTCTTCTGTCTTGATTTTTAGTGTTTTTTACCCTTCAGGTTGAAACAAACAAACAGAACAAAACAAAATGTAATAAATAATTCCTGCAAGAGTTCAATGAGATAAGCTTTCACATATTATTGGTAAGTACGAAAGTAAGAACTCTTTGCAAAGTATTTTGACAAAGCAGGCATATACTGTTTAATGTTAGACTTCAGAGCATGAATTTGCAAACTTATTTGTTCCTGAAATATTTCTTTAAAAAGGGGAGAGGCAGATAGATACCTATAACTATAGATACAGATACATCCCTTTTAACATAATCTTAATGTGTTTTTATTTTTATTGTGAGTGTGATAGCTCAAGCTCCAAGCCAATGAGAGTTAGCAACGTAGACGCCAATATTGTTTTCCCAGTGAATGTTAGAACATCGCAAACACTATTGTCCACAAGTGTTCTGCATTAACCTGTCCTCAGTTGCATGTGACCTGAAATTTGCAATATTCACCTCATTAGGGCTTTTTATTCTGATACATACTTCTTTTTCTCCCGTATTGACTGATGAAACCATAAAAATAGGTAGTGCAAAGGAACAAAGAAAATGTATAAATCTATTAATCTTCATGTTAATAGACGGACTCTGACTGACTATCCCAGGAAATGGGGGAAAGAAACGAAGATACGGATCAGCACGTAATTAGCGTTGGTGCGGATTCTTTGACATTTTGAAGCACATCACCTGTGACGCACAGCCTGGGAGGTCTGACCAACAATTACATGAATGGTGATTGGGAGACTATGACCTGAAGCATGTAGAATTGAAGATCAGTTGCTAATATAGGATATCAAGAAATGGTCTCTAAGAAGTCTATGCTGTAAGGACCCATCTACCTGTGATTCAGTTTAAGTGCCATGTCCAGAACACCTCCCCTGAGCAATATCGGAGCGTTAAGGTATACTACAAAGTCCTTAAAAATATATTCATCTCAAGATGTAAAACTATTTTCACCTGTAGAAATCTACCCTGAGAATACAATCAAGATCTGTATGTAAGAATGCTTACCTAAAGTTATTCATAATAGTAATTAATTATGTATGAAATAGATAGCAATATGTGTGAGTTAAACAAAACAATGATGTGCATATGATAAATTACTGCAACCTGTAACATGTTCTTTTGGGAAAGAAAAACCATCTGAGGCAATATGTACAAGTATTATTGAGTAAAAATCAAAGCAGGGTATAGAAAGTATAATATTCCAATTTTGTCAATATCCTCTGTATTTGTACAATTACATTTTTATGATATTAGAGTAAACCCAAAATGTTGAGTGACCTTTGGCAGCAGATGAAATCATTAATAATTTTATATTTTTTAATTATTTAATATTTTTCTGAAATTTCACATACACTATCATGGTTATATATTACTTCTTTATTTAGAGTAAAACAATAAAACCATTAGAAGTGTTTGGTCTTTTATCCTAGTGGTGAATTTAATAATATTATTTCCTTTTGGTTTTTATGAAGTTCATTCTAATCAAGTGAATAATGTTCTAGAATATGTACATTACAATGTATTTAAAGACATATGTCTATATAGTGGTTACTCAGTATCCAGACTTCAGTTCCTCTATGTACTACATTTAGCCAATAATTTAATTCTAAATATATTTTTGTGCACACTTTATGTACTATACACTGAGCTACTACCACCACTAGTGAGTTTACTATCTTTTTGAAAAGCAGAAATATTAAATTCACAGAACAATCAAGATCAAAGCAAATATAATGTCAAACATTACAGTACTGTTAGCATTTTGGGAGAATCCTTGATTTTTTTAGAAAGAAGAATCTCGAGAAATGCATTGGTTTTAGCTCACAACATACATTATTTCTGACTTTCCAATTTAATAGAATTCCCCCCACCCTTCAGAGTCAAGGATTATTCAGAAGTTTGAAGGTATTTGTGGGCAAGGATTTCTTCCCTTTGCCTCTCAGTCACATTCCTAAAACATCTGACCACCTCACCTGGAAACTGCTGTCCCTGCTAGACAAAATGCCACCACGCAAGTGGCAGTATGTTTATCTTGTTGCGTAATTGTCCTGTAAATTTACCATTTCGTCTTTCCAGAACATGGTAAATTTACCAGTGGTGGTGGTAGCTGTGGTGTGGTGTTGATGACTGGCTCTATATTTAAAATAAACTTCTACGATTAAAAAAGAAATGTAAGCTTTTAAAATGTCAATGTGTGTAAACAGGGAGTTATATACAGTGATTTTTCTCCTAAATTTAAGTATAGGTAGAAAACAATAGTATTTATCCTGTCACACTTAACTGTTACCGAACAATCATTGCCTAATCTGTAACTTTTCCCCAAAACAAAAATCACTCTCACTCGACTATGTTTTATTACAGGTAACCACAGTAGAGTTAATTTTTTTGCCAATCAATTTGTTTCCTCTTACTATTCAGTGAACATTTTCTCTCTCCTGTCTTTACCAGCATCCCCACCTCAGGACAGAAAATAACATCTGGACAATTTTATGTTATTTTGTGCGGCAGGGCCTGTTCCTTAAATTGCCTTAAGCAACAATAACAGTAACAACAATAAAAAAAACCCTAAATAATTGCAAATTATAGACAAGCTGTAATAAGTGCAATTAAACACAATTCACTATGACCATAAGGTCACACCCTTTTCAGTAAGTAACATTAAGGCCAGAGGGATGACTGGAATTGATTTAACATAATCAAGGAGGGCTGACTTAGATCACACTTAGAAAATGCACTCGAACAGAGCCTCAATTGGGGTTAGACAGGGCAAATGCCTTTATACTTGAGCACTTGCACAGGCAGAAAGGACTCAAAATGCTTTCCTTGGGAGTCTGGCAAAGACCAAGGCTCTTGCTGTGTATTTTTCCATTATTCTGGAATAATTCATTAGCAAACATTTTGAGTTGGCAATATCGCAGATATGCATTATAATAAAATTATTTTCTCCTCCAAGTTCATAAATAGAATACATTTAGTCGGTAATTTCTGTAAAAGGGAACTGCCACTTTTAAATAGTATGTCACTCACTAAAGTTTAATGAAATTTATTCAGAAGTAAATTACCTGAATGCCTTCCAAAGCTAGATACACAAAAAGGTATCAGAACTTTTACCTACAAAGAGTAACTCATGGTTTTTAGGGTTGTTGTGTTAGATACTATTCAAAGTATGCTAAATATATTAATTCATTTAATATTCCTGAAGACTTAAGTGCTATTATTACCCCTATTTTATAAGCTTAAAAAGACTGAGGTAGAGAAGTTAAGCAATCCAAGGTCACACAGCCCAGGGGGTGTGTTTTGAGTTCAGGCATTGATTTTAACTACTTTAAAGTCCATGACTTTGACTATAAAGCTATCCTCGTCTCAAACGTTAATGCGCGTGTGTGTGTCTGTGTGTTTGGGAGAGGGAGGGCGTTGTCTACACTCATAACTTCATGAGATGAGTTTTGGTGTAAAAAAATAGGAAATAGGGAAAATAAGCAAGCAAACTCCATGATACAATAGTTTTTTGTCCAATAATGAATCTTCATATTGCAAATTTAATCATAGAAGTTAGTAAAAATGATGACTTGAGGTACTAAATTATTTTTGCCAAATAGCAATTCCTAAAGCACCAAATCTAATATAATATTTACTATGTCCCACGGAGTGCTTTTTATGATTATCTCAAGTCTCACAAACACCCCATGTTGTGAGGAGGGTCACAACTCCTACAAGATAAGACAAAGAAGATTCAGGGACACACGAAATTTCCTGCCCACACCTACTGAGTAGTTTATGCTGTTCAAATACTCATGCCCCTAAACGACATTTTTTTAAAAGATAAATGTAAAATGTGACAGAGAACATTTAGAGAGAAGAAACAATGGTGCTAAAATCAGAGGTGGGACCTAAATTCCATGTGACACCCCCTATCCGTATTAGACAGCTCAGGCAGCCATAACAAAATGCCACGTTGTGCTTACATACCAGAAATTTATTTTCCCACAGTTCTGCAGGCTAGAAGTCCAGATCAAGGTGATGGCTGATTCAGTTCCTGGTGAAACCTCTCTTCCTGGTTTGTAAATGGCTGCCTTCTCTGGTGTCTTCATGTGGCCTTTCTTCTGTGTGCTCATAGAGAGAGAGGGAGAGAGAATGAGAGAGTGACTGCTCTGATTGACCTTCTTCCTCTTTGGGGATTAGGTCTTCAACATATGGATCTTCAGGGGACACAGCTCAATCCATAGCACTGTCCAAGCACCTAAGGTATAGGGATAATGGGAGGACATGTGTTGTGATCCTTGTCTGGTGAAGAGAACCATCCAGCTCCTCTGGGAAAATGGGTATTTTTTAAAGGAATATGTCATGGAGAAGTTCACTGAGTAACTATTTCTTTAACTATATATTTATTGGAGATACAGAAATACTACTTAAATAATATTTCTTAATCTGTCCATCAGGAAGTTACCATTTAGGAAGCAAGCTATTGTGATTCAGATTTAGGAAGATCTACGACTTCTGTACCATATCTTGAGAGTTATAAGAAACACTTTTTTTTACTCATACTACAAAATAGATACAGTGTAGCCAAATTTCATTACATGTATTTATGTATAAATGAGTTATGTTGTAGCACTAGAGGAAAACTAAGAATAGTCACTTAAAATGTTAATGCTATGTCCATTAGCTCTATTTTTATTTTCATTTCTTTTTCTCTTTGCAATGCATATTTCTGAGAAAACCAAAAACAGAATATTATTACATCACTTATCACTGATAATCTGAAAGCAAATTATCATTCCAATAATAAAAAAGTCATTATTTTCCTGGAAGATAATTATTTTTTCTATACTAATCCTTTTAAATTAGCACTTGTCATGTGACAGACATTGTCTGAGATATTGTCTTAGACCCTGTCTGAGTCAGCAAAGACTAACCAACTATTGTATATTTGGCATATGTATTCACACATGTATTTTCTTCTGTACAGTCCTTAGCTTTTGTTGAATAAAGTGATGTTTTTGGTACCTCATATTTGCATCCTGGAAAAAATTTTAAATCTCAAAAGAAATCACTAACATTTATAAAGCCTGTATTAAGCAGGTACAACAGTTTTTAATATACAGAATATCCATTAAGCTTTACAAAAAAATATTGTACAGAGGTAATAGTATTATTTTATAGATGTAAAACTTGTGCCTCAGAGAAATTAAATGACTACCTTGAAAACATCCTTAGTGAGTGTGTGAACAAGGCTATTTATACTCAGGAGTCCAAGTTCTTAACCACTAGGCATTATAATAACTGAAGTTAAAAAATTATTGTAATGAATTGAGTCACATTCATAATTACTTTCTTCTAGGCTGTTATTCTTATTTTGCTTAGATCTCTTAGTTGGGAACAAACCTTTGTTTCAATTGTTATGTGTCATCAGAAAAAAATAAGAAAAAAAACCCAGATATTTTTCCTTGTACGGATAATCATTATGATAATTGTCAATGAAAATATATCAACTTTATGGCATTTGGAGACACATTTAAGTGGATAATGGAAACATTTCCTAAGTTATTATAAACTGATTTTTTTATTGGTTTATAGACCATTTATGTGAGATTTGGCCAGCCATGATCTATAGGCTATATACTAGATGCTCAGAGAAACACTTAATTTACATATATATCTGAAAATATTGCCCCAATGTGTTCGTCACAGTACGTAGCCTCATCTATGCCGTGTGATGTCAGAGATGCTGGTGCCAATGACCAGTGAGGCAGGAATCTCTCATTCACTTAAGAAGGTGCTTGACCAGCCAGCCTGGTTTGTTCAGCACCTTCAGCAAAAAGGCATTTAAACTATGCAGCTAACCATTTCAGAAAGGCTATGACTGATGATTAAATCATTGGCTCTCTCTGAGAACTATTTTAAATATATAAGTCAATCTCATTACTATAAGTGAATGAGAAAAAGACAACTCAAGTGACAGAAGCCAAAGAGTAAAGAATTATCCTACCATCAAATCATTGTCACCAGCAAAGTTTATTCCCTATGAAGAATTTGTTCTGGATGTAATCTTAGGCTTTAACTTTCTTTCTGCTTAATTTTGCTCTGGGGATTAAAAGGCTATGATGCTCAGGTTTGCAGCTGCCTCAAAATTTGGGCTACAGAGGAGACTAAGAAACAATGTTTCACTTGAATAAAAAATGGTGTCATTCACCAGGTTTATTGTGCAGGCCTCAGGAATTTCAGTTTACTCTTCCTAATATTAGGCAGTCAAAATGAGTAATGTTGATTACCAGAAAAATGAACTTAATACTTTACCATGAAGCAAATTATCTGTATTTATTCATTTATCTAATATTCTTCTTCATCGATAATATCAACAAATACTTATTGAGCTCTTCCTCTATCCCAGGTATCCTTCTTGATATGGGGGATAGAAGAGTGAAAAACATCTAAGAGCCTCTGCTGTTTATGTTCTACTGAGGGAGGGACATTAAACATGCACCAGACAACCTCGAATAGATGAACAATGCTACGAACAGAACAAAACAGGTTACAGTTGAGAGACGAACTAGGAGAGGGTTCCTTAGAGAAACTGGTCATGCAGGGCATCTCCAAGTAAGGACCTTTGAGATGGGGCCTAAGTAGAAATGGGAATAGAAGGTAAACATTGAAATAAGAGAAAAGCCCTGAGATGGAAGTGACCACTGTGTGTGTTAGAAGAATAAAATTCAAAGTGGCTGGACCAAAGAAAGGAAAAGGGTGGTATGAGATGAGTTTAAAAACATAAACAATGGCCAGATTGAAGTTCAACGCGAAGCCTTTGTAAAA
Organism: Manis javanica; assembly: GCF_040802235.1. Taxonomy (NCBI): domain Eukaryota; kingdom Metazoa; phylum Chordata; class Mammalia; order Pholidota; family Manidae; genus Manis; species Manis javanica. The sequence goes on along the minus strand of NC_133168.1, from coordinate 13,729,579 downwards.
TTTATAAATAATCAGTGTGATTTAATCTATGACTTAAAAATGGTATTTGAGTACTGTAAGGAAAACAAGGGCCCAGTGGAGGTCAGGAATGCCAGCAGTGGGCTCTAGGCCTGCTCTGTCCAGGACACATGATTATGTAAACCTAAATTTAAGTAAATTAAAATTAAATAAAATTAGAAATTCAGAATCCCCGTCACACTGATCACATTTCAAGTTTGTGCCGAGTGGCTAGTGGGACAACAATGATACAGAACATTTCCATCATCATTGCCTTTCCATGTAGATAATGGATAAGAGTGGTGGTGTCAGTGAAAATGTAGAGAAATGGACGCATCTGGGATATGGCTTAAAGGTAGAGTTCAAATATATCTAAGTACACAATCATTTTTAAAACTAAACAAAGAAGGAATTCTTTTCACATGATAATATTTGGCGATGTGCAATAATCACTGAAGGAAAATAAAAATGCAATGCCACCCATGGCTAAAAAATAAATGCCATTCACGTTATTGGGAGTAGAAAGATGTCAATGCAAAATGACAGAGACTTTTATGTCTTAAGAAACCTTGTAGCTTACTTAGTCCAGCCATCTGGAAACACAGGCCAATAGACTTTAAATGACTTGACCAAGTATTGCATTGTCAGGCACTGGGACTGAGAGTAGTCAGCACTCCAAAGTCCTGTTCCATCCATGCTGTCACAATAATGTGCTTCCCTGGGCTGTGTTGACTCTGTCAGCTGTGTGATCCGGCTGCTCAATACCTGTCTACCCTTCTTGGAGACACAGCCTCATTCTTGTAGCCCTACACCTGTCTCAGCATTTAGCACCTAATAAAGGCCAACAAAAATTGACTTGTATGTTTACCTGAATTCCAATGATGGAAGAAAGAAGGAAGAAACAATTAAAAGGCTTTTTAAATGCGTGTACTTGAGTGGAAGGTATAATGGATGGTGCTATGGATTGAATGTTTGTGTTTGCTCAAAATTCACATGTTGACTACTAATGCCAAAGGTTAGGTATTAAGAGGTGGAACTGTTAGGAGAATCTTCATGAGAGGAATTAGAACCTGCATTAAAGAGGTCTGAGACCTCCCTTGCTGCTTCCACTATGGGAGGACACAAAAATTCTGTAACCTGGAAGAGAACCTTCACCCAGCCACGCTGTCACACTCACCTTGGACTTTCAGCCTCCAGAACTGTTTTTCTGTTTTTTATAAGCCACACAGTCTGTAATGTTTTTGTTATAGCGGTCTGAGTGGCTTAAGACAGATGGCAAGAGACTGGTGATGATGACAATTAAATGAGTTTACATATATAACTTCTCATTTTTTAAATTTATTTTTACATCTTTTGCTGAAAAATATGGGGCTTATTACATATGTGTAAGTAAAATATAAACAATATAACAAGATCTGGTACAGAGAAAGGAAAGTATATTATTGTAAGGTTCTTATCCTACATGTGAAGTGGTGTAATATCTCTTTTTTCAGAACAGCTTTATTGATATATAATTCACACTAAATATGAATCACCTATTTAAAGTGGACACCTCAATGGTTTTTAGTATATTTATAGAATTGTGCAACTGTCACCGCTAAGAGAAACCCCACACTTGTTACTGGTCACTCTCCGTTCTCCTTTAACCCTTTTCTCTAGTTTCTCTAGCAATCATTAATCAACTTTGTTTCTGTGGATTTGCCTTTTATGGACACTTTACTTAAATGGAATCATACACTATCTGGTCTTTTTGACTGGTTTCTTTCTCTTAGCATCTTTACTAGCGTTTTTCAGAGTCTGTCCATGGCATTCCATGTATCAATACTGTATTCCTTGTTATTGCTAAATAATAATCCATTATTTGGATACACCACATTGATCTATTCATCTGTTGATGGACATTTGAATTGGTTCTATTTTAGTCATTACGAATGATGCTCCAATGTTTGTGTACAAGGGTTACGTTTGTTCACAATTCTCTTGGGTATATACCTCGGATTAGAATTGTTAGATGATGAGGTAACTTTCCTTAACCTTTTGTGGAACTGCCAGACTTCCCCAAAGCAGTTGCACTATTTTACATTCCCACCAGCAGAGTAGGTGGGTCTCACTTTCTTTCCATCCTCGTCTTGTTGATTACAGTCATCTTAATGGGGGTGGAAGTTTGGGTTCTTGATGGCTAATGATACTGAGCAGCTTCCCACATACTTTGACTTTATTTTGCCCCAACTTTTAAATCCACTCTCTTGGTTACAGAGGGCAAGAAAGAAGAAAAACAGAGGATGTGGAGAACACTATTTGATGTGACCAAAGCAGAACTATATGCTGATCAATTATAATATGCAATATTTCTCTTGACTATGAGTATCGTAGTCAGCAAAGTTTTGAAATGGTAACAGTGAAAGAGAGTGCACAGAATCATCCACTGGTGGTTTTGTTCTGAGGCACTCTTATTAATAAGGACATATCTACCTGAAAGCTATCTCTCTGGGCCTAAAACACAGGAATGCTGATATGCACACTAGCCTGGTCAAGGGGCCACATACCTGTACTATGCAAAGGCCAATTATCCTGGGAAATGTAATAAGTAAGACATTTATTATTATTCACTGGGCAAGAAACTGGACTGCTTAGTATAGACAGTGTATTCAGAGAAGGAAATGCAACTCCTGAGATTAGTGATTCCGTGATGATGTAATGCTGTGACTCTGAAAAGGCCTACATACCTGAAACCTCACCAAGATCTAGTATGTGAGGTACAGACTTGAAAACCAGTCAAAGCAAGAAGGAACACAGGGAATAACTCAGCAGTAAACAGTGTAGCACAGAAGCACACAGAAGCCCGAGGGAAACAGAATAAGGAAGTACACTCAGCAATAACAATTAAGGCTAGTGCTTTTTTGTGACTAGGGTAGTAATCAGTCATGAAAAATGCAGAGGGGCCCAGATAGATCAGTGGTAAACCAGCAAGCTTCATAGTAAGTTCCAAGAAGCAATTTAGAGCTAAGACACAGGAGAAGACAAAAAAAAAAAAAATTCAAGAAGGATGGTTTATTTCTAATTATCCTTGGTTAAAACTTTTGCTAGTACAAGGAGGGTCTGATGATTTAAGACCACAACTGTAGTGCTCAAATTTTAAATGTTAAATGAAGACATCTATTCCTTTCCCAGTGTTGGTTGTTTTTATACAATTTAAAATATATATTTAAGGTATTTATATTGATTATACCTAAACATACCACCATCTTAGTGCCTAAACTGTTACCAGTGTCCAGAAAATTTCTAGGAATGAATCACAGACATGTTTATTCAAGTGACTATGCTGAATTTGAATCCCGAGCGGCAAGGTCTATGAATGCTGGATTGCATCCATTAATTTGTTAACTACAACTTCTCCCATGCCTAGCAGAATGCCTGGTTATTTAAAAACTATATATTAAATAACCAGGACTGAAAAAATGGCAATCACTTGTCCTTTGTAGATGAGCTAGACCTTACAAATTCACAAATATACATGTGCTTTAACCATAAGTCTATGGTAATACAGCATAAATATAAAGATGCATACTGCTATAGACATTCTAATAACATTATTTCCATTAATCATACAGACCTTCTGAATATATCAAACATTTCACCAGGCTTAGAAGATAATCTATTAGTTATCATATTCTGATAGTTTATTTTATGCATCAGCTTTCCTGGGCTATGGTACCTAGTTTGGTTAACACCAAAAAAATTTTTTTTCCCGTAAGAAAGTTTAGATGTTGCCATGAAGGTATTTTTTAGATGTGATTAATATTTAAATAAGTAGACGTTGAGTCAAGTAGATTGGGAGATCATTCCATAATGTGGTTGGGGCTCATTCCAACCAGTTAAGAGCCTTAAGAGCAAAAACTAGGTTTTCCCAAAGAAGAAGAAATTCTCCTCAAGACCACAATATAGAAACCCTGCTTGAGACTCCAGCGTTCTGCCCCGTAGGATTCCAATTCAAGATGAACATTAACTCTTATCTGAGTTTCCAGCCTGTCTGCAGCTCTACACAGTTTGAACTTGCCAGGTCCTACAATGATTTGAGCCAGTTCCTTAAAATAAATTTCTCTCTCTCCATACATATAAAAATATATATATATGTAATATTAACATATAATATATTAATATATAATCATATGTAATATAAAATGTTTATATATGTTGTCCTTCTCTGTAGAACTCTAATACATATTTTACATTCTCAGTGAACTGTCATCACCAAAATGTCCCATTTTCAGTCCTGGAGACCAGCCTATGTAAAGTTAGTCATTTTATTTCTGTATTTAATATTACTAGTAATGAGTGTTACATTTTCCAATCAATAGAGATTATAAAAATTAGTTCCCTAACATCAATAAGATATTGAAAGGATAAATGAGAAAACATTTAAAAATTTGTTCTGTAATCTCTGGGGGAAAATGATTCTATATAAATAGAAAGCATTAGCACATTATTCAAATACATATTAATGATCTACTACTTCATATCAAATAAAAATCAAATATTTTTTACAGCATTAGTATATTAGAAACTGAACTGGTAAGATAAGCAAACTTAGAACCTGAATATCCCAAATTTCCTATTTGTAGTATTTAGATGACTTGATAAAGGAATATGACTTAGGATCTTTATTTGTATTCTAAGTCTTAAGAAGAACTCTAAAACTTATATAAGAGTAAAGGGAAAATAATGCCTATAAATGTTAATTAAGGCACTTTAGAATTGGGATGTTACTAACATGACTTCCCCAAGTTGTACTCTGTTGATTAACTCGTATAAATTTCAGGACTTTTTTTCCTGAAATGAATGTAAGCCTAAGCCACCCAAAAAACTATGTTCTCTTCCATCTGGACTTCTTCTATTATGGGAATGGAAGGGAACCACTGAAAATTCTCCAAACTTATGAGCCCATGGTTGCCTGTTGTAAATAAGTAACACAACACACACACTTATACAAACCTAATTTTATGAATGGAAATGAGATCTTTCCTAGATATGAGAGTTTTCTTACATCAAAAAGTACATCTTAATAAAAAATGAACATAAAATGTTTCCATTTCTCCTGACAATTGTAGGATTAAACAAAATGGTAAAGAGACATTCAGCATGTCTCTATTATCCTATTAGAAAGTTGAAATGGCAAAATTTATAATAGCTCAGTATCTACCAACAAAGTATTTTCACTATTTTGTCTAAGTTTGGAAAGAAAACAGGCAAATTAAAAGTGTATAATTATACAAATGCCTGCAGTATCAGAAATAACTGGAGCTTCTTTTTCCAAGGCAAAGTTATTGAGAAATACTGCATCCCTGTCAGAATGCACAATGGGAATTATCGACAATTCAGGGGTGGATATCATGGGAAACCAACAATTATTTTGGACTGAAATGTCAATAGGAGAGATAGATGATTTGAAATCAAATGGATATTGAATATTTGGTGCTATAGAAATAAGCATACATGAAATTACAAGGATAAATAAAATGCCTAACACTAGAAGAATGTGTGGAGTACCAGGTAAAGCCTTACTTGCTAATACAGCACTCTGTCAATGTGAGTTGACGGTAATGTTGGACATGGTCTGTTCCTCCCATGATAGAGTTGTTTGAGAGATGGTCCAAGTGGTGCCGAGAGAATTAAAGAGGGAAATAACATTTATACCAAACCCATCTTCAACACTGTCAATATGGATACTAAAATCACCTAAGATTAATAGGCTGTGTGATTCCAGGGAGAGTTGAGAAAGAAAATCTATAAATTCATTAAGAAAACTTGTGGTTTCTCAAAGAGGTCTGTAAATTAAGTGTTGCTGAAGTTGTATGCTAAGAGCAGGTAGATACATGAGAGAGACAAAATTGAGATGTTTTGATTTTATAGCAGATTACATTAAGAAAAGATTTAACTCTAACCTTCACAGCTGAAAACAAATGTTTACTATGTAAGTTAGGAATATAACAAGATTTATGAAGCCCAAAACAAGACTTTAATTGCACAGTAGCCTTATTATCTAAGTTAATCCAAGCCATTTTTAAAATCTTGAATTTACCACTGACTTGGCAGTCTTGGTAGCAATTATTCATTAGCTATAATACATCATTATAACACATTACAAAGAACTTAATCTATAATATACAACTCAATATACAAGCATTTTTGGGATTTATGGGTTTATGTATTTTAGATTGTAGTCTATTTAATGTATGAATACGTATAAAATGATCCAGTAAAAGTAACTATGCATTTAGAAAGTACCTTTTCTTTTTTCATCCCTTTTATTACATTTTAAAATGTTATTTCTGTATCTCTGATTTCCTTTCATGAAAGTATTGATACATTCTGTCTAGAAGTGACATAGGAAATGGACAATCCTAAACCCATCACTTACAGATAAAGAAACTCAGACTCACATATATAAAGTAAACTTACGAAAGTCTCAGAAATTTGTAATTTATAACCAGAATTAGATCACAGATTCACAGAATTTCATTATATTAGGATAATACCTTAAGTTTTAAAAATGTGTCACTTCTATAAGGTAAGCAGAATTCTGCTTGTCTTCAAATCTAGCCCATATGCTGCCTATCTATGTGACAATGAGTGAAATACTTATATTCCTCAAGCCTTAATTATTTACCCATAAAATCAAATAATCCTAGTACTTAATCCAGGTGGATAAATCCAGTAAGGTACTTCAACAAACCCTGAGCACCATGCCGGGCACATGATAAGTGCTTGTTGCCTACTAGGTGTCATCATCGTTATCATCAACTCCTCCTGGCAAATGGTCACACAACAAATATTTGTTGACTGTTGAATGAAAATAAAAGAAGATTTTAGAGTACACAAAAAAGTACTCAAAAAAAAATCCGTGTCTAATTGAACAAAATATCTATTTTGCCTTCATAAATAATTGTTTTCTCATTTTTCATTTTTCCAGAAAAGTTCATTTTTATTCTTTTAAGTATCTGACATTAAAATATCTGTGGGTTCTGACTGTTAATACTCATTTATTTCCCTTCTGGACCTTGTATCCTGTATTTTAGCCAAATAAGTAGGATAAAAAGATTATGCATTCAGAAATTTAGTTGAAAGGAAGGTTCCCTGGATCATTTCTAGTCCATAAGCAAGGTAATCTAAACTACCATCCAAAGTGCTATGACTTCCTCCCAAATGGGGCAAAAACATTTCGCCTAAGTCAATTTCACAGAAAAAAAGTATTTCTGGTTTTTTTTTTCTTTCAGAATTCTTCTTATCCATTTTATTTTCTTCTGTGATAAAGTGAATATAAACCATAGAGTGTGGACCATCCATTTTAAAGCAAGCTGTAACACACAAGATATTAGAAAATGTGATCAAGAAAATTAAAAGACAACCTGTAGAAAGGGAGAAAATATGTACAACTTGTATATCTGATATGGGACTAAGATCCAAAATATGTAAAGAACTCATCCAACTCAATATCAGAAAGACAAACAACCTGATTAAGAAATGGGGACCTATCTAGACATTTTCCAAGGATATATGAATGATCAACTGGTATGTGAAAAGATGCTCAATATTAAGCATCAGGGAATTGAGAATCAAAACTACAGTGATATATCATGTCACACCTGTTAAGATGTCTGTCATGGAAAGACAAGAAATAACAAGTATTGGCAAGAATGTAGAGGAAAGGGAAACTTTATTGCAGTGCTGGGATTGTAAATTGGTATAACCACTATGGAAAATAATAGTACAGAAGTTACTGAAAAAATTAAAAATACAACTACCACATGATTTGGTGATTCCACTTCTATGTATACATTTTAAGGAAATGAAATCACTTTGTTGAAGACAAAGCTGAACCCGCATGTTCACTGCAGCATTATTTATAACAGGCAAGACATGGAAACAACCTAAGTGTTCATCAACAGATGAATGGATAAAGAAAATGTAGTGTACACACACAGACACACACACACACACACACACTCAGACACACACAGGAATACTATTGAGTCATAAAAAAGGAAATCCTGCCTTTTGCAACAATATAGATTGACCTTGAGGTCATTATGCTAACTGAAATAAATTCAACAGAGGAAGTTATATACTGTATGATCTTACTAACACGTGGAATAAAAACAAAACAAAATAGAAATGATTTCATAGATGCAGAGATCAAATCTGTCATTATCCAAGGGGGCAGGAGTGAATGCAGGTGGTCAAAGGGCACAAACTTCCCATTATAAGATAAATAAGCACTGAGAATGTAATGTACAATATGGTAACTATTGTTAACACTGCTGTGTGGTGTATCTGAAAGTATCTAAGAGAGTAAACCCTAAAATCATCACAAGTTAAAAACTTTTTCTTTTTTTATAATTATATGAGATGATGGATTTTACGTAAATTTATTATAATTATGTAATTCAAGTTATTATGTTGTATACCTTAAACTTATATAGTGCTAGGTGTCAACTACATCTCAATAAAACTGCAAGTAAAAAAGAATTAAAAATGCACAAGACATGCATTCCTCATTCTCCTGTTTATAATTCCTATGTACATTTTCTTTGTCCTTTTTCCTTCTTCTAACAAATGTCTTCATTTTTTTTCTTTTCATAGAGATAATATAACCTGTGGAAGTTTTCTGTGGTAACTTCCTTGAGTTTATAATTTAATGCGGTTTCTTCTATTCCTTTTCAGCTGTTTGATGCTTTCAAGGCTCATATTCAAAATAGAAACCATCATCTCCCTTTTTAAGCATCAAACTAAAGGACTTGTAGTTTCAATTATTTCAAGTTATTGATTCTTACTGCTCCAGGAAACCCCATTCATATCACAAAAATTTCCATGTCACTAGATACTCTCCACATTGACAATGTTTAATCTACAAAGAGAAGAGTGTACATAAGAGAAGATTCGTATATTTACTCTTTTCCCCTCACACCCAAATAGTTGAAATGTTAGGAACTACATGGAATTTTAAAAAGAAACACTAATATGGTGGATTTAATAAGGTAAATCCAAATTGTATCTACAAACTACCTATAGAATTAATATACTTGCTGTGTTTCATTCAGAAAAATTTTTTTAAAGAAACATCACTAAAATAATGCCAATAACAATTATCCAAACACAAACCTTTTGAAAAATATAGATTTTAGGCATAACTCCAAAAATTTTTTAAAGCAATCAAAATGTATCTGAATTTTTTGTTTTTCAAAAACTGTTGATATTTCAAATTTGCTTTAATTTACCTTCTATGTTGCAGTAGGCCAAACGCCAGGAAAAGAGCTGCCAGAGAGCTGGGAACACAGCAGAGCCTCCCCCTCCCAGCACAGAGCCCAGGCAGAGTTTATTCAGAGTGAGCCTCCGGAGGTAGTGGATGGGGCCTCTATTACACAAACCCCTCATTCCAGATTCCAGGCATTTCCAAGTTATTCTAGGTTCTTTTTTTAAATGCAAATAACTTTGGAGGGGTCCAGCCTACTTTGCATTTACACCCAAGTGTCCTGAAGGGTAAATGCGTTTGTTCATCCTTATATTCTTTCCTGAATATAGGTTCTAGGTGGAGGTGAGGAGATACAGTCTCCAGGAGAAGTGGAAAGAGAGGTCCAGGTGGGGTCCCACACCAAACACATATTCGCATACACATAGCGTCCAGTTATTTTACTCAGTCCAACCCAGCTAATATTGGTCAACTGGTTTTGTAGAATGAGCCACACCAGAGATCCCAGTCGCGAGAAAAGAGTATGTTTCAGTCACTCAGAGTGTCAGGTATAAACTCCCAGGAAAAATCATCACCTCTACAGTAGGGCCAAGGCCAAACACGGGTATAGGGGGTCAATAATTCTGGAAATAACACACATTTAATATAAAAGAGTGACATCAAAATGAAGACATTAGAAACAGGTTTTCCTTAAGGAAAGACCTCCAGGAGTAATGGGAACGACTCTCAGTTATCAATCTGGAGTTCCGGGCCTGGCTCTGTCCTGGCTCTGTCACTCATGGGGTCAGATAAAGTGAGCCCCTCAAAATATCTCTAAACCTGGGCTGCCTCATTAGCAAATGGCAGGGTTGGGAGTGTGAGGTTCTGTGAGATATTTATAGAAAGAGAAAACTAACAACTCCGAGTTGGTGGTTGTATCTAAACCTGTATGTTAAAGAGGCTATCAGAAAAACTCTGAATAAAATCTCCTTTACCAAAAAATAATATATATATTTAGTGCTTCAGAGAAGGCACGTAGTGAATCTGTGGCATCTTGCTACACTGATGGACAGTGACTGCATTGGGGTGTGGGTGGGGACTTGATAATATGGGTAAATGTAGCAACCACATTGTTTTTTCATGTGAAACCTTCATAAGAGTGTGTATCAATCATACCTTAATAAAAAATTTAAAAAATAAAAAAATAAAATAAAATAAAATAAAAATCTCCTTTACCAAATAATGATAATAACAAACATTAATATAACCATATTTGAAATGGAAAGTTGGCTGGTCCATCAAAAAAAAAAAAAATACTCTGGACACAGATCTAAATTCCAAAATAATTTTAGGTACAAAATCACATTTTTCTAGACTTGGGTCTTATTTTATTTTTACTAAAGATTATGTTTACTTTACCTAAAGTCAGATCCACTGTGTTACCAAGAGAAGCAGTCAATGATATAACATTCACCAAATACGTTTTTAAAAATATGCTATGACCTTTTCCACTTGCCTCTAGGAAGGCATCTTTTTCAGATTAATGTTTCTAATTTTTATTAAAGTAAAAATGCTACCACAAGTACAATTATTCTTACCTACTGTAAGATCAATATGGCAAAGTGTAAAGGAATTTCACATTGTTTAATCTAGACTTAGAATGTAATGAAAACATTTAAAAACTTAAATATCACAAAGGATTTTACACTAAAAAATTTGGAAAGATCATAAATAAACCAAAAATCACTGCATTCCAGTCTATGTGGGAGATTTTTGTCAGACTTCAGTTCTGGTTCTGAATAATTTCTTTGAAATAAAACATTTTTCTTTGCATAAAAACACTGCTCATCTAGCATTGATTCATAACATCTTAACCACTTTATAAAAAGTACCTGTTTATATATATATGTGTGTGTGTGTGTGTGTACTTTTTGATATTTGATTTGGTTTTCTAATTACAAAGTTCACAAACTCATTAAGGCAACAAGGGAACTAATACCACTCAAGTTCATTACGGTAGGTACTGAACATGTTAATTTATTTCTTTACTAAAATAAGTTACCTAAAACCAAAGTATGAAAAATACAAAATTTCTATTCCTTCTAAAATGTTACAATTAATGTTTGTCCTTCAAGACCAGGACAAGTCTCTAGCTCATGCAATTTCAATAGCTCCTCTGATTGAGAATAAATTATTGACATACCATAACAGGTGCATATTTTAAAACCTGAAGAGAATTTTGCTTCATCTCCTGTGTAGTCTGCAGTCATTGCTACTGGCATTTGTCACAGGTTCAACACAGTGTATAATTTTTGTAACATCAATATTCAAACACCAGCTGTCGTCGTGGGCTTAAAGTTAAGATGAACTATGCTGCATGTTTCTGAGGCTGCAAAGATTTCATTCAAAAAATAGCCTCTCAAGAGTTTGTGCAGCTGATCTCAATTCCAACGAACCTATAAGGAAGTATGAATGGTTAGTTTAGCTAGATAATTAGGTATTTACCTAGTAAAAGCTTTTAAGTTCATTAGAAAATTTTACTGTCTTTTTTTGTCCTACCATCACCATGGCATCAATATTTGCAAAACATAGAACTGGTATAAGAGTAAACTAAAAATGAGAGAGTAAGAAAACAAAGGCTAGGACAAGGAACTTCAAGGAAACAAGTACCTAAGACAGCTGGAAACAAACCTTAGGGAATTATATGTATATATGGAAACCTTTAAAGGATTTGACTGGGAATCAAGAAGCTCTTCCTTCTGTCGCAATTTTATGTAGTCCATATTCTAGAAAGAATAAGAAGTTAAAAGATGTCATGTTACCTCAAGTCCTAATTGTATTTAGGTAATATGTACATAAAGTAAATATTTATTTTTAGCATTCCTTAACTATGTTTTAAATCATGTGTTTTAAGAACTTGTAAATATTGGACCCCTTAGAGCAATAGTAAATATTTTTAAACTTCAACAAAATATCCCAGACCTCAGCATCTGGTAAGACATAGCACTATGTATTTGTTTATTATTCATTTAAAGATAAATGTGCAGGCTTCATTTGATTTTCTTCTAGAAAGATTATATCACTATGTGTGTTTAGGAAGACAGTTTGTATCCTCACGTTGAATAATAAGCTGTTTTCTTTTTCTCTGTGAAACATCAAAGGCGTAAATGAATAATCTGTGAGTCTTCTAAAATCATTCCCATTCCTAACAGAAATTGACAAATTATTATTGGATTCACATTTATTTAAAAAATTATTCAATTTATTTAACAATTATTTAAAAGAGCAAAGTTAAGCCTGACAGATTTGGAGGATTATAGAAAGATTTGCCATCTGATTTGAAAAATAAACAAAAATTGTCTCCACTAGTTTCAAAACAGAAACACATTAGCAATTGAAGCCTGGTTCCTCAATAATCATCTAGACTTAGAGAAACATCAGCAGAACTGATACTATTAGTGAAAATGACTCAATTTGGAGAATGCTGAGTGGATAACACTCAAAGATCTACTTGATAGATATGAATTAGATGAGGGTAAATGTGAAATAGTGTGTCATCCACTGCCCACAACTTCTCTTGTCCACTTCTGAAAATCACAGTTAATCGGAATTCATCCTACTTGTCAAAATACCTCAGCATTAACATGACAAGCAATGGGAGTGGAAACAAAGACAGTGACAGGTGGAGATGAATGCGCTGAGAGCAGCCAAGTGGGCTGTGTCTCGTAAGAGACGATCAAGAAGGCGGCACAGAGAACTGACAGACCTCGAGCAGTAATTTCCTGTTACTTTTACATAGCGGAGAAATTGCAAAGAGTGGGAGGGGCAGGCCCCTGCTGTGTTGGAGCACCTGAGGTGGCAGAAAATGTAAAGGATTTGCACAGATTTCTTGAGAGAGGCTGTAGAGAGGTAACGAGGCGAAAGGAGCGAGGGTCATCACCAGTTTGGAACACTCCTGAAGGGTGTTCCAAGTCGTGTCTGGGATGGATTTCAGTCTCCAGTCTACGATCCAATTATCTCCTCCAGACCGTCATCTCCTTAAGGAGTCACCGCCCTCAGAAACAATTACAAGGGAGAAAAAGGTGCCTTTTATTCAGAAAGGATTTTTTGGTTTTTGGTTTTCGGATGGCAACTCTAACACAGCTACTTGTTCATAAAGAGAACTACCAGGAAAAGAGAAGAACTAGACAGCAAAAACACAGAGCTACAGTTCCTAATTTCAAAGCCATTTGTATGAAGTATCAGTTTCCCCCTTTTTCCCGATTCTCTGTGACTATCAGTCGTGTCTAGAGTTGTGGTTATTGTTAGAGTCATATCTGATCTTTCTGAGGCACAAAATGCAATAGTAAAGCTTTCTAACCCGGAACTTTTTAAAAGCAAAGAGGCACAGAAGAAAGAAAATGGAATTGGCCAGATGGAAATTTCCACCAAGAACCAATCAAAGCACACCATAACTGTATATTCAGGTATGTAGGCATTAGTTTTATTTCAGTTTTCTTATCAATTCTGTTGTGTTTTATTTCCTCAGTTCTAGGTTTTTTTCACTCCATGTGGGTTCCACTGCTTCTAGATTAGGTACTGATATAGAGGGTAGTTCAAGATACTTGGCTTAACTTTAGATTATGCTTTTAAATGTGTACTCAGATTCAAATTCAGAGCAAGTCAGTAGATATGTCATCTGATGGGAGGAAGCTTAGAAAGTACCTAGTTATCAGGGAGTTGAACATGATATACAGTATGTGGAAGCTCTTGATAGTCTTATGTTTTTCCCATTTTCATGCACAATAACAATACCTGACAAGATTTAGACTGGCACAAGTATATTGTCTGTCAAAGGTGCTTCACAATTGATTTGCCTCTTAGTCGACTCACATTACTACAAGCTCTTTGATACACAGAGCACAACGTAGCTTAACACTGTTGCTATTACTGTTCAAACCACACTGAAAACACTTCATTAAACAGCCTACTGCAGTGTAATTGTTTAATAATATTTTGATTAGGTTGTTTGGTAGACAATCCACGCTGTAAAACATTCTCTTGCTGTCAAGTGAATCACTGCTAAAAAGGCTACTACAAAAAACGTAAGAGTCTCTTAGAAAAGAAATCAAAGTGGAAAAAAAAAACAAAAAACAAATCTAAGCCGCTCTGCACCTATTACCCACTGCATTTGTTTCCTATAGCTCCGACAGCAAATTACCACAAACTAAGTGGCTTAAAACTGCAAAAATTTATTATCTTACAGTGCTGGAGGTCAGAAGTCTGATGCAGGTTTCACTGGTCTAATATCAGTGTCAGCAGGACTGTGTTCCTATTTGGAGTCTCAAAGGAGGATACATTTCCTCATCTTCTCCAGCTTCTACAGGCTTCTCTCATTCATTGGCTCACGGCTCTCTTCATCATCGTCAAAGCCAGCAATGGCCAGCCAAGCACTTCTCACATCCCACCACTCTGACCATGACTTTTCTGCCTCTCTCTTCTACTTCTAAGGCCATTTGGGCCCATCCAAATATTCCAGGATAATCACCTTATTTTAAAATAATCTGATCGATAACATTAATCGCCCCTTTGCCATGGAACATGCATATTCCCTGGTTCCTGGGATTGGGATACGGGTATTTTTGCTGGGGTAGAGTGATTATTCTGCCCACCACACCCACCGTTACTGCCTCATAAAAGTTACATAGGACTCAGATATCTCACAGAAACACACTCCTTTGGGAGAGTGGAGTGGGAATTTTAAGAAGGATGTTGCACCTTTTATAAATAAATTTTTATATTCCTTGGTCATCTTCATCTAGCACAGAATCTACTTTTGAGGGTTAAAATGTCAAGAATGTGGATATTCTGAAATATTTCATTCAAAAAAAAGTATTAGGTCCTTAACATGTGGGGGCTCTGATGTGATAAGCCTTCATTACAATGGGGAGAAGGACTTTCTGTGCTCAGGAGAAAAACCTGGGTATGATTCTTTCACTCTTCCTGGTGGATGCAAATAAGCTACAGCTCTCAACAACAAGGACGTAGACTTCCATCATTTCCATCAGTTCTGCTTTCTTGGCAATGGTAATATGTGGGCCTTTTGTGATTAGGGGTTTGCTTACTCTGATTTCTGGCTTCAAAAAGTAGCAATCTTCAGCATCACACAAAACAGTCATTGGTTTCCTGAACATTTCTTAATGGCAATGCACGTTTATTGAAAAAATCTGCATAATTATGTTGAATTATTAAACTTGATGTCATTGTGCTCAGTAAACAGTGGAAAAGTTTCCTAATCCTTGGAGATGGCATGCAAAAATATACAAATTTTGAAGGTAATAAAATGTTTTATTTAGAGTATCAGATTTCAAAATAATAAAACAAAAAGATTTAAAGATGACATACAATAACTTCCTATCCTCACCAATTTGTGTCCAAACTCTGGTTTTGAATATTTCCAATGTGGTAGAGCCCAAAATTTCTGAAAGCTTATTTCAGAAGTCATTAAGTTCTTAATATGAAAAATACCTTTGTTTTATTAAGGCCAGTTCTTTCACTTTGCATGTTTTTTCAGTCTGTTTGGTGAAGTTCCTTGGGAGCTACATAGTACGATTCTTACTTCTGTCTTTATGTTACCCTTGCAAATATTTAAGCAAAAGCACAATCTGTGCCCTGGGATAGAATAAATACCCTAATCCTATTACGGTTTGTTGTCTGATCCCTTCATCAGCCTGCTCACATACATTAAAAACAGTCCGCTCTATATCAGTATTTCCCTTTAAGTCTTATTCCTAGAAGGCAATAGTATGCTCTAGGTGTGCTTTGATCAGATTTGCCCCACACCCCCATGCTTAGATATTGCATTTCCATTGACGTAGACAAAGATACTGTTTGTGGTATAACCACCTCAATTCCCTTTCTGTGTTTATGATATATTTTTGATGAAAATTGCTAGTGTTTTATTTTGCATCATTCTAGTGTGTTTTAGTAGTGATGCTAAATCTTTTTCATCCTCTATTAGTATTACTAGTTTCCCTTAGTAATCTATTTTTTAATCTTTTATTTTTAATCTGAAAAATAAAACTTTAAAGATGCCTTCATTTACTTTCCTTTTATTAGATGTAGTCCAAGCTGAATGAAAGCTGTGGAGATACTGATTCTCTAACCCAAACCTATCCAATTTCCCTCCTAGGGCCATGTCAGCTGCACAGTTGATTAAATGTCCTGGATACCTTCACTGAAGTCATGGGTAAAAAGCTGAATGAGATGAGCCCAAAGAATACCAACAAGAGTGTTCTTCAGGGCACGAAGCAGCAAACTGCTAGCAAAGGAGTTCTCACCTGATTGGAGTATTGGCTATTCCAATAATTTCTAAACATTAATTGTTTTTGTTTTATTTATTTATTTTTTTAGGATGCTTAGCACGTTTCACATAAAACTGAATGCAAAATGCTGAGGTGAAGAACAAATACAAGTGGAGCTCCTCTGGTTGAAGCTAGGCTGGCATCCCAGAGCTTATTGCCCAGTCTTGGCTTACAGGGTGAGGCAGCCCTGGAATCCCTCTGCTGAATTCGTGCCCCAGGGCATGGAAACTGGCAGTTTGTAATTTCAGTTTTGCAAAACAACAACAGGAACCTTAGTTCAGAATTCATTAAATATACACTGTGAATCAGTTAGCTTCATAGTCAGATCAACTCTTTTTTAGCTAGTAATTTCTCTTTGTCCTTTTCAAAATGTCAACTACAATATCCACTTAACTGTTTCAAATTTCATGCTGGGATATGAAACTATGATATTATCATTAGGTATTAAGCAGAACTTCTAGTATTTAGTCTAATTGAGCATTACAATCAGAGAATGGAAAACTTAGAATTAGACAATTACTTCAGCCAGAAGATATTCTAAAAATTGTTTAGGATGATTCTCTCATTTTACAGAAGAGAAAACTATAGCTGAGGGAGGCTAAAGAACACTGTTATGACACACAGATAAATGTTAACACAACAAATCCCTCATTTCCAACCCAGTCCTCTTTCTCATGTTTTTCAAACTGACAAGGTTTTCTTTAAAATATGAGTATGTGAATGAAAGGAAACCTAAATACATTTGAATGCAAGCAGTTCTTCGGGTAGTCTTACAAATAGTATATGAATGTTAAGTCTCCATACTTTCGGGAAATTACAAATTTCAACAATGAATTTGATGAAGGCTTACAAGAATTTGTGACTATCTTAACTAATACTGCATTATCCCTACATAGTTTGTATTTTGATGTAGAATGTTTCTAAAGAAAGTCAGGGCATAAGAAGGGAGAATCTCTTAAAAGCTTATATGAAAATTTGCTAGTCTCTTGGGAGCTACCAAGATTTTTACCTGTCATTGAGCTCTCCCATGAGCAGAATATTTTTTAAAGATTTGAACTATAAAACCACTTACTGACTTTAATATAATGTCATTCTTTTACATATGCATGGATATATTAACATGTATCTTAATGTGACAAAGAGAAAAAGGCTATTTAAAGACACTGTTCAGTTAATAATCTTGATAACTAAAGCACACGTGCCAACAGTCTTTTTGTAAATTGAACAAAAAGTATTGGACATCTCAAATGTACCTGCTAACATATATGGTCATCAGTTATTAAAAAGAAAAAAAGATGGTTTATCTAATAAAATAGTGTCTTCAATATTGGACAACAACAGTTTAGTGACAAAATTAATTCCACCATATGTTCTAGCCTTTAATGCATCTATCTTGTTGCAAAATGTTGGACTCTACTATCTAAAGATGATTTTCTAGACAAAACACTCCATTGAAGTTCTTGCTTTACCAATATATATGTATTTTTTAAGGTAGAATTTAATCTTAATTTATAGGACATTGCATGATATAAAATTCCACATAGAAATAAGAAGAAGCTTCATACACTATGTATAGTTTGAAACTGTTCAAGTACAGTTTCATTGTAAAAAGTACTACAATAACATATTTAAAGTGATAAACAAATTTAAAGAGTTCTTATTAGAGAAACGTTAAGACCCAGTACATGGATCAAACAAGGCAAGTCTGGGAATTTAGAAAGTCCAGAGAGTCTGCTTTGGTTTCGAGCAGGGGGTTAAGGGTGATTTTTTCTCCAGAAATTTAGGATGGCAGGTAAGATATAAGAAGTATCATGGTACATTGAGTCATCATAATTTCTCTCTTCCACCAAAGCTCTTTTATGTATTTCCTAATTGATTAAGGAATAGTTTAATGTTGGACATATTTGGGTAAAAGAGATGTACTTGTTATACATTATTTTTGGAAACTTACCTAGTTAATGAACTTGATTTTATATACACACACACACAGAACATACATTTCTCTGTTTTTAAATATCTATTTTTCTTGATTGAACTGCTTGTCAGGTTTTTCCTTACACAATTATCAACAAGTATCATGTCCTACAAGTAAACATGTGCCAATGTAATTCTTCTGTTATCATGGATAAATATCTTTCATAGCAAACTTTAAGAATTAAATGATGATTCACATCTTTACCTGACATTAAAAAAGTGATGAATGGTATATAGAACGATTATTAACTGGACACCGTTCCAGCAAAAGAAATTAACCAAAGATGCAATCATTCTTATGTTCTCAAGAGCTCCACATTACCTAGAATTGTTCCCAACTGAGAACCTTTAAATGATTGCAGCTCCTATTTACAATAAAATCAAAATAATAAAACATTTTTTGTTGTTTCAGAATCATGAGCTAGTATGACAAAAGATGCTACAGTTTTAGTTTGGTGTTTAGTTCACTAGTCAGTCAGTTAATCGTGTTTAAACATCATTATTTAAATTTTACCTGATGGTTCCAAGTATTGGAGTGCTTCACAAAATATGTTCAGTCAAAATCTAATTCTGATTACACTAATTCATCTAACTAAAATAGAACAATGAAAAGGTCATCGAGTTATCAACTCCTTCTAAGTGGTAAACACATGCATGACTAATGCCTATTTGAATTAACAACTGTGAACATTACTTAACAAATATAACATATCAAACATAATTCTTAAGATGGGACAAATGTAATCAAGCTTTGCAAACTCCTCAGATCAGTCCTGTAGGCCATTTGACATATTCTCATTGGAAAAGAGAAAGAGCTTTGATTTTTTTAATGATAGTGTTAGAAAGCCAGTTTTGTCCTTAATTCATTGTATTTGGAATTTCATCTAAAAATCCCATACGCAAAAATAAAGCAGGAAAAAATATCGCCATACTTTCATCACTGCTTTGTTCTCAAAACTTTTTCAAAAGATGTATTTTTTTAATTTGAGAAACAAACCCAAAAATTAGCATAATCTAAAAATGTCAATGTGACTAGAACTTAAAAATTGGACTGTGTATTAAGCTTTTTGACTACACTCATAAAGACACAGGTTCTTGCCTGCAACGTAAGTAAATACAAAGGACAACATAAAATCGTTCCATTTCCTTATTGCACCCTTCCTTTATCACTACCCAAATATTGCTGAAGGGTGGGGACAATGCAAAGTTAGCAACTAACATAAGAATGGCAATTTCCTGTTACACTTTTTTATATTTACCTTATAACATTCACTAAATCAGGCTTTCTTTTCCCCCAAAATATAATCTTCCAACCCTTCTCCATAACCATTTTTTTCCCAATGATATGTGATGATATTAAGGAAAGCAATATCTACTGGGGCTAATTATAAATTAAATTAAGGCTGGGGTTTAAAAAAAAAACTGAAAGAAACAGAAATTGAACATTCAAACAGGAGAATTTTAAATACGCCAGTATCGCTATCAGCAATAAAATATTTTTGTGTATTAGATGGATATGTTGACACAACAAAAATGGTTCCAGATCAAAAGCTCTTCAAGGATAAGTGGTTTGATCTTGTAAGAAATGGAAGGAATAGTTAAAGAAAAGGTTGTGAACAGAGGGCTTCCACTTCCCCAAGGTCCCTAAAGAAAGAGAAAGAGCTTCAAAGAATTCTCAATACCACAAGGGCCCCTCTTCACTGCCCAGCTCAGAATTCAATTTATTCGCTTGTTTTTCAGTTGGGTTAAGTCAGAAAAAAATAGACAGATAGATGTGTCTTCAGTACCAGTGTAATACATTTACCTGATGTAAGGGAAAATTCAAAATTGATTTTCAGCCATGCTTTTGAAGTCAGATACGTTTTCCACATTCTAGATTCATGAAGAGGTCAAATCATTGATTCCTGTTAAAATCAAATAGGTGAGTAACTTGTTTGAAAGAACAGAACCAATAAAATCCCTTCTTTCCACCCATGACTCAGTTGTATTTCTTGTGTACCCAGTCTATTAGTTTGAGATCATTTGAAAATTACTCTATACTTTTAAACTTAATGATCTCCATAATCTATGATTCATCATAGATGCCTAAAAGATAAAGGAAATCGAGCTTACTTTGAAAGGACCAGCAGTTTTTCCAATGTTCTAATCATTTATTGACTCTAGCTCTTTACAAATTTTTTAAAAAGATAACTAAAAATGAATATTTAGTTTTGTACATTGTCATTTTAAACTTTAACTTGCCCATCCCTTACACTGAGTTACTTTAGAAAGTATAATTAGCTCATGTAGACACCTACAACACTACTGATTGTGTTGAAATGCCTATGCTACACGGTCAGGGTCTCTGTGGCTTCATTATCCCAAGTTGTCATGATGCTTCTCATTGTCATAAGAAATTTATGCTTAAGAGATAAAAATCACGAAGCGATGAAAATGAGGTCCTAAGATAAGAATTATTTAAATAATACAATTTTTTTAAGTCTACAGATACTGAGTGCTGAGTTGATAAAAGTATATAAATGTATGTGTGTGTGAATGACAAATGCCACTAAAAGCCATTGGCCCATCATTCTAAGAAAAATAACATTACCACTACCTTTTACATGGCTGTGTGTTCCTCCCCAGAATAATAGCTATATCCGTCTCCTCTAATGATGAATATTCTTGAGTTTTGCGTAAATCACTTATGTGCTTTTCTTTATACTTGTACCATCTGCATTTGTATTTCTTGGTACATAATATTTACTTGTATATAGTTTTTTACTTCTTGTAAATGGAGTAATATTTCTTGTAGTATTCAGTGATTGGCTCTTTACGCTCAATATTACGGTTTAAGGTTTCACTGATATTGTATCTTGTGTTTGAAATTAATTAATTTTTTATATTGAAGAGCTGGCCACTCCATGAATATGCCTGTTATTTCTTCATTTCACTGTTGATGATCACTTATGTTTTCAGTTTTGTTTTATTTTGTTTGGCTTTGTTTTGGTTTTTGCTATTCAGAGTTTTGCTGGGAACTTTCTTACTCATGTCATCTGGTTCACATTAGAAAGATTTTCCTTAGGTCTATAATTGGGAATGAAATTGTTAGGTTTAGTATTGGCCCATCTTCACGTTTACTAAGTAATTTCCAATTACTTTCTAAAGTGTTCATACTAACATATACCCTGTAAGTATCATATGAGGGCTTATCATATGAGTAGCAATATCAATGCCATACATTCTTTCCAATACTTAATATTGTTAAGTGTGTAACTATTTTGTAAATGTAAGGGGAGTGAAATTATGTCTCTTTGTAGGCTTATTTTACATATTCTAAATACCAATTAAGTTAATCATCATTTTATAACCTTGTGCGCCATTTAAGTTTCATCTTGTGTGAAATTATTATTCAAGAATTTCTCTATTGGGTTGTTTTAATTGTATTGATTTGGAGGAATTCTGCAGGCTAATCCTCTGTCAGTTATATAGATTGCAATTATTTTATCAGTTTATTGTACATTTTTAATTTTGATGCTGTTTAGATGAACATAATTTCTTTATTTTAATGAAGTAAATTTCATCAATTTTTTCTTTAATGGTTTGTGTGTTTTTTGGTCTTGTCAATATTTTCCTATTCAGAGAATATACAAATATTCTCCTACATTGTATTTTCAAAGTTTTACACCTTTTTATTTAAATTTTTAATCTACTTGTTTTTTTTGATCATGTTGTGAGGTATGAATCTCCTTTATGTATTTATGTATGATTAGTCAGTTCTCCCAGCATTGCATATTGACCAAGAAAGGCAGAAAAGCCTAAATTTGTTTACCTTTTGTTTCTATGCTTTTTAAAACATTTTTATTTTATTGTGGTAAGAATCCTTATGAGACCTAACTTCTTAATATTTTAACATTTTCAAGTGTACAATACATTACTGTTGACTATAGGACAATATTGGATAGTAGATCTCCAGAGCGTATTTTATTTGTCTTGCTTAACTGGAACTTCATGCCCACTAATTAATTTCCCATTTCCCCCTCCTTCTAGCCCCAGGCAATCAACAATTCACTTTTTTTATTCTATAAATTTGATTATTTTAGATGTCATATTAAGTGGAATCATGCAGTGTTTATCTTTCTGTGACTGGCTTGTTTCACTTAGCATAATGTCCTTAAGGTTCATCCACGTAGTCTTTGTCACATATTGCAGGATTCCCTTTTTTAAAAGTCTGCAAAACATTCCATTATATGTAAATGCCACATTTACTTTATCCATTCATCCACCAGTGGATATTTAGATCACTTCCACATCTTGGCTTTTGTGAATAATGCCATAATGAACTTTGGAATTCTATTCTCTCTTCACAATCATGATTTCGATTCTTTTGGATAAATACTTGAAGTGGGATTGGTGGATCACATGGTATTCTTTTTTTAATTTTTTGTGGATTATCTATTCTGTCTTCCATAGCAACTTAATTACTATTAATTTGTTGTGTCTTTACTGCCATTTACTTTGTAAATGATCCAGCTCCAAATCTCATCTTGAAGGTCCAGGTTTTAGGGTCACTTCTGGTACAAACTATCTCAGCCTGGATTTCCCCCTAAAGCAGAGCCTCAGATAAAGCTGTATATCAGTAGTTTGTGTAGGGATATGATTCCAGGGAAACGGAAGGATGGAAACAGTGAGTGAAGCAGAAAATAAGGATGCATTGTCAATTTGGCTTCAGTAACAGTCTAAGAAATTATCAAAAAGTCTTGTGAAATGCATCTCAGGATCATCTGATGTCAGGGAAAGAAAGAGGAAAGCACTGGGTTGCTGTCTTCTACTAGTGATTAGACTAGTGACTAGACTATGAGTTCCAGGATAGTAGAGAGAGATTTGTTTTTATTTACTGCTATACACCCAGTACTATAGTAGACACTGAATAAATATTTATGGGATGAACAAATGAATTTCTTCATAAATATAACCTATTATTTCCTCAGACATTGTTTCTGCTCCATTCTCTTTCTTCCCTGATCATGGAGTTTTAATTATACTTAAGTTAGACCTTTTCATTCTGTCCTTTGTGGCTTTTAATTTAATTGCCTTTTCATATTTATTATGCCTTCTATTTCTTCAGCTGTATCTTTTGTTTCACTGATGCACTATTCAGCTATATCATAACTGAATTTTTCATTTTAATGATTATATTTCATTAATAGCATCTATTTGATTTTTCTTTGAATGTCCTAGGTTAAGTCATTTTTTTTGTTTTTACTCATATTTTCAATTTGCTTATTTCCTTCAATGAATCCTATTATATTTTATGTCTAATAATTCTAATATTAGTAGTCAGTTCTGAGTTTTCTCTGTTTTTTATTCTGCTGGCTAGGGATCATACTACTTTATTTTCTTTGTATTTTGTGATTTGGGGCTATGGGCTTCTATTTCATGTAACACCACCAATCAAAATAATTTGAGAATTCTTTTAAGGCAGATTTCCACAAGTGAGACGTGTATTTGCTTCTGTAAATCCACTGGTAGCATTATTCAGAAGGACTACCTCGCTCTAATTTAAATTAAATGATTTGCAATGTGGGGATATATGAATACAGGTTAGAGGTCATATTAAGGTTCACTGGGTTTTGGAATTCACACGGGAGATCTCCCGTTTCAACTAACAGCTAAGGTGTTTTTTAAAGGTTGTTTTCTTTCTATGCTTTGGCGGCGTACATTTGGTCAGGTTGACTCTGATATTGATGATGTCACTTTGGCTCTTAGGCTCATGTAAATAGGTCTTCAGTTTGACTCCATAACTTTCACCAATTTCAGACTTTGAATTCCACACGCTAGTTTCCATATATGACCAGAAAAATAAAAGCTTGTTTGCCTGTTTGGCTTCTAACACAAAACCCAAAATCAATATCAGCTTACTGTCCAGATTCATTTAATGTTTGGC
Source organism: Manis javanica (assembly GCF_040802235.1). Classification (NCBI taxonomy): domain Eukaryota; kingdom Metazoa; phylum Chordata; class Mammalia; order Pholidota; family Manidae; genus Manis; species Manis javanica. The sequence goes on along the minus strand of NC_133168.1, from coordinate 13,705,113 downwards.
TTCTTGATATTCTTTGATTTCTGGTCGGCTCATTGATGCACCTAATGAATTTTTAATTTTGGTCAGTATTTTAGGATATTTTCAGGGAGAGATTCTAGTGACGGTATCTGGTCTGGCCCACTCCTAGAAATAAGAGATTAACATGTCATTCTTTACGAACTTCCCAAAGTAATGAAAATAATAATAAAATTACAACAATGAAGCATTTATTCATTTATTGCAGATATTCTATGTACCAGGCCTCCAGTAAGTCTTTATATATTCCATCTCAAGTAATCCTATTACTAACATTAGAAGAGGGGTATTTATAAGGATTTTCTGCTCAGAAAGGTGTGTGATTAAATGCTGAATATCACCCAGACTAGAAATAGTGAAGTCTGCATTTAATAGAAGCTTGACATAAAAAAAATGGAACTATAACTAAAGATTTATTCTTCTGGACATGATTCATTCTTTCAAGAATACTGTTAAATATTTTCTAGGAAATATAACTTTATTTATAGGACATCAAGAAAGAGCAGAGGCCAGTTTTAGATGGACAGTGAGCTCATTTCACTTTGCTGCTGTCCGTTGTCATCCTAATCACTGCTAAGCAATTTATGACCCCAGAAATCTAATCACATATCACTTTGTACCAATCAACATGACAAGTCTATTATACTCTGACAAGTAACTCCTCAGTCCTTGTTTCCCAAACCAAGTTGTAGTGAACATTCATTTATCAGTGATACCAAACTATTATACAATTCAAGGAAAATTGCCAAATGATGTTTTAAATAAAAAATCAAGAACAAAATGAATAACTAGTGGAAACATAAAATTCATAATCAGTTTTTAAAAAATATTTTGTCCAATATCAAAGAATATCCTGTAGACTTCAAAATAAGTTGAGATCATCATGCATAAAGATAGCAGAAATCAGGTATAAAATTTGGGTATTTTCCATGTGCACGTCTTCTTTCATAAGAAGGAAACCAGTTGTTGGGAAGAGAAGAGTATAGCAGGAAGTCAGTGAATCTTTGATAAATGAATGAATTACAGTTTCCTCCTCCTTTTCATTTATTTAGGTTTTTGTGTTGTTATAGGTTTTTGCTTTACATTTAGTAAACTCATTATTGTGGTGTAAAAATGCTCTTGCATGTAGCTTTGTAAAACCTTATCTATAAAGGAATAACGCCTCATAAAACCCAAATCTTGAAGATTGCTGGAAGTAATGCCATAAGAAGTAGAAAACAATAAACAGTAAAATTAATATTATGAGATTTCCTATTAAGCCTGTTGAATTGTCCACATGCTATAAATGCATTTTTCTCCAGGCCTTACTAAAATAACAATAAAATTTTTTCAAAGGTATAAATACCTAAAAACAAAAGGAGAGAAGATACCAGTAGACAGTGGATTTTAGCTATCTTTTGAGAACATAGCTAATTGTGAAGCAACTGATCAGCAGAGACTATTTTCCATAACTCAAAGGCATCCAAGTTTTCATATTGAAAGGGCACATCGAGTACAATGAATGAAACACACACGCATCCCAAAACACATCATGACATTTCCATGCATTAGAAGAAAGAGAATATCAAAAAAAATAAAAGTAAATTTCCAAGACAAAAGAATACAAATAAGAATGGCTTCCCACCAGCAACACTGCACCTTAGAAGGCAAGGCTGCACTGTCTCTCAAAATCCAAAAGAATATGATTTTCAACATGAAATCGTAGACCAGGCCAACAATCAGTGAAATCTGATTACCTCTTTCCATTGCTTCCAATTCCTTAAGATTCTTTCTCATTCATATTATGGCAATTGATTCCTAACTGATCTACTTGACATCATTTACGGTTCCTCTAGTTTGCCCTTCACAAGGGAGCCAGATGATTTTTTTCAAAGTGACATTTTAAAAATACAAATCCAAACATGCCCCCTCCCTGCTGAACAAACTTTGAAGGCTTCTCACTGTGTTTAGAATCAAAGGGGAAAATCCATAGATGTCCTCCACGCTCTGCGACCTTTGGGCCCAATCTCTCTCTTATTTAATCACTGTTCCTCCCTCCCTTCCTCTCTGACATACAGGTTTGCTGTCCTCCAAGTCTTACACTTACCACACTCCTTCTTGCTGCAAGGCTTATACACACCCTTACTCAGGGAACAAACTCTTCAGTCCCTTCTTCATGTAGTAAATTCATTCTGATCCTTCAGCCTCAGTTCAATAATCACTTTCTCAAGAAAGTCTCTTGATCTCACTTACGAGGCAACCCCTTCCCCACTACACAACCTAATGGAATCAAGAACCTCATACATGAGGCTCTTAACACCCGCTACAATTTTATCTATTTTGTAATAACTAATTGGGCAAGTTTGGATACACTATAGTAAGTTCCGTGAGAATAGAGCCCTTGTCAGTTGCCTATTTCCAGTAAAGAGCAGAGTACATGAATCTCAGTAAGCCCTCAATTGTTATTTGAAAGATATATTGATAGAGGGATAAAGAATGAATGAATGAATGGTAAGTCTTCCCATACAGGAATGTTGTATATCTGCGTATAAATCCAATTCTCTTAAGTTTATTAGTTGCATTTTGTCATTTTCTTGATAGAGATAATAGATATTTTATGTTTAGTCTAGAATATTTTGACATTTTGTTGCTGTAATGAATGGGGTTGCCCCATACAGATTGCATTTGGTAATTATTTATGAACTAAACCAGTAAACTGGCTAAATCCAGCTTCCCACCTATCTTTATAAATAAAGTATTATTAGAACATTGCTCTGCCTATTTATTTACATATTGTCTCTAAATGTATTAATATTACCATAGTAGCATTGAGCAATCAAGAAGGAGACTTTTTGGTCTACAAGTCTAAATATTTACTAGCTGTTTCTGGACTAAAAGACAAAGATAAATTTAGAATGATAATAGTGGTAAGAAGATATTCCACTTAATTTATTTTAATGGGAAACCCTATAAAATTTCCTGAGTGAGTCAAATTGATTCTCTTTGGATGTAGAATTCTATGTCATTGTATTTAAACTTCAATATTATGAAAAAAAATTTTCTTTCCTTCTACTGGCTTACGTTGTTGATGACAAGCTTTTTATAAATCTAGCTTCCATGTGCTTTCAAGCAGTTTGTTTTTCCTCTCTAGTAGTTTTTATGTTTTTTTGTCTTTTTTCTCCAATAAATGGATTTAATCTTATTCCACCCTTGGGGCATAGTAGGGCTACATCAATAAAAATCCAATCTCTTTTGTATTCTGCAACAATCTTAGAAATTATCTCTATGATCATAGCACCTCTGTTATTTTGTCCTCTTCTTATAACAACAGAGAGAGTTGTTATTCTATTCTGTAAATTTTTCAACTCACTCTATTCTATCTCTTCATCTCTCTACACTTCATTCTCAGACATTGCCTTATTTCCACATCTCAAGTTATTCATTTCTTCTTCATATGAATCAAAGTCATATTTTTTCTAAAGGATTTTTGGTTTCAATGACTGTATGTTGCATTTCTAAATTCAGAACTGGCACATTTTCATATGTGGCTTATTCCTGTTCATGATATCCTGATTTTGTTTCCCAAATGTTAAGAGTTTTTGATTTGGGGGAGGATTTTAAGTGAACATTTCTTTTATTCATATTGTTCTATGTTATCAATTTCCTTTAACAACCCTTGGTGAGTGCTTTTTAATGTTGCTCAAAAGAGTTATTTTGAAGTCTCTGTGCATTTTATAATTTCTATTTAGGAATTTCTCATCAGAAGGGCTTTTCTTACTGGGGTGCCCATACTTGCTGATTTCAAATTATATTACCAAGCCATAGTAGCCATGACAGTATAGTATTTGGCATAAAAACTGATACATAGATCAGTGAAACAGAAACGAGACCCCAGAAATAAACCTATGCATATATGTTCAGTTAATTTATGACAAAGGAACCACGAATATGCAATTGGGAAAGACTAGTCTCTTTTCAACAAAGGGTGTGAAGTAGACAAATGCTGAAGAATAAACTAGACCCCTATTTTACACCATACACAAAATCAATTCACAACAGATTTAAACTTGAACTTAAGGCCTGAAATTGTAGTACTCCTAGAAGAAAACACTGATGTTGGTCTAGATGATGTTTTTTTGGATTTGACACCAAAGTCAAAAGGCAACAAGAGCAAAAAATTAACAAGTAGTGTAACGGAGTGCAGAGAGCATCAAGTCAGGAAAAAGAACTAATGACACTTAACCTGACTGCCTAGAGCGAGAACCACCCAGTCTTTTCTTGTGTAAATTACCCGAGGCTTCTGAGAAATGCGCCTACCCTAAGTTAAATAACTAGAAGTGGGCAACAGCCAGGGAACGCCTGGGGATGTAACCCGTGATAAGTCACGTAGACATGCTTGGGTTAGCAAGAGATAACAATTGAAGCGGGCAGGCAACTGGCGCGTTCCCTAAAAAGGTTAAAATGTTTCCCATTGGTTACAATATAGAGTGTGTTTTAAACCTATTAGTTGTAGAACTGCGCAGGCTTTGATGTAACTGCTGTGAAGATCCTATATAATCAATATCCAAAGTTGCTTCTCGGCAGCTCGGACTCGGCCTGCGTGTCAGGGGAGGTGCTGTCGACCCCAGCTTGCTGGCTGAATAAAGACTTTGCTTGGATTTTCATCTCCGTGTCCGTGTGTCTTGTTCTCTGAGAAACCCCGGAGTCCTAGACCCTAACAGTGGGATTTCATCACATTTTTAAAAAAAATAAATGTTTAGCAAAATACTCAAGATATGTTCCTTTTTCATTCACATTTCTATTTATTCAAGCAGAAGATGAGTTTTTTTCTACTTTGCTCTTTGCTTAAGGAACTGCGTTTATAAAGGTGGACATAAAGTTCTGAGTTTTTCCCATGGTCTTTCAGCATCCCTACTTGAGTGTTGACTTGACAGCCAAGTAGCAAGGAGTCTATAATCAGTATATTTTCTATAAATAAGGTATGTTAGCTAGGGCAGAGTAAATACGATAACAAAGAACACAATAATGGTTTATTTGCTACTCATATCTCAGTCATTAACTTACAGAGTCTGACGACATGGTGATTCAGGGTCAAAGCTTCTTTCCTTACAGTGGCTCTGCTATCCAGTAGGAACACCTAATCTTCCTTTGGATTTTGCAGCTAGGAAATGAGGGAAAAGAGACCAAGTTGGGGATGGTATGGGAATTTTAAGGAGCCAGGTCTTAAAGAGGCATATTTCATTTCTTCCCACATTACAGTGGCCAGAGTGTAATCACATAATCTCACCCAACCTCAAGGGAGTCTGGAAATATCTCTGTGTTAATAAGAAGTGAAGTTAATTATTGAGGCATGCAGCATAATTTCTACCACTTAAGATAAACAATTTTTCTTTTTTGATGTTTATTTTTATAAGGGGTGTTTATGGCTTTAAATAGTACATTCCATTTAAAATATACTTGACAGTGAGAAGTCTTCCAGAGGACCAGAATAACTTACTGATAGGAATATAATAATTTTTCAATAATAGATAGGCTATTCTGTTTAAATATTTTACCTGTGAAAAGAGATACCATTTATCTTCTCTGCAAATTTACACAAAAAAATTAGAGGAAAAGCACAACAGATATGGAACATGCCCATTTCTTCTAGGCTATATAGGAACTACTTTAGGACAAAGTAAACCCTTTCAGAAACTATATGGACCAAATATTTTAATTGTGTCTATTAGTATTATTTATATTTCTTAAACAAAGTGTAAAAAGCTTTACCTGTGAGCACAGATGCAGTTCAAATTGATCAAATAACCACTGCCTTTCTTTTGGAAATAGGTAAATCATAAATAATAAAATAATTTGGTCAAACAATGATTTTTAGCATTTTGAGGATATAATTTCTACTTATTATGTACTATTTACTCTGTCCAAGTACTGATTTAGGCATAAGTTAACATGGTTGAGGCAGTTTCTTCTACCTTGTATGTAAATCTGACAAAATGGAGAAGTCATCTCTTAGCAGAAAATTTTATTTGTAGATTTCATATATAGATAATACAATTCTTCTAATTATAGAAAACACTCTTTTCTAGAATTTATAAGCATCCAGTAGGTATAATATATTCAGGCATTTGTCCCAATCTAAGCTTTCTTTGTCTAGTGAATGTGTATAGACTCACTAGAATGTCTAACTCTGAAGAATTACTTCTGCAATACCTACAGAATAATTTATGAAGTTACCATTCCTTTTGGGCTTGGTGTATAACCAGTAAAATGATCTTCCCAGTCCTTTTTCCTTTAGGCTGTTTCCTAAGGTGGCAGAATGACTCTATTATTGTTTTACTGTAGCTATTTAAAAAAAAAAAAAAATCTAGGCCCTCAGGATCTCATTCAAACTTTTGTTCCCGAGTACTTTAGATGAAATCAAATACCATGAAATATTTACAATTTGTACTCAAGCTAAGAAAGAACACTTTGGAAGGGGAATAAGGAAATAAAGACAGAAGATAAAAGAGCATAGAATTGTAACTACCAGTCTGAAAAGTTGAGGCTCTACTTGGTAAAAATTGACTGCAGAGCTCAGATACTTCCTTTTGGCAGTTTCTGTTTAATGTCATCCTCTTTTGCAGGACCTGACTGCCAATGGCTCTGCAGAAGATTCATGGTGCTGGTGGGCATTTCTGTTTTGCTTCTGTTTGGAGGACAATTTAGGGAAATAGAGTTGATGATAAACAGAGCAAGAGCTCCTGAATTGGAGCTGATACACATGTTTGTGATGTCTTATGGAAATGATGATATTGAAATAATCTTTATGGGGGAGAAAAATAGAATATTTCAATTACATCATCCTCATGAAATAAGAATATGGTGAGTCCACTACTGCATTGTCAGATTATAGGGGTCCAACTTTAAATTGTTGCAAACAACAAACAGAAAGCACTACATAGACATCACTGAGCTAGGCATTTGTATCTTTTTAATAATGAGGAGTTAGAGGTCATGTCTACATGTATTCAATAGATGTGAACAAATACTTAATGTATCCTGAAATAGCCCCATAAAGGTTTATGTAGACTAATCCTATTTCCTCTTTAGTTACTATTTTTGATATCTGTGAATGCTCATTATTTTATAAATGAACCAACTAAGTTCCCATCTAGTTCCAGAACTAGATTCTGTGAAAGTTTTATTTCAGTTCATTATAGATCAGTGTTATACAATAGAAATATAATGTGAGTCATAAATCCAAGCCTGTATGTAATTGAAAACTTTGGGTAGTTACATTCAAGAAAGTAGAAAACAGGTGAGAAAATTAATAACATATTTTCTTTAACCTCACAGATCCTAAATATTATCAGTTCAAATGTAATCAATACTTTAAAGTTGATGAGATATTTTATATTCATTTCTTAGTACCAAGCCTTAAAAACTCCAGGTGTATTTCACACTGACAGCACATCTCAGCTCAGACTAGCCATATCACAAAAGTTCAATAACCAAATGTGGCTGTTGATTGCCAGAGAAGACTGCAAGCTATGTACTATCTTGGTAACTATAGTTTTAAACAGAATAAAAAGTTTTTTTTATCATTTCACAGCCATAGGAAAGGATCAGGAACATCAAATCTGGTGGTTTCATTCACACGGATTTCACCACACTCACAAATTTCATCAATATTGTCTCAATGTATTTCAAAAACAGACATTATTATATTTTGTAATTAACCATTCCTTTTTCTTTATGAATATTTTCTGCAATACCCTGGGCTTTATGGGTGTGTATCACAACCACCAAATGGTGTTATTTCTTCCTACTAGAAATACCAAGACTTTGAGGAAGCTGGTCAGGGGAGAAAAGATGGCTGCATGAGAAGTGACATAGAAACATCCTTCCAAAACCACATAAAACACAAAAATACAGTAAATGCAACTAATCTTGAAAGAGCGACCTGAAGACTGAAGAACAGACTGCCTACATCTGGGGGAAAGAGAAGACATCAGAGAACAGGGTAAAGTAGCAAAGCCGTGATCTTGTGGGACTCAAGCCACCCCCCTACACTAGCTCACAGGCTGAGAAACGGAGCAGGGAGGGGGTGGAAGCCTAGGACTGCCAAACACCTGGCCCTGGAGATCTGCTCTGGGAGCACAAACCCACATTGCATGGTGCTTTGAAGGCTAGTAGGGTTGGAAAGCAAAGACAGAAAGAATACTCAAAGCGACTGAGATTCCAGCCACTTGTAGAGAACAGGTACAAACACTGGCCACTCTGAGACAAAAAAAAGGTGGGCACTTAAAAGATGTCCTAACAGTGAAGTGGGTGCTAAAGGGGCAAAGGTTGCACAGAACTTAATACTTAGAAGAAAAGACAGGTGGACAAAGTTGTCCTGGCGCACTCACGCCAGCAGGTTGGGAACTTTCAGGAGCTTCAGACACTCCATCCCTCTGGCTGGCAATGCAGTGCTGAGGCCACCGCTGAGATACACAGCCTGTCACTCCTTCCTCTAGGCAGGCAGCTGTCTGCATACCTGCTGCCCCCGCCCCAGCCAGAGGGTGGCCCCGCCTAGGGTGGCTACAGGGGCGTAACACAGCAGCTTCTCCCTGCCAGCGCTTTCCTCTCAACAGGCATGGGTGCTGCTCACCTGTGACCCCCACCATTGCCCCAGGTGCTCAGCAGCTCCAGAGAGTAGAGTTTCCGGACACTAGAGGGAGCCACCTGCACAAAGTTATTATTCCCTAGGAATCACCAGGAAAATGAAAGGGCAAAAAAAATTTGTACAAATAAAAATTCAGCAGATGTCAGAAAGAGGGCTAAGTGAAACTGAGCATCTGCAACAACATGGATGGAGCTAGAGGGTATTATGCTCAGTGAAATAAGCCAGGCGGAGAAAAACGAGTACCAAATGATTTCACTCATCTGTGGAGTATAACAACAAAGGAAAACTGAAGGAACAAAGCAGCAGCAGAGTCACAGACTCCAAGGGACTAGCGGTTACCAAAGGGGAGGGGTGGGGGAGGGCGGGAGGGGAGGGAGGGAGAAGGGGGTTAAGGGGCATTATAATCAGCACACACAATATAGGTAGGTCGTGGGGAAGGCAGTACAGCTTGGAAAAGACAAGTAAGGGCTCTATAACATCTTACAACGCTGATGGCAGTGATCGCAGTGATGGCAGGGAGTCCTTGATAATGTAGGTGAACATTGAAACCACAATGTCGCTCACGCCAAACCTTCATAAGATTGTATATCAATGACACCTTAGTTAAAAAAAAGAAGAAATACCGAGTCTTCCACCATGAAAGATTTCATATACGGAACATTTTAACCTGATGGCTTGTCCTACAAGCTCTGCGTAGTGAGAAATAACACAAAGCACGATCCAGTTGAACTAGTTTTTGAAACTATCTGCCGAGAAGAACACATTAGGTCTTATTTCTCTTTATAATTGATCCTGACCAAGAAGAAGAGGAGGAGGAAGAGAAGAAAGAGGAAGGACGGGCTTATGAGGAAGAAGGAGAAGCAGGAGCAGAACAAAATTCAACAGCATCACAATGGAGGAGGGAGAGGACATGGAGAGGAGCAAGGGGAGAAAGCGCACCCCAAAGCCCCATCTTAAGCCTGAGCTCGATATCCTTCCACTGACAGTTGTCTCTGAAGGCACTCTGTTCTTTTAACTCAACTCACAGTCACAGAACATCCAGCACTTGGAAGATGACATGGCTCTTGCTGACAGCACTTTGCAGACATAAAGAACACGTAGCTAGAGCTGAAAAAGACTTTCGAGATGCACACACACTGAGAGATTTCCTCCACTGCATCTTGACAGATGTTATCTGCTTCAATACTTCCAATAAACAAAAACTGACTACCTCTGAGGCAGGGCATTTTATTTGTAGACCGTTGCATTCCCTCCAAAGTTCCCTTGTTGAGGCCACCGTAGATCATTCATGGGCCTATTGTGCCATTCTGGTCTCTGGAGAAAACATAAATCTTTCTATCTACCCCATAAGAGAGTCCTCAAAATATGTGAAAGTGTTTTTCTTGTTATCAGCATCTCTTTATATATTTCTTCCTTCTCATAAATACAATTTTAGCCCTCTCGTCATGCCGATATCTTTGGACTTAAATGTGTGTTTGGTTGATTGTCTTTCCAAATGTTTTGCTCAGAACTAAATATTCTAGATGCAGTCAGTGATAAGCTTATTGAATCATAATTTTTTTCATGAACTGGGCATTATAAATCTATTAAAGTGGTCTAAGAATGTGCTTACTCTTTTATTAGCCACATAATAAATTCAGTTCATTCATTACAGATATTCATTGAGAATGTACCATGTACTGGACTAAGGGCTATGGTTACAAAAATAAATGAAACATAGTGTCCTTCTCAAGTAGCTTGTGGTTCAGTGGGACCTACAGTAACTGCTGTAGAAATCTGCCTACTCTGCTGTAAGTATAAAGTGACAAAGGTGCAGCCCAGTCTGGAATAATATTGATCACAGATTAACTAATCAACTAAGACCATCATACTTTTTCACCTGTAATTCCACCAAGCTGGAATTCCCCCAATTTACAATTTATAGAAAGTATTTTCTGAATCTACATGAAATAAATGTAAAGAAATTTAGATTTATTCCAGTTTCAATTTACCCTTTTTCATTTATTTCCAGGAGAGTTTAGAATGTGAATTTTGTCAGACATCTTTTCTTCTAACCCTTCTTCACCTTAAGTACTATGTGCTTCCCCCACGTCATTGATACCACTCTTGAAAAGTACTGGGAGATAGAACACTACTACCCCCTCATCTTCAGACTGAACCAAGCCACTACTTTTTCACTTATTAAACCAGCTGTTTCACACTTCTGTAAATTAACATTTTTTTCACAAGGATGAGCTAGAAACTGTCTCCAAATATTATTTGAGATAGCATAGCATTCACATAATTCCTCTGTATACTAAACAGCTATATGTAAAACATGCTTGGAATGGGTTTGACAGGATTCTTCTTAGTAAATCTATGCTGCATTGTTACAAACGATTGGCAGAAATAGTGTATGGCTGGTCATGAAGCCCTAATGGTTAGCCTATAAAGGTGACTCCCTTTGTTGTCTTTATTATACAATTATAAATATATAGGAAATAATTAAGACATTGACATATGTAATAAACTCAATATATAATACAATACGTAGTCTAAAATACATTAACATAATAGAATAATTCTATTCAGTCTCCAAACAATGACTGCCAGCTATGGAAACAAAAGCCATGGGGACAAAGAAAAAAATATGTGTTCCATGTCTGAAGCAAGGATTTAGGAGGTATTTTCCCATCAAAAATTGTTATATAATGGTCAGATATATTCAGAATGGTCCAGCTAACACAATATTTTAGGTACATGACAGGTTAAAAGACTTTTCAGAGCTGGTCAAGGAGTTTCACTGTAATTTATAGCATTATTTCAAAGAGAAAATGGGTTCCAAAATACCAATAATGGATTTTTCAAAATAACTCTTTTAAACACAATCCAATTACAGGTTTAAATTGCCTGAAGTGTATTTCAGTTTTACAAAAATCCAAATGTGAGTGTAGGTGTGTATTATGAATACTAGTTCGCTTTCTATAAATTCTGTAAAACAGGAATGAATGAACTTTGTACATTATAAGTGTAAAGTTTTAAAAGATTAGTATTTTAATTAAGATTACATGTTTTGAGAGAAGACAAGTAGTGACTCTGTGGCATCTTACTACACTGATGAACAGTAGCTGCAGTGAGGTGTGGGGGGTGGGGCTTGATAATATGGGTGAATGCTGTAACCACAATGTTTTTCATGTGAAACCTTCATAAGAGTGTATATCATCAATGATACTTTAATAAAAAAATTTTAAAAATATGAAAAATATTGCATGTTTTAATTTTATTTTCAATCTTATCCACAATAAAAAATAAATTTTTATTATTTAGAAATTATCATTAAGACAATTCTCATTATGCATTGTAGTAACATGATCTTTATTTTCAAAATAAAAATTTACAAAAGTAATTTCATGTCTTCTACACATTTTAAAGATGTACTAAAAAGTAAAATCAAGATAAATATTAGGGTCATTTATAGCTAAAATCGTCTATTAAATCTTTCCAAATTAGTACTAATGTAAGCTGTCTCTGTCACATACAAAACATAATGGGCAGTTCTGCTATTTTAATGAACACTCAAGATACTGAATTTAATAGCTGAAATACAGATTTTTCATTACTTTAAGGAGATTTCCATATGCAACATTAAAAAATAGTTGTGCTTCTTCCTATAATTATTAGTAGCACCACTTACTGAATATTTCTATATGTCTGGCCTTTTATGATGTTGCACATGCTGTAGGGAAATACCTTTATTTCGATTTTACAGATAAGAAACTGTGGCTCAGGGAAATAAACCATTTTCCAGGATTGCATAAGAATGAGAAAGAACAGAACGAGGATTTGACACTGGTTTTTCTTGACTCCAAAGCCTTTGCCCTTAACCACCATGATAGATTTCCTTTTAAAAATAAAAGTTGGTGCTAGAGGAAGAATTTCATGATAGTGGTTACAATAATTATTTGATTGTTACTATGACATGGAGCTACATTATTAGAAAGGATGTTTGTCACTTTTGTGGCACTAGGCACTTAAAATTTGATTGCCGGGGTCAAGAGGCATTTCACAGATAGAAGTTATGATCACAATGATTGAATCCCTAGAGGATAATTATCTGGATAACTTCCTTTAGCCAATGACAGCTGTTCTTTTGCCCACAAATAGTTATGGCTGTTTTTCTAACCCCTCTGATCGGCGCTTGCCCATCACTAATTCCCATTAGGAACACTAGTGGCATTGCAGTTTTTCAAGTCTTCTGGATTCTATGCATGACATATGGTTTCAGGGGGGAACTACTGATTGCATGGTGAAGCCTGCTATTTCTTCCACTTTTCACTGCTCTGCTCACAGCAGGCTGGCAGCTGAGCTGCGAATAGGATTTTAAGGTTCAGCATGAGATCCAGGAGCCCTGAAACAACAATAATAAAAGTGGATTCTGGTTTTGTGCCAGAGGCAAGTTCTGCTTTCTGTATTCAGAACTTTTTGCAGGGGAGCACTGGAAGTCAGAGAGACAGGAAATGAAAATGCTACCCAGACCCCTGCTTTCCACAAGGAAAAACTCCTGCTCTTTTGAAATTGGAGTTTTTTCTAGGTACTGATGTCAGCAAACGACAATACAGCTCTATTTCCTTTTCTGTGATGTGAAATGCCACAATCCCAGTCAAAGTTTTAAGAAATGCCATGACACACATAAAAACAGTCAATTATGAGGCTGAAATAACCCAGGCACATTTTTCTTTCCAAAAACACTCTGCTGTGTTTTACATGAAAATTCACTACAAATACATCTGTCAGAAGTTCTCCCCAGTGTGAACCCTAGGTCTTGTGACATCGATGGATTAACACTTGTAACCTTCAGTTCTAATTGGAATAAAGTAAATGCCTGGTTAAAAAAAAATAAAATAAAACAATTTCAAGAAAGTCAGGCTGCTTTGAACAACAAAGGCCAAATTCTTTACTGTTGCATGGACTTGAGATGGGTTAGTAGGTCTCTGTTTATATTGGCTACATGAGATGACCTTACTCAGTTGTTTAAGGCATAACACTGGCAATTAAAAACAACCCAAGACAATAGAAAGCTGTAAATTCTTAATGACTGAGCCTGTGGCTAATGTAGAAAGAATTTCTGTCTCCTAAATATGTGCTATATAACTTAAAAGGAGACTTAGGGCTATGCTATTAGCATCTTCATTAGTAATGAATAATAATGATCTATTGATCTATGAGGGGCATGATCAAGTAAAAAGACCTAAAGTCATAGGACGTGAGGTTACATTATGTCTTCACCACTTACAAGTCATTTGCTATGACACATTCTTCTTAAATTTTCTGAAATATAGGTTTCCTCACCCATAAAACAGGGCTTAAAATTATCTATTTCATCTTTGGAAATAATTCTCCATGGTCTCTCATATTTCTGCACATCCTTTGAGCAAAGGCACCTGCAGCATTTGTTCTGGATTAGCTTTTCAAGAATGTTTGTACAGTAAACAGCACTGGAAGTTAAAGATAGTACCTTTCTGTATGGAAGGGGGAAGCTTTGTTTTCTCTCCAGGATACTAAAGATAATGTCTGCCACTGGGGCATAGGTGAGCAGTGTTGCCAACCGCTTCTTAAAAAGTTGTTGTTTCTGAAACTTGGGGTTCTTCATCTGGAATGCACCCCAGTGAGTGTGAAGATGTCACCTGACCCTTGTAGCATTGCCCTGCAGAAACTAGGGTTTAAGGAGCTGACACCTACTATTGCTTTGACGAATACACTCTTTGTCTCTGACCTAAGAATGTCATATTTACAATCAAAAACCATGAAACTGTGGAAAGCCAACTTGTTAGCTTTAAAGTAGAGTAAAATCTCAGACCCTTCATAGTTCTTGACATTCATGCAGTTGTGAAAATGAAAAACACAGTTGTTTAGAAAGATTTAATGAAGTGTCTATAAAATATAGTATTCAATTCATCTTAGTTATCATTATCACTGTCAGTGTGGTGATAAAGTGATTTCTATTTTGAGTGCCTTGTTATTTTGGGAAACAAATGAAATAATACACCTGACCAGTTATTCACTTCAGGAAAATTCTAGAAAAACAGACTGAGTTGTATGTTTAAATCAAGACACATTTATTAAATATATTTGATCTAAGTTATAATATATAGGTGACATAAATAATTCACAACCAACATAATGGTAGAAAATATTTTCTAACCATCTATACAATAAGGGGTTAATGTCCAAAATATAAAAAGAAGTCATAAAACTCAAAAAAAAAGGAGCAACCTGATTTAAAAATGGGCCTAGAACTTGAATGGACATTTCTCCAAAGAAGACCTACAAATTGCCAACAGGTATATGAAAAGATCCCCAATATGACTAATCATCAGGGAAATGCAAATCAAAACTATAATGAGATATCACCTCACACCTGTTAGGATGTCTGTAATCAAAAAGAAAAGAAATAACAGGTGTGTGCAAGGATATGGGGAAAAATGAACCCTTGTGCACTATTTATAGGAGTGTAAATTGATATAGCCACTATAAAAAAACAGTATGGAGTTTCCTCAAAAAATTAAAAATAGGACTACCAGATGATCCAGCAATCTCACCTCTAAGAATATGTAGGAAGGAAACAAAATCACTATCTCAAAGAGATATTTGCACTCCTTTGTTCATTGCAGTGTTATTTATAAGAGCTGAGATGTAAAGAACCTAAATGACCATGGATGCATAAATGGATCAAGAAAATGTGATATATATAAATTCATGGAATATTATTCAGCCATGCAAAAAAATGGAAATCCTCTTTTTGTGACAGAATGAATGGACATTCAGGACACTGTGCTAAGTGAAATAAGTCAGACAGAAAAATATATACTGAATGCTTTCAGTGACATACAGAATCTACCTAAACTGAACTCACAGAAATAGAGAGCAGAAAGATGGTAGCCAGGAGCTTGGGGGTAGGGAAAGGGGAGAAATGTTGGTCAAAGGGTACAAACTTCTAGCTGTAAGATGAATAAATGCTGGGGAGCTAATGCTAATGTCCAGGAAGGTGATTAAAATTTTTTAATTAAAAATGAGAATTTTTAAATGATATATGCATATATACACACATATAATGTTTTAAATTGTTTTAATTAAAGTAAGTTAAAATAATGTTTTAAAATCAAAATACCTGTTTTAAAATTAAAGTGTTTTAAAATTTAAAATTTAAATAATGTTTTGATCACTCTAAATAAATATATATATGTATGTAATTTAAAATTTCCCTAACCTCAAAGATCCCATATTCCTGTTTGAGAGACAAGACCTAAACCTATGACAAATGAAATATATAAAATTTGACCTATAATCAAGAGGAGAGTTACTGTCATAAAGCAATGTATGATTCATTTGCCAAATAAGTGATATTCATAGCAAGTGTTTGGGAATTCAGACCAAAGAGAAGTTTGAATGGCAAACCCTCTCCTCGGGGAAGGTAACTCCTATGTCAGGCACTTGACTGAGTACCATGATCTCATTACCTCGATGGTGTATATTTAAAAACTAGGTATTTGATTCAAAGTCTTTCAGGGCCTGAAACAGTATCCCAAATTACAGTTTTGTGATGGTGATTCATGACTTCAATCAAATCTTCTCTCTCAGAAAGTTCTATTGTGATATGTACAGAGTGAGTCAGTATATAAAAGAGTGATACAAAATAGAAAAGACACAAAAAGGGAGAAATAAAGCAGAAATAGAAAATCCAGAAATCAGAGGAACGATGTTGAGAGAAAGAAAGTCAAGAGTTCAGAAGCAGCAGAGGCAGGGCCACGGAGGGGCAGCGAATTAGGGACACGTGCTTCTCAAGAGACAAACCAGTAAAGTCACTGCATTATTATCTAAGCTTCTTCCAGACTGGAAACTGCTACCGCTTCCTTCTCTAAGTCTCAGTTATCAGTCAGCCCTGGTTCTACATCTGCCGGGATTTCTTCCTGCCTCCCTCACCCATCTATGTATTCTTAGAAAGTCCTCATCAGTTAAAACAGTCTGAATGGCTAGTCTAGAGCAATCTGACAACTTGTAAGACATGGGTACTGAGAACAGCAAAGACCTCAAGAGACTTCCCCAGCCAGGCATTGACATAAGTCCTAAATAAACAAAGGCATACACAGGGGACAATGAGAAGATCCGTTTGTCTGGAGCAGTGTGCAACGTTGGTGGCATAGTGGTGAGCATAGCTGCCTGCCATTTGTCTGGAGCAGAGCTTCTGAGAGATGAGAAGAAAGAGAGACAACAACGGAGAACCTTGAGAGCAATCCTAAGAATTCTGAATATCATCCAATTGACAACTGAGAATATGAGATATGTTCTACTTGTGCAGAAAAAGACAAGAGCAAAGACTGTTCATTAATAGTAGTGATATGGGCATTAGCTCCTTGCAGATCCCACGAGTTGAAGACACCTATCTGCGTCTGTCTCCTCTTTTCTGCATGCATATTCACTGTCTCATACCTCTCCCATCCCCAAATGTACAAGTGAGGGCACTTTCAGTTTAAATTCCCTTGTGTTCATTTATAAAATGTTGAAATTTTTATATTTCTTTATTTTAAACCCATTTAAATTGAGTTGCTTTTTAATTTTATGTGCTCTTTGATCAAAGCTCCTGCTATGAAATTTCCCTGGCTCCCCCAGGCTTACCCGAGTCCTCTTTAATTTATAAAGGGAACTCCATACTTCCATTATGACTTTGCTTTAATAATAATTTCCCCATCTGTCTTGCCCACTGATCTATGAACTGTTTTAGGTTAAAATTGTTTTTTAATCATCTGTTTCCAGAGACTGGCACAGTGCCTGCCATACTGTAGGTACTATTTTTGAATAAATGAACTAAATCTGTCTGCTCTAGTTTAGCATAAAATTTAAGATATTCGCATTCAATAGCCTATAAGAGGCTATGGAATTTGCCAGAATCAAAAACTATCATCGTTTTTGCTTCTGTTACATTAAATGAAAACGCACTGGTTGGTATTGTTCCTTCTCGATTTGTATTTTCCTACACATCATTGTCTCCCAGCAGCTGGAGCAGAATAAGAGATTTATGCTATTTCCAAAGGCATAAAGATTAATCTGATTTTTTATTATTTTTCCCAATAGCATATAAGCTTCAATTTAGGTTTCACTTAAGATCAATATTGATTTACGTTCCTTTACTACTTTCACCTTTTTAAAAAGAAGCCATGTCACAGCCAACCTCATAAAATTATGGCCTATTGCTCATTAATATTAATCACAAGCATTACGTTTGATTTTCTCTTTGGGGTTTTGGAAGGTGCAGGAATAGGCAAGGAGACAAACCCTTCTTCTCTGAAATAAATTGAGTTTGCTACCTAGTGGTCAGCATGGTACCCAGTCATTTGTAATGCACTTTCTCTTCTATTACTAACAAATTCCACAGGTACTTGATATCATGAAATGTAGTTGGATGCCTTATGCAAATCTTCAGGAGGGCTAGATGGTTTAGGCATAGAAATAGGGACACCTTGCTATCTTTATACATGGAAAACTAGCCTGACCTTCACTGTTCAACTGGTGTGTAGAATATGTGGAAGAATTAGGTGAACTGAGCAATTCCTGCAAACCTGGAGCATTCATGCCATCATTCCTCTGCAACCAACATGCTCTTCTTTCCTGAGCCTGGACTCAGCTCAGAGCCGTGCATATACAACGACTCCAGGCACTGTGACTAGTAACCAGAATTAGAACAAGTATATAAAGCTTTTTACACACCTGCCCTGCAGCCTCACACGTGCAGAATTTCACTCAACGAAGATTAAAATTCTCTCACTTTAACTCCTGGCACTGGAACACTCACACTGGGGGGAACATCTCTCCAGTTTGCTCATGCAGTGGTATATGATGGAAAGCACTCCTGCCTTTTCTTGATTCCAATACCAATGGAAATTGGGCCAGATTTTAAAATTTCTGAAATTGAAATATTCACAAATAATGCAGTGCTGTTTTTTATCAACATTATGTTTTATTCCATTTTTTTGTTTGATTGAATATGACTTCACCTGAAAATATCTTTTTCATCATATAACAAAATAATACCAAATTTTTTAATTTTCAGTCCTTTTGGTGGTAAATAATTTGTTGTGATATTTCATCAGAAGCGTATTTTGAGTACATAGTGTCAGGTATTAACTCACAAGAAAATAAGTCTTATTATAATTAACCAATCAGATTTCAGTAGCACCATGATGATTTACAATTGTGTTTGCTTCTGGCAGACATTATAAATTAGCAACTAAACCATAGTAGAAATTGATGTGGCATAACTCCACCAACATAGATCAAAAACAAAGATATATAGCTCATAGATTAACATATAATAAGATGATATCTCCATCGTAAAAATAATCTAATAATAAGCTGACATGTGAAGAAAATATAACATATAAAGTAGGTTTTTGAAATGACAGAGGTAAACAACTTTGGAAGACTAGAAGTTGCCACATTTTTATGTTTGCCTAAGGCCTTGCTAGCAGGAGAAGTACCTATGTTTAGGGAATATATATAATTTTTCTTCTTTTATCATATCTTTATCACTTTTCTGAATAAAATATATATGTACTCTATAGAATTCTAAATAAAGAATATAAGCTAAGTCTCTTGTTCATGTAGTCATTGTTTTATTTGGAATGAAAGAAAAGTTAAGTTTATTCTTTCCCTCAGAGAAGCTTACAAACAAATCAGACTAGAACATTTATAGCAAGGGACAAAGCCATATAGCTATAGTACACCCTTTGGTTGCTAAGAATAAATTAGATACTGCATTTGAAAAAATATAGAAAAGTATGCAAGCTAGCTTAGATATCCTACAAAATCTTCCTACAACAAAATACCTAGAAACTTTAAGTAAAGTAATTGAAAAATATTACGGCAAATGTTTATTTCTGCTCACAAAACAGAAAGAAAACTCCACAGGATGCAAACATATAAACTAATAGGAGAGTGATAAACAGGCCTTCGAGTCACAGTGACCAGTGGTGCTTGCTGATACCAGAAATGCAGAGTTTTGGGTTTCATGGATGCTTGGAGCCAGGAGATAAGCCCTTGGTCCCCAGAATTTGAGAAGCTATGACAGAGACTTTTGCATAAAGCCAAGACTCTTCAAAGAATACACCTTTGGGAAAAGATAATCTTGGATACAATATCACTCATGAGCAAAGGGAGACATTCTCTATCTGACAAACCCCATGCTTGCTCTCACACAGATGTTAGCTTCTAAAAAACTCTATCTGAATGTTGGTCTTAGATACTTCAGGAGGAAAATTAAATTAAATTAAACTGATTCTAGATTGGTAGAGTTTTCTGCATACCTGGCAGAAAGAAACTCAAGTTCTTCTTGAATGCATATACTCTCAAAACAAGCCTTTGTATTTCTAAAGATAAACTTTGTGAACCTGAATTCATAATCCAAAATTACAAAATACCCAAGGAAACAAGTTACCAAAAAGAACAGTTGGGAAAACCAGTTGAATAAAAGTAGATTACCACTCCCAGTAGCTGCAGATATTATTCTGAATCTTGATCATAAAATCACATGCTTAATACATTCAGTAAAAAAAACAAAAAAAAAACATTTTTAATGAGCATGAAAGCAGGTACCACACATCAAAAAACAAACAAACAAACAAAACAACTAGACACAGTTTAAAGGAACTAAACAAAAATCCTATAAATAATAAAAAAAGAAATCATATATTAAAACTCAGTTGATCAGATAAACAGCCACTTAGACCAAAGAGAATTTGTGCTCTGGAAAAAGATCTGAAGGAAAGAACCAGAATATAATATAAAAAGACTAAGAGATGAAAAATATGAAAGGATATTAATAAGTTAATGGGATAAAATAAAATGTAAAATGAAATGGTTTCCTACAAATGTGTGGGTAAAATTGCAATATTTCCAGAATCTCTCACCTGCCCTAAGTGCATCTCCATATCAATAGGTATTCCCAAGGGGTGGAGAGGGGTAGTTCACCTCCATATCAAAGGTGATTTACAAGAGGGAACAAGGATTTATCTGGACCAGAGAGGTCGGGTGGGGTCCCTTTTTACAGCTGGGCCATGAGAGACATGGGAGAGTAAAAGCAAGCAACTGCTTGTAAACAATAAATGGTTTTCTCCCACTTTATTTCTCCCCAGGCTGGGAACTTATTTTCCCCCTGGAGTTACAAAACACAATGAAAATTATCTTTAAGATATTGAGAAAATAACCATTAACCACCTATCTTTCATACTATTAAGGGATAATTGCTAAATAAATGTAATTTCAAAATGTAGTATTTTTATCGCCATTATTAATAAAAGCTGTATTTTAAGAAGTAAAATAATTGTGAAAGGAGTGTCTGAGATTAGGAAGACATGTTAAGCAAACAAAATGACTACCAAAACAAGTATTATTAACAACATATAGAACAATAATAATATGTACTTATTGATGATAAAACATATAAAGCTATTACACTGGACAAAAATGTAACATGAAGAAAATACTTAATCAGGGAGAGAACTTTTATATTTTTGGGCCATTCAGGAAAGTCCAATGATTTATCTATCCTAGGTATGATTAAAGTAAGATCTGTGCATTAATATTTTTCAGGTACTCTATAAAAATAGTGTGTACAATTCTACATCAGCACATGGAAAATATGAAATTAAAATTTCAATTAATCCATAAAGAAGAACAGAAGAATTACAAAAGAAGCATTAGAAGGAGCAAGACAAAAAGAAAGTATAAAATACTAAAATGAATTCACACATATTAATAAGCTCAATAACTAGAAAGCTTTCAAAGAGATACACCCAAGACAAAGTAATATAGTATGGCTGAAAGTAGTTCTAAAATGGAAAATAAAAATAAAAATGATTTGCCATAATATCCTATAAATATATTTAAAGGACAAAAGCACTATTAATCCAAAGAAGATAAATATGTAATTATAAAATTTGAGTTTAGTAGAAAACCAGACATTGTAATGTTGATGGATGTAAGAACATAACTTGAATATATGTAAATATAAAATTTACGTAATTAGAAAAGAAAGTGGAAAAATTTATCACATAGAATTGATATCCAGTTCTATCAGATAATTGATAGGCCAACTGGAAAACAAATTTATAAGACTATAGAAGAATGAAATCACACTTTTATTAAACTTGACCTAGAGACTATATATACAACCCTAAATCCAACAATTATCTGAATTAGAAACACACATGAAGTATTTTTTTTAAATGAGCATATACCTTAGACCTATTCTTTCCAGTATGGTAGTTACAAAGCCTCCCATGAGGCTATTTAAATTTAAATCTAAATTAGTGAAAATTGAATTTAATTAAAAATTAAAGTTTTCAGTCACATGGGTCACATGACAAATGCTTAATAACCACATGTGGCTATTGGCTACTATATTGGGCAGCAAAGATACAGAACATTGACAGTTCTAGTATACCACACTGCTTTACAAAAAATTATAAAGATATTTCTGTAGGATAATTCTGTAGGACCAACCACAGGGTAAATTACTTTAAGTTCAAAGAAATGAATGTGAACTTTGAAGGAGCAAATGGCCCCTTATATCTAAGTTAATTCAAAAATATGATCTCTCTGGTGTAAAAGTTATTTTATGAGTTTCAAATGAAAAAAAGATAAATGAGTGAATTGGAAAAAGGATTCCATTATGTTTAAAATCCAATAAACAAATGATCAAATGATTAAGTATATCACAAGGATTAGAAAGAAATGTTAAAGAGACATACCCTCCAACCAGCATTCAAGAAGGAAAAGCATAATTGTAACACTTTGGACTTTGAGAAGTCCAAAGAAACATAAATCCCATTCTAAATTTCCTTGACTAAAAATAAAGTCTGTATCTATCTATATCTATATCTATATCTATATCTATATCTATATCTATATCTATATCTATATCTATATCTATATCTATATCTATATCTATATCTAATCTATATCTATCTGTATCTATATCTATCTATTTTAACTCTCTCTCTCAGAGAGAGAGAGAGAGAGAGAGAGAGAGAGAGAGAGTAGATCGGTTTTCTACTTCCTTAGCACTACTACACGAATGTATCCAGAAGTAAATCCATGCATATATGGTCAACTGACCTTTGAGAAGCTTGACAAGAATATAAAATAAGGAAAAGATTGTCTCTTCTCAAATAATGTTAGGAAAAGTGGATATCTACACACAAAAAATAAAATTGGACCCTTATACTATATACAAAAATTAACTCAAAATGGATTAGAGACTCAAACATTAGACCTGAAATCATAGAACTAGAAAAAAACAGCTTTATGCCATTGGTCTTCGCCATTATTTCATGGATATGACACTAAAAATACAGACAAAAAGAAAAATATAAGCAGAACTATATTGAAAAAATCTTCCACAGAACAAAGAAAACAGTCAGTAGAGGGAAGGGTAACCTATATAAAGAAGGAAATACTTGCAAACCATATATTTAATAAGGGGTAAATTTCCAAAGTATATAAGGAGTGCCTACAACTCAATAGTAAGAAAACTAATAACCCAATTAATAAATGGGCTAAAAACTTAAACATTTTTTCCAAAGACAGCATACAAATGGCCAGAAAGTATAAGAAAATGAAGCTCAGCATCATTAAGCATCAGTGAAATACAAATCAAAACCATGAGATATCACCTTACACTGATTAGGATAGTAATTTATCAAAAACAGATTAAATTAAACAAAGACAAGTATTGATGGGGATATGGAGAATTTGGAATCCTTGCACATTGTCACTGGGAATTAAAAATAGTGAAGCCACTATGAAAACTACATGAAGGTTCCTCAGAAACTTAAAAATAGAACTACCATATAATTCTGCAGCCCTACTTCTGGGTATTTACCAAAAAGAATTAAAATCAGGATCTTGAAGAGATAGTACTCTCCTGTTCACGGCAGCCTTATTCACGATAGCCAGCAAGTGGAAACAACCTAAATGTCCATCTGTAGATAAATGGATTTTCTATATATATGGTATATGAATATATTGCAATATTATTCAGCCTTTAAAAAGAGGCGAGTCCTGCAATATGTGACAGTTACAGCATAGATGAAATCTTAAGGACATTATGCTAAGGAAAATAAGCCAGTTATAAAATGACAAATATTGCATGATTCCACTTATACAAAGCATCTAAATAGCAAAACACACAGAAGCAAAGGATAAAATGGTAGTTGCCAGGGCCTGGGGAAAGAGAAATGGGGAATTGTTAATACAGAGGTATGAGATTTCAGTTAGGCAAGATGAATAATTCTAGAGATCTGCTGTACAGCATTGTGTCTATAGATAACAATACTGTATTGTACACCTTAAAATCTGTTAAGAGGGTTGATCTCATGTTAAGTGTTTTACCATAATAATAGAAAGAAAAATGTTGCAAACAAATGAAATACATAGTGAAGCCAGTGGAGCTTAAACTAATGCTGATTCCAGCTCCTTGCCTGGCCACAAACTGTGTTCCTCTTACTGGGTTGAACGAGCACCTGGAAGATATCTCATCCCACTCTTCACCTTGCTAATTCTGGAACTCCTCTTTCAGGTATCAGGCGGAAAAAAAAAAAAGATTTATTTGCATCCCTAGATGCCAGAACAGAGCCTGCCATGCAGGAGAAACTAGGAGAGTAATGGTTGAATGTAGAAATATATAGATAAATGCATAAAGGTTTTCCAAATCTAACATTCTATGATCCTATGATCTAGTTTCAGTATTAAAAGTGTGAAGGTTTTTGTAGGGGTGGGAGAAGAATAAAGAATTCCTGAATAGAATCAACTTTTTACTATGAAAAATGGTTTGATTTCTCTTCTTGGGGGCATTTTCAGTCCTTTCCTCTCTAGACAACCGGAGCCCTGTAACTAACCTCTTCTGAACTGGAGGAACCTCTGGCTGCATACACAATGTAACCAAGATGATTTTCAATAGAAATTTCCACTCTGTTTGTAGATAAGAAAGAAAGGTGTCTCTTGAAAACCCCCTTGCCTATTCACAGCAGAGGTCCTCGGTAAAAATTTGCTTTCTACCAAGATTAGTTGCAACTCTTAATCACAAATAAGAGAAAGTCAATTGAATGAGCTTAAAACAAAAATCAAATTTATGACAGGTAGTCTGGTCTTGCGCACAGGATTCAGAAAAATGCAGTTGGTGAACAGGGTTTCCAGAACCGTCAGACTCACTTTTCCTTTGCCTCTCTACCCTATTCCCTCTGTCTTGGTTTCCATCGCACGATTTCCAGGGCAAGAACTTAGCCAAGCGTTGATAATGTGCCCAAGCCCAAATGTGGTGAATTGCCAAGGACTGCATCAATTAATTGTGCCCAAAGGAGTGCAGATAATATGTAAGAAAAAAGGAAGTTTCTCTGCAACTATGTGGAATGGGAGGGTGAGTTTGCCTGGAAACAGAATACTAGGCAGACAAAAATAGGTGCCCAACATACTTCTGTAAATGGCTTGTCTATTATCTTAGGTGCATTAACATAAAAACCAACTGAGCCTGAATAAAACAGTCCATAAGCATCTCACATTGTTTCTTCACATCAAAAACAAGTAAAAAAAGACATTTGGCAACATGCATTAAAAACATTTGTTTTACCACATGTGGAAATGTCACTTAACTCAGCACTTAAATGTTCCCAGTGTCCAGTTTCCCTGACTGCTCTAACCTGCTTCAGGGTCTTTACTTTTGACAGCTGTTCAATGTCCCAGAATCACCTCTGTACTTTTACCAGGTTTCTAAAATCCATTCAACTAACATTAATATAATGAGCTTCAACCTTCAACACTATGTGCTTCATATCCCCAAATTCCTGCTTCAAATTTCCATTTAAGTATAAGAAAAGGAAATAGTTGCATAACTGCTACAGAGACTATTACTACAACTGGGTATCATAGCAAGCCTGATAAATACAGATAATTTCAAAACATAATAAGTTCAATAAATAAAGTATGGGTGGCCCAGAACAATACTGAGGACAATCTGTAGAACGCTTTAAACATCAAGACTCTAGGATGCAAACAGAATCTGATTTGTCTGCAAGGTGGTTTTTCATTGTTATATTGAAGCAACCCTCAGTAAATGCTTGTTTATTCTCTCAATATGTTTTGCATGAGAGCAGTATATCAACATTTAAAGTGCATTGCTCTCTATGTATAATGTGCAAAGAAATACTTGCATCATAAAAGCATGGAGTGTATTAATTCACTTCAAAAATAATTTACTGCAGCAAGGAGTAGGTCCCAAATTATCCTGTAAGAAATAAACTGTCTTTTCTAACTTTTTTTGGTCCATCTATACCCTTTGCTGATTCCTCCTTATAATGCTGCCAATATTCAGAGGGAAGCGATCAACAGAAAACAAACTGCAGTACCTGCAGCTTCAAGATGGCATTCGTTATTTGTAGACACTGTATTGCTCATAGCAGGTTAGTATGTTTCCCTCTAGTGGTTAAAAGGCATTTAACTCCATCAACCAAGCCACCTTTTGAGAAACATAGCAGGAATTTAGAACAAGGCAGTATTTAGTGAGGCAAAAATTAACATAGTCTTTAAATGAAATGATTTGCAAGTAGAATCAAGTCTGGTTATCATGGAGAAACTAATTTATGGTTTAAATATCTGATCAATTTCCACAGGATGAACAAGGACAGAGAATATTTTAAACTCTGGCTGATGAGAAGATGCTGATGATGAGTAAGGAAATAAAAATCAGAAGGGGAAACAATTAAAATACTTAGTAAAACCAATTCATTTTAATGTGGCACAAGATTAGTAATGAAGCAAGATTAGCAGTTTTTAATACTATGTTGCATTACTTACTTGAAAATTCCTTTACTCAAATAATTTCATTTTTGAAAACTCAGAATTCCTATGTAGTGGCTTCATTCCAATGATGACCAGTGGAATTTTTCTCGTGACCCTGCAGCCACAGGGTGGGCAGTGTTACACTTCACAAGGAGGTAAAGCAGTGAACTAATCACAATCATTTTCCAGAATGACATCACGAGGCCCAAAATATGCCACTAGATGAAGTGAGGCAGCTTATTTGTGACGCTGGTTGCATTTAACTCCTTAGAATGAAAGACAATTACGTAAAAGTCTATCTCCCTTTTTCTAAATATTAAGAGCGTCTAGGATATTGACAATCAACTCAACAGCAAAATGCCATGCCAGCTCCAAATATGCACACTGGGGTTCCTGGAGCAATCAAACTTGCTGAAATTAAGGGTCAAAAGATCAGCAATGTAACTTTAGGCAACCCAGGGGAAGACAACAATTTTCAACCTTTGTTGCATTCTGTGAACTGGCCGTGATCACAGAATGTGAGAAACAGCTATCAGATCACAGGATCATTTCTGCGCCAGAAAGCACCTGCAGTTACTATGCACAAAAGAAGCTCACATTGCCAGGCTTTCAGAAGCACATAAAGCTAGCTGTCCTTCCAATTCTCGTAGGGAAATACGTGTGCAATATAGAGCAAAGAAAATGCCCATGATACAGATACACACACACACCGATCCTTCCCAGCACCGGTATTCAGAGTTTGGTTTACACTATGAATTATTGAAGGAGCATAAAAAAAGAAAAAGAGCTAAAAACAGAAGCTTGAATCATCAGCTCATCACCCATAAAGAGGCTATAGATTCTCAAGGAGAAAGGCTGAAGAAAAAGAAACAATTATTCTACGACTCCTCTTTGTGTTTAACAGGTGATAAACAATGTTGCCAATAAATTTGTCTTACCTTTCTAAGGCAAATAAACAGATGGAAATAGAACTGCATTCAATTATCGATCATTGACTTCATGTGTTTGTTCATAGTCCACAATGAGCTTTAGAGAAAATATAAGAAAAGTGGTTCCAGCCTTCTAGAAAATGGAGTCAGACAGATATACAAATCTGTTATTTTAATTTCAATTTTGTTTATATTTAGTAGCACCTGTACAAAGCTGCAGGAGACTGAACAGAGTTTTCATGGATTTTTTAGAAACCTTAGAGAAGGTTATCAGTTGTGAAACCCCAACTATGAAAGCTCAAAATATACATTGTTGTCCATACTGTAGTCAGATAAAATAGTCACAAAATATGTTAATTACTGAGTCATGTCAAAACCAAGAGGTGTGTAAGACCTTAACTGAATCTCATGCAAAAGATAATACATAAAAGGTTTCGACTCATAACAGATCGCCCTAAAAATCTGAAGTTATTTTTATCTTATTTTGACATGTTTCTCATTTTCCATAAAATTCAGGGAAATATATAAAATCTGAAACTTTTTTGACCTCTCTGGTAAAGATGAGGTTACAGGATAGGGCTTATCTATTTAATAAGCAATTTCAGCGATCTGAAATGCCATTTGGCCTTTCTGGTTGACACGACATTAAAAATGAAGCTTGTGTTTTTACATGCAGGGTGTTTAATTTAGTCATTGCAATTGCATAGAATTCAATAGATAGGTATAAACAAGCATTACTCTGTATGTCATAATCATCCTGGGAGAAATCCTATACTGTGTTTGAAAAACTGGGTTTTTAATCGGAGAGGTCTCTCTTCTGATTGGAATACTGGGTCAAGCTAGATTGGAAGCTTAAATTTCTTTGACATGAGCCTGCTAATATGAAAAAATGAGGAGATCTTGGTAAAAGGCTCTCTCTCTCTGCAAGACAGGAGATGGGTGATGAGAAAGGTGGAGGCTGTGGGAAAAGGAGCATACAGATGAAAGAAACACAAGACCAGCAAATGAGAAATGGAAAATGGGTGGCAGACTTCTAGAATGTCTTCTGTGAAAAGACCGATTGTCAAGAACACGTTAGAACTGTATCATGTTTTTCTCTCCCACAGTATACTAATTTCATTTTTTGAAGGATGTGGAAGGAACTTTCTCTCTCTTCGCCTCCCCTAAGTTATTCCATACTGAGTGCTGCCTTCCAGACAAAGGCATACACAGAAGCTGGGGCTTTAGTATTTCCCGGGATGTGCAGAGGACGCCTAATGGAGGTAATGAGCACCCTGGCCGGGAGCCAGAATGACAAGCTCCAGCCACAACACGGTGAGTCAAGTGCAAGACAACCACAGAGACAAATGCAGAGTCCAGACAGTAATTTTTGCCAAACAGAAATTGCTATGCCATTGTTGCTAGTTAGCTTGCTTTTCCCCCTGTGAGGTGGCTATTTCCTGGGCAATTCTCTGAGTGGTGGCATTGAAACGCTCTCTATCCTAGAATGGAAAAGTAGGATTAAAGGTTTTAAGTGCTTGGGTGTGAAGCTGAAAAGAGAATGCAGAAGATTCATGTTTTCTAACAAACAAGATGCCGACTTTTTGACCATTTTATGTTGAGATTGGAAAGACTCTAAAGAATCAAAAACATTTTTAGCATGTCAAATGTACCTCCAAATTTCCCCCCAACACTAATGGCCTGATTATTTCTTGACAAGTGCCAGTAAGTAGCACGATGACTAAAAAAGTGAGAAATTTATTCAATTATCTCTAAGACTCCTAATGCAACTTAGTTTGTGGATTATTGAACTGTTTAATAAGATATCTATTTTTAAATGTTGCCCAATCTTTCCATCAATATGTTTTCTCTTTCATATATTCTAAGGCACTCTCTCTTGCTCTCCCCATCCCTTTCTTAGGCAGCACCTCCAGCAAAGAAGCAAATGCCATTCAGATTAACCAGATGATCTACTGATGAACTGGCCACCATGGACAACAGATGGGTACACTCACATTTTATTTACACATTCACCATCGAACCTGATGAATTCAATAAATTAGAAAAATGCTTTGGAAGTATATAGAAAGTATATTCCTCTTGTTTTACAGGATTTGTTTAAAATATCTACAGTGGGTGCTCATATTAATTATGCAGTCCATCTAACTGACAATATATACCTTAACTATTATAAATATTTTTTAGAGAAATCCATTTCTATAGGGTTTTACTAGTGAATCCTGAAACTATCCCATAAGTTTTAAAGGCACTGTGGGTTGTACCTGCAAACGCAATACAATGTAGCCGTATTTCAACACAAGTCTGAGAGAGCAACACCAGGAGATGAACAGTTCCGAGAGGTTCTATCTAATAAGGACCTTGTCTTCTGGCCAAAAGGGAAGGGGGCATAGAGAATGCACCAAAGAAGATGGCAATTTCCAAGTAAAGGAATTAATACTATGTCCCACCTGTCCCACCTCTGTGTTCTTTCTGAACCACTGCAGGAGGGTAGAAATTCCTAATGATTTTCCTGACCGTAGGACTCATAGCTTGGGTATCAGGTATGCTAGACAGGCTACATTTAGAACTGAGCAGGTTTGCTAGCTGTGAAGAGATCACAGACTAATGTTACCTTGAAGGCAGAACCAGCATTATTAGCTCAGTATGTAAAGAAAGGTGACATTTTGACTCAAGAAAAACTAAAAGGGAAATTTCAGCCTCTTCCAAGATTCTACATGGGCAGTTAACATTCCAAACAGGTACTAAACCCACAAGTCTCCTGTATCCATGTAAGAAAAGGAACAAAGCATTAAGTGCATAAGAGAAGTCAATGGGTGAAGCTGACTGACGGTCCCTGTGCAGTTCTCAGTAGCTCTCTGCCATCTCCGTTCTTAATTTTGGATTATACATGTTATATATTTTCTGTGAATTAAACTGTTGACATAACTTTCTGGCAAAACTATATGTCCTATAATTCACATATTTCCCAGAGTGCTACAAAAATAGTAAGAGTTGAATATGCCACCCAGCAATATTCCAGGAAACTAATTACCCAGGGGAATTCATGAAAGATTGCAAAGATCACTGTGCCTCAACCAATAAAGTAATGAGACTGGTTTCCAAGGCATATACAAAAATCACATCTATCTGGTGTGTATTGATTTATGCATACACTTTAGAAGATCTATGCAAATCTTACCTGACTCAATTCTTTCCCTTTTACAAAGCTTTCCCTATCAACAGAACTGAACACCATAATTTCTCTCTTCTAGAATTATTTCACATGCTGCTCATTTAGAGCCTCGTATTTATATAGCTCTTAGTAGTTATCTTGTGTGTGTATGTATTACCTACTCAAAACTTCCTTTCCATTAATATGAAAACTCTACTAGTTATCTATTGCTGCATAACACACTGCCACAAAATTTGGCAGCTTAAAACAACATTTGTTATCTCACCCAGTTTTTAAGGGGCAGGCAGCCAGTAGTGGCTTAGCTGGGTGGCTAGCTCATGTGCGTTTTGGTGTTTCAGGGTTTACCTGAACTGGAGGATACTCCTGCTTTAGTTCCTCATTGGTTGGAAGCACCATGTGGTCCTCTTTATGGGCTGCTCATGACAAAGGAGCTTCCCCCAGAGCAGGTTGCTGAGAGAGAGAGAGAGAGAGAGAGAGAGAGAGAGAGAAGCACAATTCAGACAGAGCCACAGGATCTTTTATAACCTAACCTCAGAAGAGACAATGTCTTCACTTCTACCGTATACTATTATTCACGTAGACTGTGCAGGAAAGAATTACAGGATGGTGTGCATACAGGAGGCAGGAGTGGTTGGGAACCATCTTTACAATCAGCGACCACAAAAGCTCTGTTTCTTTTCACCCCTTCCCCTTCCAGAGACTCTAGCATGATGCACTGTATGGAACAAGGAGTCAATAAATATTTGTTCAATTTATTCTTATTACTCAGATCCACAAAATGCATTCTTTAATCACTCTTTTATTCTTTACCAATTGTCATTGCATTTAAACACATTGATAATATGACTAGTTTACTCTCAGTCTTTTTATTAATAACTATGTTATATACCAGAACTAAAATGATACAGGTGCATTTATATGACTTCTGGTTAAATAATTAAGTCACATTTTGTCTCTACTTCTCAATATTTATGCATTTGGGAAATATTTATTGACCATTTACTAGCTGCCAAGAATGTGAAACTACAATATACTTTGATGAATATTATGGTGTCTCACCCAACTTCACTCTGGATTCAGTGAGACTGAATAACAACTGAATGTTATGGGTTAAAGTGTTTATATCAAGCTTTATTCCCATGGTGGCAGGTCAAGTGCTGGAATCACATCTGCCTCTGACAAGCCCAGAGTCTGTCTCCATCTCTGCTTCTGGGCAGAGAACTGGGAGGAGCTCTTTATATAGTGACTCAGTCAGTAATAGCTCATTGCTAATGGGCATGTAAGCATTAGCCTAGCAGTAGGCCAGTTACATCATCAAGTACTTTAGGGTCAGGTGAGGATCCTGGCCATAGGAACTTCCATTTCCCCTACATATGGTAAGGGAAACAAAGAGTCATGTGGAATCATGAATACGAGAATACTTTTCTCTAGAACATTCAGCAAAATTTAAAGATATGAGATGTACAACAGGAAAGAGGTCTATAAATATACTAGCATTTCAAGGAAAAATTTTAATTATGTTTCTACAAGTTTGTGATTATGTTCATTGTACCAAATATCATTCCACAAATGCTACTGTAAAACAGGGGAACAAAATGAGCATAGAGTGTCATGTAGAGGTTGTATCCTCAGCAGATGCTGTCAATCATCAACCCATTGTCTAACTATTCACCACATATTCTTTCCTGAGATAATAAGATTCTGATCTTTACTCCCTCTCCACACAATCTAGAGTCCCAAGGATTGTACTGGTAAGTCCTATTTGAGTAATTAGTTCAAATCATCATTTTTCTATTAGCCTGAGAATTTGATTAATAGAGTGACAAGACTGGTCTTAGAAAAATATTGGAATTAAGTGAAATGTGTGTTACCCCTGCCTTCTGCTGTGGGTTGGACAGTAGACTTCAAAAGATATTTCTATTTCCTAATCCCTAGAACCTGTAAACGTGAGCTTATTTGTAAAAAGGTCTTTGAAGATGTAATAATTAAGTTAGACATTGAGATGACATCATTATGGATTATTGGGACCAAAAGCCAATGATGAGTGTCCTTCAAAGCAACAAAAATGAGACACAGACAGAAAAAGAGAAGGCCCTGTGAAGATGGAGGCAGAAATTAAAGCTGTCAAGCCAAATTAAGAATCTCCTGGAGCCACCAGGAGTGGAAAAAGGCAAGTGTCTTGCCAATGGGTTTCAGCCCCAGACAAGTCCACTATGGATTCAGTGAGACAGAGCAATGACAATGGAATGTTCCTGGGGTGCAAGGGTTTATAGCCAACGTTATTCCTGTGGTGGCAGGTCAGTCACTAGAATCCCATCCACTCAGAGCGAGTCTGCGTGCAGTGAGCCAGAATCTGCCCCTGGGCCCCTCTGTCCCCACAGCCGTCTCAGTCTCTGTCCTCGGCACTGCCACCACTCTAACCTCTGCTCTCCTGCAGCCGTGCAGCAGCCGTGTGGCCATGCCACCATGTTGCCCAGAGCAGTGGGTGAAGCTCTTTTATACAGAGTCAGTAACAATGTATTGCCCACATGTGTGTAGTGAGCAAGCCAACCAGGGCCAGGTGAGAATCCTGGCCACAGGAACCTTCACTTTCTCCACACTCCACCCATCTAAGATTCTCACCTCTCAATCTGTGTGCACTCAATCTTCTGCAATGGTCCCTGTGGGAGAAAGCTGGAACATTGTAACCAAATTCCACAATAAAAAGAGAGGCAATACAATATACAAACAACAAAAATCACGACAAATTGTAATAACCCTCAAGCCTGAGGAGATCCATTGCCACCAGGTGGTCTTCCTGGCTGTCTTCAAACCAGTTCTACACAAATGAGTTAACCACAAGGACCGCAGGTGGGCCACCTTCTCCAGCCTCTCAAGTCTTGCAGATACACAGGCTGGTCTTGTCACTTTGTCTCTGGCTTCTGCTTTTTCATCCTCAGTGGCTGGAATCACTGCTCCAGTCTCAGTTGCTGCTGCAGCTCCAGAAAGATCCTATGTGACTTTTCATCCAATTTCTCTTTGCTCCTGCCTTTATCAAATCAACCCACATCTGAGTCCTCGTGAACTTCATGGGGCCCTTTAAATTCTTCCTTGGAGAAGCAGACGATATTTCCTTTTGTGTTTTCATCGCTTGAGCCTGAGGACAGGCGCAGAGCATAGAGTGCTCCGCAGCCTGGGGTGGGGGCTGCTCCTCTCCTGGAGGAACCCGCAGCTGCCAAGTCTTTATTTTCCTTCAAGCTCTCCACCAGCTTTCAGCTGGGTGGGGTTTCAACTGAGGAGGGGCTGATGCCTCCAACACTGGCAGGGCCTCCACCCCCGGCTGTTCATTAAGCCTCTGCTCCTCCATTTATGGGACTGACAGCTCCACGACACCCTTCACCTGCCCCACGGCACCTGGCAGCTTGGATCCTCATGAACTTCAGGGGGCCCTGGCGGCTTGCACTCTCATGCTGCTTCTTGTGCCTCTGCTTCTTGGGCCACTTTTTCCCGGGTTGCTGCTTCTTGGGCTACCATTCCATCCTTTAACACTTCCACAGCACCTCACAGTGATGTCATTTCAGTCATCAACAAATTTTTTACCTCCTCAATGGCACCTCACAGCTCACGTTCTTGTAGGAGGACATCTTTCTCCCTTATCACCTTTCTCAGTACTGTGAGAAAAATTCTCTTCACACCACACTGGACCACGTGTCCATTGGGGGACACTCAGAGGTCTCCCCCATACATAGGGGCAGCCCTCTGAAACACCCC
This sequence comes from Manis javanica, assembly GCF_040802235.1. Lineage (NCBI taxonomy): Eukaryota > Metazoa > Chordata > Mammalia > Pholidota > Manidae > Manis > Manis javanica. The sequence continues at coordinate 13,670,756 of NC_133168.1, read as the reverse complement.
TCCCCTCCATGAGGGAAGCCTATTCTCTTTCTTCATCAACAATAATCCTGCCAACATTGCCAATTGTCTTGCCAATGAGTTTCAGCCCTGGACAAGTTCACTATGGATTCAATGAGACCCAGGAATGGCAATGGAATGTTCTTGGGGTGAAATGGTTTATACCCAACTTTATTCCCATGGTGGCAGGTCAATCACTAGAATCCCGTCCACTCAGAGCGAGTCTGCATGCAGGAAGTCGGCCTCTGCCTCTGGGCCTCTCTGTCCCTGCAGCCGTCTCAGTCTCTGTCCTTGGTGCTGCCACCACTCCAGTCTCTGCTCTCCTGCAGCCCTGCAGCCCAGAGCACAGGGCAGAGCTCTTTATATAGAGTCAGTAACAACATACTGCCCACATGTGTGTAGTGAGCAAACCGACCAGAGCCAGGTGAGAATCCTGGCCACAGGAACCTTTACTTTCTCCTCAGAAGGAAGGATGTTCTCCCAGATCCTTGAGGGGAGACCGCACATCTGTTGTTAATAGAAGGCAAATCTGCTGATTTCAGACTCTGGCCTCCAGAACTGTGAGAACAAATTTCTCTTGTTTTAAGCCACACAGCTTATAGTAATTGTTTCAGCAGCCCTAGGATATTAATACACCCTCCAACCTGAATAGGTTTACATGTTCTTTTTGCAGTAGTCTCAGCCTTTCCCAAAGCAGCACCTGCACTAACCCTTCCAATGCCAACACCTGCACTTCTCAGGAGTCTCTTTTCTAATAGGGGTGAGTCAGCTCATCAGTAAGGTAATTCAAACAATTGGTTAATGGATATAAATACATTAATGTATTCATTACATGTTACCCTTTGCAGATAGCATAATTATAAATGGGACCTTTCTAATAGCTGTTTTCGTATTAAGTCAGACTATTTCAGCAGGTCAGTGTTTAATAAAACTCAGCTCTCACCATTTCATAACTTCCAACTCTATGCATAATCTTAGTTCTGGAGTTGAATGTGGAATAAATTACAGAAGAGTAATAAAAGAAAATATTTTAGTAACAAAAGAAAACATTGTGAAAAAGCTGTGACAAGAGTAGAGAATGAGAAAAATAAAGTATGTACGTGGAAAGCTTGCAGAGCAGTGTTTAACAGATATGATTCAAAGAACAATAGCTCCAGAAAATGCTCTCCAGGGAAAGTGCTCTCTGGTCAAATAAGCTACTGTGTAATATTCTGAATTGGAGGTAAGCATGTACAGTCATTTCAAAATGTCATGTTGTTTAAAAATGAGAGGGGAAAACAAAAAGAAAAAACCTTGATAATTATCCCAGTATATTTACTACTGGTTACTATTTCAGTTGGGGGTTGTAGTATTAAGGTAGAACTTCAAAGTAATGCAAGCCAACGGGTTTGTAGTCCACTCCTTACTAGCTAAGTAATCTTCAGCCAATTACATAGCAGTTCACAGCTTCTTCACATGCAAAATAGGGAAATGATACCTATTAGGTTATCTTGTGTTCATTTGTTATAATTCATGTAAAATGCCTATACTGCTTACATATGATGTGCCCTAGAGTCATAAGTTCTTGATAAATGGTTTCTTGCCTGAGGGTGTCAGCCCAAGGTGAGTTTATTATAGATTCAGTGAGACCAAGAAATGACAATGAAACATTCTTGGGGTAATAAGGTTTATACCCAATTTTATTTGCACAGTGGTAGGTCGCGCACTAGAATCATATCTGCCTCCGTCAGTCTGCAGGTCTGTAATCCTCCTCCATCTCTGCCTCTGTTCAGTGACTCAGTCAATAAGAGCTCATTGCTGGTGGGTGTGGAAGCAGTAGCCTAGCAGCAGGCCAATTACATCATCAAGTAGTTTAGGGTCAGGTGAGGATCCTGGTCACAGGAACTTCCATTTTCCCCACAAATGGTTATTATTACATCTTGCTATTTTTGCTATTACGGTAGTCAATAGCTGAGAATACAGTAGCCAACATCCCTGCTGTCACCCACCTCATCCACAAAAATGCAATTATCTGAGACGTTAAAGTTCAGATGTAAAAAATATTTGATCGCAATAGAGATGGCAAAATAACACTATTCGTTCAGCAGGGAAAACTCTTAAGAAACCTGAACGAATTTATTAGCACATCTAAACAGAGTATCAATCTATCAAGTAGGGCATTGGGCAACCTTTAAAGCCTGGCAATAAAGATTCAGAAAGATACAGCTTGGCACTGATGTACAAGAGACTGAACCTCAGCCACAGTTCTCAAGTATTCTGGTGCTTGGGAAAAAGTCAACCAGATTATTGAAATAGCTGTGGAATCATAGCCACTTGACTGAAAATGCCTTTTCCCTTTTGACAAAATGGTCCTGAGTTGTAAATATTTGTATCAAGCTACCAACCTATCTTATCCTGGGGCCATAAAATCTGGAATTACCTAACTTCCTCTACTAAGTTGAACAATGTGGCCTCAAAATTCCTATTTCCAGGAACCTCTGAATGTGATCTTGTGTGAAAATAAGATCTTTGCACTTGTAGTTAAAATGAGGTCATACTGCCCTAATCCAACATGACTGGTATCCCTAAAAGAAAATGAAGATTTAGGTACAAACATACAAGGAGAATGCCGTGTAGCAAGGGAGAAGGATATTAATGATACATCTACAAACCTAGGAATGTCAAAGATTGCCAGACCTCAGAAGCTTAAAGTAGGCAAGAACAATCTTCCCCTAGGACCTCCGGAGAGAGACTGTGGTCCTGCCAATACTTGGTTTCAAACTTTTAGACTCTAGGACTATGAAAAAATAATTATTTTAGGCCATTAAATATGTGGTAATATGCTATGGCAGTCAAAGGAAACTAATGCACTCCTCATTATTACAACAACATGCTCACCAAGCAGTTTTCTGGATAAGATGTTTCCCAACTAGGTGAACACAAATGTGGAAACAATAACACTTAAGTATACATAAATTTGTAAAATTTCTGTCTCTATAATAACTATTTTATATTGCAAATTGCCATTATAGATTTTATTCATTGATCTGATGAACGTTTTACACACAGTCTGCCACCGAAAGATAATCTGCTCTTATAAGAGGTGGACAATACCAGATTTCTGAATATACCATCCTGAGACCAGATCATGAAAGAAGCTCCTTTCCAGGACCTCTAAGTTTGTGGTATCTCCCTTGATGATCCTAGTGTCCTGCTCAACACCATGCCCTCCATGATACCTTTGTTCGCAGAGCAGCAAACAATTTTCTCCAATAATATTTTATTGTTACTTTCCTACTCAGAACCCACATGCAGGTTTAATTACCACTGGTGCACTGAAAAAAGACTAAGTGACAAAGAAATCAGAATTATAGTGATACCAACAAATAAATGTTAGCATTCATAAATTTAATCAAGACTTTTGAGAATATATATTTTTTTAAAAGTACATGCTTTATATAAAGAGAAATAAACATTTGGTATTTTGAACATAGCTGAGGTAATGAGATTAAGAAACAATATTAATCATACCAGTAGTTCAGGATATAACTTCCAGATTAGACAACCCAAAATAGTACAAACATATTAGAACTTAGCATTAAACTTTCCCAAAGAATTACACTTGAGATATAAGTATATGGAAAACATTTTTTCATTCATTAATTTATTCATTCAATCAATTAAGAGACATGTCTTGAGTATTTAGAGTGGACCAGGAAATATGCTAAGTGCTGGAAATACAAAAATAAATAGAACATATGATCCATGTCTTAAAAGAACTTATTCTCATAGGGAGACAGACACAAACAGATAATTACAGTAGATTGATTTGAGTGCTATAAAAAAAGTATAAACAAAATCCTGTTAGGACCCTGAAAAAGAGAACTAATAACTTTGTGAGAGAAGCAGGAATTGTTCATTCCGATTCCTGGTAATATTATGCAAATGTATAATGAGGCCTATTCAGCCACATATACATAAATTTTATTTATTTAAATCAATATTAGTCATGGCTTTTTGAATGAATCAAGATCTGAGCACGTGTCTTTAATTAAAAAGTAAATTCCAATAAAATTTATATCAATTAAACCAATCATTCTTTAAGAAAATCTTTGATAACTCAGTTGATTTATTTCATCAATAAATATTTTGCCCTACACACACATGGTGGCAACAACATAGATTTTTTTTTACCATAGGATATCCAAAGAAAAATCAATTTAAAAAATGTATCAAGGGACTTCTAGCTTCAGTTCGGACATATAAAGAGATTAAAAGTCATAACTGCCATTCTTATAGCAAGTGAAAATCTGAACAAACAGTACCAACAACTCTTCCTGAACCTTTCAAAGAACTCAGGCTGCAAAGCAACCACCAACCTACCCCCAAATCTCAAGAAACAGGCAAATAATAGCCAAATCTGCTTTTGTGGAGTACAAGCCATAAACCAGGAGGAATGCTTAAGTGGTAGTCTTGACAAATTGTGGATTGAGTGCGGTCTACTTGGAGAGTAAATAATAATTGGGGCCACAGTCATAGAGGGAAACCACATGTGTGTGAGTGTGTTTTACCCTCAGGAATCCCACCAGCTTTTCAAGATAAGGAGCCAAGAAAAACCCCCATCTGTTCTTCAATACATGTTAAAATAAATTCTTCAGGGAGAAGAATGATAGCAGTCAGAAACTCAGATATACATAAAGAAAGAAAGCATATTAGAGAAGGAGTAAATGAAAGTAAAGTATAATTATTTTCTGTGGTACTGCAGTGGTGACCACATGACATTGTGCGTTTGTCAGTTCCCATAGAACTTTACAGATGAAAAGTGTACCTTAACATATCAAGAAACAAACAAACAAATAAGTTTCAAGAGATTGGGAAGTCTTAGAAGGCCTGCAGACTGTTATCAGAGATTCTAATTCTATTATAAATGTATGAAAAAGTCCCATTAAGGGAGATTCTGGTAGGGTCAGGTGATACCCTAAGTAATTGAAATGAATGGATTCTGTAAGACTGAAGGCAAAGGGGACTATAACACTGCCCTCGATTTGATAAAGTTGTTTCTCATTGCAGTTTAACATTCTGATACTGTTACACATCTATCGTTGAAATAAATAATTATGTGAATGTATGTTGAATGATGGGAATCCGAGTTCTCAATATTCAAGTAGGAATTTGAAGATAAGCATGAAAGGAGATTAGAATGATCCCTGTGACAACAGACTAGACTTGGAGACATCAAAATGAACTTATATTTAGCCTAATATATTTTCTTACATATAAAAATATTTACAGATATGTGTTTATAAATAGGTCAATTACACACGTGTATTTCTTTGTTCTGTCAGCTAAGAGGGCCTTAAAGCCATGACACCCTACAAGCAATGAGTGAACCTATCATGCAGATTTTGGTTTCTAATACCTTTTTCCTTTTCTTTAAAAGTAACAAACAACCCTTACATAAATAGCTAATTCTGGTCCTGGGGCAGGTTAATAAAATGAGTCTGGAATAATTTGTAGAGCCAAAATAAGAAAGTTCTCAGAAAAACGTCACAGCAATGAGGCTTGTAAAGGGTCACAGGAGCCAACTGAAAGAGGTCCTACTGACTATAGCAGGGACAGTTGATAAATTAAGTATATAAAGTAGTATTGAATTATAACTCAAAGGATAAAATAAATATCCATGATTCCCTATTACTATTAATAAATGTTTGAGTAAGTAAATGGGAGAGAGAAGAAGCAAATCTGCCATGTAGAATTCCAAATAATTTATGAGATCCTCTGCTGTAAAGGAGGGGAACATAACCCTCCACTCCTCATGTGAGCTGTGCATAATGACTTCCTTCCAATGAGTGCAGTAGGGGAAGAGGTGCGTAACTTCAGAGTTGAGAAACCTGAGAGGCACTCAGCCAGGTGGTCAAGGACTACATCAGCAGTGATACATCATGTTGATAGAATGCACTATTGATATGGTGTGGAAATAGTACCTTGCCTCTGTGGTCTTCCTCCGAAAAACCCATAACCCCAGTTTTTTCATGAGAAAAATATCAGACACATTCCGGTTGAGGAGCATCCTACAAAATGCCAGACCAGTACTCTACAGAACTGTCCAGGTCATAAAAATACTAGGAAATCCTGAGAAACTGGCACAGTCAAGATTCTAATGAGACATGATAACCAAATGCACTGAGTATCCTGGTAGTTTCCTGCAACAAAAAAAAGACTTTAGGTAAAAACTAAGGGATCCTGAATTAATATTATGGACCTGAGTTAAAAATAAGATCAATATTGCTTCATTAGGTGTAACAAATGTATCATGCTAATGTAAAATGTTAATAATAGGTGAAACTGGATGGGAGGTATATGGGAATTCTCTATATTAACTCCTCGATTTTTCTTTAAACAACACTGTCTTAAAAAATAAGGTCTATGAAAAAGAAATAAAGAAACTCACTCCTAATCAATAGACACTACAATTATTCTAATAAAAAAAGTGTGAAGCAAGAATTACACCACTTCCTTTTTAGTTGTTCTCAATGTTTTAACATGTTAAGGAGTCTTTCCTCTTAAATACTCCAGCAATGCACAAATATTCTAAATTGTTTCGGTCAAAAATAGTCACTTTCAAGGATTGGAAATCAGTCACTGTCAGTCAGCCTGACTGTCATCAACATAGCAAGAACACACACTGCAGGTTAGAATTAAGATCTTTCCTTCTTCCACCTTGGAAGTGTGAAAAATATTATACCCTTCTTTATTTTCTATCCTAATCTTGCCGTGTTTTTAACCAGGCCTGGGTTAGCACTGCAAGATAAATGAAGGTTGGCAGAAAATAAAGGCTTTAAATTTAGTTGCACCACAAATATTCCCTAGACGTGTTCATTCATAACAGGATGTTTGAATTTTAATCATCTGTAAGTTGCATTTCTCCTTTTTCCTATTTTTTCACTGTAAGGATATTTTTAACAAAATGTACTTGGAATAAGGAGTAAAGGTTAAAAATAAAAGCAGTTTAAAAATTTTAAAAGACAAAACTTATTAAACAATCTGACAGGTAGTTCCATGCTGATTTGTTTGGTTAAAAACAAATGTCCATAGATTATTAATTATCAGTAAATGATAAAGTAAGAGAAATATCTCTTAAATAAATTTTTCATATTAAACTATAGATAAAAATAAAACATTTCAGCAAACCATTAATTTTCTGATGATAGTAATAACATACAAGCTATAGGACTTTTTAATAGACATTAACTGCAGAGATATTCAATTAAATTATTTTTAAGAGGAAGATGAGGTAAATTACTCGTGATCTGCCCTTTTCCTGACTGCTACCCCTTCTTCCTGCTCCCACAGAAGTCTATTCATTTTTGGAGGCTCAAGTCTCCATCCACTTAATCTACGATTATTTGCCTAAATGCTCCTAAATTGAGTTCCTACAGCAGTTAAAGCTTGTAGCAGTCATCCCAGAAATTGCTATGCATTATGAGGTATGATATTGCCTAATAAGATTTTAATTTTTAGAAATTATATGACTTTTTGTTATCCAGTTGTATATTCCAAGAATATCAGATATGTCAAATACTTCTCTAATGTAGCTCCTATTATATAATAAAGTGTTAAATACATAACAGCTATTAAAGAAATACTTTGTGATTAATTAAACAACATAATCTAATCTACTCATTGAAGCAAAAATTTTTATAAACAACAATGTATATTTATATCTTGGCTTTATATAAAAACCATGGTTGAAAATGTTTCACTAAGTTTCTGAGGGGAATATTTTCTTTCTTAAACATTTTTGCCAAAGTCAAATCATGTCTGAACATTTACTCACCATTTTAACATACAAAAGTTTATTATATAAATGAGATGTTGCACTTAAATAAAGAACACACTTATTTAATTAAGATATCTTTGATATGCAATCTTATGAAGGTTTCACATGAGCAACATTGGGGTTACCACATTCACCCATTTTATCAAGTCCCCCCCACACCCTACTGCAGTCACTGTCCATCAGTGTAGTAAGGTAAGAACATGCTTCATTTTGATAAGTTAAACATCCACAAAAACAATCATGTATTTGACTATAAATAAAGCTTTGATAAATTTTAAAGGTGCACTTTACACAGATGATGTTCTCTGATAATTATGCAACAAAAATTGCAAGTCAACAGTAAAAGGATTAACCTAGTAAAAAAATTCCTGTTTGCATTTCCAGTAAAGGTCGGTTATTTTTACCAACCCTCCTACTGAAACCAACTAAAAATAATGGGTAAGATAAAAGAATAATCTCTATAAAGGCAGCACAAATCTAATGAATTATTAAGGAATTCCCAGCTGAAAATCTAAAAGAGAGAAAGAACAAGAGGGAGAATGAAGACTCTAAGTCACTCTGCCACAGGGCATTTGCTGTGGTTAAGCATAGCTGAGACTTCGAAGGACTCTGCAAAAGCCTCGGGACACTCAAGGTTAGGACTTTAACTGGAGAGCCTACAGCATAAATTTGTAACACCAGAGGCTACATTGTCATAATAAGATAAACATAAAGTAAACCCTCCATCTCTTTGTTCGAGTGTGGGGAAGAAATCCATCCTTGAGTGACTGTAAACACCTGTGACCCTCAGAGTGTTATAGAGCTTAATTTGTCTCATCACGATTGTTCCAAAATAATCTCAAGATGTAAATTTAGTTTGAACATGATCCTGTGTTGTTAGTACCGGTGAGTACAGGGGAGGCATGAGTGCATTTCTCTCTGGTGGACAGCATCTCTATTTTTGCCCTCTTAGAGTGTGCACAAGCAAATATATATGATAATAAACTGAAAAATAATCAAGCACACAAGATAATAAGGCAACATGTGTGAAAACTAGCAGAAACCACAGAAAACAGAAAAAAAGCAAATCCTTTAGATAATGTAGACGCAGATGATTTTTTAAAAGAAAACGAGAAAGAAAAACACGCCAACTTTATTATTAGGGAAAGAAGGTCAAGCATGGAGATACTAGCATGTAATATGGTAATATGAAATTATTTTTTAAAAATACACACATTATTGAAAGAGAATTAGTTATACAGGTGAAGAATATGACAACTGAAATTAAAACTCAATGAATGAGAGTGATAGCAAATTGGTCATAAAAGAAGAGAGAATTAGTCAAATGGAAGCTGAACATAAAGTAGTCCAGAGAGGAAAAGAGTGGAAAACATAAAAAAGAGTTTAAGAGGTGCAGAAGAAAGAGTCAAAAGGTCTAAAATGTATGTGAGGGCCATCAGGTGAGAAAATGGGGATCAACAGAGGTGAGGCTTAGAACCTACCCCCACCCCCCTGTTCTGAGAGAAATCTTCTGCATACGTGGATGTTTTATTGCCCTTGTCTAGCTTGGATTAGCACATAGTCTACAGTCACACACATGATCATCTACATTTGCTTTCTTACAACACTAAACTATGTTTTCTACCTTTATCTTGTATCTACCTACTACTTCAGCATTTTATTAAAAATAATAATAATAAAGACAGAAATGTGGTATCCACATATAAATCAAGTATAAAAATCAAATGAACATTCATATTTGAACTGACTGTTTATAGTTCATAATGCATGATCAAAGCTAAAAGCCTCTGTGATGACTGCCCTTGTAATGTTCACCATGTAACTTATGCACTATGTAAGAATTTGTTCTCCATGTAAGAACTTGTTCGTTATGCTTCAGAAGATTGGAGATTGATGAAAATTAGGCTTGGGGTGGATTAATGATTGTGCATTGAGCATTGACCCCCCTATACAGAATTTTATTGTGGTTAACAACCATTTGATCAATAAATATGAGAGATACCCTCACAAAAAAAAAGTACACACTTCCAATTGTAAAATAAATAAGTAATTGGGATGTAATGTATAGCATAAGGAATATAGTCAAAATATTGTAACAACTTGGTATGGTGATAGCTGGTACCTAGAATTATCATGTATATAAATGTTAAATCACTGTGTTGTACACCTGAAACTAATGTAATACTGTGTGTCAACTACCCTTCAATAAAAAAAATAAATAAATAAATAAAATAAAATAAAATAAAATAAAATAAAATAAAATAAAATAAAATAAAATAAAATAAAATAAAATAAAATAAAATGTATGTGAGTTCCAGACAGAAGAGAAAAGGAGCCAGGAAGTATTTAAAGATAAAATAATTGAGAATGTTTAATGGGTACAAACATCCAAGAAATTGCAAGTATATTAAATAAAAATAAATGCAAACTTCGAAATCTTTTAGTGAAGCCACACAAAATAAAATAAAAAGATAAAAAAGTCCTAAAAGTGGTAAAAAAAAAAGATGACAGAGAGAGATTGATACTGAATTATTAGCAAAAACAGCATATAATGATACACCATGGAAATATTAATCAAAAGGCAAACTAATAACATACAATAGCCACAGCAATAAAATCATGATAATCCTCAAACCTGATAAATCAGCTAAGTTCAAAGTCCTATGCAAATTTAATCCATAGCTTGTCCATTCCACAGGTGGTCAGTAGCTGAACAGGTAGGGAGTTCAGAGCAATCACCAAGCAGCAACTGCAGCCAAAGGGTCAAGGCTACAGAGACTGTAGAAGAAAGTTACCTTAAGGGCAACAAGATTCATGTTTTAATGACACCAGCAGAGGCAAATCTGGCCCATCAGGTAGGATGCATGCAAGAGAGGGTCCTGTGATAGGACAGTGGCAGGAGTGGGATCTCATCCTGGTACACCAGACCTTCCCCCAGCCCTGTGGCGGTTGCAGATGCATCAGTATATAGGTCTATGGGAGGTACATGCACTGGCCGTAAAAATAAAACAAAACTTCCCTGTAAGAGGCTCTTAACTCTCAGACGTTTTGGGTACACTGCCATGATCTTTGGGGGCTCTCTGCTATTACTCCAAGAACACACAAGAGGTCAGCTTCCAGGCCTTCTTCCCAAGGTGCCAGTAGGGCCAGCCATCGCTGGTCCATGTGTTGAAATGTCCAAGGCCATGTCCACTCAACAGAGTCTCCAGAGTTTAATGCAGTTGGGGCTGGCAGCAGGATGTTGCTCTGCTGGCCATATCCTGGCTTCAATAACTCCTCTTTGGCTTGGACATACAGTTGTATGGGAGAGGCAGCAATGTGTGTTTAGCATGTCCGCAGGGCTCAAGGCTCCTTGTTGGGGCTTCTCATTCCAACACTGTAGTACTGTCCTTAAGCAAACTGACCAGCCCCATAGACTATTGCTGTTTGACTTCAGGGCAGATTTCAACAAACTATTATACCTCTCTATCATGCCTGCCCTGGTAGGGTTAAATGGTACATGAGATTTCTACTTTATTCCTAATTGCTGCACACATTCTTGAAATGCATGTCCATTAAATTGGTGCCTTGATTGCTCTCAGTCACCTGCGGCTGTCCATAGGCTGCAAAGAGATGCTCTAGACCCCTGTTGGTGGTTTGCTGATCTGCATGGTATGCAGGAAAAGCAACCAGCAGTCAAGTAGCTGTGTCCGCACAAGTCACGGTATACTGATATCCTTCTGATACAGGCAGAGGCCCAATATAGTCTATTTGCCACTGACAAGGGGTATCGTCCCATTTACTACTGTCCCATGATGCTGCAGAACTAGGTGTAAGTCCCCCTTAGAGCACATAAGGCACACTTTCTGGGCTCTGATGACGTCTTCAAAGGTCAACAGCAAGCCCCACTGACAGGCTACAGCCCACACTGTCTTTTGCCCTGCATGTAACCATTGAACTACATTAGAGACAGGCTTTCCTTCTAGTCAATGAACCTACCAGGGCTTATGTGTCTGCTTCATCATTCCCTGGGGATGCCAAAGGCAAATGGCCAGTCACATGATATACATTAACTGTCTTAGTCTGACCAGAGGCCCATAGGTCTTGCCACAACTCTTGCCCTCAAAGGGGCCGGTGACCAACCATCTGGTTGGCATGGTACCATGTCAGTAGCCACAGGGCCAAGGCCCAATAGACACCCAGCTGTCAGAGCAGACAACTATAGGGGAAGATTCCTAGGTGATCACGAGCCATACTGCCTGCAAATCAGTCCATTGACTGCTCTCCCCCCTTTCTGTCCTCCATCCATATTGTCCCAGTCTTAGGGTGGAAAGCCACTGCCCTCCACTTTGGGGGCTGCCCATGACTGGAGCCATCTGTGTACCAAGCATCTGCCTGACTTTTGACATGGAGATGCACTAAGGCCAGGTGTGAAATTCTGGGAACACTGCAGTTTTTCCCACAGGGACACAAAATAAATTTTAACAAATATCAAAAGATTGAAATCATATTAAGATGTTCTCTCATTACAGAACAATTAAACTAAAAAAAAAAGCTCAAGTAACAGAAAAATTTCCCTATGTCTAGAAACTGGAAGTTCAATTTAAAATCACCCCTGAATCAAAAATCTAGGAAAAAAAGAAATTAAAAAATATGTTCATCTCATCTGCAAGCAGCTAAAACTATACTTAGGGAAAAATTTTAAATCATAAATACATACATTACAGAAGAAGCTTCTTGAAAATTAATGTCTAGAGTGAGGATCCATCTCAAGAAGTTAGAAAAATAACAATAAATGAAGCCTAGAAAATAGAATGAAGAAAAATTGTATTAATAGCAGAAAGTAATAAAATTAAAGAAAGCAAAAATAGTATAGAGAGGATCAATGGAACACAGATTTTATCCTTGGAAATTACGAATAAAATTATCTCTCAAGAAACTAGAAAAAAAGACAAGAGTAAGCAATATCAGTAATGAAGTAGTCAAAGTAACTGAATTCTACAGATATTAAGAGAATAGGATCTTATAAAAAATTTATGCCCATAAGATGTAATTATAGCATAAGGAATATAGTCAAAATATTGTAACAACTTGGTATGGTGATAGCTGGTACCTAGAATTATCATGTATATAAATGTTCAATCACTGTGTTGTACACCTGAAACTAATGTAATACTGTGTGTCAACTACCCTTCAATAAAAAATAATTATCTTAAAAAAAAATTTTATCCTCATAAATATGAAAGCTTAGATAAAATTATGATAAACCAAAAAAGATAGAAAAGGAACTACTAATACTGTTTAGGAGATTGAGTTAGTAATTTCCTTCAAAGTCAACTGAAAGTCAAAATGTGTTTACCAGTAAGTTCTAGAAAATATTCAACGAAGAAATTATTTTCAATCTTATGTAAACTCTTCCAGGGAGGAGAAGGAGTTAAAGAGAAGGAGATAAAAGAAGAGAGAAGAAGGCCTGGAGTGGGAGAAGCAGGGGACTGCAGGAGCTGGGGACTGGGAGGTACTGGGGAGGGGAGAGGGCAATGGTCCAAGCAGGCTGCGAGTTGTTCCAATTGACTATCACAGTATTTCAATCTCAAAAACCCTAGTTCTCTCGATATGACTTTCCAGCAGGTATTATGTTTATGATTGAGTTTAACATGCTCTCAAAATTATTATTTTATTTTCCTTATTGATACAAAGATTTTTTTCTTATTGATGTTTCCTACTGCAATATCTTAAGGATAGCCTAAGAAAAGGAAAAAAAAATAAAATCAGTCACTTTAAAAAACATTTGCTGCTAGGAACTCTAAATATTATGGCAGTAGTTAAACAGTCTACATTTCCAAATTCATTAAACTCTTTAAAAATTATGCATCCTAGTAATTTCTACAAAAGGGTAAAAAATTAGTCTTACACTATTGCTCTATACTTCATAGCCCTTCACAAACTTTAAATGACACCTTCCAGGGTCAGTGAGAATATATTTCAATGTTTTCACAAAATGAGCCAACAGAAAAAGAAAGTTTGATATATTTAAAGATAAACTTTTTAGACAAGAAAGATCTCTACACTAATCTATGATCAATTAAACAGTCCAATTTAAGTAATATAACGTAATCTCAGAGAAGTTTAAAATGAAAAGAAAAATAACCATTTTCCTGCTACCTGCTGCTTTCTTTATATTCTGGGTATGTAATGTGGGAAGGAGGATCTGCAGAGAAAAGAATACTTGTACAGAACAGAAGAATTTTCTCAAGGGGGCTACTCAAGCAAAGGGGCTGGCATGCACTGAACACAGGAGGACTGATCACATTTCCAGGGAGACTTTGGAAGATTCACATTTGATACCCCTCAGCCCAAACAGTAAAGTTTAAGTGAAATTGATGAAATGTTTGGTATGACTAATTTCTTGCAAAAACTCCCAAGGGAATTAACATGTCTTGACGGATTAGGGGTAATACACAGACAGGGTACAGCTGAGGGAAATCAAGGGAGAAGGCATAAAGAGGAGACACACACACAGACACAACACTCCCCAAGACATGTTAGCATCAGAATCAGCAGAAGGTCAAGGTGTGGAACTTCCACAAGCCATAAAATTGGGGTTGGAGAACTTTCAAGGCAATTTTGTCTAGATTATACAGGGTAGAAGGACCCCCCAGCTAACATCTTTTTAGAACACTGACAAGGCAGGGAATAGCTCTCATCTACATGTTTAGGGCCTATAGCTACCCATGCACATCTCAGTATGAGATGTTTGACATATAGGATTTGGAACTGGATATTTTCTTTTATTCTAAGAGTTGGACATGATAAAACTTTAAAGTAGTATGATTTTGTTGAGCAATCCCTAATCTCTATTTCAACAACCTCCTCCTTTGTGTCAGTAGCCAAAAAGTCTTGATTTTTAAGAATGTCATACTATGTTTCCTATGTAGAAATTAGGCTTTAAATTGACAAATACTGCAGGCAATAATATCAGATAATAAATGAGAATTTTAAAGGAGACATTCCAGTCTATAATTGAAGGCAAAGATAAATGATGAAAATATTCAATCTGTTTCAGGCCAGCGAGAGGGAGATCTATGGGTGTGTGTACATATGTATGTATATGCACATATGTGTTTGAAGACTTCACATACATGTCACCTTAATCAGGAGAATCCCAGTGTTTATGGGACAGGAAAGAATATAACATATCAATTTGTACCATTCATTCAGATGTAGAAGCAAAAATAAAACAGTACAGAACCCCACCCACAAGATCAGGTTAGCTTCCCTTCCTTCCCCAATATGAACCTTGACCAAATCCCATCAGATGAATTTGGGCACCCCTGCTTCTCCATCCGCAACATGTAGCATGGTGTCCTGAGCAGTTCTGTCCACCAGAGCCATTGGTGCTTGGATCTCTTTCCTTACTGAAGTTCCCCAGAATCCTTGACTGGCACATATGGACTTCAGTCATCCTTGTGGGGAGGGAGCCCTAGTCCTCATGCCTAATTATCTTTCCCACTAAACAGGTAAAGTCGGGGTAGAAGAGTAAAGAGAGACCAAGGACGTGGAGGGAGAGAGCAACTGTAAGCCAGTCAAGAAGACTTTGTGTTTACTTGTAGTTGCAAGGAGCATGGCAGCGACTTCTGGCTCAACCAACACATTTCTGCTTAGGGATCATCCAAAGCCTTATACAAGGCAGCAAGGTCGTTTATCAGTGACACGCCAGTGGTGGGGATTCCTGTATCATCAGTCACATCGTTTTCTGTCTGGGCCCTGAGGTTTGTTTGATGGATTCAGGCTTGACTGGCATGGTGACAACCAGTTTTTAATAGTCCCTTTTAAT
Source organism: Manis javanica (assembly GCF_040802235.1). Taxonomy (NCBI): domain Eukaryota; kingdom Metazoa; phylum Chordata; class Mammalia; order Pholidota; family Manidae; genus Manis; species Manis javanica. Next base: position 13,655,127 of record NC_133168.1, on the reverse strand, counting down.
CTGTGGCATCTGCAAGAATATCTCTTAAGTATTCACTCAGTCAGAAGAGTGACTTTTGTTGTTTTTTATCATTCCAAGAAAATCTAGCTTTCCTTGGTTTTTCTTGTACCATTTCAACATGATCTCTGTCCCTCTTACACAACTTAAATTTGCGCTCTCTCTACTCCAGGAAGTTTTCAAGGGTGGCAGTGCGAATTAGCTTATCTACATTCCTTTGGGTAAGTTTCTTATTTTCTGATGGGTCATGTTCATCAGCATTACAAACTAAATCTGGGCTGTAAGAGCCCCAGTTACAGCCAAAAGCTCATCTACAATTTCCCTGGGAGTTTCTTTCTCTGAGAGGACCAAAGCTCCCTCCCAGCAGCCAGGATGCACTGCATACAATCCTGAGGCCAACTGGATTTAAGGTTGGCCTGGTAGACTACAGGAGGTGCTGAGTAGTAAGACATCTCGGCTATCACCATTCTTCTTAACAAGCCTATGTGCCCAGCACTCATTTCTCAAGGAAACTGGCCAAGAATCTAATTATTTTCTGGGTTTTTACAACAGAGGTCATGAATACCCTTGATTCAACTGTGGTACAGGGCTCTGTAACTGTTTTCTTAGGAAGGTCAGAAACACCTGCTCTCCTCTTTCACTCAAACAAATCTTAGTGTCAGTTTTTACAGGGGGGTGGACTTGAGACTGACTGCCAGGTTGGTGAGGCAGTGTTTTCCCTTACCTCCTAGCCTAGAGGACAGTGAGCAACACACAGACCGTGTTTGGGCATCTGTATTTTAACCTGCTGTGGAACTAATCCTGCCACCATCTCCCCAGTTCCCCCTCATCAACAGCCAGTAAAGGATCAGCCCATTGATTACCCATACGATTGTGTCAACATGTCACCACTGATTCTTATGGATTTTACTCAAATCACATTAATAAGCCCACAAAGCCCTCATCTTTCCTTTTCCAGAAAGCCATGTCTCTGTAAGCGTTATAAGAAACCATTAACAAAACTCTTAAAGGTCACAGTTAGCCTGCCAAATTTCAAACATTACTGCCAGATGACACCAAACTCCAGGCCCAAAGATAAAGGTTGGTTTATTGCAATAGTAGCATCAAAGGGTCAGCATTGGGACCATTTTCCTTAGTCCCAGTTCGTACAAGGTGACACGAGTTGGGCCATATGCTACCCACCCTGTATTAGAGGAGAGGAACTCTGAGCTTAGGGAGCCTGAGTATTTTACACTGGTCTGTGAGCACACCTGCCCTTTCCTCCAGAACGCACCAGCCTTCAACCAGAAGGCACCAACAGCCTCTATCTTCCAGTGCTGTACACAAACTTGTTACCTGCTTCAGAGGGAGACACTAACTCTACAATCCAACTCTATAAAACTACCCTTTAAGAGTTAGGGTGGATCAAAGGGCAGTCAGCGCTCCTACTTGCGCTATATAGGGAAACAAAAAAGGCCAGTGGAGAATTGTCTCCCGACATATCACAAGTTAAAGAAGAGAATTTCAAGAATAATTTGGTTTGTCCAGTTAATATTTTCCACCAGAGAGCTACTTCACCGTACTCTTTCTGTTAGGGATACTTAGTGGTACATGCGCACTTCCCTGAATCACGTGCAGGGAAATATAACATGCAATGTGCAAATAAATTTTTTCATATTTCCTGCAAAAAGATACTTGAAGCCACTTTTGGAACTGAAGTTCCTCAGAGGTGGATAAATAGTATATATTATCTGAATCAAATATTAAAAAGGAAAAGGAATAAGGAAATATATAAATAGTACAATGAAATAACTGCAAGTGAAAATCTAAAATGATACAGAGACAAGAATGATGGAAGAAAATGAATGCTCGATTAGATCAGCACAATGCAGTAAGAATCAGAAATATATGGAGCAAGAATACGTTTTGGCTTTGCAGCTAAAGTGGATTTTGGCAGAATTCGATTTATTACTCTGAATTGTTTCTGTCTTTGGAAAATAAATACTGATATGATTCTATAATGTTAAATGATATAAGGCAAGTAAAACAACATTTTCAAAACTGGAGATGGCTCAATTTTAAGTTTAGGAGGTAAGAGAGACAGTATTAAAATAGTACAAGAAAAACAAAGGTCTTTATGTGAATATTGTCAGGCTAGACTTTGGGGGAAAGAATAGATACATGAAAAGAAAGTGAAAAATCTCTTCTCCTACTATTGGAGGTTTTAAAAGCTAAATGATTCTTTTGATGTGACTAAAATGAACCTAACTGAGAAACTATACATTTACAATTTGCATATAAATATTTAGATTGATCTGGCAACTTCAGATTCAGAACAGTATGAAGAGCCATCACTCTGCGTTCTCATCGCCATGGGTTCTGAATGACGGGAACTGAGAAAAAAGAGGAGGAGAAAGAGGATGCAGGGGAATGCAGAAGAGGGAGATGAGACAAAGGGGGAAAAAAAGACAGACAGAATGGAGGGATAAAAGGGCAAAGGAAAGGAGAGAGGCAGATGCAGAGACCTCCTTCAGTGCCCAGATGTTGCAGGTTAGTCCTGTAATAAGCCAGTCCACTAACATACAGCGGTGTGTCAACTAATCAAGATGGGCAGAAAAGTTTACCTTGATTGACACATTTTGTAAGCTCCAGAACACTAATACATGATCTGTTTGGTTGCTCTGACTATTAAAAAATAAAAACAGCCTGACATTAGCACGGCAGTGGGAAGGGTTCTCAGTATTTGTACTCAACCCTGTTTTTCAACTTAAAAGATAAATGATTAAAAGGTTGAAATAAATGACTGGTTTACATATCAACAGTTTCCAAGCATACTTGATATTTTCTAGAATTGTCGTAAATTTATTTAAATGCACTTATGTATTTTTTCAAGGGCATTTGGCTCAACAATTTAAGGCTAAATTATTTTACTGTTGCATTCTCATTTTGAGAGGAAAGTTGTAAAAATGGGTGCTGAATAGCAGTTGATTCCATAAAAATTATTTTAGAAAGTAGTTTTTTTATCAGTGTTATTAAAATACTCTAAGATTTACTTATATAGCCAAAGTTTACTCCAATATTTGTCTTCCCTTTGTCTATTTTATAAAAACAAATGTACTCTCAGGAAGACTGGGTTAATATTGATATTTGAAGCAATAGGTTTTTATCAGTGTTATTGAAATATTAAAAGATTTATTTATATAGCTAAAGCTTACTCCAATATTTTCTTCCCTTTATCTATTTTATAAAAACAGTGTGCTCTCAAGAAGACTGGGTTAATATTAATATCAGAAGCAATTGCTTGAAAGTTGGTTTGTATGACATTTGATATTCCTTTACTGCCTACACCTTCGAATTTTGTGGTACTGTCCAAATGATATACAATATAAACTGTTTGACATAAAGTCTCTTTAATAACTGGAGGGTCTGTCAGAATGCAGACATTTTGTATATTGCTTGCAATTCAAAGGAAAATTATTTGCACCATTTTGGTGTATTGATTTGTCTTTTTTGTTGTTTCCCAGAGAGATTCTATCATTGGACTGAAAGAAACAGTGAAGTCGCTTTGCTCCGACTCTCAGTAAGAAGGAATTGTTTTAATGTGAGAATAAATTGAACAGTGAAGTAAAATCTGCTGTACCTTTCTTGGTCAGCTCCAGTTATGTTTTTCAACTGAAACTATCTTCTAAGAAATTGCAAACAAAACATCAAATATCAGAGGGAACTTCAAAGTTGCAGGGGACTTGGTTTTCCATTCTAAAATTAGCAATTTTCATAAAATATTTCATGACAAAACGATGTAAACTCAAGCATTGTGTTGCTCCTTATAAGATTTTCTTTTGCATTATTCAATTTTGGGTAAATAAAACTGAACATGTTCGTAAATCTGAACACATTTGTTTGATTCCATGTACTGCAGTACAGTTGTTCCCCTGAAAATAGAAATAATTACTATACACTCGCATTCAATTAGCGCAAATCCTCTCCTCCTGGCCATATTTCATAGAAACATTGCCCTTTACTTTCTACCTACTGAAAGCTGAATATATCAGGCCTTCTAACACTAAACTAAATCTGATAGCTCGAAGACTGTTTCTTTTGCATCTCACTAGATGTTTCCAACATTTCTCTCCACTAATATTTAAACAGCCTACACGGAAAAGAAGAAACAGGAATGTCCTTTCCAGGACTGTGAAGGTCTTGTCACCTTTTGTATAGATTGGTGGGATGCAGGCTACTCTGTCCCTTCATCTTTCTATCAATCTACCGAACAGCGTGGCAGCAGTCATTTACACACCAGGAAGAAATAAAGTCCCTGGACAACTGCTTGTTCAGTGTGTTATTTAGCTCTCCCAATGTCAGTCAAGAGTGTTTTCATCCTTCAGTGTTTCGTCGGCCTGGCAGAAAAATGGATAATGGATGATGATGCGGATGACAAAGTGCACGGACTCTGAAACTGATGAAGAGGAGAGAGAATCTGATAAGAAAAGCACTTCTGAGGCCACAGCATTATGAAAAATCTCAAATAAAGACACATACAAGCGAGCCCCTGTGTTGCTTTTTTTCGCTTAATGCTTTCTACCCTCAAACTCCCGTCATCTGTCCCTCGTTGCTTACATACGAGGGTAAAAGCACAGACACACACACAGTGTGTTATTATGAGGACTATTCTCGTTTCTCCAGTATTTAAGGGAGACTTATAAATCCTTGCATTTTCAATTTCCATTTTTAAAAATCTTTGAGATCCCTATGGGCAACTATCACTTAAATTAGCAACAATTCCTCTCCTGTATATAAAAACCCAAGTTGGATAAGAAGTAAACTAAATCTACACACACTGGCTTTCTGGTTTGTGGTCCTGATGGGCATATGTTGCACTTTGACCTGTCAGTGCAAACAGCATAAGACTCTTTAGATGTTAGATTATGGAATATGATGAATCCTGGAAAAATAATCAGGAGAAATAGAAAAGGGTGTCAGTGGAGCAAAAGGAACAGAACACGTTAAGTTAAAAAATAGTTTGTTCATCTGTCAATTACTCTTTATTCTCTCTGAAATTCTTTCCCATCACTACTCTTTTCTACACCTTCTCATTCATTGTAGTTTTCCCAAATACCTCTGATCTGTAGCAGGTATTTAGTATTTTTATTTCGGGAATGAATGACGTGTTTCCTTGCCTGTAGCCTGCATTCATCCATTTTCTCTTGAATTCGTTTATTGAAACCTGTGATGTACCTGGCACTGTGCTGAGATGACAACACAGCAGAAAGTCCATGTATATGTATTATAACATCACATGTGCCCAGCTGGGTGCACACACAAGCCTCACATTGCTCATGTCCTCCTTCAGTGTCCACTCAAAGAAGTCCTGTTGTCTTTCACAAGTTACCCGGCTATGGTTTGTTAATGTTCCAATTCTGGGCTTAAACATCACTTTCTCTAAGAGGATCCCCTTAAGCCCTTACAGTAGGTTAGATATGCTTGCTGTTTGCTCCCCTAAAACCTTGTCTGCACCACATTTGTCTTATTAAGAGAGACATTTCTCCCACCTAATACTTTTACGAGGTAACTGGTGGTCATCCTATATTTGTTGTTTTAATGGAACTCAAGAAATATGAACTGAAACACAATAAAGGTGATAGTTTCATTTTCATGTTTCAAAGAAAGCATCATATTTTAGAGCTAAGAAGGATGAGCATATGCATAAAATAGCGATCAAGACAATATTCAATACAAGTATCTTGAGAAACCCTCATCTTATGCCCCATTTTTGACTCTTCAGAAAGTACCAAATTGCAGGAATTTTAAAGAAGATAAAAAAATGTAGAGATCCATTATGACTTCTTTTACCACTTTTTGTGGGATCATGTAAATGAAAACTATACCAATTGCTGAAGCTAAAAATTATTACGTGCAATAAAGATGAGCCAAATATGTATTGATATTACTTAACAGGTTGGACCATCAGCATTCTCCAGCGGGAGAGTCACGGAATAATCGCGAAAGCTCCGTCAATCTTTTGTGCCCTGAGCTCTGTGCTTACGTCAGGTAACCACCTTGGTTTTCCCTGGCCATCTAACACAGAGCAGACCCCAGCCTTTGCTAACTCACTGAACAGAATCGAAGGCCCACCTGGTGAACAAAAGCTTGAACAAGGCACATGGCTTCTGTGCTCAGTGGCTGTAATATTGATATGCTACTTAAGTGGGAATTTTGTGCTGGTGGGAATATTATCTCAAGCTATTTCTAATTCTTATTCCTTCCTACTTATTCTGATCCCAAGAAGAGTGATGTGTGCTTCCTATTTGGAATAGATTTTCTGTCCGTCCTTCCTACCTTCAAAAAATTCTTACTCTATTTATAGAGTCATTTTTCTCCTTAGCTCATGTTTCTGGGCAGAATGAAGCAAATAAACCCCTTGTCATTTGTCCAGCATGATTGCTAGTGTGACATGTAAGGTAAAGAAAATACTATTTTGATTTTTTACTCTCTGTCTTCTGGGATAAAAGATAAATAAAGTATTAATACTATAACAATATCTCTCCTATAATTAAGAGCAAAAATACAATAGGAGATTAAATAAATTTCATTTTTCCACAGGTCAGATCAAAGATGGTGTGGTGCTCATGTACAGCAACATAAAACATCATCTATTTTTGGAGTCATAATGCTTTTTCAAAATGACAACTTTTAAAATGATATATAGCCTTTAGCTATATATGATAAACAAGCATTACCGAGAGAAATAAAATAATTTCTAACTTTGAATATATGTTTTGTGTATTATATTAATTTCCCAGGAATACAAGGAACTATTACTCTGGATACGACTGTGAGGAAAAATGTGAGTTTTCTCATGTGAATCACTGAAATAACCAAATTATTCTGTGATGATCATTTCTCTATCTTTCATGTTCACATATTTTTTATCAAATCATTTAAAATAATTTTCTAGTATACAGGTTTCATGTTTTTGAAAATGTTTAATGAGGACTTTGGTCTAAACAGAATGAAGACATGTGGAAGGTGATATATGTTTATCTTCAACTAAAACTTCCAGGCCTTTCTCTTGGTTCCTTATTTTCTCATATTTGCAGGAGATTTAAGTAGTTGACCATCATTTGCAATTTAAATACTTTTTAAGCATTGTTTTGTACTTTAGTACAATGTAGTTAGGAAAAGAGTAAATTCTATTGTCTTTGTCAGAAGTTTTACTTCAATTTTTTTTCTAAAAGAGCTTTTTACTTAATAATACTTGAAAGATTTGCAATAAAATGTTGACCCTTGAAAATAAAATTGGTGTCTAAATTCAATATCTTCTTATATTTCATGAACTTATGACTCTTTTCCCAATAAATAGATACCTGATAATTAAAACAGTGTTTACCTGAAAAAAAAATTAGTGATTCAGAAAAAAAAATTGTTTCAGGCAGCAGTAATTTCCACAACTGCAGTTCTCATCGTAAGATGGTGCTTCAAATAAATAAAAACCAATACATAGAGGGTCACAGATTAAAGAAATACTGACAGAGGGCTGACATTCTTTGTTTCTGTGCTGCCCAGATCTTTAATCAGAAAAAGACATGAGAGGTCATTTACTTTATCATACAAAATTATGAATAAGCCTCGTAGCAGCAGTGCAAAACATTTATGGAAATGATTCTTGTGTATATCAAATGAATAGCTGACATTATTTCTATTATCAGAGACCAAGCAAAAAATGATTGCCGTATAACTCAAAAGAAATTTTTTTTTAAGGTAAGGATTTTGTTTCATAGTTGCTAGTGTTGGTAAAAGTGAAATATTATTTCCACAGCATACAACAGTTCTTTCCCTTCTAAAAGTGTGAACTCTTATTAACATTTTATGTATAAAAAAGTGCAAAATTTAAGAGTGCTTTGAAAATTTGCATCTATAGATAGCTAAATATATAAATAATTGTGCAGAGATGCACAAATTGCATAATAAACAACACAGTTTTTGGTAGCCTTTGTCATTTGTTTCTATGTGACCACCTCAAAAGTGAGTAAAAGATTTATAAGTATTTCCTTTGTCTAATTTTTCCATTTCTCTCCCATTATATATTATATTATGCTGCATATATTATAGTGATTATAATGCTCCCTACTCTGAATGGCAGGTACCATATTGCAAAACACAAACGATTTCAGGTGATTTTGTCTACTTTTCTAGTGGAAAAGCAGAAGAAATTATGATTAATCCTGGAACCAGATTACAGACTCGAGAACAATTCTGAGATGTTTCTGGCAAGTGATTTGGACAAAGTTTTCAGACTCATTCTGGTTTTACCCAATGCTGATCTGGACTTTTCCAAGCTAGGGAACTTTCTAGTGGGGGAATTTTGGTGTTACCCCATGTATCCAGTGTGGTGCTGGGACCAGGGCAGGCGCTTCCAAGATGTGCCATTGTGACATGCACATTATTTTGAGCTGTAAAATCCTCAAGGCTCAAAAGATTAAGGAAGACGCTTAGACCTTCCCCCATCCCAACGGCAGAAAAAGACTTTAGATGGAGGAACTGCTGCAGGAAGAGCGCCATCACTGTCAATAGCTATGTCGTGATGTCACCTAGGGGTGGTAGACAGGAGGGGTGTGGCTCAGTCTGTTAAAATTTCTCTCTGTGCCCTACTGTTTGTATGGCCCATCAAGTATTTTGTTTAGCAGATATTTACTTTTCCTATTCTGGTGAATTGCTTCCCTTTCCCTTTGAAGTCTCAGACCTCTATGCCTTTCTTGGTTCAGGGTGCCATATGTACCTCTTTGGAGACCATGTCTATGGCTTCCCTGCACATACATGATTAAACTTCTTTTTTCTCCTGTTCATCTGTCTCATGTCAGTTTGATTCTTAAGACCAACTAGAAGAACCTCAAAGGACAGAGGAGATTTCTTCCTCCCCAACAGTGGCTAAGACATTCACCCACAGAAAAAAAAAAATTCCTTTCAAGTCATAGTCATGTGAAGACAGTCATTTTCTGGGGATTAAAATGGAAATGAAAACTTAAAAGGTGGGTATTTTCTTAGGGGATACCATATTTAAAAATATGCTTAACATAATAGTCCAATTTAAAGGAAACTGCTATCATTATAGATGTATAAGTTAGTAGTCTTTTATTCTTAACTGCATACTAATCTCAAAGAATACAAAAGCAAAGTATTTTCAACTACTAAATCTCAATTTTACAATCTTTTCTCATTAAGCTTTCTTTTCTCTCTGTCAACTCTCTCACCTACTAAAAAGACCCCTTAAGGAGTTGAGAATCCTTTGGGATTAAAACATGCCAGTAGAAACAGTCTGAATACATATACTTGAGTAAATAGGTGGAATTACAAAATGCAACTCTCAAAATTTATTTTACATCTATATATAAATCACCATTCCTATAGCAGGCAAGAGTAAAGAAAAAGAAAAAAAAAGTTTAGTTTCTCCACTAACTTTTCCTTGTCATCACAAGGTCAACAGATGTAGGTGGGAAGCTATTTTGGCTTTTCAGTTTCCTGATCGCTCTACATACATCAGCTGTTCGCCTTCATCATTAAATTCTGATTCGGAAACTAATTTGAAAGAAGGCTGACCTTTGAAATACAGAGGGTGACAAGAGGGTAGAAGGAGGAGGTGGAGAAGGTACTGCTGGGCAGATCTCAAATCATATTTATGTTGTAAAAGCTATCTTATAAGCCATTCACCACTCACAATTTAGCTTTTTAATCCAAATTTTAACTTGAAAGTAGCCCCTGCTGACTCTAAAGTGTTATGACACGCAGTGGCCAGGTGGGGGAGAAGTGCAGCCTTATCCCTTTGAAGCTCGGCTGCCCAAGATCAATACGAGCTCCCAGGTGGCCACACTTCAAAGAGGAGGCACTGGGTCTCTGCTTCGGTCCAGCCCCTGTAACAGTTAGTTTTCCCCCCCCAGTGCCTTGAAATTGGCTTTCATGTTATACTTTCACTTAAGAAAGTAAATGAAGAGCATTAGAACCAGATCTTGATTAAAAGAATTTTAAAAGAAGCCAACATCTTGAGAGGACCCAGCTACCTTTTAAAAGCACCTATTAATGCAATTGCTGGGTAGAAAGAAAGGTAAGCCTGCGGGGGAGATTTTTAAAAGCAACCCACTTACAGGGTTGCATCTGACATTTTTGCAACTAAGCTACATCCCTTCCACAAACTGTGGTTGGTTCGGGGCACATTATGTTCAGAAACTGAGATTCGTCTTTGCTAGTAATTGATTTAACACAGGTTCACTGCAGGAATTACAATTTATAATAGTAAGAGTTCACAAGGCAATAGCATACAGGGTAATGTCTCTTAAGAAGCTGATAAAAAATAACATGGTAATTACACTATTGTTCCAGGTAAAGGGGAGATGAAAGACAGTCGACATTTAGTTTGAGATATGCCTTTCTGTAAGTTAGTTCTTGGTAGAATCAGTCCTTCTAACTAAAAGCTGAATATCAGCTACTGATTTAGGTCCCATGCTCCTGGGGCACATAGCCAATGGGTGATGGCCCCAGGGTTGACGAGTAAGGAGGGCTGCTCTCAAGGCAAGCACTCCAGGGAGCATTACATGGCTTATACCACTGCCTGCAAAGAGGGGCCTGCCAAGGAGGGAAGACATGCCTCTTCTCTATGTGTGACCACTGCATGGCTTAACACCACTGCTGTCCAAGAGTGGCCTGGCCACGGCAGGAGGACATCTCAAGATCTCCGGATTACTTTTTAGATCAGCAAAGAGGAGCCTTGCCCAGACCCAACACTCTCATTAAGACTTCACAAATTCTTGGTCTTTAAAGTTCAAATGTCCAGTATGTCATCGCAGTCACTCCCTGTGTTCATAGGCATAAGGTCTCAGTGCAGTTCTACCAATATCATCCTGACACAGCCTCCTAAATTCACCCTTAGATAAAACAACTTCATGTACTCTATAAACTAGTGGGTTTGACATCATAACAAACCCATAAACAACAAATTATAAGCGTTGTAAGTAAAGTTTTACTCAACATTTTGTAGTAGGGTGTCTATTCAGTAGTGGATTTTGACTGAAATAATGCCCACAGATGAGAGTCCGTAGTAAAGAACTCAGTGCTGTTAGCTGAAAAATAGCAATGACTAACTTTAGCCATTATATATATTTCTGTTCAGACAATGCAAAAGAATGTAGTTCTTGAGAACATTTATACATGACATTCACTGAAATACATATTTTCTATTACTTTGTATTTTTAGATACCATGTATATTTAAGTATATCTTTTATGCTTCATTCTATATAAACAAGGAGCTGTAATAATGGATAGCATTCCTCTTTTCACAGATAATAAGTGAATCTCATTCTATATAAACAAGGAGCTGTAATAATGGATAGCATTCCTCTTTTCACAGATAATAAGTGAATCATTTGAATCACAAGAATTTTTATAAATTATATAAAAACTGGGGGAATTATTTATAATCCAGGAAAGTGGTTCTCAGCCTTAGCCACATGTTGAAATCATCTGGCATGCTTTAAAAAAAAAATGCCTGGACTCCATATGGTGATTTTAATTTAATCAGTGACTGTGAGCCTGGGCACAGGAATTTGAAAAGCTCCTCAGGCGATTCCCACGTGCATGAAGAGTGGGGTGCGCTCACCTACAGAACAGAGCCTCTCAAATGCTAATGTGCGTGTAAACATCTGAGGATCTTGTTAAACTTAGTATTCTGATTCAGTAGGTCCAGGGTGGGGTCTGAGAATCTCCGTTTGTAACATGCTCCCAGGTGATGCCAAGTTGCTAATCCCCAGACTACTGATTGTAGAGCAATAATTTAGAATTTCTCAGCTCAAGAAAAGGATATAGATTAGAATGATTAAGGCATTCCAGTTGAAACTATATTCTCATAACCTCAGCCTAACGAGACACCTACCATACCACCTGCCCTCGAGTGCCCCAAATCCATCTACCATTATTTCTCACCTTTCAGAGTAGATTTATTGCTGAAGGTCATTAAATCTGGTTTCTGGAACAATCTCTAGAAGGCCGTGCTGGGGTTTTGAAATGTAGTATTAATAGGAATTGCATACTGAGATATTTCAAATGAAGAAGCTGCTTCCACAAATAACTAAAAAAGCAGAGGTGCATTGTTAAATTTGTACTGACAGTATGTTGAGATTGACCCCAGCAAGAATGCTAAGTGAGGCCTTAACTCTGAAAACCGTATTCATGACATTTATGCAAGAAAGGATAAGCTAAGGGAAAGAGTCTTGTGAACCCAAGGAGAGAACCAGTTCTCCACACGGGTGGAGGTCGGCAGGACCGTGCACACAGCAGGTGATGTTTCCCCATGACCGGCAGCGCACACTTTCTGAGTGCCCTGCGCTGTCCCCAGGCTGCTGACTGCAGGGTGCTCTACTCTTGCTATGAACATTTCAAGTTCCTGACATGGGGCATCAAAAATACCTTTGAACTTCTCTCCCTTCACCCACAGACCTTTCAAATAGACCACAGTATTGAAAAGCATAAGCAAGAATTACATACACCAAAACCATCTCTCATTCTATGACAATTTGATGTTTTATAAAGATTATGGGTCTTTGAATATAAAAATCTTGAGTTCAAGTGTGGGCTCCAATAGAACTTATAAGTCATTGGCAAGCTTTTCAAATTAATAAATTTGTAGCTTTTCAAATTAATAAATTCAGTGTTTTCTAAAGTCAAACAATTCAATGGAATAACTGGGTTTAAGAGAGCTTTCAACACCTACCACAAATCATGACATGAAATAAACATGTAGACCCTCCCATCAAGGGACAGTCGGTAGACTAAACTTCTTCTTTCAGGTACATTGTCCTCCTGCTGTCTGACCTTGCCTTGGGTGACCTTCATTGTTTGGGACAAGTCTTCCTTACTCTGAGTCCTGGGGACAAGAATTGGAATTTATTCCTTCTCAAGAGATCTCAAGGTGTCTTATGTGAATTGATCTACTGCCCCTTAGATCTGAATAAGAAAAATTAAGACGCTATTGCTAAGATATGTGAAGAATCAAGTTTTGTTACATTTTGCCCCTAGGCATTCGTTACCTTCCTTGGCATTCGTCATCATATAATCACTTACTTACCTACCACATAGTAGAAAATCTTCCAGAGACTGAGGATTTAGAGGTTAAAAATATGGACAAAACTCTTTTCCTTAAGCAACAGATTCTCTAGATTAGGGGCGAAAAAATCTACCACATCACAAGAATAACAGCTATATAACAGTAAATTTATTGCAAATTTACCATTTACCAGGTATCATGTTAAGGGCCTTGTATAGATTTATCTCTTTACTACCCCAGCAGTCTTTTGAGAGGTGTATGCACAAGAGCAAACTTCAGCAGGCATCAGTATCCACTTCAGTGTTTGCCACCTAAGGAACCCTGGCCTCAAATCCCAGAGTTTCTCATTCAATATGTAGGTGCTCGAAAGAGAAGAATTTTCACTCAAAAAATTCCCAGATAAAATTGATGCTACTACTCTCGCAGTTACGGGACTAGAGAAAAATCTATTCAACAAATAAATATTGCTAACATTAGCAATCACCTACTACATGCAAAGTACCATTTTAAACATCTAGTGTAAATGATCTTATGTCATCTTTAAAAATTCCCTATGAAACAGAAATTATATTATCAGCACAATATCCCAGATGAGACTGAGGAATAGGCCAGTTAAGTGACTTTCCCAAATTCACATGGCTTGTAAATCTCTTATGCTGTTGGAAAATAAATCCACTGTGAACCCTAACCTTCCTCCTCCGTGCAAATAGTTGGGTGCCTCCCGTGTACTTGCCATATTTCAGGTGAGAAGTATTCAGTGACGAACAAGACTGACGACATCTTTGACTTCATGCACAGAAGGATTGGGTTGGCTTTACTTTTGGATGTGGCCCACAAGGAGACCCATAAAGAATGAAAAGGTATTGGCTTCCCAAAGAGCCATGGGAAGGACGTCACAGGCAGAGAGAACAAGAGCAAAGGGCCTTAGCTGGCACCGAGCGGCGTCCTGGTATAAGAAAGCAGTCGAGTACGAGAAGAGAGGTACAGAATGAGGTCAGAGAGACATGCATGTGCTAGACAATCCAGAGCCTTCAAGTTCATTGTAAAGAGGTTACATTTATTTTCAAGGCTGTGCCAAGGTGCTGTAGGATGTTAAGAAGTAACATGATTCAATTTTTGTCTGTAAAAATTTAGATTATGTTTGTGGCTGCAGGGAGAATAGGCTATGACGCAGGTTCAGAAACAGGAAGGCCAAGTCAGGAGACTATCAAAGGGCCCAGACGAAGATGATGGAGGTTGGATGTTATGTCAGAGGCATCGCAGAACACCTGGCACAGAGTAAATGGTTAATAAATGGCAGCATTTATTAACATAATTAATCCAAGGAAGACCTCTATGGTCCCTCCACACTATTCTTGCCAGGCTACTGTTAGGGCCCATAGCCCGTATTACTGCCTCACCTAATTCACTTGTCGTGGCCCTTACTTTTCCAAAAAACAGGAGGCATTTCTCCAGCGAAAACCAGACTGCCCTAAATTCTAACCTTTCTGAGAAAAGTACTTTAGATATTTCATTGCTCAGTGTCATTACTGGGTACTAACTTTAGCATTTTAAATATTCTGATACTGGCATAAATAAATGTAGTTAGATAAAATTTCATTTTTTCCCTATTTTTGTTCTCAGACATAAATTTAGTGATGTTGATTTAAGTTACTCTGCGTATTCCACAGCACAACTCCTTTCAGATTCCCAGACCAGATTCCAATGTGTGCATGTGTACGTGTGCGTGCAAGGGGTTCTTCCCACACACAACACCAAGCGATTCTCAAACATCAGCAGGGGGCCCAAGAACGAAATACAATTCTGATGCTATCTGCCTGGAGACACCACCAGATTCCCCAGGTTAAGGGCTCTGTCCTACAAGATGGCCTCCATCCCCCAATTCAGGTGCCTGTCTCAAGCCCCAGGTAGTTAGTACCGGTGCTTCCGACCTCGCGGCTGCAGACTGAAGGTTCCCACGACCTCCCCCTTAGGTTCCATTACTTTGCTGGAGCACCTCAACAGAACTCAGGAAAACACCTAAGTTGACCAGTTTCATAACAAATACCATAAAAGATACAAGTTAACAGCCAGCAGAAGAGAGACACAGGGCAAGGTCCCAAATAAAGGAGCCTCTAACCCGTGGAGCTTGGGGCCTGGCTCAGTGGCATGTGGAAACTTCCTGGTTGCCCAAGAGTGGAAGGTCGCTCTGACAGAGAAGCAGGACACCTGAAAGGGAGAGATAAGCTCTTCTCATGGGCTTTTGAGAGGGCTTCTTGAGTAATTATGATTGACTAAATCATTAGGCCACTGGCTGCTTCAACCTCCAGCTGCCACCCCTGCGTGGGGCCCAGGAGTCTCTTCATTAACATGACAAGATGCGCATTTCACCTTTAAGGCCCTGCAGCATTTTCAGGAACTGTGGATGAAGACCAAATACATCTGGGAAATATATATCTGGTCATCTGAATAATCAAATACGTATTTCTTAGATCTCATTATATCATGTTCTAGTTCCTCAATTCCAAGAGGTTCCTACTTCTTTTAATCACAATTTATTAAGTGTTTGAAATTGGGAATCCTTTCAAAATTGATGTGCACAATGAAGGGGATGGTATTTTTTTTTCCGAAAAATTGTTATTAAATAGGCAGCCTACCTTTCAACTAATACATTTTTAAAATCATGAAATAAGAGTTTTAAAATAATAAATACAGCCCACTGGATGCAGTAGGTTGGATTTGGTCCATTGCAGTTTGGCCCATATTCTTGGACACTTCCTGGCTGAGTGACATCGGATAGGTCCTTTAAGTTCCTGAAACCTCAGTTTTCTCATCTGTGAGAAATGGGAATAATAATAGTTCTGAATTCAAAGAGTTAGTGTGAGAAATAAAAGAGACAGTATTTATGGATCACCCCAGTACATGTTAAATGTGCAATAAATCCTCCCCTCATATTATTACTTATCCTTCATCTACAGGAAATTATTTTAAACAGCTGTATGAAGGTATAATTAACACAAAAAAAACACATATTTAAGGATGACACTCAAGTTCTAACATATTTATACACTCATGAATTATCACCACAAACTATAAAGTAATAAACAGCTGTATTAAGGTATGATTAACATACAAAAAAACACATATATTTAAGGGTGAAATTTAAGTTGTAACATATCTATTATACACTCATGACATTATCACCACAAAATATAAAGTAATAAATACATAAAAAGAGACAAAACCAAAAACCCTTATAATCACAAAACATTATTATTAAATGAGACAGCTTTCTCAACAACATTGAGGAAATATTGGAAATGACTCCTCAGTTTGCAAAATGCAATAAATACACAGAAAACATTATTTATTATAGAAGTTCATAATATAGAAATATAGCTATAATGAAAATCCTCTAGAACTGTGAAAAAATTTGCTTCTCATATAATTAAAAAAAAATTTTGGTTTTTAATTTAAATTTTGGTCTCAGTGAAGACATTAATAAGGGAGAATATTGTCCAAATTTGATAAGAGAATAAAGAGAATGAACATAACAGAATATTGAAAGAGTGTGATTAACCTCTGGCTTAAAGAGACACTTTCAGAAAGACTGTATCACTGTGCAGATTTCTTTCCTGGGAAGGTTCCTGAACAGAAACTTCATCTAAAACATTATCATATCCTTTGGGGATCAAGAGCAAATTAAATAGTACATTTTAGTCTACATTATAGTGGAGAACTACAGTATAGTATAATAAAGCTATAGGAAGGAACATAGGTCAATTATGGCTTTGTTTTTAATAAAATCTAAATGGAAGAGGATTGCCTACATAATTATTATTATGACTATTATTATTATTATTATGTTGTATAAATTTCATAAAAGTACAAGTTCATCATATTTTGCCCATCAAATATTTCTAAAAGTTGACCTGTGAAACAACCTTTGAAAAAGTAGACATTTCCATATTGACTTCCATTGTATCACCTTAGTTACCTCTGTCACTTTAGTTTAGTTTCTGTGCTATCTAGTCTCTTTAAACAATTAAGTATATGAATACTTTATGTGGAATGCTTATCACAATTCTTTTTAATATAAATAGCCACCATTAAGTAAGTTTCTTGAGTCATTTTTAATATTCTTAAATGAGCTAGCTAATATATGCGATATCTGGAGACAGAGAGCCTCTTTAACAAAATGACTTAAATTCTATGTGGTAAAAGAGAGCAGTTCTTGCTCCACATATTCAATGTTCTAGCCATGAGCAGGAATCATGAAAATTACCCCATTAATGTCAATGGTTGAAAAATAATATTACCTTGTATGAAGCACTGAATATTATTCAAAAATCTTGCTCATTATTTCCGCCTGAGACATATTACACATGATTGCTCTTTATTTCCATCCTCATTTCTGTACTTTAATGTAAACGATCAATTCATTACATAGTATGTTTCATAATATATATAGCATTTTCATTTTCATTCATTCCCTATTGTGTCCTTAGTATATTTTGTAATCCACTCTAGGGAGCAAAACAAATGACCTTTCCTACCATTCTCTTTATCGTAGGTTTGAGTTTTTCCCTTTATTTCCCTCTGAGATGACTTAACAGGGAGATAGTCAGGAGACACAGATCAGAATGCTGATTCCTAGGTTGATGGCCATTCTGCATTTATTTAATCAGTAAGTCAGTGCTTTCCCTCCAAAGCAGAGCTCGGCAGGAACATAATGCAGAACCTCTGACACAGTGCATAGCATTAGTTGAAATGCCAATAGAAGCATAAATGGGTTGAGTACAGAAAGAAAAAGAGATTATGAGAATAGAAAAGTGAGCCAAATTAGGAGCTATAGCAGAAGCAGGTTGGAACAGGCAAGCTGTTTTCAGGTAAAGCAGAGAAGTATATAGTTCAAGGCCCAACTTAGCTTCCTTTGGTTCCTCTGGACAACATTCCACTCATCCTTCAATCAGGAAGACCAAGACGGGTATTCATCAATTACATCCCAAATCCAACTCTTCATTTCCTCTAAGTGACTGGTATGTACATCACCATCATCTCCTAGATGGTGTCCTTTTCTATAACTCGGCTTTGAAATGGTCCCCGTCCAACAGCATTTCCACACCCATCCGCAGGAGCCAGTTATCTTCACTTACCTGGAGCTTCTCACTCCTCCTGCATTCAGCCCTTTCATACTTACTGATGGTAGTTAGAATAAAATCTGAATTCTTTACCATATCCAATCTCAGTGTAACCTGTGCCCATACTCTTCTGTCTTCCTCTCACACCCCTGTTCCCTTGCCTCTCAAACTCCAGCCATGCTTGATCTCCCTTCTACTCCTAGAGAAGGAGAAGCTTGTTTCTACGCTGGGTCTCCTCGTGGGCTGTTTCTTCCCCGAGATACTGTTCATCCTGTTTGGCGTCGCCTGAATGCTTTTCCTTTAGCTTCTCTTGTCAGTAGGGCTCAGCTTAATCTTCCCCTTCTTACAAAGAACGTCCTGGACCCTTCGATCTTAAGTAGCCCTTTTTCAATCCAGCACATCACCCTAATGTGTCTCCCCATATAACACTCATCAACAAACTCTATTTTCTTCTTTACTTCCTATTTTTTTTTGTTTAGTTATCTCTTGCCTCCCTTCTTCCTCTAACTGGGTCGTGAGCTTCACGAGAGCAGGAATCTTACCTCTCCCGTGGAGCGCTCCACCTCCAGGCCTACAACAGTTCCTAACATAATACACAGCACTCGATGACTATTCATTGAAAAAATGAATAGTACCTTCTTATTTCTGGTTTTTATCCCATTAAATTAGAGTTTCTGTGATCTGCCAGAATTTTCTTTAGTTATTTATTTGGAACTTCATTATTTCTAGATAGAGATGCTGTGTGGGCTCATAGATTATAATTTCTAGTTTGACCACTTCTATTTGTCTTAATTTATTTCAAGTAGCATTTACAAAAGTATAGAAATATTGAATATATAATAATAAAAACCCCTCAAACTCAAGCACAGTTTGAAAAACCCTAGCCAAGCTAAGTAAGTATTTAGTCCATATATTTGGGAAACAGACTGATGTTTGCTAAGTGATTTTCTTTTTTTTTCCTTCGTGAACTTACCACTATAGCCTGTTCTAGTTCTGTACATCTTTGCACACTTACCTATTACATGAAACCTAAAACACTGAGTATTTTAGTCATTTAGATACATACATAGTATCATAACTAAATATTATCCCCCAAAAAGTAGCCTCTTATACTTTTCTGTGTAGAATAGGTCCATTTGGGAAAAGACTACCCTCTTGGAATTCTTCCTATTATGTTTTCAACACTTGACCTTGGGAGTCTGACAAGCTATAATTTCATCTCCTATAGAGAATATAGTTCGAGATTGACATACATATGAGTATCTAATATCTCTCCAAATGCACACCAAATATTTCTGTGCTACTATTGCTACAATCAATCCTTTATTTTATATCAAGCACACTTGACACTTGAAAAATCCAGAATTACAGACAGTATAAATAAGGACATGGTATACAGTTCCAAACAGAATAGAACTACAGAATTTTTCCCTGGAAACTTCCCTTATGAGCCCTCTATTTTAACTATATTGTTGCATAGTTTAGGAACCAGAAATCCAAAAAGTAAGTTTGAAGTTGATTTGGGAAAAGTAAGAGAATGCTATCTAAAAACTAAGATACTTAATGTTCATTCCCCAAATCCAGAAACTGTTTAATTGCTTGGCACATAGTATGTCCTCAATAAATATTTGTTGAGTTACTGTTACAAGATTATGTTGTTAAGAGATCTTTATGTTAAAAGAACTCACAGAAGATATCATGTAAAGAAATATTGGAGTGTTTATAGCATTACTTGACTGATGCATTTTAAAAACTATTTTGGAGGTAAGCATGCCTAGGTTCTAATCCTTATCTGCCAGTGTTACATCTCAAACATGCCAAGACCCTACTTCTAGGTTAGGCCTCCAATATTAGCAGCTAACAATCCTGTTTTTAAAGGAATTGATCATAGGTGTGCTTGAGGCTTGCCTGAACTGACCAATGGTCCATTCCAAGTAGCAAGCAGGGAAATACTATCCTTGGGTTTAGAGGTATAGTAACTCTCTGCAGAACCTGGCACAGTTTGCATCTCTGCCTTTTTGAATCATGGTCAATGCCTTTGCTCATAAAGAACCACTCCATCCTGGTTGCTCAGTGCCAGATTGTTCTCACTGCTATTGTCTCAGCAGGTCAAAGCTATGTAGCATCCTTTAACACGGAGGGGTTTTCTGACATTGTCAGTCTTCCATATTTATGAAGCATTGTATTTGTGGGGATGAAATATAGCCAAATCCACATCATTTGCAGCCTGCCTTTTCCATAGCTGTCATTTCTTTGGCTTGAAGTGGGTAATGCTTACTTCCCAGGGAGAAAATCTAGCCTTCATTCAGAGTGGCATTTGGAAAGGGATTTACATTCTCATACTAAACAGACTTCTTGTTCTAAGAGTATCAAATATCAGAGGAATCACAAGAAAGAAAAGGAGGGGAGAGGAAGATGCTGAAGAGCACAGAAACATTTTTTAGTATTTCAAAACACAGTGGGATTGAAAACGTTCAGACACCAGCAAGTATATATGATATTTGCTGTATTTTGAGATCAATTAAAAAATAATACCTGCTTTAGTGCATAAACATATCCCCAATTCAGTTCTGCAAACTGTTGTTACATTCAGAAATATATATGGTTTTGCACAGCGTGGAATTCAAGAACTACCTGCAATGTGATAGATAGATGACTCAAAATTAAAAGAAAGACAATCAAAAAGATGTAAATTCAGCAGTTTATAACAGGAACATTGAAAGTCTTAAAACCTTCACCCATTATTAATTCCTCACAGTAAATTCTAAGCGAGTAACTGTCACAGAAAAAATCTGTTTCCTTAGATAAAGACCAAGAATGCTAAATCACAATTAAACCCATAAACAGTTGAGGAACAAAACAGTTGACGGCTTTCTGTTTGGGGCTGACCAGGAATAAAAAAGTGACGAATAGCTCATAACGATGGCTTTATGCAGTAAACTCTACTTGCCATTGTTTCAAAATACTCCTTTTGATTTTTTATAATAAAACACTGTACTACCTGTTTATTAAGAGTACAGTGTTATTAACACAAAACAAAGTACTGCAGGATGTATTTGAAATAAGTCGAGTTATTCAATGAGATGGAAAATATGAAATAGATTTCTGTTACTTCAGAGAAAGAAAATTCCACCATTTCCATCATTTAATTTAGGTCTTGAAACCTAAATCAAGCTAGATTTAAAATATTTTAGGAGTAATCTTCTTGCTATAGATGCAATATTCAGAATATTCAGATACTGTTTTATTGTTCTAGTGTAATTTTTCTTTGAGATATTCTACTTTTCATTTTACAACTCCAAGGTTGTTTTATTCAGAAAAAAACTCAAAACATACAGATGATGTAGGACAATAAGAAAGCAAACATTGTAAGATCATTAATCATGCCAACAATTCAGCAAATATTATCCATATTGTTGCAGTCCATTCATTCTTCTTTGTTGTGTATTATATTACTATATTATGATGAACTATGGTTTCACAGCATTCATCAGCAATTGGATTATAGCTGTATTGCAATTTGCTTAATTGGTATCAAAGCAAAAATTATGCTGTACTGGACAGGTTGTTAACAGAATGTAACAAAGGGAGAAAAATGTCATCTCTAGCAAATCTGATCACAATATATGCCATCCCTATCAAGGCAAGTGGATTGGTTTTAAATGTCATGATGAATAATTAGGAACTGTGAGCAGGATCTGTGATCATTCAGAAAGTATTCTTTTAAAATGCTGTATACTTCTGGCTAGAAACTTTGAATGTTTAAATCATGTATTAAGGAATAGTGCTAAAGAAAAGAGATAATATTGTGCCATCAAGAGTAGAAAGTTAAGTTTTCCTGCCTTAGGAGCAAAGGACAATGTATTTGTTTAACTGAAGCGCTCACAATGAATGCACTTGCCCCAAGATCCGTGAGGGCTGTGCTCTTCATCATTAGAATTCCAATTTTTCTCCATTTTGAAACATAATTTGAAAAGCTAGTAGCTGATTTAAACATGGTTATATTCTCGTTGGATTCTTGATCCCTTTTAGCATCAAAGAATTGTGAAAAGAATTCTTAAAAGTCATTAATTAGACAAAATCACAGACTTTCAAAGGTCTGTTTTATTTATACACATACATACACACATACCCCTGTATCTACATGTCCTTAAACTGTGTTATTTAGACATAAAGCCTACTGGCAACTTTCTAAAATCTACTTGAAAATGGAGTATCAGACTTGAAATAAATTAATAGATTTCTCACACATGATTACAATTATTTATAATAAGTTTTGCCTGCCTGATTATGTTTTCAAAGACTTATTTTAAAATCAAATGCATTCCTTCATCCTATACTAATAGCTGAAAAAGAAGATGTGGCAATTAACTTAGTGACAACTGAAAATCAACTTGCATTTTAAAAAGTAAGAAAGATAATTTGTAAAATGATACTTCTCATGTAAAACCATGTAAAAAAATATAAGTATGAATTGTACTGTATGCCTCACAGCATATGCCTTTACATATAAATCCTGCTTTAGCATATATCTGTGTACAAGTAGTATGTAAATATATGTACTATGTATAAGTAAATGTGAGTATGTGGAAGCAAGAGTAAACAGCCTATTCTTTCAATAAGCAATAGATGAGCAGTACATGGTTCTTTGCTATTCTGTGTGACAGATTCAAAAAGGGCATCAGGAGTCATTGAACATTATGGTCAAAAGGGAATTTTGAGATCTTTTAGTACAAACTCATTATGCAACTCAAAATGTCAATCAAAATATACTTAAATACATTATAGATGAATATTTTCATCAAGCAGATCTTATGTTAATATACATATATGCTGAGACAGACACTAGTCATTCTCAATTTTGGCTGCATTTTAGAATTACCTGGGAAGTTTTTTAAAAATACCCATGCCTGAGCTTCCTATCCCCAGAGAGTTTACTTAATTTGATGAAGTCTGGTCATCAGTGTGTTCTAAAAACCACCATCAGTGAGTGACTTTTTGGAGCTCACACTAATATGCAGCCAGGTTGAGAACCACTGACCCGCATGACTCATATTAGTTACTATTAGGAGGAGATATCAAAGTGCAAATGCAAAATGTCAGAAACGAACAAAGACTATTTCCAAATTAAAACAAATTGTTAATATTGCAAACAAGATTCATACATGTAAATTCATACAAACAGTTCTTTCTGTGTTTATTAAATGAATCACTGTGCATACATATTTTTAAATTTTAAATTAAGGCTATTTTACATTTCTTTGACATTGAAGATGTTAAAAAGCACTTTACAAACATCAATTGTGCTTCACAATATCCCTATAAGCTACACATTATTATTTCTGTTTTATAAATGGGAAAACATAGGCATGAAGAGACTAAACTAATTGCCCACAGTCATGCAACTAATGAATGTTACAGCTGGGATAATAAAGGGGAGAGTCTCATTCTTGATTTCCTTATCTAATAAAGTTTCCCATAAGGGTGGAGAAGGGACAAACCCTGCAAGAAATGTTTTAGATTTAGTGCTTCCTTCTTTATAAGGCAGTTGGTCATTATCTACAAACATTTATTATGTAGTTTATGGATACGGCGTCATGCCAGACACAGTGAACGTGAAATGGTACAAAAGCAAGAACCTCCATTCCAAGTACAGGACCAAGAAGTTCCATTCTAAACACAGGACTGAGAAAGTCCATCTGAGCTAAGGCCATACAAAATAAACAACCATATAAATATCATAAAACCTAAAGAACCAAATTCGTGGTGAAGAAAGAAGGATTCAGAGGTACTTTTTGGAAAAGCTTGAAATCAAACTGGTGTTCAATCAAGTAAGAAATATGGACAAAATTTTGGGGAACGATTACTGCCATTATTTATTTTGATCTCCATATCTATGGAGGAGAGAGTCGATGACAGAATTTCAGAAATGTGATAAGGGCCAAAGGGTGAAAGATATGACTCACAGTTTAAGAAGTTTGGATATTACCTTATAGTCAAAAGGCAAAACAATTGATAACTTTTAAGTCAAGGGGTTTCAAAGGCAAACTGCATAAGAATATTAATTTGAAACATAATTTGTGAGAAACATTCAGAAGGAAGTAACCAGAGGCAAAGAGACTAATTAGGATATAAATTGTGGACGAGGTGGAGAAAGGCCCGGTCTATAACAGCAAGTGTGGGAATAGAAAGAAACACATGGATTAGCAAGAACTTTGAAAAAAACAAAACAAACACTAAAGGACTTGGTAAATAACTGACTATAGGAAGAGGTGGAGAAGAATTTGAAGGTGATATAGGTCTGTCAGGATATGAATACATAGTAGCCAGCTGGATCTAAATGCACTCTGTGATATGAAACTCCCTTTTGTCTGTGGCAGCCCATTTCCTATGAGGGTGGCTCTACTAGAAACCTTGTTTTATTTGGCAAAAATTTCACTACAATGCAACTTTCATCCATTGGTTGTAGGTTTATTCTTATATCACTCAAGTTCATACATAATTTTTTTACTTAAATGGACAGATAGTAAATATTTTAGACCTTGCAGACCATATGATCCTTGTCACAATTACTCAATTCTGCTGTTCTAAGGGGAAAGCAGCCTTAGACAATACACAACATGAATGAACATGGCTTGGTTCCAATAAAACTTTGTTTACACAAACAGATGGCCAGTCAGTTTGGGCCCAAGGCACATAGATTGCTAACCCCTGCTGTAGGTCATAACTATACTTAACATATTTTAAGGCACAGTTATCCTTCAAGCTTTTTACAAAATCTCCAACCTAAACATGACCAAGCCGTTTGACTATTCCTGATAAGACAGGATTTTGAGTTGTACTTCCATGGTTTTCAGCAATGAATCCATATATTTTTAGACTGTGGCACTCATAGTTGAATAACTCCCTCTCAAAATGGTCAAATAACAGAGTAGGGTTAGGGGCTCCCTTTTTTGGACTGTAGTCTACTAACAAATTCCAGGGCTGAATTAACTATTCATGACAGTGATATTACTAGGTTGCCTCATGCATCGGATTAAGGCTCCTCTCTGCACTTTGAGGAGATGGGCTGCTTTGAAGCGGCTGCTTCTCTCTATGACTCCTATTTTTGCAAGACAAGATTAGTAAAGGCTACTGTGTGTTTAAAATTCTAGAAAAGCAGATGCATCTACTCAGTGTCTAGTGGACTGTCTCCTTACCTTCAAAAGCCTAGTCCAGGCTATGCCTTCTTTGTTACAAATTCTATAGAACTCTTAGTTCTGGAGCTATCATTGTCCTGTGAGCTGGAGAGGATCTGTGGAGTAATGGTCAGTGCAGCCAGAGCTCCCATTAATCCACACTTGGCTGTGTTCAAACTGGCCACAGGTTGAGGAGGCATTTGCTAAGACTCGAGAAGCGTCATTCCCATTCAGAGATCATGAACTTACAGGAGATTTAGCTCAATGACATCTGCTATTGTATCTGCGGCCCTTGGTCAAAGGGTAGAATGAATAATGGTCAATGATCCTTCATCACATATGCTTTTTTTTTAGACTCCAGCTTTAGTAAGAACCATCTGAAGAACTGGTGTTTCTACAACCAGCCACTCTTTACCTCTGTAATTGTCTTCATGGCACTTCTCACTAGTGTTTTACTTAGTGGTCTCCTGTCTTGCTCCTTCCCTCTCTTTCTTCTTTGCCCTCCCTCTTTCCCTTCCTCCCTCCATTCCTTCTCTCACAGTAGAATGCAAGCTCCAAAACCAAAGAAACCTTCAGTCTGATCGCTGCCAAGTTCCAGGAACTATTTGGTGTTAGGCGATGGGCTTTGTTCTCAAAGATCTACTCTTTAGCTGGAGAAGCAAGAAATATGAAAAACATAATATATAATTATTCTGAATGTGCTTAGCACTAGCATAGTTTAGAAAAGCTTAGAAAAACAGCATAATCCCTATTTTTTTGTATGAACTACAATATAATCATTTCTCTAAGAAGTTTTTTTGCTAGTAAACTTCACTCTTCATTCGTGTCTATTCTAGTTATCTGATGCAATGTCACAAATATCCCAAAACTTGGATTGAAACATGTAATTTGCTCCCAAGTCTGTAATGTGGACAAGACTGGGGCTCTGCTCCTTCTGGTGTCAGTGGGGAGAGCTGGGGGACTGGAATCAAATGAAGGTCTGTTCACTCACAAGTCTGACTGGCACCTTGGCTGGGGCTGTTAGCCAGAATGCCTGACATGCAGCTGCTGCATGTGGCCTCACCCGCCTCTTGACACATGACGCAGAGACTGACTTCAAAAAGGAGCGTCCCACGTGAGAGCTTAGCAGGGTCTGCGGCACCTTTTCGAACCTAGCCTTGAAGTCTTGCAGTATCACTGGTGCCATCTTTCATTCATCAGAAGACAAACATGAAGGCCAGCTCCTGTTCCAAGGGAGAAGAAACAATCTCTCTCTTTTTTTATGGGACTAGTGTGGACATGTTTAAAACCACTATGGCCCTTCCTCTGTGGGCCACAAATTATTTATATTTCTTCAACATGAAAAATACCCCATCCCTTCCTAATGTCTTCCCAAAGGTATACAACATGGGGTTCCTGTTGGAGATACAGGATATCACCAACTTTCTCAGGTCAAAGTGAAATGAGAGTCCTGGGGTACAATCACTTGAGTACAGTTCTTCCAATGGTTTCCCTTGGTCTGATGACCTAGAACTTAATAAAGGTATAAGACACCCCATCATCCGACATGCATCTCAGGTCCCAGGAAGTCTTAGGGCTCCTCTTCCAGGATCTCGGCTCTACCCTTTGCATCGTCTTTTCTGTTGCATGAATTGTTTTTCTGATTATTTTCCTTAGTCTTCTTGCCGACCGTAATAGTACCAAAGCCCAGAGGACTCCTTTCTCTTCATAGTGTCTCTGCCTCTTTTAGTTCAAGCTGATACAATTAAAGAAAAAAAAATTCTTAGACAAAAGCCACCCGCCTCCCTCAGAAAAACTCTTCAAGATGAATCCTACCCCACTTTAGGTTCCCTGGAATGCTGCTGTGGAAGCAGTTCTCTCAAGATTCTTAGAAGGCCTTTTGTCTATTTGAAAGGGTCTTTATGGCACCCCCTTAAATCTTTCTGAGGTCTTAACAAAGAGATTTATGGTTATATCCTTGGCTTTATCTTTAGGCCATGTTTTTTTCTGAGAATGCCCTAGATTTGATATTCGCCTGGAAGCTGTTATTTAATCATAGCACCTTTTGCAATCTGGAGAGTCTGGAAATAAGAAACCATTTTATTTTTGAACCCAGCAAATTCAGACCCCGTATATTTAACTGACTTTCTCTCCTTCTCCTTCTCTCCCTGCCTCTTCTTTCCTTCTTTCCTTCCGCCCTTCCTGTTTCTCTCCCTCCTTCCTCCCTTTCTTCCTTCCTTCTTTCTTTCTTTCACTTTTCTCTCTCTTCTCTCACATTTTCCTATGAAGCACCTAGAAGAAGCTGAGCGGCGCCTTGAGCCTCTACCAGGAAATCTCCTCTAGATCATACAGTTCCTTGTCCTTTTGCCACTTTTCACCTTTTGACGGCTAAAGTTTTGACAAAGCTGCCAATGTCTGTTAAAACAACCATAGTATCCAAGTGGAGTGACAAACATGACATTAGGGAGAGGTTATTGGGCCAGGAGTCTAGATAGACGATAACTCCACTTTTATTATGAACTAATAATAACCTGATCCACATTAAAATTTAGAAAATAATTTTCTAATAAATGAAAGAATGTGTCATTCAGAAAAATTGGAGATCTCTATGAGGCAAATAATTTTAATACATGGAAAAGCAGAATGAGGTGTGTGACAGTGCGACATACTTGTTCATGTTGAAGCGATGATGACTGGCAATATTCCCATTTTATAAAATAGACCCCAAATATCCAATTATGATGTTGACCGAATGCTACTAAAGCTGTTAGCTATAGTGTACACAAGTTATGAGAAAAACTAGGAAACTGAAGAATCTTCCTATGGAGAGCCAGTCAGTGTCTTTGAGAGGAAAAAATAAATTTTGAATATATGTTAAGGCTACAGTTTTGAGTATGATCTATTGCTTGCTATTAACAGTATTAATGAAGACAATAAAAGAGAAGGTAAGAGTGATAATTTTACTTTTAAAAGAACTAAAAATGATTGATTTTTTTCTACTTAAAACAAAGCACATGTGAAACGCACAAGAAAAGTGACATTCCAAAAATATACATATGGAAATTAGAACCAGAAAATAAAAATATTTGCATGACAATAAAGAGAAAGATTCACAAACATGTAAGTCAAAACTAATTTATGAATGACTATTATCTATCCATTATTGCTATGGTATAATTTTGACTGAAGAGATATTTGTACAAAACGAGTCATTATTTGAACTCAATAAACCACTAATTTGGGTTTTCCTTACAATATCCAAGCATTAGAACATTGAAAAAAGGTACTAAGAAATAATATATGGAGCTAGATATTATATTAGGAAGTGATGAAAATCAAGGACAAGAAAAAAATATGGAAGAGTAGAGAAGCGAAGTGGAAACCGCCTCCTTCACACACACCAAGGAAGCAACTACAATGAATATAGCTAAGCCTGAAAATGACCTGAAGACTGCAGAAAAGACCACCTACACCTGGCAAAGAAGGGAAGACTGACCAGAGAAGAGTGACGGGGCAGGGCCATGACAGAGCAGGACACACGCCTTTCCCCCATCCCAGCCCATAGGCAGGAGGAAGATGACCTAAGCATGGAGGGGCTGGTGCTCAGGAACTCTGCACATCTGGCCCTGGAGATGTGCTCTGGGAACACAAGTCCACACTGCATTGGTGATTAGCAGAGCCGGACAGCAGAGACAGTTGGAACACTCTGGGAGGCTGAGATTACAGCCACGTGTGGAGGACAGGCGTGCTCCGTTGGTCTCTCTGAAACCCAAATTAGAGGCAGCAGTTTGAAATATTTTCCAGCAGCAGGGGAGGTGCCAGAGGGACAAGAGTTGGATGGAGCTCTTTGCACAGGAGAAAGAGCAGATGGATGAGACCTTCCCACCTCTTCCTCAGCCCAACAGGTTAGGCACTCTCAGAAGACCCAGACACTCCATTGCACTTGCTGGCAGCTCAGCCTTGAGTTGCTTCCCCTGCACCCCCAATGTGCCAGCCTATTTGGCTCAGCAGCATCAGACATTGCTGCCTGGAAGGCATAAGGAGGCTTTCCCAGATTTCTTGGCTTGGCCTCAGCCCAATTACAGAGGTGCTTGCAGGAGCCACCTCGGAGTGTTCCTTTCTCCCTGTGGGCAGCCAAGCCCAGTGATGTTCAACTCGCTGCCACCAGGGGACACCCATGTGACTCACTGCTGCTTGTGACTTGCTGCATTATGGACATGCCCCGGAGCTGCATGACCACCCAGCTGACCCCATAACCCAGTAATTTCACCATCCCTGCAGGGCAGACAGAGGGCACCCCCACTCACAACAATCCCAGCAAAAGCCACTGCTCTGATCACGAAGGGCCAAGGCTGAGACAAACTCCTGGCCAAGGCAAGCTGAGATGAACCACTACCAACAGACAGATAGAAAGGTGGCCCCACCCATCACCAACCAAGGCAACTGGGGCTCCACCACAAAGGAGAACCAGGCACTTGAAAAGAAAGAGTCTTGACTTTCTGGGCACCACAGGAAGCCTTCTTCATAAAGCCATTGTTCTCTAGACCAGGAAGCATAGCAGATCTAGCTAATACAAAGGAAGAAACACAGAAACCCTGACAAAATAAGAAAGCAGAAGTATATGTTCCAAACAAAATTATAGGATAAGACACCAGAAAGAAGACTAAGGGAAACAGAGATCACCAATATTCTTCATAAAGATTTCACAGTCGGAGTCAAAAATATGTTACCGATCTGAGGAAAAGTATTAAAGATCTCAGGGAGGACTTCAACAGAGAGTTAAAAGAGCCAAAAGAGAGCCTCAGCTGAAGAATACAGTAACAAATGAAATACACAATGGAGGGAATGAATAATAGAATGCTCTAAGTAGAGGAGACAGTCAATGAAATGGAAATTAGAGAGCAAGAAAACAACAAAGCTGAGGAAAAGAGAAAAAATGATCTCTAGGAATGAAAGAATGCTAAGAGAGCTGTGTGGCAACTCCAAATGAAACAATATTTGCATAGAAAGGGTACCAAAAGGAGAAAAGAAGACAAACGGATAGAAAGTCTCATTGAGGAAATAATTGTTGAAAACTTTCCCAATCTAGGGAAGGAACTAGGTACCCAGGTTTTGAAAGCACAGAGAGATCCTAACAAAATTAACTCAAGGCATATAATAATTGAAATGACAAAGATTAAGGATAAGGAGAGAGAATTGAAAGCAGCCAGAGAGAGAAAAAAGATTACTTATAAAGGAAACCCCATCAGGCAATCAGCAGACTTCTCAGCAGAAACATTACAGGGCAGAAGGGAGTGGCATGAAACATTTAATTTATGGAAACAGAAGGACCTACAAACAGGAATCCTCTACCCATCAAGACTGTCATTCAATTTGAAGGAGAGATTAAACATTTCACAGACAGATGACAGCTGAAGGAATTTATAACCACTAAACCACCATTACTAATTTATAAGTACTAAACCAGGATATGTTAAAGGGACTTCTGTAGATAGAAATGTTCTTAAGCCTAAACAGTTTTCACCAGTGGAAATAAACCCAGTGGAAAGGTAGTAGACAAATTAGCAAGTAAGTATGAATTTAAAACAAAAGGAGTAAAACCAACTATTCACAAAATCAGTCAAGGGATACTCAAAAGAGTACAGATTGTGTCATCTAATACATAGTATGGAGGAGAAATAAGAGGAAAAAACAAATACTTTTAGTTTTTATCTGAAATAGAGCAACCATCAACTTAATATAGAGTGTCATATATTTAGGAAACTATCTTAGAACCTTATGGTAACCACAGACCTGAAGCCTGTAATAGTTACACAAAAAATTAAAAAAGAGAAAGCCAAACACACTAAAGAAAACCATCAAATAACAAGAGAAGTATGTAAGAGAGGGAGAAAGGGACAGAGAGGAGCTCTAAAAACAAATAAAAAACAGTGAATAAAATGGTATTAAGTACCTACCTAACAGTAACTACCTTAAATGTAAATGGACTAAATGCTCCAATCAAAAGACATAGGGTAGCAGAATGGATAACAAAACATTTCTCCCAGAAGAAGCAGGGTACACATTTTTCTCAAGTGTACATGGAACATTCTCTAGAATAGATCACATACTAGGCCACAAAAAGAGCCTCAATAAATTTAAAAATATTGGAATTTTATCAAGCAACTTCTCTGATCACAATGGTATGAAACTAGAAAAAAATTACACACAGAAAAGAAAAATGCCTGCAAACACAGAGGCTAAACAAAATGTATCTAAATAATCAATAGCTCTGTGAACAAATTAAAACAGAAATCAAGTAATGCATGGAGACAAAGGAAAACAAAAATATAACAGTTCACAATTTGTCAGACACCACAGAAGAAGTTCTAAAAGGGAAGTATATTGATATATAGGCTTACCACAAGAAACAAGAAAAAGCCCAAATAAATATTCTAAACTCACAATTAAAGAAATTAGAAAAAGAAGAAAAAATGAAACCTAAAATTAATAGAAGGATGGACATGATAAATATCAGAGCAGAAATAAATAAAGTAGAGAAGAATAAAACAATAGAAAAAAATCCATGAAACTAATAGATGGTTGTTTGAGATAATAAACAAAATAGACCCCTAGCCAGACTTGTAAAGAAAAAAAGATAGTGCACACAAATAAACTCAGAAATAAGGAAGGAATAGCCTCAATAGATAACACAGAAATACAAATAACTATTAGAAAATTATTGAAAAGAGATTAATTGAAATAATTATTAGAGAATCTATGCAAAGTTATATGCCAATAGTTGGGCAACTTAGAAGAAATACACAAATTCCTAGAAAAATACAAACTTCCAAGACTGACCTAAGAAGAAACAGAAAATCTGAACAGAAAAATTACCAGCAATGAAGTTGAATTAGTAATAATAAAATTCCTAACAAACAAAATTCCAGCACCAGATGGCTTCACAGCTGAATTCTAACAAACATTTAAGTAAGAAAAAATTGCCATACTTCTCAAAGTATTCCAAAATGTAGAAGAAGAGGGAATATTTGCAAACCAATTTTATGAGGCCAACATCACTCTAATACAAAAACAAGACAAAGACACTACCAATATCCCTGATGAACATAGATGCAAAAATCCTCAACAAAATGAAAATTTTGGCAAACCAAATTCAAAAAATATATCAAAAGGATCATACATCATGACCAAGTGGGATTTATTCCAGGGATACAAGGATGGTACAATATTTAAAAACAAAACAACACGATATACCACATTAACAAAAAGAAGGATAAAAACCACATGATCATTTTAATAGATGACGAAAAACATTTAACAGAATTCAACATCCATTCATGATAAAAACTCTCAACAAAATGGTTACAGAGGGTACGTATCTCAACATAATACAGGTCATACATGACAAACCCACAGGTAACATCATACTCAGTGGCAATGGTGAATAGCTGAAAGCTTTTCCTCTAAGATCATATCTAAGACAAAGATGCCCACTCTCACCATTTTTATTCAACATGATACTGGATGTCCTACCCATGGCAATCAGACAAGATAAACAAAAATGCATCCAAATTAGAAAGGAAGAAGTAAAAATGCCACTATTTTTTATGACATGATATTATAGATAGAAAACCCTAAAGATACCACCAAAAAACTATTAGAGCTAATAACTGGACTCAGCAAAGTTGAAGGATACAAAATTAATACTCAGAAATGTATTGCATTCCTATGTACTGACAATGAATTAACAGAAAGAGAAATCAGGATAACAATTCCATCTAAAATTGCATCAAAAAGAATAAAATATCAAGGAATGAACCTAACCAAGGAGGTGAAAGACATATACTATGAAAACAATAAAACATGCATGAGAGAAAGAATACACAAATAAATGGAAATCTATCCTGTGCTCTTTATATAGGAAGAATTAATATTGTCAAAATGATCATACTGCCCAAAACAATTCACAGATTCAATGCAATCTCTATCAAAATATCAACAACATTTTTTAATGAACTTGTACAATTCATATGGAAGCACAAAAGACCCTGAATAGCCATAGAAATCCTGAGAAAGAAGAACAAATCTGAGGTATTACACTCCTTGACTTCAAACTATACTACAGAGCTACAATAATCAAAACAGTATGATACTGGCACAAGAACAGACCCATAGATCAATGGAACAGAATAGAGAGCCCAGATAGAAACCCACACATATATCATCAATTAATATATGATAAGGGAGTCATGAATATACAATGGGGAAAAAACAACCTGTTCAACAGCTAGTGTTAGGAAAACTGGACAGCTACATGTAAGATAATGAAACTGGATTACTGTCTAACTTCATAAACAAAAGTAAATTTGAAATTGATCAAATATCTGAATGTAAGACTGGAAATCATAAAACTCCCAGAAGAAAACATAGGCAAAGTCTCTTGAATATAAGTGAGCAAGAGACTTTTTCCTGGACATATTGCCTTGGGCAAGGGAAACAAAATTTAAAAATGTGAATAAATAGCAATAGACACAGACACTGAGAAATGACTGGTGTTCCATGGGGTAGGGGCTGGAGTGGAGAGCTGGGGAATATGAGGGGCATAAGTGGACACAAAAATTCTCAATCATAATATAAGCTGGCCTTAGGGATAGTAGTACAGCATGGACTACATCAAACTAAAAAGCTTCTGAACAGCAAAGGACACCTTCAGTAGAACAAAAAGGCAGCCTACAGTATGGGAGAATTTATTCATAAACAATTTATCTGATAGTGGGTTAACATCCAAAATATACAAAGAACTCATATGCCTCAACACCAGAAAAACAAATAACCCAATTAAAAAGTGGGTGGAGGACTTGAACAGACATTTTCTCAAAGTACAAATACAGATGGCCAACAGATACATGAAAAGAGGCTCCACTGATAATCATGGAACTGCAAATCAAAACCACGGTGAGATACCACCTCATACCAGTCAGAATGGCTACCATCCAAAAGACAAGAAATAACACGTGTTGGTGAGGATGTGGAGAAATTGGAGCCCTCTTACACTGTTGGTGGGAATGCAAATTGGTACAACCACTGTGGAAAATAGTATGGAGGTTCCTCAAAAAAACAAAAATAGAAATACTGTATGACTCAGTAAGTCCACTTCTACAAATTTGCCCAAAGGAAACAAAATCCCTGATCAGAAAAAATATATACACTCCTGTGTTTATTGCCACATTATTTACCATAGGCAAGATATGGATGCAAAATAAGTACCCATCAATAGATGAATGGATAGAAAAGATGTGGTACATATGCAGTAGAATATTATTCAGCTATAAAGAAAAAAAAATTCTGCCAATTGCAACAACATATATGTACTTAGAGGGTATTATGCTTAGCGAAATAATCCGGGCAGAGAAAGACAAACACCATATGATTTCACTTATTTATGGAATATAAAAAAAAAAAGCAAAACAAAATGAACAAAATAGCAATAGACACAGACACTGAGAAATGACTGGTGTTCCATGGGGTAGGGGCTGGAGTGGAGAGCTGGGGAATATGAGGGGCATAAGCGGACACAAAAATTCTCAATCATAATATAAGCTGGCCTTAGGGATAGTAGTACAGCATGGAGAATGTAACCATGATTCTGTAACATCTTCCTATGTTCACAGATAGTAACTTCACTTGTGGGAGTAAGGATTTCATAATATGGGTAACTGTTAAACCACTGTGTTGTATATTTGAAACCAATATAAGATTATATATCAACAATATGTCAGTAAAAAAATGTGGTGAAAATCATGCTATACGTGACCATAACGTGTGTATTTGTGTGTATAGAAATATTTTCTGTATCAATAATTTTAATATGATATCTAACATTCATGGTTCATGCCTGAACTCCAGTTGGTATAACATCAGCTTATTGAAGTTTTCTTTCCAATTGAGTTTAAGAAAAATAAATCTGAACACTAACATAAGCAAGCAAGTGTAATTTTACATTACTAATAATAGAACAAGAATCATATTAAATGTCTTATTATAGCAATAATTGCTATTGCCAAAAATAAATTTAATAGGATAAATATATACTAATTATTAAGTCTGTATGTCTCTGTTATATTGTTAATTCAAAAGTTGCTGTGCGTTCAACAGAATATCCAGAAACACATGATAATATTCAGTCATTTTGGATATTTTGCCAACTGTCATTTATCTTTGATATCTTTGCTAGCTTGCACTAATTTAAAAATTATGACTTTACACATTTATATTTTGTCACTGTGGTAATATATTTGTCAGACTAATAGGGGAGAACATATTATATTTAAATGTGTCTTAGTTTGAATTACATACACACACACACACACACACAGACATCCCTTATGTGGTCCTCCATTCTTCCTTCTGGCTTTACAGGTTTTCTAGGCAGGACATTTTAATCTCCTCATCTGGTCCTTTCTTTGCAGTTGCAGGCCCTAGCTTGGTCCTTGACATCACCACTTAACTGTCTCACATAGACCACAAACAACATGCCTAAAATAAGACTCTTGATTTCCTCCCAAATTGTGCCCCTCCTTTATATCTGAGTATACAGCACCTCTGTGACTTGGTTATCGGTGTCATATGAAGGTCAACCTCCACACATCCAAGCCATCATTCATATGGATTGTAGATTGAAGATACATTTTAAAATTCCTCTAGTTTTTCTATTTTTGCCTTAATCTAAGCCATGAATATATTTTAAAATACACATTTTAACTTTTAATTCAGCAAGTATTGGTATGTATAATCCATATAACAAAAGCCCTTCGGGGTCCTTAATATTTAAAACCAAAACATTTGAATGGCTGTACCACACTGTAAGCTCCACGAGTGCAGAGAGGGTCTGTTTTATTCATCACTATATACCAACATTTCACACAAGGTATTTTTGAATGCATAAATGCACTGTTGATGAAACAATTTCAGTGGAATTGGGGATGAGAACCAGATTGCTAGGAATTAGAAAAAAGTGAGTAAATAGGAAATATCATTGGCATGGGTACACAAATTCTTCCAGAAGTTTCTCAATAAATTAAATGAGATAATCAGGAAGGGTGCTAAGGAAGAAGGCAGGGCCAAGAGTTTGATTCAAGGTATGGATTTAGCCCTGTTTAATGTGCATGTCCTCATAGTTACCTGTGCAAGAATTTGCTCTAGATGAGTTTCTTTTGTTTCATGTGTCACGATGAGTGTACATTATGTTTGTGATACTTTTATCAAAAGCCTCCCCTTCCACACCTCTGCTATAAAGTCATAACATGTGGATTAAAGCATTTTGAAAGTCGGTTGCCCTTGGAGGGTCTTCAAAGCATGAAACGTACCTGTGACTCCCTGTGTATCACGACTGCAAAAAAAGCATATACCAGTTGGAAAAGTTGACAAAATCAACCACCGTTTTGAGATATGATCATAAATGAAAGAAAATTTCCTTCTTCCAATTTGTATTGGGGGAGCAATAGCAATTATGAATATCACAGCCCCAGACAGCACCAACGAGGAACGGAACACAGAAGAAGACAGAAATGCTGCCAAGCAAGTGTGTGCAAAGCTGAGTAGGAAGCAATCTGGTGAGCAGTCTCAAGTGCTGCAGTGCCATTCACTCTCTAGAACAAGCCTGTAGATTTAACATGTGCTGTTCCCTAGGGTATTATACATCTGAAGCTCTCTCTCTTTTTGAACTCTGATGTTGAACTTCCAGCTCCTGTATTTTGAGGTGACCTTTCCATTGTCTGCATTTCTTTTAAAGTCAGTCCTGCCTGGCCACTCAGAACACTTATGATCGCTCCATGAAGGTTCTCACTTGCCAACTTAGAATTAGGAATGGTCCTTCTAGAATCATACAAGAAAGAAAAAAAGATCTAAAGAGGAAAAGTAGAAGCCATTGTATAAGTTTAATAAGCACACTGAAGGTAGAATAAATGATGGATGTAAAAAATGTCTATGTGGAAATTATTTTACTGTGATAAATTTTAGCCTAAAAAATCAAATACCCTTTTCATCAGGCTAATTGAAGTAACATGATGTAGGACAAATGGTGGCCCCCACAAAGATATGTTCATGTCATAATCCTTGGAAATTGTATTACGTCATATGAAAAAGAGTAAACATTACCTTACCTGCCTAAAGATATGGTTAAGTGAGTAGAAGCTTAT
Organism: Manis javanica; assembly: GCF_040802235.1. Lineage (NCBI taxonomy): Eukaryota > Metazoa > Chordata > Mammalia > Pholidota > Manidae > Manis > Manis javanica. Next base: position 13,617,588 of record NC_133168.1, on the reverse strand, counting down.
CCTGGATTTTCCTGGTGGGCTGGCTCTAAATGGAATTCCATGCATTCTTGAAGAGGGAGTTTTTAGAGTGAATTATACAGGAGAAGAG